>NC_138880.1:7488835-8216552 GCF_965194805.1 Balaenoptera borealis
GTGAAAGTGGGGCATTAAAGTCCCCTACTATGATTGTGTTACTGTCGATTTCCCCTTTTATGGCTGTTAGCATTTGCCTTATGTATTGAGGTACTCCTATGTTGGGTGCATAAGTATTTACAATTGTTTTAGCTTCTTCTTGGATTGATCCCTTGATCATTATGTAGTGTCCTTCTTTGTCTCTTGTAATAGTCTTTATTGTAAAGTCTATTTTATCTGATATGAGAATTGCTACTCCAGCTTTCTTTTGATTTCCATTTGCATGGAATATCTTTTTCCATCCCCTCACTTTCTGTCTGTATGGGTCCCTAGGTCTGAAGTGGGTCCCTTGTAGACAGCATATGTACGGGTCTTGTTTTTGTATCCATTCAGCCAGTCTATGTCTTTTGGTTGGAGCATTTATTCCATTTACATGTAAGGTAATTATCAATATGTATGCTCCTATTACCATTTTCTTAATTGTTTTGAGTTTGTTTTTTGTAGGTCTTTTCCTTCTCTTGTGTTTCCTGCTTAGAGAAGTTCCTTTAGCATTTGTCGTAAAGCTGGTTTGGTGGTGCTGAATTCTCTTAACTTCTGCTTATCTGTAAAGGTTTTAATTTCTCTGTCGAATCTGAATGAGATCCTTGCTGGGTAGAGTAATCTTTGTTGTAGGTTTTTCCCTTTCATCACTTTAAATATGTCCTGCCACTCCCTTCTGGCTTGCAGAGTTTCTGCTGAAAAATCAGCTGTTTACCTTATGGGGAGATTCCCTTGTATGTTATTTGTTGCTTTTCCCTTGTTGCTTTTAACATTTTTTCTTTGTATTTAATTTTTGATAGTTTGATTAATATGTGTCTTGGCATGTTTCTCTTTGGGTTTACCCTGTATGGTACTGTCTGTGCTTCCTGGACTTGACTGACTATTTCCTTTCACATGTTAGGGAAGTTTTCAACTATAATCTCTTCAGATATTTTCTCAGACCCTTTCTTTTTCTCTTCTTCTTCTGGGACACCTATAATTCGAACGTTGATGTGTTTAATGTTGTCCCAGAGGTCTCTGAGACTGCCCTCAATTCTTTTCATTCTTTTTTCTTTATTCCGCTCCCTGGCAGTTATTTCCACCATTTTATCTTCCGGCTCACTTATCCATTCTTCTGCCTCAGTTATTCTGCTATTGATTCCTTCTAGAGTATTTTTAATTTATTGTGTTGTTCATCACTGTTTGTTTGCTGTTTAGTTCTTCTAGAGCCTTGTTAAACGTTCCTTGTATTTTCTCCATTCTGTTTCTGAGATTCTGGATCACCTGTGCTATCATTACTCTGAATCCTTTTTCAGGTAGGTTGCCTATTTCATCTTCATTTATTTGGTCTTATAGGTTTTTACCTTGCTCTTTCATCTGTAACATTTTTTTGTCATTTCTTTTATTTTTGATGGGTGGTGCTGTATTCCTGTCTTACTGGTTGTTTGGCCTGAGACGTCCAGAACTGGAGTTTGCAGGCAGTTGAATAGAGCCAGGTCTGGCGCTGAGATGAGGACCTCTGGGAGGCCTCATTCTGATTAATATTCCCTGGGGTCTGAGGTTCTCTGTTAGTCCAGAGGTTTGGACTTGGAGCTCGGGCCTGACCTCCAGCCTGGGAAACAAGATCTTGCAAGTCGGTTGCTGGGGGTTCCTCCCATCCCCTTAGGTGTCTGTGGTCCCCCACCGGTGCCTGGTAGGTGCCCTAGTTGTGAGGAGACGCGAATTCCGCATCCTCCTAGTATGCCATCTTGACTCCGCCCCCCCGGGAATATATTTTTATCCATATTTTATTTGCATCTCTCATGCCTGGCACAATTCCAACATACAGATGGTTTGTGCATGGCATGGGACTGCGTGCCTTGATGATGACCTTCTGAATTCCTCTGCCAGCAAATGGATGCATCTGACTTTTGCTTGGATGGAATAAACCACAGTTGTGTTGTCCCAGGCTGAGGAAGTCTGGCCTGCTTCAACCTGAATGGAAAGGCACTTGTCTATCTGCCAGTGTCTGGAAAATCTGCAGAATATGGCCTCTGTTTAGATTCATTTTCCTTTTGAGAATTTCTCCTTCTCCCTTTACTACACTGGCTCTATGCCCACAGATCAAACACAGCGCTAAAATCTTACAGACCTGAAGGTGTTTGCATTTCAAAAGAAGCTGGAGAAAAATTGAGAGATGTAAATCTCTAATGGTGGGGTGGTGGTGAGGTGACCCTTGGATATGCCATCTAAGTGGGAAAGGACAGTTCTAATGACCAAGATAATGGTTGAGGCATCTTAACAGGAAGGGCAAAAGAGAACAAGTGTCACAGTTACCCTGTGTGGCCTGGGTACTTGTCACAGTTCCTGGAAGCCATGAGCTGGTGATGACGTCATGACGCTAGGTCACACAGGTTACACAAGTGGTGCAGCATCTCAATTCTAAATTTTTCATCTCTCTGACTACAGTGGGTTGTGACTTGCCCAAGTGACTGGTATTCTTACGCACCGTGATGGTGTAAGTCGGATTTGAGCAAATATAGAGACAGCCCCCAACATGTTAGGAGATGACTGTAAAAAGTCTACCAAATTATATTTCTCAAAAACTGAAATATATGTCACAACATATCAAAAATTGAAAATGCACTGAAGCTGATTTGGATCATCTGAAATTCCAATATTTATGAAGAGCTGACTTCCTAAAAATATAAAATCCTGAGCACTTTCACTGAAACACGTATTGAAATTCTTCCTCTATTTAGTAAGTCGGTTCTTTAAATAAAAGAGTGACATTCACACAGCACAGAAATTTTCTGAATGAATTCGGAACAGTGTCAGGCAAAAATGTGAAATTAAATCTTACGGGCAAATTCTGATGCAAGATTCCCCTAAAAATGTCGGGCTTGTGTGTGGATATCTCTTGGCAAAGGAGAGGGCTGAAAGAATCAACCTTTTGCTGAATTCACAAGTTCTCCATACCTCGTAGAAAGAGCAACAAATGCCACGTTCTCCTATTTCTGACCCTCACACAATGTTTTGTATGACAACATCCAAGACAAAAAGCAAGTCGTGAATGCAGAATCAAACATGCCAATACACTCCAAGACTGACACCCCTCAGAAAATGTCCCCTTCAAATAAAATCTTCCATACAATTACACCTGCACTGCTCTCCGGGGTGTGAGGGGAGCTGGGCATGTCTGGAGTGGAGAGGATGGCGACCTAGTGCCGTCCAGGCAGGACATGAACTTGGCCCCCAGGGCAACCCTGCCAGGGACCCCAGGCCTCTCTCCTTCCGGGTCCACAAAGGATGCGCAGTGACCACTGACACTGACCCAGCATCTTTTCCAGGCTGAACCCCAGCTGGGTGATTTAAATACAGGGCTCATCTCTCCCCAGCAACAGTCCTAGAAAAGATGACATCATTCTTATTGTACCGGGACTGAGAAGGAAACTGCAACTTAGAAAGTTAGTCACCTAAAGCCACACAGCCTCACAGCCTCAGTTTATAAAGTAGAGGCTCAATACCAGACTTCGTGACTCCATCTTATCCTGTTTCACTGCACCCGGCAGAACGTGAAAGTCTGAGCCCGAAAAGAGACTCTCCCTTTTCCAACCCGTTGGCTGAACAGCAATCTGACTTTCCCAACAAAATTTTTGTATTTTAGAATGCCAAACCAACTAACTCACGAGTTTCTCAAAAGGAAAGAAAGCCAGGAAGCAGGTGAATGGGTATAAAAAAGCCTCAGCCCCAGGGGCCACCTCAGACAGCCACGCTCAGAGCCAGCTCAGAGTTTCCGAACGTCTGTCTCGCGGGTGAAAGCAGAGATCAACAATTCTAGTTCACAGCATCCCCAGAACTCAGCATTCTCAGAATATAGTGCCTCCATCCCTGACCTTCCCGGGTTCCCAGAAAGAAGGGGATCCCCCGCGGTTCTCCCTCTGGAATTCGAATCCATCACCACAGGGGCCATGCCATCTACCGCTTCACTTCTTTTCTTTTTTCTTGTCTTCGCTGTCTGTTGCTAAGGGTCGGTGGGGACCGGAGGACCCAGAGCTGCGCGCAATGAGGGTTCTGCCTGCAGTGCTCATGTCCTGGGTCTGGAAAACCTCACGTGCCCCATCGTAAGCAGATCCATTTCCACTAATAGCTGGTGGATGTGCATTCAGAGCCTACGGCACCCCAAGCACATTTCCAACAAACGATGTGGCACACACAGGAATTCATCCGAATCCAGCAAAAATCACTTAGCTTAATAACGCTGCCCTGATTTAATTTTAGCTTTTCATAAAGCATGAGAGATGAGCGGGGAATGCTTGGTTTTTTTATGGATTACTGATGAGACGCGGCTCACATCTGGCTGTTTCCTCTTTTTTTTTTTTTTTACAACTTCCAAAAAGAAGGGGGTTGGGAAGGGAAGTGGGTGGATAATTAAAAGGAGGGCAGCACCTGCAAAATGTACAAGCAAAATGCCGTGGCGGGGGGGGCTGGCTCTGTCTGGTATGTAAGTGGCTGGCGAGAGCCCAAGGAGCCAGAGATACTGGTCTCAGCGGATGGATTCACTGCTGGGGATGTAAGCGTCCAACAGGAAGGGCACCACACGCATGCGCACATACTCTCATGTGCACAGGTCCACATGTAAACATTTATACACACACATAGGGCATGCTGATGAAGAAACAGTATTATCCCCCTGGTCTGCATTTAGGCGGCGCCCTCAGGGCACAGTCAACCCAAAGGCTACCCACAGAGTGACTTTGGTTTGCAGGCACGAGGTTAGACAAGATGTTCTGGCAAAGTCGTCCTGAACGCTTGCTTCTCTTTCTCTGGCTCTAACTGCAAAATGTATCCAGCCCTCCATCATCTCCACACTCTGCTGTCAGAAGGCACCCTCGCCTCTCATCTACATTATTACCTGGTCTCCTCGCCGGTCCCTCTGTGCCCTCTCCTGCCCCCTATTCTGTTCTCAAAGGAGCAACCAGAGCGATCCTGATAAACAGAAGTCAGATCTTATGATTCCTTTGCTCAGGCCTCCCCAACGGCTTCTCATTTCTCTCAGAGTAAAAGCCAAAGTCTCTACAGTGGCTATAGAGTCCTGCGTGATCTGCCAGATCCCAGCCTCCTCCCTCTGTGCCTCTGTCCGAATCCCCAATTGCTCTGCCCTTGCTCCACAGTTCCAGCCACATGGCCTCCTTACTGCTTCTCAAACCCACCGGGCACACTGCGCCCCAGGGCCTTTGCACTTGCTGTTTCCTCTACCTGCAAGGCTCTTCCTCAGACACCCACGTAGCTCCCTCTTCACTTCCTTTGAGTCTCTGTCCAAATGTCACCTAACCCTCAGATGTAGGCTTCCAACCCTCCCTGTCTCCCAGCATCCCCAATCCATCTTACCTGGTTTTTATTTTTCCACCCCACACTTACCATCTTAAAAAATACTGTGGAATTTGCCTACTTATTTGTCTTGTTTGTCTCCACCTAGCAGACTGTCAGTTCCATGAGAAAAGGGATTACTGTCCTCAGCTGTACCCCAGAGGCTAGCACCATGTCTGGCACAAATAAATTATTAATATATTTGCATAATGTATATAACAATCATTTTAATATAGTTGTTGAATGAAGAATGAACAAATGATTTGCTCTGATTTGCAGGTATATTCATATACAAAAATATAATCCCATTAAGTTGGCATTTATAAATCTCCTGTATTCAAAATAATAAAATTAGACAACATCCAGAGGGCCACGGGCTATCAGGAGACCAGGGGGCCAAAAGACCAGGGGCCACGGCAGCTTGGGAATGTCTAGGAGGAGAACAGGTCGCCCTCCTGGCCTTTCTGCCTGTAGCTTCTAGCAGCTCCAGGACTCTGCCTGAAGGAGCAGCTCAGCTCTGCTACAGAACTCTGGCGAGAGAATGATACCAGCTCACCTTATGCCCGCACTGCCCGCACTCAGGACACCACACCTTCCAGCCCTCTAATCACAGACTGTACGTGGGCACCATGAGGGCTCCGTGGGGTTCAAGACAAGAAGCAGAAGGAGAGAAAGTGTTTGGGTCAGATCATCAAGGCAGAACAGAGTCCAAGGGCATCTGATTTGACCTGCCCCTCCTCCCAGCTTCAAGCAATGAGCACCACTAACCCCTCCTGCCCCTAAAGCTGACAGGTGAGCTCTAAGGCTTCACGCTGACCTTGAGAAGGAGAACAGATGGAAGGTCTGTCCATCCCTCTCCATGGCCACCAAAAGCAGTCACAAGAGTCAGCCTTCCTGGCTCCAGGCTCTGCTATCTGATCTATTCTGCTCTCCACCCCAGATTCACGACCAAACGCCATCACTCACAGGCAGCTGCCCAATTAAAAAGTCTGCAGTTTTAGCCGTTACCCCAAACTGAAGCTCCCCCTCTTGCCCTCACAGCCCTACGAGATGGACTTTGCCCTACCCGTCCAGCCCATTTGCCAATGCTCCCCCCGACCCCCAGCCAAACCCTCTGAATGGGACGCCATTCTTCATTCTGACACGTCTCATACACGTCCCACCTCTGTTCACTTATGTTTGTGTTATTCCTTTTCACTGGAAGGCCCTCCCTTTAGCCCCACAAATATCACTGAAGCTTCTAGAAGGTCCGGATCAACCTTCACTTCCACCAAGAAAGTCAACTTCTCTTATGAAACTTTAAACACCATCAGTCTGCATAATGCGAATCTCTTATATAATATGTTATTGAGCACAGACAAGCCTCCTAATAAATATTGACCAGTTAGCCAGTATCTACTGCCTTGGTACTGGTATTGAGGGGTTATTTTTTGCCCGTGGGGAAGGAGCGTACTATGGGACTTGATCTTAAACCTCCAGCCTGACTTTGGCTAAACTACTAAACTTCTTTTAGTCTTGACTTCGTTCTCTACAAAAGACCAGAAACCTCTTCCTCCCAGGGATAACAGAAGGACAAAATGAGATGATCCCCAAATTCTATTAGAGCAGGAACTTGGCTTTATTCACCTCAGTGCCCAGGATGGTAACTGCCACACTGTTCTCAGTAATAAAAAATGTGAGTGAATAATGTGCATACAATTCCTCATATAATCTGGTGTGTGGTAGATGATAAAAAAAAAAAAAGTATTGTCCACAGTCTTATTCTTAAACAAACTGAAGAGAGACGCAGGACAACTCACTAAAGAAGTGCACACACCGACGGCCATCAGTATGACCTCTCCCCACCTTCTCTCCTGGGGGAGACAGCCCAGCCCCTCAGCTCTTTCTCACTGATCTCCTTCCCTAATCTTTCCATCACCTTCCTTGAAGATCTTTCCAACTTTCCCACAAGATAAAAATTAAGAAGTCTGGTTAATTCTGGAAGGGAAGATTATCCTTCCCTAGAAGTTAATTACTTATTTCATCCATGTCTTGCTTTTGCTGCTAAAGGCCTCTGTATTCATCTGTTTATGTCAGACGTCCCCTTCCCAGATTGAGGACGGATTCTTAGACCTACAGAATGTTTCTGACACGTGTTTGTCCCTCCAACACCATGCACATAATAGATGCTGAAAAAAATAATTGTTGAGTAGCTGAATGAACGCACTGATTGACTAAAGCCGATTTGATTATTGCAGACCTTAAAAAGTAATGGCAGAAATGGGTCTAGATTGTGGTCTTGTAAATCAAGTGGAGACTTCTTTCCAGGCTAAGGAAGAGGATTCTGGAGCAAGCCAGGCTTAAGACACGCTCTTTCCAAAAAGGGGGCTCCTGTCTGCTGGGCTATCTGACCTTTTTACAGTTATCGGACACATGTGCCACTCTTAGCTCCCTTCTCCAGCTCCCCTATTTGTAAAGCAAGCCCATGACCTTCCAAGGAGGTTGGTGGATGCATGAGACAGCTCACCTTGAAAGCTTCTCTACCCCCAGGGAATGTGAACACTTCCAAGGAAGCGCATTATTACTCCACTGTCAGGTGAAGACAGAGCTCACGTCTTACTGCCCCACAGAGACGCGTGGCGAGAATTTCTATTTTACAAAAGTTGCTGCACCATTTGCTGAAGGATGTCACAGGGCAGGTAACCAGGATGACGAAGAGAAGGGATGTCTTGAAGCACCTGCTCTGCCCTCTTCTACGAGAGCACAAACACAATTAGAGGTAACTGGGAACACTGGAGACAATCACCATATTCCTCCACCTTTGTATCCAGAAATAGCAAAAGCGTTATGTTGCAAGGGACAGGGAATTCCCAGAACCTGCACGGGGCTGCAGAGGTCATGGAGGGGTGAAAGTAAAGGGTGGTAGACAAACGACATGAAAAAGAGGTTCCTTAACAAAAAAGAAGCAGATTCATAGATCTGGAGAACAAAGTAGTGGTTACCAGTGGGGAGACAGAGGGAAGGGGGAAGGCAAGGTACAGTTAAGGGATTAACAGGTACAAACTATTATGTATAAAACAAGTTACAAGAAACAACAGAGGTCCTGCTGTATAGCATAGCGAACTATTCAGTATTCTGTGACAAACCATAATAGAAAAGAATATGAAAAAGAATATATATATGTATATATGTATAACTGAGTCACTTTGCTGTACAGAAGAAATTAACACATTGTAAATCAACTATAGTTCAAAAAAATTAAAAAATAAAATAAGCTACAAGGATATACTGTACAACGTGGGGACTATACCAATATTTTATAATAACTATAAATGGAAGATGACCTTTAAAATTGTGAATCTCTATAGTGTACACCTGTAACTTATATAATACTGTACATCAATTATACCTCAACAAATAAATGAGAATCACCAGCTGTGAGCTCGGTCTCCTAGGATGAATGGGGCCCTCCAGCCAGCCCAGGACAAGGCTGAGTGTGGAGTGACCCATCTCCTACAGCCCTTCTCTTCCTTGGCCACGGAAGCCTGCCCTTCCACTGGGGGCCCAGTTCCCTCGTGCTCTTTCCTCCTCTATCCAGGAGGTGCTCTCAGGAAAGGATGTGATAAACTGCCCCCTTGATGAGTCTACACTGATATAAGTCTCACAAATTACACTCCTAAATGTATGTGTTTTCAGCTCGGATTAAAACCTAACAGGAAAGACATTCATCGCAATGTTGGGCTTTCAGGGGAAAAAAAATATATATGACATGATTTCCAAGCAAAATGGGATTTTGAAATCAGGGCCAACTTGGGCCAATTTGGGCCAATCTGGTCGCTGCAGTAGTCAGCCCAAGGGTGGGGGGGATTTCTACTTGAAAGTGGAGGGCAACTTCCAAGGCATCTGGAATCCTCTGGAACCCCCTGTAACTGAGCTGATGCTTCTTCAGCCTCTGCACTCCCATCACCGCCACTGTGCTCACACGTGGACTACGGATGTGCTCACACGTGAACACACACACGGGCACACAGAGTCTGCAGGGGCAAGAAAGGCACCCCGCAGTGAGGAACTCCGCAGGCGGGCCCCCCAGAGCACCTCGAGAGCTCCCCAGTTCGCGGAGAGGCTCAGGGAGTTCTCTCCAGGTGCCTGTGGAAACATCTTTCCTTCAGCGGCAGACCTGTTGTAGGACGTGGCTGTCGCTAGGTAACAGTGATCCCCTCCTCTCTTCCCCCCCCAAGCCCTCCCTCTCCGGACAAGGAAGCCCATGTACAACCTGGTGAGTGCTCCCGGGGTGTCCTCAAAGCCCCCTCCTGGGAAGGCAGACTCTGGCCCACTCTTAGAATGCAAGATTTCTGTGCTTAAAATGAGAAGACTGAGGCCAGAGAACTAGACTTGAATTTGAGGAGAGGGGCACTGCTGGTTGGGGACTTGGGGGGAGGAAAAAAGGGGATTTTGTGTGTTCTGAGTTTCTGTGGACTGTTTCAGAATTTAAGGGGGCATTTGCTATTCCATGCGGCCCTCAGAGCCCAAGCCGCCAGAGCTATCAGCAGGGCCCGGCCAGCTGAACTCTCCATGGACCAGCACAGCAGAAATCGTGGCCTCCAGGATTTTAAATAATCAGGGGCTGTCAGTACCAATCAGCCTCAGTCTCTGAAGCCCTGAGAGGTTAAAAAAAAATCCTCCATGCAAGGTGACAAAGAGATTTAGATGAAGACTCCTTCGGGATAACAAAGAGGGCAGCTGCGGCTTGCAGGGGTGCATTGCCTTTGGCCCATCAGAGAAACCTCACTGGCATCATCTGACCGGCAAGCCAGGCCCCAGCCAGCCCTGTCTGGATGCACCCACACAGGTGCGCAGAAAAGATAATGTTCATGTCGCTCCTTATTTGTTTTTCCGTCAACCAAAATGCCCACTTATCAGTATTTAATGGCTCTCAGAAATAAAGCTATTTTAGAACATGATCCAAGATGCAAATGAGTCACTCAAAGCTGTTGCTATGACCTTGCCCTGTCACCGGGTGGACCTTGCCAAATCCACAGCGGCTTCCCGACGGCCTGGCTCAGGGCGGGGTCCCCGATGGAACAGAGGAACGTAGACCTTTGCTGTCGGGGGCAAAGCCCCCCAAACGTCCACACACCCTTGAAGAGCCACGTCCTTCATTTTAACAGACAAGTCCCAGTGGCCACCCTAGACAGAATGCTTTCTCCTCAGGAGGTTGTTTCCTCAGCTGCCTGACCTCTGATGAGAAAGCCAGGCCGTCCAGTGACACAGCGAGGCCCCCCACGGAGAGCCCTCTGCCTTTGGAAGACGCAGACACCCAGAATGTGGTCAAATACGGGCACCCCTGCAAAGGAGTCCCAGAAGGCCTGAAAATAGTTCACCTTCACTGGGTGTCAGGAAACAGGACCTTTCGGAGACCATGCGTCCTCCTCACTGTTTTCCACTTTTGCTGGTTTTGACGATGTCAATTCCACTTGACAGCCTGAGATTTCACCCCTGGGGCCCAAGGAGGGTCACGGTAGTCAGTATGAATCGGGTAAGCCAGGCACATGAAGCGGGGTGCTGTACACTCACCACGGCTCCCGCCCTCAGACTCGGGAAAGGTGAGACGGCTAGGAACTGAACTGCATTTTCTCACATGGAAGGTTCTCTCCCACAGACACAGACATTAACGTGCCTCTTCTCTCTAACTTCCACCTCAGACACTACCCCAGAGGGAACACTCGGACCCACTGGCAGTGTTTCCAAAGTTCCCTAGAACCGAGGGTCCTCAAAGCTAGGAGCCAACCTGGTCTCTTCCCTCCCCTCAGCCCCCCAAAGACCCCTCTCTCTTCTTCAGTCTCTCAATCCATGGAATGGGGTGATCTTCGCTACCCTGGAGGCAGTCACTGTGCCATGAGTAAGGGCTGGATGGTCAGATCCCTGGCCGTGTGAGATGCTGGGCAACTTATTCCAATCCGGGCCTCGGTTTCCCTCACAAATAGGATGAGTCTATAACAGTGCCCACCTCATAGGGTGGATGGAAGGATTAAGTGATGCAAGTGTCTTAGTAAATGCCATCACTATCATTACAGAGTAGTTTCTAAAATCATAAGTAATCGAGGTGCAGAAAGGTACCGATCCCTCTGCACGGGTCTCCATCATTATTATCCTAATCCAGGCCACCATCGCTTCTTGCCTGGACTGTTGTGAAAGCCTTTATTTAGTCCCCCAGGCTCCATAATCCCATCCTTCCACCCCCTCTTTCATGCCACTCTAGGGTCCAGGACCTGGTCATTGATTTATATCCTTCTTCCACTTAAAAACGTTTAATATCTATCTCTTCCTTACGGGATAAAGTCCAACTCCTTGTAAGGCTCTTCATGGTCGGTCCATGACTCTCTTCAGGGTCACCTCCCATCACGCTGCTCCTACGTGCCCAGAATGGCCTTCCCACTTTATCTGGGAGGAGAACCACTTCACATCCTTATCCACACAACTCAACACTCGCATCTCTAGAAAACTCCTCCAGGTCCAGCTGGGCAACGGACCTCTATCTCTTCCAAGGCCCAACTCGACCTCTGGCTGCGTTCACGTCTGCCTCTTCTAGTTGACCGGGTATTAAGGACAGGCGCTGTGTGTCAGGGATCTTTTTTCCTGGCCTGGTGACTGGCACTGAGTAGATGTCCTCTAAGCACCTGTGGAGTAAAGAGTTCCCTCTTGCGATGACACAGACATAAGCAGGTTCCATGTCAACCCATTCCCAACACCAGGACAACCCCGCTGGGAATATTTTAACTAAGCACCCTCTGTGTCAGCCTGGGTACTCTTTCAACCAGATCTTTCTACCAACAAAGCAGGATCCTGACCAGAAACTCCAAAGTCTGGGGTCATACAGAAAGTCCTCCCCGCCTCCCCATTCACACTCTAGTTTCCAGAATCCAAAGGAACATTTACTTTTTAGTAGTATTCACACTCCGATAGCATACCAATGAACACCAATTAATCATCTTCATTAGGTGTGATAATGACTGGGAGAGAAAAGATTAGTTCCAAGAAAATATTCTGTACTCCTATCAAATGTCCTGGCAGCTCATGAGATTAACCCACCCTAAATCAGACCCTCATCAAACAACCCCGCTCCACTGGAGGAGACCTGTCACTGCACCTCTGGATGGTGTCAAAGAAGCAGAATGCCCACCTGGAGACACAGCTGATGGAGACATTTGACCTGAACAATCACCGGAAGTTAACCGATGTCTTCCCAATGCAAGAATTCTTTGCAATCAGAACAGCTCTTGAAACAGGATACATCCATCAGTGATAGATAATTCCTGAGTCCCAAAGGAGACAGCCAAGATGAATGACGCTATGGCCTCCTACTCCTAAGTAGTTTCCGGTCCAAAGAGGACCAACTCAAAGCCCCTCACTTGCCCGAGGCCCCTCTCACAGCCTTTCCCATCGCTGGTGTTGGACCCTGCAGCCTTCCAATTGCTCAGGCCCAAATCCTCCCAGTCATTATTGATTCCTTGCCCTTTCCGATATATCACAATCTTTTCACTAATAATCAAATTCAAAATACATACAGAGTCTGACCACTTTCTCATCGCCTCCACCCTGGCCCAAGCCACCTGGACCACTGCCGTAGCCTCTAGGTTTGTCTCCGCTTTCCACCTGCTTTACCTTCCCTCTGTTCTAAACGTAGCATCCAGATCAATTCCTACGGAAAATAAATCTTATCACATCATTTTTTGCCTCAAAATCCTCCTTGTCTCCCTCAGTCCTTAAGATGGCCAACAAGACCCCATGTGATGTCCCCCCATTACTTCTCTGACTTCATTGCCTACTCTCTCCACTCCTTTCTCTATTACAACCACTCCGGCCTCCTTGTTCTTGGAGCACACTTCCACCTCAGGGCCTTTGCACAAGCCTTCACACGGAGGTAAGCCTCCACAGGAGGCCTATCAAAAGACCACCCTCTTTAAAATCGCAACCTAACGCACTCCTCCCATATCCGCTTTCCCAACGCCCTTCTCCCACTCTTCTTTTTCTTTTTCTCCATAATAGTTATCACCTGATACTTCATACGATTTACTTACATGTTCTTTCTATTCTTCATTATGTTTTCCCTAGCTAGAACATAAACTCAATGACAGCAGAAGTCTTTGATTGATTCATTGATTTATCCAAGGTACAGAGAATAGTGCCTGGTACACTACTCAATCAATATTTTACTACTAAGTAGTAAGAACAATTAAAGAGAAGTATATATACGTGACTCGGAGCATCCCTTAGAGCCAGGAACAGGAGAGAATCAGGGAAAGTTCCACAGAGGACATGACATTTGAACTGAACCTTGAAGGATGGGGAGGATTTGAACCTGCAGGGCTGCAGGAAGGGCATTAGGCGGAGGAGAATAGTGTGTCCTAGGCCAGCAGAGGGCCTGTTGAGATGAGAGGCGGTTCCATCGGGCCCAGGGCAAGCAGGGGGCGAGGAGGTGCTGAGAGCTCAGTTGGGTCCACTGGAGCCACGGCTTTGAGGTCCAGGGAAAGGACTCTGATGATGGAGTTGCTAAGGATTCTGTGATGAGCTGGAGGGATGGTTTCCCTTCGGCCACTTCTGCTTTATGGACTGTTGGCAAAGCGTAACCGACCTTTACAGACCAGTGGCCAGGAGCCTCGTCCTTCCCCCCTCTTTTACCCCCTAGACTAACTGGCCCTGGTTCAACCTTCCTCGCCCTTGCACTTGCCTCCTGCTCTGATCACCACAGCAGTCATCCCCTCCTCTGCACGTTCACCGCATCCTCCTGTACCCCACTGCACCTTCCTTGTTCTCTGGTCATTTGATGTGTGTTCTGTCTCCGAGTCTACATCCTAGGCAACTCCTGGGCCTCTTTTGTGGTCTTGGCACAGTTCTGAGCACGTAGGAGGTGTGGCATGACGTGTCTGTGTTCAGGTGCCCTTCCAGACGCAGAACCGGTCTGACCCAGTGCAGGATCTGTAGCGAGTGTGCCCCTCACATCCACTGCTAAGATCATCACCCCTAGGCGCTCTCTGGAAGAAAAAAAACCTCTGAGAGCCTGAGAGCTACATTCTGGGCTCACCTGAATATGAGGGCAGTGGAAGGTACAGGTTTGTTTGCTGGTTTGTTTGTGAAGGGATGGGTACAATGTACACAGAGGAGACCCCAGGCAGAGTGAAGCTCATCATCCTCCTTAACAATTTCTTACTTTGTGGCTGGAAGGATCCAGCCACTCAAATCTTACAGTTGAGGGAATGCAGCCCTGGCTGACCCCCAAAGAGAAGAACAACCCCCCCAAGCTAACACGGTGTATCTTTCCTATGCTTTCCCCTCACCTTGCCCCCAGGTGAAAATTGTAAAAGTCCGCTTTAACATTTGGCATTGTTCCCCTGTGCCCTTCCCAAGGCAGCTAAGCATACCTAATTTAAACACAATTTATGAAGGGTTCCACTTTTGCACATGAATGCTTCTTGACTCTGGAACCTTTCTGTAGTGCGCTTTTGTCAGATCAGTGGCCCAAGGCCTTTCCTAATTTTAACTGGCAGCCTGAGTGAACTGGGCTGCAGCAGACGTGGTATCAGACCCGGCTTATCTCAGGGAGCAAAAGCAGGGAGGGTGGTGGTATCTGTATTCATAACTCAGTAGAAGAAAACTGCCTCCCCTCTTGCCATTTTCCTCCCGGATTTTCCACCTCTGCTGCTCAGAATGTCAACAGCATAGCAGATGGAAGCACCACGATAAAGAACTTGGACCCGTTCATCCCGTATGCGCTGAATGTGCCGACGCCCGGTCCGTGGGACTGGCCAGTACAACCCCGCAGCATCTAAGGGAGGGATCAGGACAGCCGGGGGTGAAGCTGAAGTCTTACTTCTCTGTCACACCAGGCTCTGTTCCTCAGCTTCAGGTTCCTAACCCTCCCCAGAGGAACCCCAGGTTCCTCCTGAACAAACGTAACTGACCCCTGGCTCCCTGCCCAGAGTCTACATGAAAGGGCTCATCCAGACATGTATACTCTCCCTGCATCTGTCTTACCTCCGGAGGACTTCCCTGGCGGTCCAGTGCTTTAAGACTCCACGCAAAAAAAAAAAAAAAAAAAGACTCCACGCTTCCACTGCAGGGAGCACAGGTTCGATCCCTGGTCCGGGAACTAAGATCCCGCATGCTGTGTGGCAAAAAAAAAAGAATGTCTCGCCTCTGCTCAGCACCACCCCCTCCAGTGTGACGGCTCTGGCCATGGGTGTAAGAGTGGGATGCACGGAGGGGCGGGACCAAGGAGCACTTGAACTTGTCACAGCCTGACTGTGTTCCGTGGCTGAAGCCCTGACTCTGCCACTTCTCACATCCTCCTCCACGCCCGGAAGACACCACGTACCACACACATTACCCTCTTTCCCCACTGTGCTTCTGAACTTGGAAATCCTGTAGGTGATAACGGGTAGTTTCATTGCCCCTGGGAGGCTGCAAGCACCAATAAGCGGACATCCAATTCTTTTCAGACACAGGCTCATTCATTTCTTTTTAGCCGATGGGCTGCAAGCGTACCAACATGTTGGGTTCTGTTGAATACTTTTCAGACACAGGCTCCTCAGCTGTTTCCTTTCAACCTCTGCCCTAGATCAAGGGTGGTCCCTGGCCATTCTCCGCTGGCTTCACAGAAGAGGAACTGGGTTTGGCTCCGGGAAGGAGTATGGGGTTCACGGAATCAAATTTGAAAGTAACGGGAATTGCGGAAACTCACTGCTTAGTGAGGGGATAGGGAGAGAAATATTCTCAATCTGGCAGTCTGGGGTGGCTTAAGGCAAGTTATTGCCCAAGGTAGAACTATTACCTGAAAGACTTCTGTTAGGGTTGAATGGTGCCACCCCCAGCCCCCTAACAAACTCATATGAGGTCCTAACCCCCCAGCCCCTCAGAACATGGGAAGAGGGTCTTAACAGAGGTAATCAAGTTAAAATGAGGTCATTAAGGTGGTTTCCAATCTAATAAGACTGGTGTCCTTATGAAAAGGGACATTTGGACACAGTGACAGACACACAGACAATATGAAGAGGCACAGGGAGAATGATGGTCATCTACAAGCCAAGGAGAGAGGCCCAGAACAGATCTTCCTTCACAGCCTCAGGAGGAAGCAACCCTGCCGCCACCTGATCTTGGACTTCCAGCCTCCAGAACCCTGAGACAGTGAATGTCTGTGGTTTAAGCCACTCAGTCTGTGATACTTTGTTACCACAGTGCTAGCAAACTAATGCAACTGTGAGAAAGTCGCTCTGCAGCTGAGAAAAGTCCCCAGGAGTTTATAAGAGGTATCTTTTCACGTTTCATGCCCAGGAAGCCTGGTACAATTAGCTACTCATAAAGCTGCCCTCTCGCAGGACTGTGCATTCTGATGCCAGGGACTGATTTAATTTACCACTGTGCTTGTACAGAGTAGGTACTTGGAAAGTCATTTTGCTTCCCGTTATTGTTGAAAGCTCTTTAACTCCTTTTTGCCTAATTCCTAAAAAACAAAAGAAGCAAAAACACATACGTGTTTGAACACATTCAAGATTTCTACTTATGTCTAAATATAACCGTAGACACTGTGTGTGTGTGTGTGTGTGTGTGGAGAGAGAGCGAGAAAGAGAGAGAATTTTCTCCCAAGACTTTCAGTGGGTGGCAGGAAAAAAAAAATCAGCCTCATACCAGCATTATAGCTAATGTTTGGTACTATTTATAGAGCCGGCCATGGCCATGTCAGATCTTTAAAAGAAGCAAAACATCTGGGCACATTCCAAAGCAGAGAGGAAGAACCCAAGTCACAACATATTACACAGCGGAAGACTGTATCTTTACAAAAGTTATAATTTACATTTGCTAAGCATAATCTTGTGCCTCTGAGGATCTTAGGGAACCAGATTCTGGCACCAAGTGGAATGAAAGAAAAACACAATAGCCATCATACGTGTCACAATTCAAAAAGTTCTGAAGGGAATGAATGAATGGTTTCCAGAGAGCAGAAAACCCAGCACCTCCTCAGCAAAGGGCCTCCAAGTGGCCAGTGGCCATTGACCGTCAATCACGGGAGGCAGCCCCCTTGAACTGAAGTCAGCGGCTGCCCTGGAAGGTTCTCAGAGGGGCCACAGTTCAAGCCCAAACCATCCTCTGCTCCTCACTTGAAGGCAAACGGCATCCTCTCCCTGCCCCCACCTCACAGAGCTGTCTTAAGGATGAATTAAAGAAAAATACTTAAACTTATATAACACTTGGGACATCTACACTAAAAGGAAAAAAATCACTATTTCTACAATATTTCACAGATCTAAAGCAAGTGTCCTACTTTAAGCAAAACCAATACACACACCCACACACAAAATCCAGATTTTAAAAACATATATATCAGAACTAAGTTGTCCAACATACAAAAAAAAGAGCAAGCTCTACAAAAGCTTTATTTACCAGGGAATGCCCAGCACCTAGGTCAAGACCAGGCACGTTACATTCAAAAGGCATTTGTTGAATAAAAGCATTATTTCTGTTAAACAGCCAGCTCCATCGCCATACTTCATGAGTTACAGAAGTTGCAAATATTCCATTCGTGTGCCCCATTCCCCAACACGCACGGTGGGACGGGTGAGACACCCTGTAAGGTGGCCCGGCCTGGGAACAGCTGTGTCCTGGGAGTCGCCCCCCGCCTGGGTCCCACTACCTCTGCCAAATGTTTGCTGCATCACCCCTGGCGCGTCCAGCCCCGCATCCTGGCAGCAGCGTGGAGGCAGGGCTGCTTCTTTGTTTGAAGACACCTCTTCCTGGCTTCCTGGTGACAACGGCCAGGCGAGAGGGCAGCCTGTTCCAGTCTGGCTGTGCCTTTGGCAGTGACTAAACACACAGGCTGTTACCGTGTCTGTGTCTTCTGAGAAGCTAATGGATTTCAGGGCAGAGAGCAAACCCCGGGCAGGCTACCCACTGTGCTTGGCGCTGTCTCCGTCACATCCCCACTTCTGCCTCTTTGTTCCAAAATGTTTCTTTCAATCTTCCGACAAGCTTCCAGGGAATCCACGCCAGCCCTGATCACAGAGAAAAACTTCCAAAACAGGGCAAGAACCTGGTCCGCTCAGGTCACTGGATCTCATGTTATTTCTGTAACTTCTATTGTTTTTTATATTATAAAAATTAATAAAGGCTCATCGTAAGATATCTGAAAGCTGTAGGAAAAAGTACAAAAAGGAAAACAAAAATCATCCATAACCTCATCATCCACAAAGAATCTCTATTACCACTTTAGTATATTTTTATTTATGTTATACATACACATACATACACACACACGCTTCATTAGCCAGTTTAGAAGTATTTAACATACAGCTTCATGGGCTTCCCTGGTGGCGCAGTGGTTGAGAATCCGCCTGCCAACGCAGGGGTCACGGGTTCGAGCCCTGGCCCGGGAAGATCCCACATGCTGTGGAGCAACTAAGCCCGTGAGCCACAACTACTGAGCCCATGCACCCAGAGCCCATGCTCCACAACAAGAGAAGCCACCGCAATGAGAAGCCTGCACACCGCAACGAAGAGTAGCCTGCACTCAACGCAACTAGAGAAAGCCTGCACACAGCAACGAAGACCCAACGCAGCCAAAAATAAAAACAAATAAATAAATGTATTTAAATAAATAAATAAATAGCATACAATTTCATGAGCGTTGTCTCATATCATTAACATTCTTCAAATAGTTTTATATGGATACCTACTACTGCACTGTATGGATGTACCGTAATTTACTTAACTAGCTCCCTGCTACTGCGAAAAGTTGAGTCCAGTTTTTCAGAAAGATAAATAGCACCACATTGAACAATTTTGTGCACACCTATCTCCCCACATTTCTGATTATTTCCTTTAGATAGAATCCTAGAAGTAAATCAAAAGTATGAAAATCCCCCCAAATCATGCTTTCCAGAAAGTTTGCACCAATTGTAGTTCTAGTAACAGGACATTATACCAATCTACCATATCTCTGTTGACACCGAGCAATGTCATTTTTAACCTTCAGTAATTTTAGAGCTAGAAAAAGGGCATCTCATTTACATTTTACTTAGCATTTTTATTATTGTTATTACTGGGATTGTTATCGGTGGTCGGGGCTTGACTTGAATGCTTCACCTTAGCCGCACATGGCATCCCGGGAAGGTTGGCCCCCTTATCCTCACTCTACAGAGGGAGAAACTGAGGCCGAATTAAGTGACTTTCACAAGGTCAAACAACCATCTCTCAGAGCCAGGATCAAAAACCAAAGCCCATCCATCTAATGATTCTCGAGTGGGAGATATCCTTTCACAGTCAAAGAAGGATCAACTCTACAGGACCCATAACATAGACCAGCTCAAAAGCACAGCACTCACAAGGGCCCATTCTACTGGACCATCCATTCCTTTCCTTGCGGAGGCAAGGCGAGATATCCATGTGTCTCTCCACACAGAGGTAGGAGTATCTCCTGGCCAGACACCTCCCGTGATGCTCAAGTTCACAGCCAGGCCAGCACCTGCCCACCACGGCCACTCCTCAGAGGCCCAGGGAAATGTGTGCCAGTCCCCCTCCACGGGCTGAATCCCCTCAAAGGATGGAAGCCAGGAAGCTCTGCCCTAAGCAGTCAGAGGACATTCCTCCACCCAAAAAAAGAGCCCTGCACCAAAGCAGCTGGAAGGGAGGCCAGCCGGGATGGGGGAGCTTCGTTCCTTCGAAGTCACCTGCTGACCCAGGAATTCATGCTGCAGAAAAGTTCTGCAGGATCATAAACCAGCCTTGCGCCTGCCTCAGAGCTCACTCTGCAATTCACAGCGATCATTTGCTTGATTCAGCTCAGGTTAGGGAGATGGATAGGATTTTCACACAAATCACTTGATTTGTATGAGAAATCTATGCTCCTGCTGTTCTAAGCATTGCAGGGATTTTTGGTTCCGCTAAATCTCTCTCAATATTATGGTTCTTGCAGCTTTTCAGAGTTTCCTGCCCAGGATTATTTTTTGAAGGCACTGCACTATTTGGCAATGCTACAGTGTTCTTCTCTGGTACCTTGACCAGCAATATTTGGGAGAAAGAGCTTGAGCTCTGAAACCCCAAAACAGGTATTCCAAACTTTTTATTAAGCACTCTGGCATCTCGGTAGTGGAACCACACAGAATCCATCGCCTGGCTTCTCCTGACCCCAGCCCACTACCCTGGCTCTCCCTGAGCCATCCTTAGAGAGAAACTACCTCCCTACTACCATCATCACCTTGTATAACTTCCCAGGCCTCATCGAGCCCTTGCTGCATTACAGTGCTGTGTTGGACACTCTACAGCTAATACTCACTTAATCCCTACAACACACCTCCGAGGTGGGTACCAGGAGGTCATGCAGAGCTGGGGAAACTGAAGTTTGGAGCAGAGCCACAGGGACGATGTGAGCTGTGTCTGCAGAGATGCCTTGCCTTAGATAAACTCGGGGTCCCTACACCTCTGTGCTTCCAGATCCTCTATTTTATCTCAAACAGAACCTCCAGGAACAAGATTTGGAGAAAAGATGGGCGATCCCTCTTCCTGGATCAGCACTGAACAACAAACTCCTTACTGCCTTTATCGCTCCCACAAAGGACTTTGTCCCCTAGGGGAGCACAACGTTTTGGACCCTTTGCCATCCAAGAAGAGCGGCCCCTCAGAAAATCCGACAGACCCAGGGCCAGTCATGTGTCCCGTCCGAGGCCACCCCCATTCTTGGCTGCAATGACAGTACACAGGCATCTCTTCTGAAGCTCCCTGAGCAAACACTGCCACCCCCACTGCTGTGACCGTCCTCAGTCCCCTCAGCACAGCCTGGGTCAAGTTCAGATGCCCGGCTTTTCTGGTGATTTGTGACCTTGGACTGTTCTCTTTGCTAAAGCCCCAGGTCACCCTGTAATCCCACCCCTTGCCTGGGCTGCTTTCCTGTCTCTTTCCCGACGGACATCTAAGGAGAACGAAGAAGATATTCTGTCTTCACAGTTTATATTTGCATTTCACTCTTCCCAAGGCCTCCTTTCCTAACGGGAGATACCGCGTGCTCAGCCCACCCTGAGCCCCACCCCGTGTCCAGATCATGTGACCTGGGTCCCCCCTTCTTTCCCCAGAACATCTTAAAAAAACTAGAGAGAGGAATCTTCCTCTCATTCCTGCCTCCCTCCTGCCTTATAGGAAGATGTGGAAAAAAAAAAACAAGAAGTCTCAAAAAAAAGCTTTAGGAGGAGAGAGGAGGAAGTGCAGTAAGCATCCACCAGCCCTCCTCCATCTCTGGCCAAGGGGCTCTCGGCGCCTCACCCAACTGTCTGATTTCTGAGGATTGTCATTACTCCGGGCAAGCCATTCCATTTCTTCAAAATGCAATTGTAGCAAAAAAAAAAAAAAGGTAACTATGAGTGGTGATGGATGTTATCTAGACTTATTGTGGTGGTCATTTCACAATATATAGAAATACTGAATTATTATGTTGTATGCCTGAAACATATAATTTTATATGTCAATTACATCTCGAGTTTTGAAGAATACAGTCATACAAGAGCCACCTGGGCAGACAGCTCCAGGCCTGTTGGAATCTGAGACTAAGTTTTGAGGACCCTCAATCCACACCCTCCTCTTGGCCTTATTAATTCAGTCATAACTCTTGAGAATTTACAAGGCCCCTTTTACAGGGAGAGCGTGGGCAGAAACCTTTTAACTTTGATTTAGAGACTCAAACTCTCTCTGTCACTGTCTCCCGTCCCCTCCCTCGGGGCTCCGGGGGCATCTCTCTCCATGGACCACGGGCTGAGGTCCCTCCCTGCCTCGGTCACAGCTCTTGATCCTAGTCACAGAGGAAATGAAGCTACAGGAGAGAGTGCCCTCGACGATTCCCCCACCCCAGCCCGCCAGTGCCTCTGACCACGGCTACCCACCCTCCCTCAGCCGCCAGCGAAGGCCACGCCTGGCCCTGCGCACTGCACCCCTGCATGGCGTCCCCTCCCCCACGGGCCAGCGCCCAGCAGTGCTCGCCTCCTTCCCTGCATCACCTCTGTGCTCTCTCCACTGGGCCAGCTCCATCGGCACACAGACACCCTGATATGTTTCCCATTTTAAGGGAGAAATACTGACTTTGACCAAACAGCCCTACACTTAACCACTCACTTCTTTGCACCCTTTACAACCACACTCCTCCACAAAGTCGCTACCAGACCGAGCAAGCCGCGCTCCCCCCGTCCTCCGCCGCCATGCCTCTCCTCCAACCTGCCCCATCCAGCGTGCTCCCATCAGCTCCCCCATGGCCTCCACGTGGCCAGCGTCAACTCTCCATCCTCCTCTTACACCAGCAGCATCTGACCGCGCTGATCACTCCCTCCCTGAAAATTGCTCCCCTTGAGAAACATGCCCTCCGGGTTCCCCTCTTCTCTCCTGGGCTGCTCCCTGCTGGTTCATCTTCATGGCCTAGATCCAGGGTCAGCAAACGTGGCCCTCGGGCAGCTGCCTGCTGTTATAAATAAAGTTTTATTGAACACAGACACACACGTTCATGTGTCATCTGTGGCTGCTTTTGTGCTACAAGGGCAGAATTGAGTCATTGCAGCAAAGTCTGAAATATTTACGATCTGGCCCTTTAAGAAAAACGTGGCCGATTCCTATCCCAGACCCCTAAATACGGGAGTTCCAGAATCCAGTCTTTAGAGCTTCTCTATCCACACTCACTCTCCAGGTGATCCCATCTGGTCCCACACTTTCAGTATTATCAGGACACTGACAACTCCCAAGATTTTTCTCCAGCATAGAAAACTCTTCTCTCAACCCCAGACCCATCATCCTGCTGACTGGTGGATTGCATTTAGATGCTTGGCATCTCCCCAGACAAACGCCTCCCTTCCTGTTTTCCCCCAGTTTGCTCCCCCCACAAGCCTTCCCATCTCACGCTAAAAACCTTGGAAGTCATTCTAGAACCTCTTTTTCTCTCAAACCCCACATTCAACTCATCAGCAAATCCTGCTGGTTCCACCTTCAAAATATATGCAGAATTTGCCCACTAACCCCTCCATTGCTCCCACCCTAATCCAAGGCGCCCCCTCTCTCGCCAGGGTCACTGCCTCCAGGCAGACCTCCTGGAGGTGTTCTCAACACTGCTGCACACACGGCGGCCAGAGTGATCCGTTTCCATTGAAACTATGTCAGTCCTCTGCTCAAAATTTTCCAGTGGTTTGAAGAAGGGCAGCCTGGCCTCAGGGCTACCCCTGACACCTCAAAATGTCTCCAGCTTCAGGGCCCCTCCTGGGTGGACGGCTTCCCCCCAGACAGCCGCATGGACCCTCCTCCGCTGCACTGGGTCTCCGCTCCAGGGTCACTTTACTACCGAGGGCCCCCGGGCACACCCTCCCCACACCCCCCATCCCCTTGTTCTGCTTCCTTTTTCCCACTGCACTGCCTGACCTTCCTATGTACTTTCTCACTTGTTTGCATCTGTCCCTCCGCTAGAGCAGAAGCTCTGAGAGGACAGGCACTGCATCGGTTTTGTCCCCTCTGTCTTCTCAACGTTGAGAGCTGTGCTTGTCAATCCTCAGCATTTTGAGCAATGAACAAGTGGACATAGACATTTCAGAAGCCCCCTCCCATCTTGAGGAAGCAAAAGGATGGGGAAGAGAAGCACGTGGCTTCCGTCGTGGAGAAGTCAGAGAGGACCACAGCGCAGAGCTCTCCCAGCCCGGAGCCAGCGGCATCCCTCACTGACCTGCCCCAGGGACCGGACTGAGACAAGCCAGTCCCCACGGACGAGGGGACTGCCCGCCAGCTGCTTTCCAAATCCCTCTCTGCAAGCCTCCCGGAAGCCAGCAGGCCGCTCTGGAGACACACGGGGCAGCACCACCTCCTCCGTCCCCCCTGCAGGCCCCCAGGCTACCCTGACCCAGAAGGGGTGAGCCGGATGGGGGGTCATGGCAGACAATGCACCAGGCGTGGAATCTGTCACTCACCAGCCGTGTTACCTTGCGAGTCTTAACCAGTCCAAGTCTCTTTCCTCTCTGTAAAAGGAAGGCGATGAGCAAACGCTTCTACATGTGACAATACAGTCAGTCCTTCGCGTCCACGGGTTCCTCACCCCTGGATACGGGGGTGGTGGGGGGAGACTACAGGGACTTGAGCATCTGTGAAGTTTGGTATCCACGAGGGTCCTGGAACCCATCCCCTGTGGATACCAAGGGACGACTGTAAAGGGTGGTCTCAGACTCTGTTTACTTCTTATTTGTGTGTTTATCACACTTAAAGGTCTACTGTGTAAAAAGAGGTTGTGCTTAGGGCTTTCTGTGTGCTGTAAGCTGCTCCCTCATTTCCAAACATCCCTCTTGCGTTCCCACCTATTGCCCATCCGCTCCCATTTCTTTTTCTTTGTCTTTTTGTCTCACAACTTTTCCTTCCTCTTCCCACATTCTGAAAACCCTGAGGTCCAGGCAGGCGGGGAGACCGGGCAGAATCGGAGCCGTCCTAACCCGCCTCCCTCTCCTCCTGGAAACCCACACGGCAATTTCACATCAGCAGGAAGAAAACCGAGGGGGGCAGGAGGGAGAGGGAGAGAGAGAAGGAGGGAGAGAGAGGGGGAGAGAGAGAGAGAGAGAGAGAGAAAGAGAGGGAGAGAGAGAGGCAGACAGAGGGAGACAGAGAGAAGGAGGGAGAGAGGTGGTGCAAGGGAGCAAATCCGTATGAGAACCTCCAACCCATTTCCCCCGCCCTCCCCCCTCCCTCCCCTCCCTCCCCCCGCCCCCCTTCACAGAGCACACTGTCCCCAGCTGATTAAACAGAAGGGCTTTCTGGGAACCGAGCAAAGCCTGGAACCCCCGGCTTCTCAGCAGCCCTGACACCCACGCTGGCTCTGGGCTCGAGACCACCACTCACACCAAGGATGTCCCTCCTTCTGTCCAAATCATCCTCACACTTCAGAGCTCGGTATTCAGGACCTCCCCAGCCCTCTGTGACCACTCACACACCCACGGACACCCACTTTCTCAGCACCTCCGCCCGGCCTTGAGGGCGGTCTCGGGTGACTACACCTCGGACCGGAAGTCATCTCCCCTGTACCGCTGCGAACCCTCCAGTGGCCGCCAGGGACACAGGACACCCTGCCCGCCCCTCTGCGGCCCAGGACACACAGGCCAGAAGGAGCCCTGCTGGTTCCGAGGTCAGGCGGTATTTATTTGCAGGACGAATATCTGGCTCCTTCCATGCTGACCCTTCTGCCTGCTGCCCGTACCACCTGGGGAGAGTGGCTTTGCCCTTCCGGGTATCAGTTTCTTCCCCACCCACCTCCGAGGCTTGTGAACACAGAACACCATACACGCGCGCGTTACTATTAAAATAAATAGGGCGGCAAATCGGCCACGCAGCCTACACCCCTCCTCACCCCGCCCGACCTTCTGGCAGCCCAGCCGCTTTTCCAGTTAAGCCCGAGGAAGCCCCAAGGATGTGCCTATCAGAGCTGCCACCTGCCCCCCTGAGGGAAGACCGCCCAGAGCCTCCACGTGGCCGGGCACACATCACGGAGCTGCCCAGCTGTGACTTCCACCGGGCGCGGACGCTCAGGCGGCCCGGAGCGGATGCAACAAAGGAAACCACAGCGGGAAGCCAAGGCGTTTCAGAAAGGCAGCAACCGAAATGAGACCCCGGGAGACAGAAGCAGGAGGTGGCCTCTGGAGAGCCTTCAGCACCTGAAGTCCCTTCCCTAAGCGTAACAGCTGCAGTGCACGCACTCAGTCTTAATTAATAAGGGAGTGAAGCACAAGGCATGGCTTCTGGGAAGCGGGGGAGGACAGCGCCACACCTTCCTGGTGGAAATCTGCCAGCTGACTCCACGGCACCCGAAGCCCTGCACCACTGGCCACCTGGACAGGCTCTGACATCCCCGTTCCCTGCGACCCGGCTCTGCCACTCGCTGGCTTTGTGACCCGGGACGAGCCTCAGCCTGTCTGAGCCTCAACGTCTCGACTGGGGAAATCGGCAGGTATCCACGATGCCTGTCAACACACCACCTGAAATGCTAGGATGGGTCTGACCCCTATAGACGGGGCCTGGGGTTGAGGTGGGGAGACAGGAGCAGGATGCCACCGCCCAGGGTCCCCGTGTCCTGCCCGGAGGTGCCGCACCCTCGACACTCGCCCTGACTGATGCGGGGAAGCACACGCTGAGTGGCCTGTGCACATTGGTCTGACCTCACCAAGTGGATGGGGGGTCCCCCCCGCCCCGTGGGATGCTTTTTAGTGAGAACTGAGGACCGGATCCATTGCTACATGTGGAGTCTCTGCTTGAACATTCATGGTTTGAGGAACTGACTTAGCGTGTTTTTCTAATCTGTAAAATAGCACAGTTACTGTGGGAAATTTGGGAAATAAAGAAAAGTTGAACAAAATAAAAAACGGTGCCTCCTAAAACCCGAAGAGGACCACTGTTATCACTTCGATATATTTGTAATCCATTCTATTTTTTCTTGACTGTACACATCTTTTTGTTTTTACAAAATTGCATTTATACCCTATTCGTTTTTAGACTTTTCTTTACTTAATATATATGGTTAGCATTTTCCCATATCCTTATATATTATTGAATGTCATTTTAATAGCTTCCTTGATTTCCCTTTTATGCATGCGCCATATTAGATTTAATTAATCCCCCCCCTCATACAATGTTTTGTTATAATGAGTAATGCTAAAAGGAATATCCTTGATTAGAACTATTTTGCACAGCTCTGATGATTTCCTTAGGATAAATTCCTAGAAGCGGAATTGCTAACCAGTTCAATGGGTATGTTTTTAAGACATGTCGCTTACGTTTGCAAATTATCTTCCCACAAGCTAAGTCTGAAAACATCCATTTGCCAGTAATCTTAACAGCACTGATACCCATTTTCCTTTTTGCTCATCTGCTAGGTGGGCAATAATATCTTGTTTTTAATTTTGTATTTTAGTGATTAGTGAGGTCGGACACTTCTGCATAGTTTTCTGGACATTTCTCCTTCTTTGCATGTGAATGATCTCTTTACATCCTCTGCCCACTTTTCTATCAGGGGACAGGCTGATTTGTTAATACTCTATGGAGAAGAGAATTAGTCCACAGCCGCCTTTGATGATTCTGCCCCTGTGTTTAAAAATCCCCTCCATTGGGCTTCCCTGGTAACGCAGTGGTTGAGAATCTGCCTGCTAATGCAGGGGATATGGGTTCAAGCCCTGGTCTGGGAAGATCTCACATGCCGCGGAGCAACTAGGCCCATGAGCCACAACTACTGAGCCTGCGCGTCTGGAGCCTGTGCTCCACAACAAGAGAGGCCGCGATAGTGAGAAGCCCGTGCACCACGATGAAGAGTGGCCCCCCTTGCCGCAACTGGGGAAAGCCCTCACAGAAACGAAGACCCAACAGAGCCATGAATAAATGGATAAATAAATTTTAAAAAAACAACAAACACATCTATCATATCTCTTCTTTAAAAAAAAAAAAAAATCCCCTCCATTAAGGCATTAATGCTAATGCTACCGTATACCCTTTTCCTGTTGTTTAAACCCATTTGCTCTCATCCTGTCTTCAGTGGGGGGCACCCCTCTCTTTCATCTAATAGTGCAACTTTCCCTCTCACCTGTCAGCCCCTTCTCCAGGGATGAATAATTCCTCTTCATTTTTGCCTGATCTAGTGTAACTCATGAAGCCAGAGAATCACCCTTTGACCGTCCCTCATCTTCTTAGACTTCTTCCTCCAGGCCCTCATCCTTTCTCCCCTGAACAGCAGCAAATGACTT
This sequence comes from Balaenoptera borealis, assembly GCF_965194805.1. Taxonomy (NCBI): domain Eukaryota; kingdom Metazoa; phylum Chordata; class Mammalia; order Artiodactyla; family Balaenopteridae; genus Balaenoptera; species Balaenoptera borealis. Next base: position 7,516,930 of record NC_138880.1, read on the forward strand.
GGGAACCGGCCTCTGCATACCAGGCTTGCCCCTCCCCAACCTCACCCCCGCTCTCCATTCCCATCTCATTTTCCCTAAGTGCAAACGTGACTGTCTTTTCCTGCCTAAAGCCCTTCCGCCCCTGAGTTTGGCCAGCTGGTCCCTCCCCACCTGGGGCACCGGTGTCTCCTCCTCCCACACCCCCAAACATCCCTGTGTGCTCAGATGGAGCCACTCCAAGTGTTACCCACGGGGCGCTGGCCCCCCGCCGCTTCATGCTTCTGGGTCTTGACCTGTGGCTGCCCTGTCTCCACCAGCCACCTGGGGGGACCCGGTTTATTTCTCAGGTCCCCCCGCCCCCCGAGATCCTCTCTGCAGGAGGCCTCCTCTGACCACGCCAAGTAAGGGCACCCAGTGCAGCCTGCGTCCGGGGCCCCCCACTGTCAGGCTTACTACACCGCCTTGTGTCTGTAGCGCACGGCACCCACACTGAGGGCAGAAGTGACAAGTCAGCTGAACGTCCTTCTGAATGAAAAGGACATGGTGGACGCAGGGCTGGTCGAGAGCACCCGGGGCTGGGACTGGTGACCCAGGTTCCACGCAGTGGTCCACAGCATGTATGGGCTCTGGAGAAGACACTTCACCAGTCACCTTTACCCAACAAAACAGAATTTTGAATTTCACTTGGATTCTCATTTCTAAGAGAAGCTTCTACAACGTGGGGCTGAAATTCTACCTTCCTTCTGGCCGGACTTGGTTCACTTCTGGGCAGACGCACCTCCTGGGTGCTCGGAGGCCCAGGGCAGCGTGCACACTTCCACAGAGGGGGGCTGTCTCAGGGCCCAGGGGCTCCCTCTCCTTCTGCGGACGAGCTCCGCAGCCCCTGGGTTTCCTGTCTTCCCCCGGCTACCCACCCCTCCTCTCTCTTCCTCATCTTCCCAAGCTCTCGCCATCCCTCAAGGCTGTCTCACATCCAGGCTAGCCCAGACCCTGGTGCTCACCGTGTCCTCTCCCGCTTTGGCTTCTCTGCATCTTCTCTCCTGGCCGTTCCTTGGACAGACATCCCACTTGGCTGCCTCTGGGGCTGACGGTCCTTCCACAGAGGTTCCCTCGGAAGAATCACACCTACCATGTTCCTGGAAGAACCCCACCCTGACCCCCGGTGCCTGCCTCAGTGCTCAGGAAGCCTTCATCAGCCCAAAGACACGCCCGCGGGCTGTGGGTATGCAAGGGTCGTGCCCTCCCCGCCGGACACTCACCCCTAGCTAGCCCAGCACAAACCTCAGTGTTTTATCCCTTTTTTTTTTTTCAAATAAAATATGTATTCATTTGGTGATGCTCATTTCACCAATTCATCTTGCTGCCTACATGGCTCAAAGCACCACAGGGCAAAGCAGTCCCCAGCCTCTGCCTGGCTCTCCAGAGGGCCAGCCTCTGTGTTCATCCCCAGGCTGCTGGCTAGACAGGACCCCTCCACTCCCGTCCCTGGGCCCCCAGGGAGCCAGCCTCTGGGCCCTGAGACAGCCCCCCTCTGCGGAAGTGTTCACGCTGCCCTGGGCCTCCGAGCATCCAGGAGGTGCGTCTGCCCAAAAGTGAATCAAGTCTGGCCAGAAGGAAGGTAGAATTTCAGCCCCACGTTGTAGAAGCTTCTCTTAGAAATGAGAATCCAAGTGAAATTCAAAATTCTGTTTTGTTGGGTAAAGGTAACTGGTGAAGTGTCTTGTCCAGAGCCCATACATGCTGTGGACCACTTTTATTTCATTTATCCGTTGAGGAGTTGGAACTAGACATCTAAAGGCTCTTGCCTTCGTAAGCTGCAGATTAAGTCATCCTTTATTTTTCACCTCTCTCTCTTCCTGGTCCCCGCAGTTCCACCCCATCCCCTCCTTTCCTCCCCAGTGTCTGGCGTGCGTCCTGCCAACCCTGGCCTTGCAGAAGCCCCTTCCCATCCAATGACAGGGACCAAAGTGTCTGCCATGTAAACCAGGGAAGCTGGAGTTGGTTACACGGTATCAGTAATGGGCACTCAATGACCACTGCAGACTGCAGGGCTCCCTGTCTCTGCCATTTGGATAGATAGAGACAGCAGCCCAGAAAAAGGAAATGGTCCTTCAATTTGGAAGCAAGGAAATAAATGAGCTACAAAGCACGTAACACTGACTTGGGATGGAGGACCTTGATTCTAATCCCGGCTCTGCCATCGGGTCACCGTGTGACAACGCCAGGCCTCTCACCTCTCTGGGCCTCGTTCGCCACATTGGAAGTGAAAGGTTAGGCTTGAGGAGAGGTCCTCAAGCCACAGACAGGGTCTGGCCCTCAGGTAGCGGCAGGAGGGCAGCTCGGATTTGTCGGCTCCGTCCCTTGGACTGATTCTCGGTGTCTTTGATGCCCCAGAGCACAGGTGAGGTCTCAGAGAAATAAACAAGGACCCTCATCAGGAATGGGCCGGGACCCCTGCACCAGACGGCCCCTGCCTGTCACCTCCCCACAGTCCCTGCCTCGTCCTCCAGCTGAATCTCCTGCTCATCCGTTTCCTAAAGATCATCACGGAGGCTCCGAACCTTCCCTTTTTAACAACTCTTGCTGATGGAAAATTCTTCCTCATACCTAATCTAAGTCCATCTGCTGCAATTTCTGTCTATTTTCTCTCGTTCAGTCCTTACTGGAGATGGAGAACAGCTGGTCGACACCCTCCATATAACATCCCCTCCTAAACCAAAATCAGTTATTACATCACCCCTCAGCCCGTTTTCCTTCTGGTACAGCATCCACCATTCCTTCCGACCTGCCTGCACGGGATTCCGGATCTGGAAGCACCGCTGAGCGCTGTGGCCTGCACCAGAGCAGCTCTGTAAACCCGAGTCCTTCTGGAGCTGTTACATCCCCAGCTGGATTTAGGACTCGGGTGGCAAAATGCAGAGAGAAGGTCAGAGCAGAAAAGGATGGATGAGAACACAGTCCAAGCCCCGGGCTTTACATGAAGGTCAGAAAAGGAAAATAGATGCAGTGCCCAAGGTCAAATCTGAGGAATCAAGCTTCAGCTGCTAGACCCCAAATCCTGCCAGCACTACGCCCTGAGTAACTGCAGCGTGTCCATGGGTAAGAGCAGAACGAGCCTTAACGGAAAAGCAAAGAGCCACAATCGCACAGACACTCCTGATCCAAACTCACCTCCCCAATCCCATTAGCAGACAAATGAAACTCCACTTTGAATCCCATTAAGAGCTCAGACACCTCCGAAAGTGACAACACTGTTAACTATTCACACTTTAGTACGAATAAGTCAATTGATCCTAACTCTTGGTAGAGAGATTTAGGGGTGAGGAGAGAACAAAAAACCAAGAATGGGAGACTGACCAAACAAATGCCACCGCGTGCTGGTTTCCAAGGTCAGTCCTGCGCATGGAGGCTACGGGAGGGTGGGGCTCAGCACAGCCGGTGGGAGGAGGGGGCGTGACCCCGTGCCTGGTGGGCATCCGTGTGCATCTAGCAGGTCTGTGGCCACCGGCCTCACACAGGGCGGCTGCACCACCCCGGGTGCCCGGTCAGGTCTAGAACTGAATACAGTGCTCCCCCAGGGCCAACGCCAGGTGCATTCCAGAATTCCTGACACCCCCGGTTCACTGTTTCAGAAGTAAGGTAAGCATGGTGTCTAATATTAAATCTCAACCTCTAGGGTGCCCTTAAGTGACGGCAAGGAAGAACCAGAAGGGAAGGAAGAAAAGACAGGCATCTATTGGGATGAAGTAAGATGGTTCAGGTCCCAGCTTCAGTGTGAAATCGCTCCCAAGTGAGGAGGGAGGAAGGGACCACGTGCGTGTACGGAAAAGGGAGACAAGCGAATTAGCTACTGATAATCTGGGCTACGAAATGCTCCTAAACGAAGAACGAAGAGGGAAAATAACAGAGTAGAGTGAACGCATCTCCAAACAGCCTTCACCGCATCTTGAATAAACAGAAGCGTCACACTCCAACCACTCCACCTTTCAGAGGCCACTCCAGACTTACTTCCGACCCCCAGACACACCCCAGCCCCCAGGATAACTGGGAGTTCACACATCTACCAGAGAAAAAGAAGACGCTTCAACGGCGTTTACAAAAACACTTAACACAATAAACGTGCTGATTTGATTTCCCCCGAACCGCAACACTAAATCTTAAGACAGAAGACTCAAAGGCTTGTCTCTGATCAAAATCTTAACATGTTTTCTACCCTACTTCAGGGGACAGTTTTCATTAATAGCGTGATTGGCACAAAATGACAAGATCAAGGCAGGTTGGCAAACAGACTATTTACTGATGTGTTGATGATGAAAGGAAAAATGGGAAAGAGGAGCAGGAAAGTAAGGAAGGGACTTTGGCCAGGTAAATCACCCGGGGCTTGTGAAAGCAGAAAGAGGCAACCCCTCCACAGCACAGGGGCTAAAGGAGAGAAATCCTGTTTGGCCAGCTGGAGGTGCTTATCCGGGGTCCAGGCTCAAGCTACCACGTTTGATGAAATGACAAGTGACAAATTTAATTTCCTCAACACTAATCAGTCCCTTCAGACACAAACAGGTGCCTGGCTTCACAAGGAACCAGTCAGCCCAACACCAGCCAGCAGTGAAATTCTCCAAACTGGATCACGCAGTGGTTGGACCCTGGGTTTCAGGCCCCATCCAAGGGGAAGTTGCAGTGATGGTGTTTTGAGACTCTTCAATTATTCTTCAGCTCCCATTATGCTTTTTTTAGCCTAAAGTTGTTATTTTAATGATCTTTGTTCCAAATAGGGAGCTACAAGGAAGCCGGAGGAGGAGGAGAGGGAGGGAGGAAAGCGAGTGTCTCCAGCGGGTCCCACTTGCACTTCGCAGCTCCCTCTGCTCCCGCCCCCACCCAGCCTTCTAGCTCCGCATGAGTCACCACTCCGGAGCCGGTTTCAAAGCCTTACTTTGAATGTCCTCTATCACGATAGAAATCTAGCAGATCGGCATCGGTGGGAGGGACCCACGATTTTGCTACCTGTCCCCGGTTCTAGATACCCCTCCAACTCCAAAGCATGTTCTCGTGTTATCACTGCCTTCATGAAAACCAAGGTGCCCCTTTTCAAAATCTCCCACCTGCTGGATGTCTTCTCTCGTGGGCTCTCTGGGGGTCACCTGCCCCAGACAGACCACAGAGGAGAAGGTCTTGGGCCAAAGATGCCCCAACAGGCAAGACAAGTTCAGCCTCCACTCCAGCCTCCCAAACACAAAGGCATTCTCCTCTGCGGGGTTGCAAGCTTGTTTTGTTTACTGCCAGGCAACATGTGCAGAGAAGAAAGCTGACTGCATCCTGACCAAGAAAAACAAAAGTCGGGCAGCCGGTTTTTTTTTAAGCATTGTGAGTAGAGCTTCGGCAATAACATCTCCCACCCGAAATAGCTGTGTAAAGGAGGCGGAGGAGAAGCCCTTGTGGAGGTTAAAGGAAACAAGAATTAAAGAGTGAATGTGATTTGTGGAGCCAGAGAATGGAGGCTTCTACACCTTGGCGGGAAGGGTGTCCTGGGGACAAGGTGTCCTGGAGGAGTCCTCCCAGCACATCCCCATCCTGCCAGGACTGGGAACCGAACTTCCCAGCTTCGGGTCTAGGCTAGAATTCAGAGGGACTCAGGGATGTGGAAGATCAGTCCTGGACCAGCTGCTTCTGAGGACCCAGCAGGTGGGAGGACACACCTGGCCAAGTGCTGTGGAACATTCAAATAGGAGCTGCCTGCACCAAAGCAGGAAGGAAGTTTAAGACCAAGCACATCACCTTCTCCCATGGGGACCCTGCTTCCTAGGAGGCCCACGGACCTAATACCTCCCGGGTGGCAGAACGTGGGGAGAAGGACTTCTCCTCAGGACCACAGGTGGGACTCAGAGCAAGCAGGGCCCTTGTGGTCCTAACTGTTCAGAAATGAACAAGGATGCTACAAGCCTGGCCCAGCCTCCTGCCGTGGCCAGCCCTTCACTTGAAGAACAGTCATCACAGGCAGCAGGGATGGTGGTGCCAGCAGCCCCTCAGCCCCCCATGCACCCAGAGCCTCGGGCTTCCTTAGCACCCTACGGCCTGCCCCTGGTGAGGGTGTAACCTTCACACGGGCTGCAATTTCACTCCATCCCCTTTATTTCAGTACACACCAAGCCCAGACAGTCTTCCAGAGTTTTCAGGAGCTAATCAGTGGAGTGATGGCTTTTCCTCTGGGAACCGTTTTGTTGGTTTCTCACCAAGTTATGTGACAGGCAGACGCCCATCAGGTCAAACAGGACAGTCGCCCACACCCCAGGAAATGTCTCCTTCCACCACATTATGTGAGCGCAGACAGAGTCGGCAAGCGGGAGGGGCGAGGAAGGAGACAGAAGTTTGAGGAAGGACTCAAACTGAAGGTCACAAGAGTTGGGGGACAGCAGGTCAGGATAAAGTCAAGGAGGCAGACTCTATGGTGGAAAACCCAACCAACCCATCAGGCTTCCCAGAATCAGCCTCCCAGCAACGGGTCCGCCAGGAAGCAGCACATCCAGGGTTCAACCCCCTTCACCCAACAAATCCAAATCTACACCCCAACAGGCAGGCACCCTAGCCCAAGACCAGACCTATTTCCACAGACCTGAGCGCGGCTAATTGAGAGTAGTAAACAAATCCAGTTCTAGACAGCACAGAAGTTTCCCAAACCGTCAGCTTGTTTTCCTCCCAACAAAACACGGTGATTTCCCTCCGTTGTCACATTTCCTCCCCGAAACTTTTCTTTCTGCAACCCCTCTACAGAGGCTAAACTGCAAGCCGCTGAGGACGGAAACGCAAGAGCAGCCCCGCCGGGATGCAGCAGGAGTACCTTCTCCGTGGAGCAGAGGGGCCGGTGCCCAGAGGCTCGCTGCCCTGCCGAGCCGTGGAGGGCTGCTGTCGGGATGGAGCACGCTGAGGATTACGCGTCCCCGTCTCTGCGACCAGACCTTTCGGCGGCGGCTCGGACCAACTGTGCGAGCGAGGCACTTAGCAATTATCTGCTGGCGCTGACGCTCCGCCCTCTGCTCCTGCGATTGGCTCCCGGGTCCCGGGCAGGACTGCATTGGTTTCAGACGACCTCACTCATTGCCTTGGCTCCTACTATTATCTGAGCCATCAAAGGAAATAATTCCAGGTTTCATTGACAACCTGTAAGGCTCTCCTCCGGGCCCGGTGTGGGAGCAGCCCTGGGAGTCCAGTGGAGGGAAGAGGGGAGAGTAGAAAAAGTGGGGGTGGGAGAGAGGGAGAGCCGAGAAAGGGTGGAGGGTGAGAGAGAGAGAGGGAGGGAGAGAGGGAGGAAGGGAGAGAGAGAGAGAGAGATGGAGAGAGAGAGGGAGCTATCAAGCAATCAGATTCCTGCACCAGCATTTTAACTTCCACAAAACAGAGCCCATAGCAACAATTTTCTGGCCTTATTTTTCCCCCAACTGGTGAATGTTCCTGAGGGCAGGGAGAAATATGACGGTGGTGTTTCTGCCTGTGTAACACAGGCTCTGGGAAGCAGAGCAAGGTAAAGCCTGGAGGAATCTAGTGATGTACTTCCCGGGGCCACCCTGGAGGGCATGTGAAGGTCATTTTAGATTGTTTGGGAGGACAGAGTATGCACCTTCCCTGGATTTATCCATCCGTTCTTTCCCTCATGGTCCACCCAACCTGAGAAGACAGTTTCCTTTTGCACCTTATTCAGTCTCAGGAGAGCTGATTTTAAAGTCTGCGAAAGTCTGGAAATCCTCACTGGCCTCACAGGGAGGTCCAGAGAGACAGGCATTCCCCAAGCTAGTAATTCTGCTTGGACCCTGACTTTTGCTTGTTCCCACGTGGCTTCAGTGAATTGCTTAGACTCACATCATCAACCAAAGCAAGGAAGGAGAGGAAAAGGAACTCATCACAGGGTGAGAACAGTCCAAATGCTTTTCCTTGTTCAACAAGGAATCATAGAGCATGAGTCTTGCCCTTTTTCTTTCCTTAGTGTATATTTTTCACTGTATAGAAAGGACATCATTTGATAGCGGACATCATTTGACAGCTGAATTTTTTAAGAGGAAGAAAAAGAATTTTAAAAGGGCCTTTTAAAGAAGCTCTTGGAATATCAAATTTCAGATTAGATAGAACTCGCCTTTCACCCTTTTCCTTCTGGGATCCGCATGTCTCAGAGCGCAGGCTATGGTTCCAGTTCGTCCCCTGTAGCCTCAGACAATTGCAATCTTTATCACCATCTGCATCCTTGGAGGCAAAAGTTCCTGCTGCCTTGTTCAGTGAGCTTCTGCTTCATGGGGATATGCCTGGCTTCCCTAAACACATTGCAAGCTCTGTAGGGGCAGAGCCGGTATCATGTATATCTTTATAACTCCAGTGACAGCACGTAGCACTCAATAAGTGGGCTGACTAAGAAAACCCAACTCAAAACGTAGAGCGTACCTCTGAGCCTCCTGGCATCATTATTCCACTGTGATCACTCATCCAGCTGGTGGGGTGGGGAAGGGGCCCATCCTGGATTCCAGGAGGTAAAAATTCAGGACAAAACACTGTGACAGCTACCGACGTCCCTCCAAGCTCTCAGTGCCCCTATTCTCTCTGGAAAATGAGGCAGCTCTTCACTCCATGTCTTCTTACTCCCTCGAGCGCTGGAAGGAAATGAGAAGATGAGGGACACACATTTTATTTATGAGACATATACCTCAAAAAATTAAGTCATTTCCATAGTGGCTTTCCAAATATCAGCATGGCTAAAAGGAGAGTGACCCTCTATTAGGAGTCAAAAAATAGGACAAGGGGTGTAGCAAAGTATTTGTTTTCTATTTCCTTCCTTTGTCTAGGTGAAATTCTTACAAAGCCCCAAGGATGAAATTAACCTTAGCTGTTCCTTTGAAATTGACCCTGTCCCAGAAAATCTGGCATGTTCAGTCATGGAGTAAAAGTCATAAATAATACTTTCATGATTTAAGCCATAAGATTTCCACTTCCACAAGAAAGCAGAGAGCGAGAGCAAGAGGGAGGGGATATGGGGATATATGTATATGTATAGCTGATTCAGTTTGTTATACAGCAGAAACTAACACACCATTGTAAAGCAATTATACTCCAATAAAGATGTGAAAAAAAAAAAAAAAGAATGCCTTTGATGGGCTCATTAATAGACTGGACAAGACTGAGGAAAGAATCAGTGACCTTGAAAACCTGTCAACAGAAACTCCTGAAGCTGAAGGGCAAAGAATAAAAGAATGAAAAAAAGAACAAAATGCCCCCCAATTTGGGACAATTACAAAAGATGTTAACACTTGCATAATGGGAAACCCAGAATAAGAAGAAAGAAAGAAGCAGAAGTCTATTTGAATAATGGGTGGAATCCACAGATACAGGAATCTCAGGGAACATGAAGCAGGATAAATACCAAAAATTAGACACCTGGGCACATCATACTCAAACAGCAGAAAACCAAAGACAAAGAATATCTTAAAAGGAACCAGAAGATATTAGGAAGCAGCTTGCCTATAGAGTAACAATGATATGAACTGAAGCAAATCTCTTGTCAGAAACCATGCAAGCAAGAAGAGAGTGAAGTGTTTAAAGTGTTGCAAGAAATAACCCCAGCAAACTAGAATTCTGTATTCGGTGCAATTATCTGTTAAACATGAAGGAGAAATAAAAACTTTCTCAGACAAACAAAAACTAAGGAAATTTGTTGCCAGTAGACCTGCCTTGCAAGAAATATTAAAAGAAGTTCTTTAGCAAGAAAAAAAAGGATATAAATCAGAAACTCAGAGCTGTATAAAGGAAGAAATAAACGAAGGTAAAATGAAAAAAAAAAAAAAAACGCAGGCTTCAGCTCTGTGCCTTCACACTATCCCACTTCTCCCCCTTAAGAAAAAATAAGAGAAATAAACTAAATTATAAGAACTCTCTTGAGCACCTATCAAAGGTTCAGTCATCCTCAAAGGAAAAGGAAAGGCATTTCAAGTGATTTTCTAAAATGCTTTGTCTGCCAAACAGCAAGTCCTTACATGTGCTTTTTGCCTTTTGAAGATGAAAGAGAGAGAGAGAGAGCTGTAAACAGTTGTTTATGTCAGTGCCTTTTAAACTGCCTGGTGGTGGTGGGATGAATTGGGAGATTGGGATTGACATATGTACACTAGTATGTATAAAATAGATAACCAATAAGAACCACCTGTATAAAAAAAAATAAATAAACTTCAAATAAATAAATAAATAAACTGCCTGGTCATAAAATATTCTCTTTAAGAGAAGGATGATCCCTTTGTGTCCCATAGATCAACTGCTTAATTCTGAGTGTTGGAGAACGCAGATGAAGTATGCGGATTCCACTGGTGCTTGCATTTGTATTAAATATCAGCTCCATACCATTTAAATGCACTGAGGTATGAAATGTACCGAATTCCATCTTGTGGCCAGTGCCCTGGCTAAAGCAGTCCATTTCGATTTAACAATTTCAGTGCATTAGTGACCTGAAAGGCTTTGGAGGGGGTTCGCGTTCCATTTTCAGCAATTAAGGGAAGGCTGTGGGTTGCTGTATTAAAATACAAATTAAACAGCAGCCGTTGGAGCTCCCATCCTCCTTGTGGGTAACCACCTGCTACGACAAATTACCCTGACCTGCAGCGGAGGCTGGAGAAACCCTGTGTTTACCCTCCTGCTTACACCATTTTGTCAGTTATCATTTATTTATGCCAAATTCTGTTCCTAAAAGGGAAAAGAGGAGAATAAATCTAGGCAATGCCAAGAAAAAAGGAAATGTGTGAAAATGGGAGAAAAAACAACAACAGAAAAAAGAGAGGGTGACTTTCAACCTTGCATCTTTGCTAATTGAGTTGAGCCACACGGTACTGTCTTGGAAAACATGATATTAGCAAGATTTCTGAAAACCAGCATTGGATGGATGCAGGCACAGCTTCCGAAGTAGAGACACTTGGAGGAACATACGCACAGCTTTCCGTTCTGGCTGATGGCTGTTGTGAAACTTTATGTAATCTGATTCCTGCCCCCTACACCCACCCACTCCACTCCCCAAATCAAACCTGTGGAGCCAGTGACATTTCCTGTAAGTACAAGAGGAGATTGTGGTTGCCAGGAAGGTGTCAGTCACTGTGAACCATTCTTAATGATTTCATTAATTACTAATGAGCCTTCAGAAAGTTGGTATTAAAATAGACAGGGCTTCCTGAGCTTTGAAGACAGTATTTTACTATTTAAAATACCTTGCTAAATAAAAGCAGGTGATTCTGGGGGTTTCAAATCATGATGATATTGTCAATAACCTGAAAGAGAGAGAGAGAAAAAGACAGAAACAGACAGATGGACAGACAGCAATCTGCAAGACTAAATTGCCCACCTAAATTCTGTTTGCTTCAGTTAAATACTTCATAAGAAACATGAGACTGAACGCTGTCATTAATTCTTGTCCAGCAATGCACCAGTTGACAGACGCTGGAGAACTGAATGAGGAAGGGCGGCTGCCTTCCATGAAGCTGGCGGATGACCGTGACAGAAGGCACCTTCCAGATCAAAGGGCTGCACACGTGAATATGACTATGGGGCCTCCTGCCTGCCAGGACCCATGTACTGACATACAGTCTTCTCGAAAGTACCCATCCAACTTGTTTACAAAACCTGCCACACATCATTCCCTCATTTGTAAATCAGGGTAATATTATTATTTCTAGGGCTGTGGAGAGTATGACGGCAAATCAACCGACAAAGGACCGTACAGATGTCCTAGCACTTGATATTGAGGGACCACATCTTGGCATTGGCGAATATCCGTGGGACACATAGTCATTCTGCTCTACTAGCCCAGATGTCAGGTCAGCTCTTGGAGTGGGACAAGAAGATGCTCACAGGGGCAGACAAGATGCTCCAGGCACAGAGCAAAGCCTTGGGCAGTGCGGTTTCATTTCCTATTGCTTAAGGAAATTCTCAGACTGTCCCGTGATACACTCCATACGGAGAAGAGTCCCTGGGGGTGTGACAGTGTCATGCAAGGGACCTGCCATAAACCAAAATGGCTTCAAAAATGCATATTTTATTACGAAAGTCACGCCAACTTTATTCTACTCCAAAACATTTGTTTTAGTACATGAGTTAAAGAATGAGTTGCCCCAAATATTTGTATAACACTGAGTTTCCAGGAAGATGCTGCATATTTATGAGTAGCCTGGGGTTTGAGAAACACAAGCCTCAAGTTTCTAGTCTGCCTTCTGCCTGGCTTTCAGAGTCAGGTGAAACCTGGCCCCATCCCACCTGTGTAACTTCCTCCACCCTCATCCTCACGGACCACGATCCCATCACAGCCTCTCTGAGCATGCTCACTCCAGCCTCCTGGCCTCCCGGTGGCTGCGCCAGTGTCTCCCTCGCACCTGCCTCCTCCTGTGAGATCGCAGCCGTCCTCCAAGGTCCAGACGCATCTCTCCTTCTGTCACTTCTCCTGTCTGCCAGGATGCTTCAATTTTACCCTGCACCACACAAGTTAAAATTAGTTACATTCTTGTTTGTATTTTCACTATTGTTTCCATATGGCCATTTTCATATCTGCTACTACATGTTATGTTTATTTGGTAGCCTTAACACCACCCCCATGTCACCCCCAAATCCACAGTGATACCCACAGCAGTTAGGACAGTGCAGGCCAAACACTTAGAAATCCCAACAATGAACAGTTGATGACAACGTGGACAGATCAACTTCTTTCACAGCTGGAAGAAATGGACATCTGGTAACATCTAGCACAAGGGTCATCCCGACCTGTTCAAAACGTTCAGGGGAGAGTGTAGCATCCCATCTCGGCCTCTTTGGCCATCCAAATGCATATCGCACTTAGCATCAGGGGAAAGCAAAGAGCTGAAAGCATCACAGTGACATCAGGACCGGATTTTCCCTCCTTCTACTCCCGCGTTCTTCCTCCAGCAAGAAGGGAGCCTGGGTAAGGCCAGAGAGGTTTCTTTTAGCCTAAGAATGCATTTAAGTTACCGAGGAAAAGTGATAAACATTAACAAGGAAACACTGGTCTGTCATGAAGACGTATTTGAAGGGAGTACTTTCTATCAAGCATATTTGCCTCCTTTGAAATGAAGAGAAGATCCTGGGGGGAAGGCAGGGGCAGAAAAACTGCGGGGAGTTGCAACTGAAGAGGAAGATGAGGGATGGAACTCCTGGACTCTCATCCAACATGGTCACCGTTAGCACTGAAAGGTGTCTGATGGAAAAAGCAAATTAGTGTTTTTGCACAATCCTCTGCATTCTATATTTGTGATTGGCTGGTACTAAGAATGTCTTCAGGCTGGACTTGGGCTGCACACCTTTCCAATTGCTGTGACATAACCAGCAGTTTCCATTGCAGTGCCACAGAAGTAAAGAGCTGGTATAGCAATCCCCCCAAATTGTTAAGGAATTATGTTCATCAGTACTCTCTCTTAGGAGAGCATCACGTGTCTAGAAAAGGCAGCTCCCAAGGGAAACTTATTCTCCAAGGCTTACTGTATACTAGTCATCTTCCCCTTCTGTCTTAGAAGTCACCTTAATAAGCTGTGTTATCTCAAAGTCTAAGATAAAAAATGTAAATAGAAATGAATTACACATAACAATTGTGGGCTTTGGTTAACTAAGTGTCTAGTGTTCTTTAGACTTAAATAAAGACTCTTGAATCCCCTCATGCTCAGACTGCTGGAGGGGTTCTCCCCATCACCTGGACATCTATTCTGAGCTACTCTCCAGAAGATGGGTGTTCATTTCCTTTGTAAAAACTCCCAAAATACCAACTTCCCTTGGTTTCTCCCCACCAGGAACCCCGTTGGTCTGCTGGTAGAGCTCTGAGCCTTCTATCCTCTGTCTTGACAGAAGCTCTGGACAGCTTTTTTCAAAGGGGAGCCAATAAGATACCCTCAGCGTCCCGCTAGCCACCAGCCCCCACCAAAATTGTCTCCTTTCTCCTCCATGAGAGATGGTTCTATTTACCACTGGCTTATTAATGGAAGCAGGTACTTTTTTTTTAACTTCATTTCATGATTGTATGACAATCAGGTCTATTTTAAACAAAGTCCCTTTACACGTGGGAAGAGTAGGGCATGACCAGTCATTGTCGATTCCCGCAGAGACCAGGGCAGAAGGCATGGGACAGATGAAGCGACAGTCTTGGCATATGGACTGGAGACGGTGCAGCTCTTCCAGGGACCTTAAGAAACAGGAAGACCCTCTCCTCTTGTTGAAATGGTTTGAATGAACGTCTCCCTGAAGGAGGGCTGCCATGTTCCCTCAGACCTTTTTCTGATTTCTAAATTCCAGTGATTTATCTTTTCTGATCCCCTCCTCCTTTCCCCTCCTTCCTCTTTCTCTCTCTTTCTTCCCTTTTCTTATGACTCCTGTTTTCTTTTTCAATTTTCAATATTAGACCCTCTTGATAAATATTCATAAAACTGTCATTTTCCTCCTCTTGTAAGTTAAACTATACTGACCATTGAGCCATTTCAAGCAAAGGAGATATGAAAATCTCACCAAATGGAATAAATAAAATCCCACCCCTTTGCCTAGATTGTCTAGAGAAGAAAAGAAGAGCAGATGTTCAGTTTTAAAAGACTTTAGGCTACAAGTTGTTTGTGAGGGCAGAGCGACATAAAGGAACAGTAGGTGGGTCTATGGAACATTGTCTTGATTTTTCCTCAGGAGTTGGTTTGGGGGGTTATTCTCAGGTAACCTCAGCAAATGACTCCTTGGTGCTGAAATTCATTAACATCAGTCCCATTTTGAAGCCTGTAGCATGAATGTCTGAGGGGGCTGGGTGACAGAGAGGAAGAAAAGAATGATGGAGCCAGCATTTCAGCTTAAATCTTCTTAACATCAGTTTTATTGATACAAAATGTCTGAGTGATGGAGTTTCAGAATCCAGCTCTGCTTTTTGGCTATTACGGAACACTTAAGAAGGGCTAAGCTTCCAGAGGAAAGCTTGGAAATCGACACAAGCTCCTTAAGACAATCTCCATAGCCCAGGCTACTGAAGGGCTGGAAGAGGATAAATATGCCAGTGTATCTGCAGCAACATCACTGCTGTGACTAGAAGTGGCCTTTAATCTTTTTTTGCCAACTTTCAAGGCACTGCTGGGCTTCTGAGACCGACAACTTCTATGAACGGGTGTTCTTTTCTTGGTCCTTCCCTCTTGGCTCCATTGGGAGCAGCATTGGGCTAAGGAAATGTGGTCCTTCTGCCCTTGTAACGGGCGCAGTGCAATGACCTGGTCTGTGAGAATAAGAGCACACATGTGGCAGATTTGTAAGTGAATGTTTGAATAAAGCTAATAATCAGTTGCACAGAAAGGCCCAGCTGGGATTCTCCATCTTGACTGATTAAGAAAATACTTCCTGAGGTTATGAAGTACATGCAGAGCTTCTCCAAACTGGGAAAATTCTGCTGGACTCTTCACCCTGATACTGAAGGTCTTGAGAGGTGGGGGGGCGGGAGGTGGTCATCAAGAAAAGTGTATCAAAGAGCCCTGACCAATAGAATATTTTAAAAACCGAGATCAACGAAAAGAATGTTTACTGTTCAATACGTACCAATGATGGGAGGTGGGGACTCTAAGAGCACAGCACCTGGTACCCACCAGGGCTCCATGAATATGGGTTGAAGAAAGAACGAGGGGGTGAGTGAATTGTATCACTGGCTTAAACCTTTGGCTCGTTTAACATGAACTTTCATTTCCTGGAGTAACGCATTGTATGTTTATAGGGGGAAATGATTTCCCTTCTTAACTTTACATTGAAAGATTAGGAACGCCTCCTCACCATCACATCTTTGTAAGTTCCTGTGCACACAGGCGACAACACACACAAAGCTACTTTCAACTTTTCCAATTTATTTCCTCAGATCTCTTCACCAGGTTTGGAGGGGCTCCTAAAGCTGCGTAAAATCACCTCTGGGTAAAAGACTTTCTTAGGTCATCCTGGAAGGACCCCCTCACGTCATTGCTAACCTTTTACTTTATTTTCATCTGATCGGTGTCAAGGCCGTTGATGCTAAGAAGGGTTAGTGAGGAGTTGGAGTTTTAGGGAACTATCCTAAAATAGAATGTGTTTGTATTAGTCTGCTTGGGCTGCCTAAAGGAAATACCACAGACTGGGTGGCTTAAAAACAGTCATTCATTATGTCACAGTTCTGGCGGCTACAAGTCCCAGATCAAGTTCTGGCAGGATGGAGTTCTGGGGAGGTTCTCTTCCTGATTTGCAGATGGCCATCTACTCACTGTGTTCCCCTGTGGCAAAGAGACAGAGCTGTCTGCTGTCTCTTCTTATAAGGGCACGAATCCTATCAGATCAGGGCCCTACCCTATGACCTCATTTCGCTTTCATTACTTCCAAAAAGGCCCTATCACCTATAGTCACATTGGAAATTGGGACTTCAACGTATAAATTTTAGAGAGACACAATTCAGTCTATAGTCATGATCTTTTATCTTATTGGAATAGTGTGAGTGTAATTCTCCCTGAAGGTGAAGAAATGGAATGTATGGCATCCCAATATCTTATACCTTCCAAATTGTATTTGTGTGTGGCTTCTGGAAATTATCTTCCTTTCCTTTCCTTATATTTTAGTTTAGCTATCAGTTATGACTCTAAGCCAATCTCTAGCTTCTAACAGATGCTTTTTCTTCAGCCTCTCCTTTTTCTTCTTGCTGTCATCACCCTTAAATTCACTAATTTTTAATATTAGAACATTTTTAAAAATGTAATAGGACAAAAACCCTACTATTTGTACATTATGATACATCATGTCTGCACCATTTTTTGCAGTCTGCTGTATCCCTCCCTTTCATGGCCTCCAACTGCATCTTCAACCTTTGAAGCACCCTCCAGAATCCCAGGTCTGCACACTTCCCCTTGAGTGGCCTCCTCCTCTGAACCCTGGTGTGACTGGCTCTCCCAAGCCCTACAACCTGCCCCTTTTCCACGTGAGCAGACGTGCAGGATGACAGAGCACCTCGTCCACCAGGAGATCTCTGTGCAACAAAGTAGGTGCTCAATAAATGCTTATAGAAGGAATGACACGTCTGTTGGTCTGACATAATGGCCACTCTCAGAGCAGGTTGAAAAAAAGATGTTAACTAATTGACCGATATTTGGCATGTCGTTTTTAACCTGGCAAGAGCTGAATTAGGAATCAGATGATCTGGTGTCGATTCTCAGGTATGCCCTTTTCTATCAGAAACCTTGCCTGAGGTTTAGTTCCCAAAACTTTAAAAGGTGTATCAAAGCCTATCTTAAAACAATGTTAGGAGGATTATTACATGAGCTAATGTATCTGAATTCATCAGCAGAGTGCTGGATACAAAGCATTTCTCAGTACATGTAATTTCAGCCTGTCACAGGAGAACAATGCATGACTTCTTGATAATGTATTTATAGACGTTTGCTGGACTGTTTACTACATTTTAGGTAAGTTCTCCTTGATTGAAGTACACTGCTACAAAGTAAATTGCGGTTCCTTCCTTATGAATTATAAAATAGCTCCTCTTAAAATGATTGCTTGAAAGGAATTTTGCAGGCCAAAGATAATAGTAATTTCCCTTTTTAAAATAATAACAGTAAAAAAAATGTTAATCTTTTAAAACAATTCAAAAGACAGCATTCAGGAACAATGTATTAAAGAAATAAAACAATAAATACAGTTTGGCACTTTAAACAATTATCAAAGTTATTTTAATATGACCTGATTTTATTCTCCCAAATATGAAACTTTATGTACATACTTGTGTGTATCCATATATAGATATCAGCACAAAGGCTAGTGTGAGGCTTAACATACAACAAGCATTTCCATTAAAGTAAAAAACAAAATAAGTATACCTACTGTAACCATTTTTATTTAACATTGTTCTGGAGACACTAGCTTATACAACTATATGAAAGAAACAAGTATGAATTTTGAGGGAAAGGAAGTACAACTATTATTATGTGTGTGTGAAATATAACTGTATTCTTAGAAAATAACGTTACAAGTACTACAAAATTTTAAATGCATAAAGATGTCTGGTATATAATTAATATACCAAGCTAAATATTTTTGTATAATGAAAAATTAGTTGGAAGATACAATGAAAATACAGTAAAAGTAAAGTTAAAATACTTGGGAATTTACATTAAAAATGTGTAACCTGTATGTGATTAAAATTTATAAATGCATTAAGGGACACAAATGAACCATTTAATGAACAAAAGGCATGCCATGTTCTTGAGCAGAAATATGTAGTATCACAAAGATATCAATTCTCCCTAAGTTAATCTGTAAAATAATGCACATAAAACCCACAGGACTTTTGGAAGGAGAGGGGCAAATAAACAAACAGGTTCCATTCTGTACAATAAAAAAATCAACAAGAAGGAAGAGTGAGAGTAGGAGTGTTTTTGTTTGTTTGTTTGTTGTTGTTTTTTTTTTGAGGACTTATCTGCTTTAAAAAATTTTGTTTAATTCTTTTTTATTTTTAACTTTTTATTTTATGCTGGAGTATAGCCGATCAACAATGTTGTGATAGGCTCAGGTGCACAGCAAAGTGACTCAGCCATACATATACATGTATCCATTCTCCCCCAGACTCCAGACTTCCCTGGAGGTCCAGTGGTTAAGACTCCAGCTTCCACTGCAATGGGCATGGGTTCGGGTTCGATCCCTGGTTGGGGAACTAAGATCCCATGTGCCGCATGGTGCCACCAATAAATAAAGAAAGAAAAATAAAAATAAAAGTTGAACCCCACCAATGGATCATTGAAGAAATCAAAGAGGAAATCAAAATACTTAGAGACAAATGAAAACAAAAACACGATGATCCAAAATCTGTGGGACACAGCAAAAGCAGTTCTAAGAGGGAAGTTTATAGAAATACAATCTTACCTCAGGAAACAAGAAAAACTACTATTAAAATATATTGTAAACTATAAGAATTAAGAGAATGTTGTACTGTTTCTTGACTACGCAGAATAATTAATGGCTCTAAATAGAAGTCCCGAAGTAGATTCGAATTTATGTTATAAATGTAGCATTTCAAATCAATGTAGTAAACATGGCTTATTTTATAAATGGTACTGGGATATCTCGGCTACTATCTGAAAAAAATAAAGTATAATCTTTAGTGCATATTTTACATGAAAGGAACTTCAGATGAATGAAAAATTTAAATGCAATAATGGGAATACTAAAAGTAGTCGAAGTATACTGTGAGGAGATTTTGTATGACAGATTTTAACGGGGAGAGCCTTACTAAGTATGATAACAAAATCCGAACACAAACAAAGAGAAAGATCCACACAGTTGTTCACAACAATAAAAAAGCTTCTGAACTGCCAACGGGGGTGGAGGGAGAGGGGAACAGGGGAGGTGAGAGGCACCCAGTAAACAAGATCAGAAGGCAAGTAACAAAATGGAAGTAAAATTTGTGAATAATGGTACAGAGAAACAATGAATTGCCTTAATATGTAGAGATCTCTTGTAAATCAATAAGAGAAAAGACCAGTAACCGGTAGGAAAATGAGCAAAAGAGAAAAACAGAACATTTCTGCAAAGCCTCTTAAACATAAGGATGTTCAATACAACTGAGTCTGAATAGAAATGAAAATACAACCAGATATTTTTCACCTACCATAATCGCACCTAGCCTAAAAGTGAAAAACGTTTGATAGGGTGTTGGGCATGGTGGGGAGAAACAGGTACCCCAATCTTTGCAATTCTCTAGAAATGTCAACAAAATGTCAACAAAATGTAAGACACATTCTCTTTGTCCTCACAATTTCACTTCTAGGGATTTATACCCCAGATAGATCCCCTTATGTGTGAAATGATGTATGTACAAAGATATTTATCACAGTACTATTTGAAATAGCAAAAGAGAGGACGTGACCCAAATGTACTAAATAAATTCTCGTACCTCCAGACAATGAAAGACGATGCAGCCATTTAAAAAGAAAGAGGCGACTGGATGGGACCTGATGTGTTAGCAGCCCCCAAGGGATGTTGCAAAATAATAAAAGTAGGATGAAGGACGCCACGAATAGCAGAGAAGTGTGTAGTTACGTATGGGCCTGTCCACATATGGGATGGTCTGGGGGGCACATGGAGACCTGTTGGCAGTGAGCCCGAGGGAGGGGACCTGCTTGGCTTGAGCCAGGAGTGAGAGGGAGACCACTTTCCGAATCTATAATATGCACATATTGTTTTAAAAAATAAATAATGTTTAAAGCCCTTGACTTTGTTCTTTTGTTTAATGCAATCTTGAAGGGAGAAAAGAGAGTTTAAAAGGCAAATAGTATTAGGGAGATACGTCCAGAGACCAGAAAAGTAAATGTTACCTTTTCTGCTTCTCATTCACACAACTACATGTTCAAAAAATAATATTTAAATGAGTTTTCTGCATAACAACTATATCCCTGTGACCGGAGGGAGATTGCCCCTCCTCTGCTGGCCTCAGTTCCTGCATTTTTATAATGAGATCATTGGGCTGGATGCTCTGCTAGTTCCCTCCAGCTCCAGAATTCTATAAAACACTACCCTGCTCTTTCCCTGAGGTCATTTTATTAACTTGCTTCAACATTAGCCCACAAATTAGGGATTACCAGCTGCTGACTATTGCTTGAAACTTCCTCTTCAGTTAAATAAAATGGTTCCCTTACCAACCTTTCTCTTAAAGCCAAGCTTATAGGAAAAGACTCTATCTGTGTATCTTTTTTTACTAACAAAGCCTGTTTTCGTATACAATCCAATTTATACCATTGTCTGTTTTCTAAAAGCCAGTCTTCCTTCTGGTTCAAACAATGCCTAACTGAAATCTAAAATGTGGCAAACTTTACATCCAAAGGGGAGGAATAAAGTAGTTTCACTTCATCAGGTTTTTTTTTAAGGCAGGACAATGCTCAGGAAAGAATTTTTCACTTCCGGTTAACAATCAATTTGCAAAATCGTCCTCTGTTCTCTTTTCTGAAAGGCACCGGGGGCCTAGAATATGCTTCTCCACTGGACCAGAGGGGTTTCTAAACACGGGGAGGGGGAAGGGTAAGCTGGGACGAAGTGAGAGAGTGGCATGGACATATATACACTACCAAATGTGAAATAGATAGCTAGTGGGAAGCAGCCGCATAGCATAGGGAGATCAGCTTGGTGCTTTGTGACCACCTAGAGGGGTGGGGTAGGGAGGATGGGAGGGAGACGCAAGAGGGAGGAGATATGGGGTTATATGTATATGTATAGCTGATTCACTTTGTTATAAAGCAGAAACTAACACCATTGTAAAGCAATTATACTCCAATAAAGATGTTTAAAAAAAAAAGATTCCTTTCTATTGGAGGAAAACAGTCAATAAACAAATATACAAATGAATTAAAAAAAAAAAAAAAAAGTGGGTCTGTTTCCAGGGGCCTATTTAGCCAGTGAGTTCATCACCCGAAACCTCAGGCTCCCTTTCATTATTCCTGCTTGATCCTGCCTTTTGATAATTTCCAGTAAAGCACTGTTGTCTTATTTTCTGCTTTAGACAAGCTTGAGAAGAGTTTCTTAAGTCACTTGACCAAAATATATTTTGGAGCATGGAAAGAACATAGCTTCTTTGTTTTTTGGGGTTTTGTTTTTCACAGAAGGATTACTTGGATTCAAAATCTTGTTCACTGACTTGTTAATCGTGATGTAGTGACATGACCAATTTCTCAGCCTGTTAGAGGCTTTAATTTCTTTTTCACGAAATGTAAATAATAACACCTACCTTGCAAGGTTTTTTGCAAAGATTATAAAAAATACGTAGTACATAAAATAGATAATATATGTAACATGAACAGTGTATATTGTATATATATAATTGTCAATGAAAAAATGTTGCCTGCCATATCAGTAAACAAAGGATGTTGCAGCCTTCAAGCCATCACATTATAGTTGCCCCAATAGTGAAACTTGAGGTAACTCAGGATGAAAACAGGATGCCCACCATCTAGCAGTCAACTGCCACAGCCTCCCCTGATGGTGCACCCCGAGGGAGCTCAGGATGAGAAAGCACAGGATACTGGCCCACATAGCTGAGGTGCATATCAAAGGAAGGATTTCAGTGAGCCCAGACTTTTGCATCTTCCCATACACAGAAAAACACTAAAAATTCATTAACTCGAGATGTCTGGTTTTCTTTAATTAACAGGAATCTTTCGATGTTCCGATTACCTGGTCTTTGTTGCAAAATCTCCTATAGTTGATGGTTCCTCCCTCTCCTGTTTGGATCAGTCCCTCAGAGAGAGCTGAGAGGCTGTGTCCCAGGCTTAAGTCCTCAGTTTTGCCCACCCAATAAAACATATTTCTCAACTTTGAGGTTGCGCATTTTTTTCAGTCAACATAATATATATGTTAAATATACATATATAGAATATATATACACAAATATACATATCTATTAGTGTAGGGGGTAAAAACATGGACTTTTCCTTGTTACTTAACCACTCTGAACCTCAGTTTCCATTTCAGCAAAATAGACATATTAACAGGTCCTAAATCACAGTGTTGTCAGAAGGGCTAAACACACATAAAGCATGTACCCACTGTCTGGCAAACAGTAGGAGCTCAACAAATGTTGTCCAATGGCAAGGAAGCCCTCAAGATACCAGCGGTCAGTAAGTGGTGGGTATTATGATTATTGTTCATTTCTTTCAGGGGCAATCTGGAAGCCCAGAGGCAGAGGTTTGGAGGAATTTTAGGGGTCCACGCAATACACCCAGGAGGGAACAACACAGATCCCCTGAGTGGGGTTCAGGGAGCACCTCAGCAGCCCTGGCCCTTCCTGCTCTCTCAGTTGGGAGGGTCTCAGTGCTGGGCTAAGTATTTTCAAAAGATGGCCCGGGCCTTCTTCAGAGAAGAGGAGGTGACAGACAGCATGATGATGGCTGATGAAGGTGTGGGATGATGAGCAGAGAGTCAGCTTGTACCAGAAACATCAACACTCAACCAATGCCTGGCTCTACTTCCTCATCTGTTTATTGATGGCTAGGCTTTATCTAGTTTCAGGACTAGAGTAAAACACAAGGATTCGAAATAGAGTCACAGATGTAGAAAACAAACTTATGGTTACCAGGGGGGGAAAGTGGGGAGGGGAGAGGGATAAATTGGGAGATTGGGATTGACATATACACAACACTACCTATAAAATAGATTACTAATCAGGACCTACTGTATAGCACAGGGAACTCTACTCAGTACTCTGTAATGACCTGTATGGGAAAAGAATCTAAAAAAGAGTGGATTATATGTATATGTATAACTGATTCACTTTGCTGTACACCCGGAACTAACACAACATTGTAAATCAACTATACTCCAATAAAAATTAAAAAAAACACACACAAGGATTCTCCAAAGATCTTATGTTTGGACCTGATTCCTAGATCTTCTTCTGGGTATTGGGGGTGGGAGGAGAGAGAGTAAAGGAAACAGTGGGGTGGGGCGGGGGGACGTGCATAGGGAAATGAGCGCTTCATGGTGGAAGCACTGAAGCACCACAAAAGGAGTTCCATCGATCCTGGAGAAATCCCCGCAAGTCCCCTCCAGGAAAACTTCAAAACTCAGGACTGTCGATTCAGCATATCTGGAAAAAACAGAGCAGATGGACGTCAGGACCCCGTTGGGATCCTGCAGCTCCTTTGCTGCGGCCCCAGCAGTTTTGAGGGCAAACAGCTCACTCCAGAGTATTGATCCAGCCACAGCAAGGTGCAATCTGCTTAAAAAAAAAAAAAAGAAGTCTGTTTGAGAAATAGACCCACAGACACAGAAAACAAAATTCCGGTTACCGAAGGGGAAAGGGTGAGGGGAGGGATAAATTAGGAGTGTGGGATTAACAGAGACACACAGATATATGATATATGTAAAATAGATGAACAACAGGGCCCTACTGTAGAGCACAGTATTACTGTGCTCAATATTACTCAATATCTTGCAATAAACGATAATGAAAAAGAATCTGGAAAAGAATATATATATGTATGTATGTATACGTATGTACGTGTGTATGCGTAACTGAATCACTTTGCTGTACACCTGAAACCACCAACAATGTAAATCAACCATTCTTCAGTTTAAAAAATTTTAAAATAATTTAAAAATAATTTTAAAGTCTGTGTATGTCCAGCAACCCTACCCCGTCAAGCCGGGAAGACGAACAGCAGTTAAGTGTAGACAGAGGCAACCCAGCACATTGTCCCCAGCACGCAACTCCAGACATGGTCAGAAGCCTTTGACTGCCTGAGAGTTTTAGCACATGAGGGGGAAGCTTTTCAACTCAATTAGCATTCAGTGGTCCTGATGCTCAATCACAGGGATCAGCTGGGAAGTTACTAAAGCCATTACCAGGGGCTGCAGTCGCCAGTTGAGTTTGAAACGTCAGTGCCTTTCCCCTGACACCACCTCCCCTCTTCCCACTGTCCCTCCCAATCAGAGGTCTTGATAATTTGGTAACCTTTCACAACTGCAGGGAGTCATCCTTCAGTCTTGGGATCAGGGACTTTGAAATACCCAAGGAGTCAATTACAGCTTGGCTCTGTCCCTGGGAAAAGAAAGCAGCATCCGAGAGGTGGAAGGAATTGGGGTCCTGGGCAACGCGGGCATGTGAGTTCCGAGGCGCCTTCTCCCAGATGGTGCCTGCATCCCACCAAAGCTTCCGAGGAGACCACAGCCTGTAGGGGTAGAAAGAAGAGCCTGGGAAGACCCAGCTCAAGGTTGCTCTAAGCAAAAGAGAGTATGAATGGAGAATTGTCTCGAATTAGAGGAGGATGGCAGGATTGTAACCCTTTGTATTCTAAAGATCTGACAGTGAATTGGTAGGTAGGTAGGACCTTGGCTAGTTGTTAATCAATACCCATTGGCCCTTTCTCTTTGCTGCATCCAGATTCCCTTCGACAGCCCCCTTGCCTCTGGGTGGGGCCCTGGGACGAGCCCTGACCAGTGGACCATGCGCAGAAGTGGCTCTGTCCTCTCTGGGCAGAAGAGGCCAAGAGCGTGCGTGCCTTCTCCAAGCTCTCTGCTTCCAGCGCGGGGCTCTGAGGACCTGAGGAAGGTGACGCCACAATGTTGAAGGACCCTGAGTCCCTCACATCTGCAAAGAACAGAGTCTCCCACTCCAACCCTAGCCAGTAAATCGAGCAAGAAAGAAAACTTGAACCTGTATGGATGAAGAATGTCGCCTGCCCTATCAGTCAACAGAGTGTTGCAGCCATCAAGCCATCATCAGCCATGGCAGCCATCCCCGATGGTGCACCCAAGGGGATTCAGGATGGAGAAAAGCAGGATGCTGGCTCTAGATAGTTCAAATGCACATCAAAGGAAGGATTCCAATGAGCCCAGACTCCTGCCTCTTCCCATACATAGAAAAATGCTAAATTCATTAACTTGAGATGTCTGGTTTTTCTTTAATTAACAGTAATCTTTTGATGTTCCGACTACCTGGTTGTTTTGGGGTTTTATTTTTTGTTTTGTTTTGTTTTTGCAAAACTCCTATATGTCCTGGTTCCTCCCTTCCCTCTTCAGTGCAATCTCTCAGAGCGATCTGACACTGTCTCCCGGGCTTAAGTCCTCAGCAAGTCCACCAAATAAACGATGATTCTCAACTTTTAGTTGTGCATTTTTTTCAGTCAACACCTGCTAAGCCACTGAGGTTTTAGGTTGTTTGTTAGTACAGCTACCATCCATTATCCTGACTGACAAAATGACATAATCAGAATTACAAACAAAAATATCCACCATATATATATATAGATAGATAGATATATTTATATCTATATCTATATCTATATCTATATATATATAAACAACAAAATAACTGAATTAACTGTCCAAAAAAGGGAGCTGGTTAAATAAAGGATGGTACACGATACAGCCATTAAGACACGTCTTTAAAATGATGCTAATGACATGGGGATACGATAAAAAGTGAACTTATTGTTTTTTATACTGCAGAGTAGTAACCAAAAAGTAATTGTAAAATAATTTAAGTACTTTGCTTAGAGTCTTTGAAGGGGATTTATGGATCACAGATTTTTTTTTTTAATTCTCCCTTTCCCGTCTTACCACAGCACTTGCTCCCACACTTCCTCCTTCAAATATTCTTGCACAAAATCCCCGCCACTAGCCTACTTACCTCTAGCCTCCCCTTCGTTTTTTCCCCAATACTGTACCCCCAAAACTAAAGGACAGTCCACCATGCAGAAAAGGAAGAATAGGTGGAAGGAGGGCAAGACTGCTAACAGTCACACATCAACAATGCTCACCCAGAACCTCGGGCAAAAGGAACTTCATTTTTCTACATCTTTCCAGAATCAGAATCTTGCTCACCTCTGGCCCAGGCTCAAAGGGAGCTCTTGTCATCAGAGAAAAATTAAGGAGTTCTCCACTGCCTGTGAAAGTAACTGAGGATGCTTTCTGCTACATTGCAGGCACGGAGAGAGAGCATGTTTAGCTTAGTCAAGGCCTCTTTCATGACATGGAAAGAAAAGAGGTCAAAGTTACATTAAAATGAAGAATCAAAGAGTTCTTTGATTTTTGAAAGAAATCATTAATTGCATGACTTTTGATCAGACTGCATGTCTTATCAAATCTGGAGCTCATACTTGCACGTGGATGAATAATACAAGAGTCCCCACAAGATCCCTCTTCCTCTGCAGCCCCATGTTTTTCTCCCTTTGGCTGGTGACAGTGGTTTTTTTCCTCTACGTGACTTGAATGGGTTGGGAATGTGTCACTTTGAAAAGAAGACGCCCTAACACCTGTCCATAAAAAAGGCAGAGTTCTGGTTACCTCAGCCCTCCCATCCATTCTGGGCACCCACTCAGGGCTCCAAAATGATCTTGTTGGCTTGGCCTTCACAGTACATAGGTGTGAATTAAATGACGAAGCTCTGGGCTGCGTCAGACAGAGGGGGCAAATCATAGTGTCTGATAGGACAGGTATTTTGCCTGTTTTTAAATTTCTACACAATGGGGGATCCTTTTCTAGGCTGACCCATCTGGACGTTGCTTCCCCCCCACCCAGGTATCAAATTTAGCCTCAACAGAACATGGGCCCTCAGAGACACCACAAACATAGAGACCCCAGAATGAGAAAAAGGAGAGCGCTGTAAACCTGGATCTCAAGGAGGACAGAAACAGGCATTTTGCAGACAGCATGAAAGGAAAGCACAGAAAATGACTCCACTTAAAACAGAATTTTGAGCTACAACAGCTCCGGGGACTTGAATTCTCTCCAGTTAGTAAATACATAGTTTGCACCATCTTACCACAGAATAATCTGAGATAAGACGAGAGACAGGGTACTAAAGATCGACAAAACCTAGATTTTGAGTGAGGAGGACTCTGAAATGGGCAAGAATAGAGACATTTGCACTCAATACAAAAAGCTGAGAGTTTTGTCCACCCTTCTGAGGAAGGTGAGTATTAAGAACCTCAGTAAAGGGGCTTCCCTGGTGGCGCAGTGGTTGAGAATCTGCCTGCTAATGCAGGGGACACGGGTTCGAGCCCTGGTCTGGGAAGATCCCACATGCCGCGGAGCAACTGGGCCCGTGAGCCACAACTACTGAGCCTGAGCGTCTGGAGCCTCTGCTCCGCAACAAGAGAGGCCGCGATAGTGAGAGGCCCGCGCACCGCGATGAAGAGTGGCCCCCACTCGCCGCAACTGGAGAAAGCCCTCACACAGAAACGAAGACCCCACACAGCCAAAAATAAAAATAATAAATAAATAATAAATTAAAAATTAAAAAAAAAAACCAAAAACATACAATCTGGAAAAAAGTTGAACACCTATATACCCACTGCAGACTTTACAATTAGTATTTTGAAAAAAATAATAATAATAACCTCAGTAAAAATGACTTAGAGTCTTCAATTAATCCTTTTCTTAGTAAAATTGGAGGGAGATAAACAACCTTAGTAATCGTTACGGATAATATCCGGACTATGGGTGTGTCACTGGCAATGATATTATAACCATTCCTGGAGTATTACAATGGGCTGGTCATTGTCAAGGGCACTTTCAAATATTGTGCTGCTCTGCCCGAGCGCACTGCAGTGTAGATGTGATGAGTCCCACTTCACAGAACATAAGCTGAGACTCACAGAGGATATATGATGCTTTATAACACCAAATACAGAAAAATTTAAAGAAAAAAATGTCCCGTAGTCAAATCAGTACTGTTATTTTCATCACCTTTTCTGCACTTGTATTATTAAAATTTTAACAAAATGAAATAGTCCATCTAGTATTTTGTGCCCTGCTTTTACACTACATCTTCCCACCATTAAATATTCTTGGAGAAAATCATTTTTAAGGAATGAACTGTTTTCCATCCTTTTTTTAAAAAAACATCTTTATTGGAGTATAATTGCTTTACAATGGTGTGTTAGTTTCTGCTTTATAACAAAGTGAATCAGCTATACATACACATATATCCCCATATCTCCTCCCTCTTGCGTCTCCCTCCCACCCTCCCTATCCCACCCCTCTAGGTGGTCACAAAGCACCGAGCTGATCTCCCTGTGCTACGCGGCTGCTTCCCACTAGCTAGCTATTTTACATTTGGTAGTATATGTAAGTCCATGCCACTCTCTCACTTCGACCCAGCTTCCCCTTCCCCTTCCCCGTGCCCTCAAGTCCATTTTCTACGTCTGCGTCTTTATTTTCCATTCTTAAGTTGGGCCATCCGTTATTTAACCAACCCCCTATTGTGGGATTTTTAGGTAGCTTCTAATATTTTGTCTATTACAATACTGGCTGAGATGAATATTCTTGAACATAAGTCTTGTACATAAATTTGACTTTCACCTTAGGATAAGATCCTAAAAGCAAAATTACTGGCTCAAAGTGTATGAACATTTTAAGGCTGTTGATACACAAATTGCCAAATTACCCTCCAGAAGGTATGCACCGATTTCCATCCCCATCAGCAGCAACAGACGAAAACGGCCTTTTCCTTACATCCTTAGCAGCAAATTTTGTGCATTCTTAAAACTTTCTACCAATTAGATGAGCAAAAAAGAAATAGATTTATAACTTGCATTTCTTTGTTAGGTAGTGAAGTTGAACATCTTTCCATATTTATTGGGGATAAGCTTGTGTTCTATTGTGAATGCCCTGTCGCATCTTCTACTCGTTTATCTATCACTGTGTTGGGAGATGCTGGGATGCAGAACCTTCTTCGCTGCCTGGTGTGGTTCTGCTCCTGCTGGCACAGAGTCCTCTCTCAGTGGAAGATGGCTGCTCCTTAGCACTGAGAAAAGTCAGCACCCCTACAGCCTGCCATGGGCCTGGAAGTGATGTCTCAGTGGCTCTGGAGGAATTACATTCAGGTCCCTGGATTTAGCAACTCACCAGCAACCAGAACTGGTACTTCAGGACTAAATGACTCTGCAGTGCATCAGTTCTCATGAACTTGACCTTCTTCCCACCTTTTCACCCAGTGACTGAATCAGGCCAAGCTGCGGTGGAGACACAGCTTCGTCTTTCTTCTCCCGGGAGTGGGACTGAAAAGCCAGTACAGAGCAGATCATCCCTGCAGACACTCGCTGGGTGACCCCGGGGCACAGCAGGAGGAAAGAAGGGTGATCATCCTCACCCTTCTTGGAGGGTGGAGCCACGTTCCAAAAACAGATGCAGTAAGCACGAACCACACAACAACCCAGATGAACTTGAACTCAGCAGTTGGCATGAATAACCCCTCCTTTCTGCAAGTCACTGCTCACCCTGTGCCTCTCTCCATTGCTGAGTGGTTCCTTCTGGCTTGAAATCACTACTGGTGACTGACCACTGCTGGGGCTTTACATTGTTGTTCCCCCCACGAGAATGTCAAGTTCAGGGCAGCCAGTTCCTCCGCGTGAAACCCTTCGTAGTTGCTATGGGTGAACGGATGAGTGAGCGATAAATGAACAAAACAATTTTTCCCTAGCACTTCCATGCTGTTTCTAAATGACAGATTTCCACAGCTCCCTCCCCCATACAACCACAGACTCTTTGAAGACATTTCTCTCTCTCCCCACATGCCTGGCACAAAGGGGGATAAATGCTAATCGAGGGAATGAATGAACCAAACCTTATCTGGACCACAATAACGCCTACTTGAGCTCATCTTTCTTTTTTTTTTTGATGTTTTAGTTTAAATTTTATTTCCTGTCCCCAAACATCCATTAAGCGCCCAGGAGAAGGAAAAGGGGATGTGACTAGCAATAGAGAGAAAGGTTCTTCACAACAATGGCCATGGCAAGCTTAGGCACTTTTGGTGAAATCTCTCTGGGAAGTACTGGCAGAGAAATAAAAGGCAAACTGACACAGAAGTATTGCTTGGTGTGCATTTCCAGGCTCTGCCTTCTTTCTCATCTCTTGGTGGCAGGCGGAGGAAGAGGAGAAAAGGTTAAACTTTTTGATAAACCGGCAGAATAAGCTTATCACATCCTCTCACTATCTCTGCATAGGTTCTAGTCTCTGCAGCATTAAATAAGCTTTGCCCAAAGTAATGAACAGTTGAAAGTCAAATGTAATACTTCACCAAACAACTTAAAAATGCTTGCGCACCGGAAAGGATTAAGTTGCAGAGAACACAAATGGACCCAGAGCAACCTTTGCCAAAAGAGAATATTGTGCTAAATGTACAGCCATAGCTCTTTTCCATATGAAGAAACAGTCAGAAGGATAAAAGAACTTGGTCAAAATCACACAAGTAAGTAGGACGGAATCTGGTCTCTCCGTCCCAAGGGTTGTGTTCTTTAACCACCAGGCTAGCTTTCCTCAAATCTGATTCATGCATAGAATAACTCTACCCCTCTGTTTGCCTTGAATATTCCCTGTTTATAAGTATGCCTGCTGCAGTTTTTCACATTGCCCACTTTGACTCCCAAAAGCAACCGAGAATACACAATACTTTGGTCACTCTATCCATGGACCACTGTGGTGGGACTACCCAGGAAGCTTATTAAAAGTACAGCTTCCAGAGCCCTACTCCAGATCTAGATACGTTTTCTGAGGGTTGGCTCAAGAATCCAGGTACAAGTCTTTTGAAGTGGTTTTGTGGAACCCCCCAGGTGAGTCTCTCGCTCTCTTAAGTTAATAAACCATTTATTCTGCCTCCCGCAGATGCCCAGCCAGGTCCTGTTAAGGTAGGAGTCCCCGCACCACATCAGAGGGATGCTCCCAGCCAACTCATCTCTGGAGCCTTGGAGAATCTGAATGGTCTCATGCTGGCCCACCTGCCATGACAAACCTCCTCCAGAGCATTCCCCTTCACATTTTACCTTCTACCACTCCCAAAGGCAGTCTGCTCCAATGAGGCCTGACTTCGTCTGTCCTGACGTGCACCCGCTGATTCAAGCAGTTTAGGAATGCAAGGTGCTGTGGTTCTCAACCAGGGTGGCCCAACCTCTAAAATAGTAGTCCAAGCAGTGTCTACCTCCTGGGCACATCCCCTCTGCAACAGCCCCAGTAAAAGAATGTCCCATCCTTGCTTCTTCAAGGTCGGCAACAGGGAGTCCCCTCCTAAAGAAGGTTCTCTCGCATTGCCACACTCTCAAAGGCTGCCCCCAGTGTGCTTCCTTCCTGTGGGCCTGATCAGGCTAAGGGCAGAGTTGTCTCTTTCCTTCTCTGAGTCGGACCAAATCGTCTTAGTAACACCTCTTCACAGTGGTGACCATGTGTTTCACGGGGGCTGCTGATGAGCCTTTACCTCATCCTTTCATGGTGGAGAGAGGGAGGATTATAATGATTTTTACTTCTAGGGGAGAGGGGAGTGTAATGATTATGTTGTCATTTTGTATTATGCCCTTTGGTCATGAACTTGTTTTGAATTTCATATGAAAATGGGCCTACCATTCCCACTTTGTGAGGTCATTCAGCACCCTCATTTTGCACCTTTAACATGTCTCTCAGTATCACTTGGAAATGTTTGAAATGGCATGAGCTTGTCCTCACATTCCTATCAGCTGTAAATCCGGAGCCCCAACATGAACCTAACCATTGAGCAGAACACCTCTCCGCTACCTGTGTAACACTGGGTAGGCCCCTTCACCTCTTGCTTTTCTTCAGTCCTCAGTTGTGAAAATGTGAGGGTTCTATGAATTTATATTTGGGGCAGGACAAGGGCGAGGAGAGTGTGTCTTTGCTTTTATTCCTCCAAACTGGAATGTCTTCCCTCTCTTCCCCATGGGTCCAAATCTCACTTGTCCTTCAGGCCCACTGCCAAGGAGCCTTCCCTGATTCCCCAGTCCACACAAATCTCTGCCTCTTAGGGTCAGTGCCATACAACCTAGCTGTCTCTTACGTTAATCTTGCCTCTCAAGCCAATCTCAGAATGTGGGTCTCTCTTGCCCTCCTGAGGCCCCTGGGGCTGTGCCAGCCCACCGGCACGCCCCACGTGGGGTGTCTGCTAGACTAGGGCATGGGTGGGGAAGCCCAGGTGTGAGGGGCCAGGCAGAGTACCTCTGCCCTCCCCCTGCTCTCCTCCACAAAACACTTTTAGAGCCAGTGTCCCTTCTCTAGAGACTCATAGAGGCGATGGGCCAAGGCTGTGTTTTGGATGTCAAGTAGATTAAAGGTCTTCAGCCAGAAACTGGGAGAGACATGAGAGAGGGAAATTCTGGCAGGAGACTGTGTACAGCAGAAGTGACTGATCAGTTCTGATTTTCTTTGCAGCAGCAGTTCCTTTGGCCACGCCAGCAAAGGTGGAAGCAGAGAAGCCAGTCCCCAGACGTGCTCCCAAGAGAAAGCACGCTCCGGAAGAGTCAGACGAAGACCTGGGTTGCCCCAGACCCAAAATCCGGCGATTGGAGCACGGTGCCAGGAGGTAGACCCCACAGCATCTTGCTGGCTGAGCTATTCTGAAGAGAGGGCCATGGTGTAACTGCCTAAGGCAGCGAATGCCTCTTCCTGCAGTGACCCACCCCGTCCCCCCACTGCCCACTGCCACAGATCACAACCTGCGGCGTTCTGTCTGAGCCTTCCTCAGCCAGGAGCCTCCTTCCACACTAAATGGCCATAAGCAAGGAGCCTCAGAAACTGACGTTTGAAATGAGAGTCTGCCCTGAACATCCCAGGGCTGAAGCTGGCCTGGAAGAAAACGTGACGTTCCTCTGCTCAATCCTCAGGGGCCCCTTTGTCAGCTGAAGACAGAAAAGTCTGCACTCTGCGAGCCGAGGAGGATGCAGGAGCAGAGACAGGGTGCAGAGAAGCCTTAGCAGTCTACCACATGGGCTCCTGCCCTGAGCCATTGTCAGCGGCCACCACCACAAACCAGGGGGGAGCTGGGTTTTTTGAACCTGAAAGCGGCAATCTGTGGCTTCCCAAAGAGCCTCCTGCCTGGGGTCTCAGGAGGCAGGATAGAGAGACCCAGGAAGACCTGCTCCCTGAAGCAAGAACAGGATGGAGAGTCAAGCAGCACGCACCCTGCCCCGAGGTTCACGTGCTCCTTTATTCCCAGCCCTTTCTGCCCCCAGGGGGGTCCCTTACTGCTCAATGTTTTTCTGTAACAGACTTCTAGGGTCGCCAGTGCTCACACTTAGGTCACTACCCCTGTGCTAGGCACTCCTGCTACCCAGGAAAGCTTCCAAAGGTGGAACAGCTCCAGGGGTGCCAGGGGTCAGAGCAAACACTTGAGAGGCTGGCGATGAAGGAGTTTGGGCACAGTCCCTAAAGCATCTCAGTGGTTGAGCTTCTGTGAGAAGGCACATCCCCTCTATGTTTGTGTGTGTGTGTGTGTGTTGGAGGGAGGAGTTCCCCAGAGGAGGCAGCTAGGGGGAGGGCCTGAGGCTGGAAATGGGGAATGGCGTGTGGCCTCTGAGCAAGCACACGCACTTAGCCCTTGAGGTTTCTGGGAAAGCTGGAGCCACAAGGGCCATGAGATAAGGCAAGTGTAGCAGCAGAACCCAGGTGTCAGGTCCTTCCTCAGAACCTATACTTCTCCACGAGGCCAGGCCTTCCACGCTGAGGTAGGAGGGATCCTGGCCAGAAGGTCAGCCAGCAGCCCTGGGAGGAAGGTTGCTGCGATGGGGGCTCTGCTGCCATGGAAATGACTTCATTTCCTTCCACTCAAATTGCCTACTGACTGGGTTCCTGCTCTGTTGAGGAAAAGGGTCGTTGACTCTCCCCAGAAGGTGTTCAGTTCACATCCCAAAAGGCCCTCTCTTCAGGCCCTGGGGAGGTGTAGCAGCTCCTGAGGGCGCTCTTCCCTGAGGCTGGCTGACAGAAGTGGGGGGGGGTTCCTGAGAGTTCCCGGGTGCTGGTTGAAGTCCCCAGAGAATGGTCATGCAGGTTGGGGAGTCAAGTAGGTGGAGAGAGAAGGTCGGGGGCAGAGGGCCCCTTCCTGAATCCAGAGCTCACAAGGTTACCCCCCCATTTCCAGAAACTCTCTCTTCCCCCACACCAGCCCACAGGGCCCCGTACCGGGACACCGGGAGCCCAGAGCACCTGTGGCCGCAGAGACGCTCGCACGCAGCCCTCGGAGTGCGCGGGGCCGGCTGCAGGCAGATGGGGACGAGGTGCGCTCCCGGGAGGCCTCGGGCTGAAGGTGGCCCTCTGAGAGAAGCGGCCCAGCTTGGCCAGGAAGGTGAGAGGCGGGGGAGAGCAACCTAGGGCGCCCCCTCGGAGCAGCGGGAGTGGGAAGAGGCGCAGGGGCGGAGGGAACCCGCGACGGGAGGCGAGTGGGCTCTCAGCAGAGGGCAGCTTAGCCCGCGGGAGCTGCCTCTGCGCAGGGGGCGGGAGGGCAGTGCCGCCCCGGGGCTGCCGGGCTTCGCGGATCGCGGCTCTCCGCACACGGCTCGCAGGGCCCTGTGACTCTGTATCCCCTCCCTCACCCCGCCCCCCTCGCGAGGCCGCGCCGCTGGGTGGCCTGTGTCGACGGGCACAACCCCATCGCCCGCCCCTCTCAGACCCGCCTCTGCCCACCTGCCTGGCCCTGCGCAGCTTGCGGCCCGGGGGCCTCGAAGGTCCCCGCGCACTCCGCCAGCGGCCTCTGCTGCGTCTGCTGCTGCTGCTGCGTCTGCTGCTGCGGCCGGGAACCCGCGTCCAGACCACGCCGGGCACCTCCAGCACCCCAAGTCCGCGGGAGCGCACGCGGGCCCTGAGGCGGGACTTCCCGCTTGTGGACGGGGGGCTGCAGTGTGTGCGGGCTGGTGGGGGCCGGTGGGGGCCTAGCCTGGCCCTGGGCAGGGGAGGAGGTCCGGAGCATGCAGAGCTAGTGGGGAGGCCCCCTCACACCACCCCTGGATGTCCTCTCCATCATCTCTGGATGCCCTTCCCCTTCTCTGTCATCCCCTCCCTGGTGGGAAGCCCTCAGCCCAGGCCTCAGCTGCTCCTAGTATAGTCTGTGTGACAGTGGGAGGTGGGGGACCCCCCGGCTGGCCCGGGCCAGGCAATGTGTCCTGCCTGATCCCAAGACCTAAGGAGCCCACCCATTTGCCTTGACCTCCCTCCAGCCACAACGACATGCCCCTGGTCCTGAGGCAGTTGTACCACAATGGGCTCCAGGATGTTAATCTGTGCAATTTCAGCCATGGCCAGACCAGCTTGGACAGGCTGAAAGACGGTCTCGTGGGAGCCCAGGTACCAAAGGGACACACAAGGTGCCACCATGGCTGCTGGGGAACGTGGGGCAGTTTGGGGGCCTCAGAGACCACAGCTTAGTCACATTGGAACTAAGTTACCATAGTGACCTAGAAAGTGCCATGCCATGGATGCTGGGGGCTACAGGGGTCACAGTGAGCCAACCTGACGGGCATCCAAGTACCACAGCAACAGCAACGCATTCCATGTGACTTCTGGGCACAGTGGGTGCTGTGCCAGCTGAGGAGGCTATGAGAAGCCCAAGGAGTGCCAAAGCCCAAACCAAGCCCTGGCCTTCCCTCAGTTCTGCTCAGCCTACGTCCCACGCCAGACCCACGCACGGGATGCTGTGCGCCTCACCCTGCAGCAAATTGACCTCATCCGCCTCATGTGCGCCTCCTATTCTGAGCTGGAGCTTGTGACCTCAGTTAAAGGTAGACGGGGGACTTCCCTGGTGGTCCAGAGGTTAAGACTCCACGCTTCCTCTGCAGGGGGCTCGGGTTTGAGCCCCGGTGGGGGAACTAAGAGCCCTCATGCTGCGCGGCACGGCCAAAAACAAAAAGAAAAGGTAAACAGACTGGTGGTGGTAGGTGCTAGGGACTTCAGTAAGCTACCCCTGCCTCTGGAAATGATCATCTGACCTACCTGCCCCCAGCTTGCAACAATACCCGGAAGTTGGCTTGCCTCATTGGTGTGGAGGGCGGCCACTCACTGGACAGTAGCCTCTCCATCTTGCGTACCTTCTGTGCGCTGGGTGTGCGCTACGTGACACTCACCCACACCTGGAACACGCCCTGGTGAGCGCAGTGCAGATGGTAAGGGCCCAGTGAGGCAGGGATCTGCGCAAGATCACGCTGGGGCCCAAAGCAAGTTTACCCCTGGGATCCGGCCCTGAACCTGGGGTGAGGAGGGGAATGGAGGTTTGCAGAACAAGACTGAATCCCCAGAAGGGCCCTCCTACTGCCAGGCACAGCCCAGTTTGGGTCCCTCCTCTCTCACCAGGGAGTTGCAGGTGTAGACGGTTCCACAGAACCTCTTTCTAGGCTCTTGTAGCCAAGTCATGGCCACCAGTCAGACTGCCTCCTGGCCATCCTGCAGGGCACAGAGCTCAGCAAAGGGTATCCACCCTCTACAGCAATGTCAGTCGGCTGACCGGCTTGGGCGAGGTAAGGACCCGGGTTCCATACCCTGCCCCACATGAATGTCCAGCCCCGCCTGTTCCCTACAGATAAATGCACACAAGGTAAATACAGCCCTGATGCCCTCTCCCCATCCTGTCCCTGCAGAAGGTGGTGGCAGAAATGAACCGCCTGGGCATGATGGTGGACTTGTCCCACGTCTCGATGCTGTGGCACGGCGAGCCCTAGAAGTGTCACAGGCAGCTGTCACCTTC
Organism: Balaenoptera borealis; assembly: GCF_965194805.1. Classification (NCBI taxonomy): domain Eukaryota; kingdom Metazoa; phylum Chordata; class Mammalia; order Artiodactyla; family Balaenopteridae; genus Balaenoptera; species Balaenoptera borealis. The sequence goes on from NC_138880.1 coordinate 7,553,873, forward strand.
TCCCACTCAGCTGCCCGGGGTGTGTGCAAGAACACTCGGAATGTTCCTGATGATATCCTGCAGCTTCTGGTGAGAGACTGCCCTGGCCCTCAAACCTAAAGCAAGAGGTTCAAACCGGGAGCCCTTGAACCTGAGCCTCTTCTCCCTCAATTTCCTCAAACCCCAGGTTAAATACCTTCTGCCCCCAAAACCCACGGTCCACAGCCCCTGAACTCTTGAGCCCTAGGTGGGGGTCTAGGTGGTAAGAGACTCCTCCAAACCCGGAAACCCAGGGCCAAGACACCACCCAGACCAGGGCTGCGGCTCCTCCATTCACACAAACCCAGAGAGGAGGCGACTCTGACCTCAACACCTTCCTCACAGGGGCCGAGCGCGTGAACAGGCAGGTGGCGTGCTGGGGGCCAAGCTGCCTGTCCACCGGTCCGCCCCTGCAGAAGAAGAACGGTGGCATCGCGATGGTGCCCTTGTCCGTGCAGGTGCTGCAGTGCAACCCGTTAGCCAGCGTGCCTACTGTGGCAGGTGAGCCTCACCCTGGGCTCTCTGAAAACTCTGATTTGGAGCTGAAGCTGGGTCCAAACTTGGGGAGGACTTCAGAAGAGCCCCAGTGGTTTGCCCCACCTGTTGGCAATAGGTACAGCTCCCAAGAACCCAGTAATGGACGGTACACAGCACCTTGCTGCCATGTGGAACTGGAGCCACGGAATCAGAACTGCGATACTGATGGGTATCAGGGAGGCTGTCAGACACAGAGCCCGGGTGCTGCCCAACTGTGCCTCTGCAGGGGCTCCTAAAGCGCACTGCCCCTACCTCTGGCCAAGGGACTGGACAGCTCCTTAGGTCTCTGGGGTCTCCATCAGTTGTACTCTTGTTCCTCTCTCATCCTCCACACCCGGGGAAAGGAGCCCCCACAGGTTCTCAAGGAGACTGGGAGGCAGGGTGAATCGTGGGTGGGAAATGGCCCAAACAGGGGGCTCTGGGGTCCACTCCAAATCTGAAGTCCAGTCTAGAGCCAGCTGGGATCACTTCAGATCAAACCTCAGGGCCCTCGAGTTGGTACTCTCGGTGCCAGGCCACGAAGGAACTGGCCTGTTTGGCCTCCAGGCTGCAAAAAGGGGAATCAACAGAGGCCAGTCATCACCCCCACCCCTGCCCTGGAAGCCCCACGCTGCTGACTTCCCATTCTTCAGATCACTTCGACCACATCAGGGCAGTCACTGGATGCAAGTTCATCGGGATTGGCGGAGATGATGACGGGGCTGGCCGGTGAGTGCTTCCCCGTGGCTTGTCTCGGGCTGGCTGGGCAGCAGTGGGGCGTTCACAGCCACTGTGCCCACCACACTGTGGTCCTCATGGCCTTGACCATAGTCTCAGGTGTGCTGGCCCAACTGGTATCTCCCCTCTCCCAGGGTCTGCTTCCTGGGCTCTCCTGTTTGGCCCTACTCCAGGTCATCATATTTGTCTAAAACACCACACAGAGCTCATCTGCCCAGCATCTGCGCCCATCCAGTGCCAGCAGACCCACGGCCTCTGAGCAGACTCTTAGCAAGGTCTGGGCTGGGCTGACCATCTTCTCTGCCTGCAGCTGGGTCTGTGCATGCAGGGGGGTGGTCAACCCAGTTCTTAAAAAGCTTTTCTTCTCTTTATAAATGGAGGCAAAAATTGCATTCAGTGAAAGGCATAGATCTTAACAGTACAATTCAATGACTTTTGACGAATAGTCGAGGCGCTTTTGGGGCCTTCCTCTGAAGGATGAAGAGCAGGAGTGAATCATTTACTCTCTCCAAGTCTCCATTTTCCATATCTGACCAGGGCTGGGGTTCAGTGGATCCTGGACACACAGGGCTTTGGTTCTGACTCAGGACCAGGGAACAGGTCTGAGACCCAATAGCTGGCTGGCTGGCGGCCACACAGGTTCCCACAGGGGCTGGAGGACGTGTCCATATACCCGGTACTGATAGAGGAGTTGCTGAGGCATGGCTGGAATGAGGAAGAGCTCTGGGGTGTGCTTCGAGGAAACGTGCGGTGGGTCTTCAGACAGGTGGAACAGGTATGCTGGGCTGGGCAAAAGAGTAGCTCTGAGCAGGTGGTCTGAGCAGGTGTACGTGGGGGTGCTGTGAGAGGTGCTGCCCGCTGACTTCTGCCTCCAGGTACGGGAGGAGAACGAGGGACAGAGTCCCTTGGAGGATGACTTCCCAGATGAGCAGCTGGGCAGCTCTTGCCGCTCCGTCCTCCCACGTCTGCATCAGAGAGAGGATCTGGCTCCAGACCAGAAACTAACCAGAGCTGCGGTTCGTGGGAATCCCATTTTGTCACCTAAGTGGTCATTCTCAAAATCTTGCCCCCACATGGGCCCAGGCCTTACAGTTATTGCTGCCTTCCCAGTCCTCATTCTTTGGCTCTGGTGATCCAGTTAATCCTGCCACATGTCACTTTGGCAGCCACAGATACCCCACAAAGTTTCCTTGCATGCGAGCACAAACATTTCCTATGTATTATTCTTTTCTGATAATTCTTTCAATGTATCCCTTCTGGCTTTGTGCAAAGCGATTCTTCGTTTTGTACATGGGGACCACATCTGGGAAAACATCGCCACACCCTCATAAGTTACAGGGGGAGACCCGAATTGGCCAAGCCATGACAGGAGCTCGCCGCTGCTGAGCTCTACACATCCCGCTCCTTCCACACAGTTCGCCAGTTCCGCGGCGAGCTCATCTTTCTTGATGTTCTTCCCTTAGGAGACGTGTACAATGCAGCAGGATTCTCAACCCGTTCCCCGTGGTCACTTGTGCTAGATGGAGCTTTGCAGTGTTCTGTGCCGGCCGTGGGCCGCTGCTGGAACACTGTGTGACAACTGCCTGCACAGGACTTCGGGGATAATGAAATGTCTGTCTTCCCAGCCTGACGCTGCTGAAAACCACGCTTCCCAGAGAAGCAGAGAGATCCAGCTGGTCCACACCTGCATACACATTTGTTGACATGTGCAGATGACAGCAGGCTCTAGCAGGACCCACATCAGCCTGAATTCAAGAACTCGGGTGCCAGCCCTTGACAGCAGCTGAAGGGGGGTTTACAAGAGATGCAACCTCGAACCATACCCTAGGCTGAACCAGAGATGCTGTTGGAAGAAATAGGCCGTTGTGCCACTTTCACGAAGAGTTTGGCCACGAGAAAAGTCCCCCAGAGCCCAGCACTGTGGGAGAGGCCTCACCCACAGAGCAGGGCAAGTGTCCCAGGCAGGGTGCCCCGCGCCCGGCACCCCGCCAACCCAGCAGGAAGGTGCCCCCCCTACGCCCCAGACAACGGGAGCTCTCCCTTCCTGAATAATTGAGCTTCTCATCCAAAAGAGGTTCTCTTCCCACCCAAACATTAGAGCTGCTAAATATTTCAGGATCCCTGGGTTGTAGAGGGTCACTCGCCGTGCCCTTTGGATAAATGAAGCCAACGTCAGCTGCTTCTGGGCTGGCCTTGAACAAAACCATCAAGATGGAAAATCTCTGCTCCTGCCCTCCCTCCCGTCACCCCCCGTCAAGCCTTTCCTGCTGCATGCAATGACCCGGCTCTTTTGTGAGCAGGTGAAGAACACCCACTGTGCGTGCAGTTCTGTGGTCCCTGCAGAGATGAGGTGGGTGCGGGGGACCCTCAACCATGCTGGCCTCTGCTGCCATCCCCAGGGCCCTTGATACGGGCTTCAGCACAGCACAGCCAGCCTCAGGAGGCCTGTGGGACCACTGGGGCCCCGGCGGCGATCCCCTGGATGTTCCTGGGAACGCTCCCACAACTCCAAGGTGAGCCCTGCCAGCACCCAACTCCACCAAGCTGGCACTCCTTACCTTTTCCGGATTCCGTTCGCAGCCCCCTCCTCATACGCATTCTCAAAGCTTCCAAGGGGGGTGACCCCACTTCTCTGCTACAACTCCACCCTGAAGGCAGCCCCCGCCTGACAGCACCGCCCGCTCCCCCCCCCCCCGGAAGGGCAGCCCTGAGTAGCTGCCCCTCCACGTGGACTTTCCATTCCCAGGTCCCACGCCAGCCCGCCGAGGGGTGGAGACTCCAGGAGAGCCACTGTCCGCTCGCACTGCCCCAGCATCACCACCGCCACTTGCATCCACTCTACACTTTCCCCCTGTGTGCTTCCCCACCCCGGTCCCCTGCGTGGGTCCCCCGCTGCGCGTACACAAGCCTGTGCAGAGACAGAGCACAGCCACCAAGTCTGAGCCTCGCCGCTGACGTCTGTGCTTGGAGAGGCTGGAGGAAGCTGCTCCCCAGTCGGCTTCACCGCAGGGTCCTGGTACCCAGTCTGCCTCCATCAGGGAGGTGATGGGACCCCACGGAAGGACGGCCAGAAGCTCTCCCGGCCTGCGGGGTCTGGGGCTGTTAAGCTCTCTAATGCTGGGTCCTTCGGAGAGAAAGTCTTCAGTCACCTGCCTGGGCACCCCATCCCCTCTGAAGATACAAACTAAACCTCCTCCAGGGTCTTGGCCTGGAGGCAGGAGCCGCCCAGGGTCAAAGCCCATCCCTCTCTCTTCCCACCTCTAGACCTGTGGGAAGGGCTCAGGCTAAACTCCCGGTGCCTCTTCTCTCAGACCCTCAAGTGATAAGAGAAGAGGTATGTCTGTCCACCTTGCAGGGTCCTTACTCCGCCTGCCAGTAGGTGACATGGTCCTGGAGGTTCTTCTGAAACTGCCAGTCTCACTGTCTTAGCCTCAGAGTTACACACGCCCAGGAAGGACCCCGGGTACACGGCGTCCCGTTACTCCCAACTCTACTCCTGAGCGTCAGGGTTAGCTGACAACCCATTTCAGGGATTTCTCATTTCCAGGGACTCTTGAATGCAGAAAGAGCCCTAAGAGTCAAAGGAATTTAGCTCCAGTGGTGAAGTTACAAGTCATCTGGCAAACACTTACAGCTGGAGGGCCAACTAAGCACCCCCTTAAATCTCACCACACAGACTCTGCTGCTCCGGGCTGGCCCGTGTGGTTCTCCTAAGGTTGCTTGTGATATTGATCATCTTGCTGTACCTCCCAGTTAAAGACACAGCCTTAGGAAGATGGCTGGACCCAGACCATCAGGCAATCATATTTACCCATTGACCTACCCTCTCCCTCCCTCCTTCCTCCCTCACTTTGGAAGCTTTAGCGAAACATATTTCACTTCCCACTTTAAAATGAAATCATTAGCCTCTAAATAATGCACCTTGCATGGATAGGAGGGCAGACAGTCTGCACACACACCTGTGCTGGTCGCTCTGCCCAGTGAACGGGAGGAGCAGAGTATTCCCCAAGGGGCTTTCTCGGAGCTTCTGAGGCTGAAATTTGAGGGTTGATGGGGTGTACACGTTAGGAAGTGAGAGAGAGAGACTCCAGCTGCAGGAGAGGAGGGGAGAGACTCTCAGTGGTCTTCCTAGGTAGTGAGCTGTCGGAGCGAGTGGCATTCCTCCTCATCTCGCCCATGAAACAGTAAACACAGCACATGTCTCTGTGTCCTTTTCCTAACAATGAATTATTTTTAAAAATATTTTAATTTTGTGTGTTGTTGTACAGGAGGGTCACTGAGGGGTATATTTGAGACTAGGACCCCTAACTCCATGAATAGCAAAGTTAATATCTGATGCAGCCAGGACGTTGCAAAGCCTCTTGGGACCCCAGGCACCCAGGATCGCTGTGCACGGAAGAGCCAGCTGCCCACTCGCTGCTCATCCCCCTGCAGGCTCCCCTGTCAATTGCTTACGTAGCCTCCTGTCTGTATGTTCCCTGTTGCAGCTCACGGTGCTTGACTAACTGAGCCTGAAGCATTCGGAGCCTCTTCTGCTGGGTGCTCAGAGCACTGATCCCAAGAGCTGCACCACCAAAACAGGATTCTAAGGGTCGACAAAATGGGAAATCTTGCAGTTTATCCTCTTTCTAAGGATCCACCGTACTTTTTGTTAGTAAAGCCTCTTAGATAACCTTTAAGAAAGACACCTGGGTTTTTTTCCAAACTCACTAAACTTTTCCCATAATGAAATTTTTATTAATATCCTGCAGACTTGTGCTTCACAAAAACACTCAGGAAGTCTTTTCCAGAAGCGTATAGGTCGTGTCGGCAACAGTAGTTCTCGTGCAAATGCAGCAGTGAACTTTGCATGACTGTTTCAAGGATGTTTAATTAAAGCCAAGGGCGTGAATCCTAAAATGCAATTCAGTGAAGATAATTATACAAGGAAATAAACTAATATGGTTCAAGTAATTGGCCTTCTGGTAGACCAGTGAGAGGCATCTGCCTCAGAGTGCCTACAGGGGTGGATGGGGCGGGGGACCTTGGATGGTCACTCCTAAAGGGCACTCCTCTCCCAGATTTTGTAAGTACTAAACAGCCAACAATTCGAGGTTAGACTCTCAGAGGGAAATCAAAAGCACTGTTAGCTTGCTTTAATAATTGAGGATAGGATCTATATGCTTTGGAGACGAGAAAAGCAAATGGCAGAGATGCCATCCAAGTAGGAAACTTGATGAGCTAATCAGTATTCTCCCCTGAATGGAAGTCTCTATCCTCCTCCAGGACTGAGGCAGGGACGGACTTGCCTGAGGTCATATAGTGAGTTGGTAAGAGGAGAAAGTCACATCCAGTTCCCTGACTCTGTTCAGTGATTACTCACCCTACCAACAACCCAAAGACCTCAGCTCTTCTTGAATATTTTGAACTGAGTTGTGGGCTTGTAAGGTGCCCGGAAGTTTTTTATGGTTTTGTTTTATTTTTATTAAGTAGCTGGAAGTCTGAGACCACGGTTGATGCAGAACCAGAGGAAAGGGAAGGAAAAGAGGAAAAAGTAGATGAAGTGCGTCCTCCTGAACTCTTGCTATTTTGTTTTCAAACTTCACTTCTCCGTACTCTGACCATGAAAATACCGATGGTCATGGTGATGGCAGTGGCTGTGATTTATTGAGCCCCCACTCTGTACTATGTCCCGTCTTAAGCAGGCTCTCTTGATTCTGATGCTGGTTCTGTCTCATTTTTCTGACTTTTAAACCTTGGAATGTCCCACCCACTCCTCTTCTCCGTCCTCACTCACTCCGTTGATGATCTCATGCAGCCCCAAGATTTTTAATGAACTACACACTGATGATCGTATCCCAGCCCCAGCCTCTCCCGGGGCCCCAGATGCTCACACACCTCTGTCTACCCATCACCTCCACTTGGGTATCAAACAGACAACTGCTGCTTAATGTGTCTGAAGCCAAATTCTTGGTTCCTGCACCCCACAACCAAAGGGTTCTCCTTTCACCCAGTTCTCCGTTTCAATATGTGACAACTCCAGTTTACCCATCGTTCAGACAAAATCTTTTCTTTTATTGCAAAAGTGTTGTTTCTTTTTTAAAAAATTTTTATTGGAGTAGAGTTGATTTACAATGTTGTGTTAGTTTCAGGTGTACAGCAAAGTGAATCAGTTATACATATACATATATCCACTCTTTTTTAGATTCTTTTCCCGTACAGGCCATTACACAGTATTGAGCAGAGTTCCCTGTGCTATACAGTAGGTCCTTATTAGTTACCTATTTTATACACAGTAGTGTGTATGTGTCAATCCCAATCTCAGGATAAAATCTCGAGGTCTCTCTTTGCGTCTCACTATTCACCCAACCCACCCCTCATACTAGCTCATCTTACAGGTTCTACCTACAGAATATTTCCAGATTCTGACGGTCACTTATCACCACGACCACTGCTGAAATCCAAGCTCTCTTCCTCTCTCACCTGGAGATTCAGTCACCTCCGACCTGGTCTTTTGGCTTCTCCACTTACAGTGCTGTGTTTTGTTTTTATTGGAGTATAATTGCTTTACAATGTTGTGTTAGTTTCTGCTGTACAATGAAGTGAATCAGCTATAGGTATACATATATCCCCTCCCTCTTGGACCTCCCTCCCACCCCCCATCCCACCCATCTAGGTGGTCACAGAGCACCGAGCTTACAGTCTTAAAATCTACTTTCCACTGAACAACCAGAGTGGTCCTTGTAAAATGTACATCAGGTCATTTCTCTGCTCCAGGCTACCAGTTGTTTCCCATCTCACTCTGAGTAACCCTGCAAGGCTGCATGATCCAACTAGGCCCTGCACAAACACACACACACACACACACACACACACACACACACTCTCTCTCTCTCTCTGCCCTCTTCTCCTTGACCCCCACTTTCCCACCCCTCCAGCCACACAGAGCTTCTTCATGCTCCTTGAACTTGCCAAGCACTCTCCCACTCCAGCACCTTTGAACTAGCTCTTTGCCGTACCTGGACATCTATATGGCACCTCATTTTCTTCCAGGTTCTGTTTAAGTATCATCTTACCAAAGATGCCTTCCTTGACTGTCCTTTAAGAAAAGTCATCCCCACATGCATACACTGTCTCCCCTACCCCTCACCCCGGCTTTATTTTTCTTCTAAGTATCATAACCACCTGACACAGATGTCATTGCCGAGTTTTCCATCTTCCCATGTTAACATCCGAAGAGGAGAGACTGTTCTGTTTACTGCTTGATTTCCAGCACCTAGAATACGCCAGAGTATGGATTTATATGTTTATATTATTTGTTAAGTCAATAAGTGCAGGTACCGTGATCCAATTTTACAGATGAAGAAACAGAGACTCTTAGAAGCTGATAACCTGCCAAAGACCAGTAAGCGGTAAGTTCAACCAGTAAGTTCATCAGACACTGGAGTCTTTGCCTTGGTGTCCAGTCCCCTGTGGTGCCACCACGTCCATCACATTCACAACAATAAGGCATCTCCTTCTCCCGACCTCTCTTCTGCTGCTTCCGGGAAACAAACTGCTCTCGGGAGGTGTGGTGGGGAAATGCACAAACCAGCAACAGGCAGAGAGAAGTACAGGGTGTGTGCGGTTTTCTTAGTGCCACACACCCGGCCTCTTCTGTCTCTTGTAATCGAGTTGCTGAAATGTGTACGGCTGGCCCAGATTCCAGGGCACCTACTCCAGAGGAAAAGCGGGGCTTCCAAAGGAGGCTGGAGATGCCCACAGCCACTTTGCTGAGCCTCATCACACGCACTGCTCAGGCTTCTGGATTAATCCTGAGATGTGGAAAAGAGCAGGAAATCTACCTCCGTAACTGCAGCTCAGCTGGGTTCCTTAGGGCATTTCCCGGCAGGCAGAGTGATCCCCGCTTTGCCAGTACTGCAGGCCCATCATTAAGCCCAAGATCCGCCATCTCCTCCTGGGAACAGAGTGCCTGACTCGCCCTCCCACCAAGACCTGCCGGGGGAGCCAGTGGACGCCCCTGACCCAGAGCTGCCAACAGATGCCACCGCCCACCTGGCTGCCACAGGATGGGGCCGGGAGGGACAGGGCAGCTGGCCCCAGTCCGGCTTCCCGCTCCCCCTCCCCCTGCCCCTACCTCCCCCCCCAGCGCTGACTCCCCCCATCTCCCCCCTCTGGGAGCCGCAGCCCACATGCTCCTGAATCTCAAGCTGTTCCCCTTGTACTCCGCCTCCCAGGCTTTCCCCTCAGGCCAAGGGAAGAAACCTCATCAGAAGAATATCAGTCTATTGACATGGGTCCCGACAGCCTTTCTGAACAGAATACCAACGCCTCAAGCCTGCTCTCTGTCTCCGCCACCTCACACCCTAACTGCAACCTCGGGCTCTCTTCCCGGTTCTGTGGGCCCTGGGCTGGGCTCTGAGGCTTCAGGGTCTTTGCTCAGCCTGAGCTGAGAGGTGCAGGGGGTGGTGTGCAGTGGGGAGGGTGGGAGACAGGCAGAAATAAAGACTGAGAACTGGAGCCATGCGGGGATGAAGCCAGCAGCCTTGCTGCTGTTGCTACTTCAGAAACCTCACTTCTACTCCCGCCTGTGACCCTTCCACATCCCAAGGACATGTGGCCTGGGAGTCTTGCTTCTTTCCATTTCACAGATTGACCTGGGAGCCCGAAGACAGGTTGACAGGCTGGGTTCTGCCACCTCGCTGCCGCTTCTGCTGCTGCTGCTGATGGTGACGATGGTGGTGCTGTTACAGCATCTCTTCTGGTACCTCCCCTTTCCTCCATCAGCCACTTACTACTTGTTGCCCTACTCACGAGCCCATGAGTTCCACATGAGTCCCTGGGATATTAGAAGTCATCACGTGTGTGGAGAGGAGCAATGAAGGGGCCATGGGGAGTGCAATCACAAAGTAGGGAAAGCCGAGTTCAGGAAAGATAAACAGATTTCTTTACTGCGGGACTTCTCAGAGCCTTTAATTTATGTGTTTAGATTGGGAATCCCCAGGAGGAAAATCAAGTAACAGTATTCTCTAACTTATTTTTTCAGAGAATGCAATTTTCAGGGCACTCAGCTTCAGACGAGGGCTTCAGAGACCTATTTTGTGAAACATCCCTGTTGGCATGAAACTTGGCCTGAGGCGTGGGGAGGAACTGGGAAGAGCAGACGCTGAGGTGGGACAGAGAGTCCCCCTTTCAGAGAAGCAAGACGCCCCTGTCCACACCGCTCAGCCCTGGGAGGACTTGCCACGTGTTTGGAAAGGAAGGACGGGGGGGTGTGTATGAGGTGGGCACCCAGAGAGGACGGGGTGGGGAGACGAGAGAAGAGGGGGCTGGAGCCCTGGCGGAGACAGTCAGCTGCCTCCCGAGATGTGCCTGAGACCCCTGTGCTCTCCTTTCAGGCCTCAGCCTGTCAAGGAGAGGGGAGGGAGGAAATCCGAGGCTGGCTGAGGCTTTGCTCCCAAAGTTTAAGTTTTGTTTTTAATTCTGTAAAGTGAGTCAATGGAACTGAAGCATTTCCATGCATTTCGGTTTATTTTAACCAGTATTTATTGAATGCCCAGGATGGGGCTGGCTAAGTCAGGGGCTGTGAGGAATGACAGTGAAACCCAGCTGCCACTTTCAAAGAGTTGGTAGCATTACTGGAGTGACAAGAGCACACCAGCGAACGATTAGGGAACGAGAGGAGACAATGAAGACCAAAGGGAGAAGCGCCAGCATGGCCAGGAGGGTAGGGCTGTGCACAGGGAGACAGATGGCAGGGAGCCTGGGAGGGTTTCCATCTACAGAGACACATGGACAGGGGGGCACTCCTGCATGAGGACACTCAGGGAGGCACCCTCAGCACCCCCTTCCATCCAAAGCAAGATGGCCGAGAGCTTGCGGCTCCCGTGGACATGAAAAGGCTGGAGGGATGCTGATGGCTAAGGCCACATCCCCTATTGGGTACCCTTAGGCCTTGTGGAAAGGCAGAGGGGTAGGGACAGTGAGGGCTACTGGTGGCGTATAGGGATGGTTAGAAGGTCACCCATGTGATCTTCATCACCTTCCCAACTGCCAAGTGGGGATGTCATGGGCTGAATTGTGTCCTCCCCACAAAAATTCATATGTTGAAGATCTAACCCCCAGAAGCTCAGAATGTAACTATTTTTGGAGAGAGGTCCTATAAAGAGGTAATTAAGTTAAAATAAGGTAATGCGGGGCCCTAATCCAATCTGACTGGTGTTCTTATAAGAAGAGGAAATTTGGACACAGACAGGCACAGAGGGAAGACCACGTGAAGACACAGGGAGAGGACAGCCGTCTCTAAGCCAAGGAGAGGTGCCTCAGAAGAAATCAGCCCTGTCAACGCTTTGACCTAGGACCTTCAGCCTCCAGTACTGGGAGAAAATATATCTCTGTTAAGCCACTCAGTCTATGGTACTCTGTTATGGGAGTCCCAGCAAACTCATATAGGGACTAATGCTGTCTTCCTGGCGCTCCCAGATGGAGCAGAGCCTGTCTTCCTATTTCCGCCATCACTTAGTCTTCCCTTTTCTCCATACTTTCATTGTCAAGATTAAATACCATAATACTGTATGGGAAGCAACATTGAATGAACTTTCTATAAGCATATGTTAACAGTAATATGGCACCAGGCTGGGCAGTGGAGACTCAAAAATAGGTAATGCAGTGACCCCACTTTCCAGGAGCTCCCAATGGCATGTGGATGACAGTCACACACATGAGTGGCTGGAGTTCTTAACAGGTGGTAACACAGTGGAACCAGTGAAGCACAAAGGAAGATTGTCCAAAGAGGGGGCATTTGAGCTGGGCTTTGAGGGGTGAATAGGAGTCTGTCTGGGAGAGAGGGCAGAGTATTCTCAGTAGAAAAAGGGGCATGTGCAAAATCCAGAGGCAGAGTGCATGATGCGTTCATAGAACAGTGAGGAGTTGGGGTGTCTGCATGGACCACGTGGGAAGGGTTGAGAAGGGGCTGGGAAGTCTGATGGGGGTTGTAGTCCAAGGACCCCTGGGAAGGAAGCTGGCCTTTGTCACCAAATAGTGAAGAGCCGTGGAGGGTGCTAAGAGGGACTCCAGTGCAGTGTGGACAGAGCCTGGTGGAGTGAGTAGATTAGAAGCCTGCTTTTGGACCCTTTGGGAGCCTGTGGCGCATGCATCTGCCAGGCAGTGACCACATGGGTGGAAAGCTTAGGAGAGGGATTGGAGATGCAGTGGAGGAGGTGGGACGGTGGTGTGCACAGCAAAATGAGAAGGCAGTGGGGGCTGGGAACCCACCTGGGCCAAACCTTTAACCCTTCTGGCCTCAGTTTACTCACCTGTAAAATGTGGAGAAAAGAGTTCTCACCCCACATGACCATCATAAGGATGAAATAAAGCGAATAAAATAACGTAGAAACTCTCAGCACGGCCTGGCAGGTACACTCAGCGACGTGGGCCCTTGCTGCTGTCCCTGGTCCTGGAGGCACAGGGTGGGGAGCTGGTCACACAAAGCGGAGTCTCAGCAAAACAAGGAAAGACATCAAAGCTCGTCAACAGCCTGTTTGCCTTGGTGCCACATTTCTCCAACTGTGGATTTGCACTGAGCCATTCATCCCTGACTCAGGATGAAACTGGTTCTGAAGCCGGAGGAGAGTGTGAAGCAGTGTGGGGCGCCAGGTAGGCTATGAGGATGGCAGGCTGCCGAGGGCATGCGTAGAGAAAGGGTGGAGGCTTGGGGAGCAGAACCCTTGGGCATGGGGAAGAAAGGAGAAGACAAGGATGTCAAAGGAGTTGTCAGGAAAGAAGGGAAACTGAAAAACTCACTTTCATGGAAACCAAGAGAGGAGACAGTTTCAGTAAGGAATAGGATCTTCAAATCCTCCAGCGACAACAAAGTGATGGAGAAGCAAAGCAAGAAAAGCTAAGGATGCTGCAAGGGGAGCCCCTTGGTGCCTGAGGAGGCGGATTCTGTGGGGTTGGGAGAGAAGAAGCAGCCTCACGGGCTTGGGCAGCCCCTGGCGTTGGAGAAGTGGAGGCTGGGGGCACAGACCACGATTTGAGGGAAGGTGTGTCAGGCTGGAAGCATTTGGGGCCGGCCGAACCAAAGAAGGAGTTACTTCAGGGGAGACTTGAGCTTTTATTTATGTTGGTGGGAGGGAGAAGAGCCAGTGGCTTGTGAGGAAGAGAAGCAAGATGGAAGGCAGGCAGGGTCCCCAGGGAGAAAGGGAGGCATGGAATCTAAGACCGCCTCGGGGAGGAGCCCTTCTGTCTCTGCACACGGGGAAAGGGGTTGAGAGCAGTGGGCCAGGAAGGAAACCTGCGGGAGAAGGAAGGAAACAGAAGCAGCCTCCATCGCCCGGGTTCCATCAGACAGGCTTTTCATTGCCTCAGGAGGGCTGGGGTGAGCGCAGGTGGCTGAGACCTGAGGAGAAGGAGAAAGGTTGACAGGGCTGCTGCAGGAAAGGCAAAGTGGACATGAGGAATGAAGTTCAAGTCTGACTTAATAAGGTTTCCCCAACGGCAGATCCTGGGATACTGATGTGGGGGCTAGTCGTGTATTTAGGAGATGACCCCAGGAAGTGTGGCAGGGAGTTGAGAATTGAGACAATAGAAGGCACATTCGTGGGTGAGTAGCTGCTCTAGGAACATGGGCTGCAATCTCTCAGGGTTGCCTTTTGAGACTGGGGAACTCACACCTCAGAACTGTCTCACCAAGGGACCTGGAAGCCAGGGTATTTATCCACCAGGCTTTCCTTCATTGGTTGAGATTATCCCTTGCACTTAGTGTATCCCCAGTGTTCCTGTGGCCAGAGAAATCCCTCAAGCAGAGAGACCCAGAGCTTGAGGTGAGAAATGGTGGTAGTCAGAATTCTAAGGTGGCCCCTAAGAATCCCTCTTCCTGGAGGCACATCCTGTCTAATCTCATCTCCTTGCATGTGGTCTGGGCTGCGAATATGATGGGCTATCACTCCTGTGATTTATGTTACATTATGTGGCAAAAGAGATACTGCATATGTATTTAAGGTCCCTAATCCTTTGACTCTAAGCACCATCATTAAGTGATACTGAATTAATCAGGTGAGCCCTGGAAAAAGACAAGAAGCAGTAGTGCATGCTCTCCCCTCCCACTGGCTTGAAAAAGCAAACTACCATGTTGAGGTCCAGCGGGTAGTCTCCAGGAGCCGAGAGGGACCCCAGCCAACAACCAGCAAAAAAAATGGGGACCTCAGCCCTATAACCACAACCACGAGGAACTGGATACTGCCAACAAGCGGTAAGTTTAGAAGAGGACCCCAGCTTCAGGTGAGATCACAATCCCAGCTGACACCTGGATAGCAGCCTGTAAGATGCCGAGCAGAGGACCCAGCTGAGCTGAGCCAACTCCTGACCCACGGGGACTGTGAGAGGAGAGACGTGTGTTGTCTTAAGCTGCTACCTCTGTGATGGTTCTCTGTGCAGCAATGGGAGGCTGATGCAGAGGCCATCAGCGCATGCAAGCCGTGTCTACCAAGCTGCAGGTGACCTTCAGGGTGGGATGAGGGGAGATGGACCAAGCATCTTCAACCTCCTCCCTCATCCAGAGGCTCAAATCCAATGTCAAGCCCAGGAAGAGGTGGGGTGAGTCTCTCCCCTCCAGGCGCTGCAAGGATCAGCTGATCTGCTTGCAAATACTAACACGGGGTGCTGGGCTCCTGGGCTGTGTGGTCTGGAGGCTGGAGCAGGCACAGACTCAGAGCTGGTGGCCCCACCAGGCTTGCTGAAGGAGGTGTTCTGGGGCTGCCGAGGTTGCCGGGCACCGGCGGGTGATGTGCTTCTCTCTCTTGCCTTGAGTTTGCCCATCACTCTTTGGGCCTCGGGCACCGTGATAAGAAGCCCTGGGTTCCTTTTCCTCTTTGCAGTGGAGTCGCTGTGTTTCCCTCTGTTGGATGTCAGATGCTCCCTTTGTAACTTTGGACACTCATCCCTCTCCTTCCCTGCGACTCAGCTGAGTGGAAATTAAAGCCAACAGAGGCAATTTTTACAAGGCAGACCAAGAAAAGGTACTTGAAATTACACACAACTCCACATGGAAAAGTCTGGGATCCCCTCCATGGCTAGACTCTGCGCTTAATCATTTTGAAGTGTGGCACTGAACGTATTACCGCAGAATTTCCTTGTCTAATTGAGGCTCTTGCATCTAATGCAAAAGTTTTATGAAAGACTGACACTCAGAAGGTTAACTGGGAACATGATTCTGTATTAGGCTGTGCTTTCTGTGTGTTTTTTTGTGGTAGGATTACCAAGGGTCATGGTGTGTCTGGGTCTCAATTTTACAGATTAATAAATTAGATTTTATTGGAGCATCTAAGGATGAGCACGTATTTGGGAATGAATGCATAATCATCAAATTCACAAAGGGCTGATGGGTAATCCTCGTAATGGGAGCAGCAAGTCCTGTAGAATCACCCGTTCAGGTCATGGCCCGGGTTTAAGTTTTGGTGGGTAGGATCACCCCCAAAATAAAATTTAAAATCGTACTTGGGCTTCCCTGGTGGCGCAGTGGTTGAGAATCTGCCTGCTAATGCAGGGGACACGGGTTCGAGCCCTGGTCTGGGAAGATCCCACATGCCGCGGAGCAACTAGGCCCGTGAGCCACAACTACTGAGCCTGCGCGTCTGGAGCTTGTGCTCCGCAACAAGAGAGGCCGCGATAGTGAGAGGCCCGCGCACCGCGATGAAGAGTGGCCCCCACTTGCCACAACTAGAGAAAGCCCACGCACAGAAACGAAGACCCAACACAGCCAAAAATAAATAAATAAATAATTAATTAATTTAAAAAAAAAATAAAAATAAAAAAATAAATAAAATCGTACTCAACAAATATCTTCTGAGTCCTTCTTATGTGCCAGGCACCAAGCCAGACACGTGGTGGGTGCAGCAGTAAACTGTACTTCGGTCGTGCCCTCGGGAAGCTTCCTTACACATAAATGTGAAGGTTTGTACCCAAGGGGTTGGGGATGTTTATTCCAGGGAGAACAGTCAGTGAGCAAAGACACAGAGGATGGGAAATGAGTAATGTGTCTGATGTGGTAGAGGGGAGGGTGCTAAAAAGACAAGGAGGTACCAGATTATGCCTCGTAGTCTCAGAATTCATGGGATGTGTCAATCAAGCAAGGAAAGCTTGATGACGTCACCTTTTCCGGGGTATGGAGCCTTCTGTTTACATAATCAGCATCGGCTGCTTGAACCTGCCTCTTCCCCCAATTGGGGGAGACCCCCTGACATGCTTCAGTTGGCTCTGCTGAGGCCCCTAATTCTTCCTCAGTCATTAAGGTCTTCTGCCATCGTGACATGACTCCCGACGGCATCTCACAGCTCCCAAGACTGTAGCTTATCGTGCATTAGTTACTCTGTGCGCTGATGTCTTCCTGCCAGCCTTCTAGAACGCGCCTGCGCTCTGCGGTGAGAGCTACGAGCCTCTGCTCTCACCAGCCACGCGGAGACCCACTGCTCCTGGGGCCGCTTCCTTTCTCCATCTTTGGCAGAACTTAATTTGCTCCCGCGACAGAGGGAGACACTGCCTGACTTTGTCTTCATCTTCAGGGTCCACAAGCCTCCCTGACTGCCACAGGACTGGAGATGGAAATGACCTTGGGTGGGTTGAACATGGCAATCTGGCCCCGGAGTGGCAGTTCGACGAGGTCTTGTGAGTTTCTGCTGCAGAGAACCAGACGTAAGAATTGGCGGGGGATATGTCCACGTTACCTGACTGTCCAGAGCTCCAAAAAAGGCCTGGACCTTGCATTTGGTGAGATGTATTATGGCTGGGAAGGCAAGTTCTTGTCAAACAGAACCAGCTCTGCTACTTACCAACGGTATCACCTCGGGCACGTTACTTAATCCAAGCCTCGGTTTCTGCGTGTGAAGTGGGGTCAAGGTCACGCTGACCTCCCAGGGCGGCTGTGAGACTGACCGAGACGAGGTCTACATCGCAGCCAGCAGAGTGCTTGACCCGCAGTGGAGCTGGGGAGGTGGCAGCTGTCATCAACACAGACTCAGAGGGCTGGCAGGGGTATCAGAAACCTTTCAGCCAGTGGGAGGCACTGCCAACTACACCCCTGGTAGGCAGGGAGAGCTGGACCAGTTGCCAGCCAGCCCATCCCTCAGTCTCTGGGGCAACTGCAGGGGTTCCTACCAGCCCCTCCCTCCTTCCTGCATCTGATTCCGATGCCATCAGCAGTCAGTGAGCCCAGAGGGACTCTCCAAAGCTCCCCTGGGTTTCCAGTTTCTAATTTCTACCATGATGACCTACCGTGGGTCCAGAGAAAGGCAAACTCTTGGCCACCTGAGGGACAGGGAGGCAAGATACCCAGTCTCGCCGTGGCTGATGGTAGAAAGCATGATGGCCACTCGGGTTTCTAAGCTTCCAAAGACAGTGGGACCAGGCATGTGCCTACCAGCTTGGGCGAGTCTATTGCTACGTCTTGGGGAACTGTGTTAGCCTCCTGGCATCCTGTTGGTGACATGACCTGGGTCACAGTGAGAGTGTTAACACACAGAAATCAGCAGACGTTGCCAGTCAAGGTGCCTCCCCTACCCCTACCCCCAAGAGCTGGTGAACGTTTATCAGCCCACCACCCAGCAGGACTGTTCTCACTCCCCACCCCTGCCTTGGTTGCTTGTAACTATTCCCCTCACACTACACACCCATCTCAAGTGTTCCTGAAATAAACCGCCAGAGACAGGTGATGAGAAGTCACTGGGGATGCGGGCAGGGGGGCTGACCCCCTGAGCCAGCATTAAGGCTCCGCCTCCCTCCTTTTACTCTCTGTGCTCCTTCTCGGAAGAAAGTTCACCAGCAGGTATTTGGATGCAAAGACTCATCACCAAGATCTTTGCACCAGTGCTCCGAGGTGCGTGTGGAGCAAAGAGGCAACCAGAAAAATGACTCAGAGCCCCGGAACTCTGACCTCTGGGGGACCACTTAGGGTCACAGAGACTTGTGGACTCCGCCCAGACCCCATGGAGAGCCGTGTGAGGAAGAGCTTGTGGGGCTGGTGGAAAAGGAGGGCTATCCAGTGCCAGCCAGCATCAGCGAGCTCAGCAGAGACCTCAGCTTCTCTGGGGTCACATCTGCATCGCCCCTTGAGGAAGCTGAAAGGAATCCAGAGCAGCAGCCTTGAGGCTGAGGGAGACGGAGCATCTCTGCCCCCACGCCCTTCACCAAATGGACACTGGCCGTTCTGTTCCATCAGGAGCATCGCTGAGCAGCAGCAGCTTCTCCAAGGACCCGGGGGCCCCGGATACTGGGAGTGGCACCGCGGAACCCCCAATGGGCATCCCCCTCCCTCCCCCACGGAACCCTTTCCCTCCGCAGCAGTAGGTTTCTCCCTGAACTTTACCCTTAAGGGAATCTGGTGCATTCTCTCCTACAATATTTATGACCCACATCAATTTTTCATTCATCCCATCACTCAGCTTCTCAGGCGAGTTTGGAAACTTTCCCTCTGAGTTCTCCTTCTGCTGAGGGTGAGATGGGGACCGAAGTAAAGCCCCAGGGACCTGCTGCACCATCCGCCCCGCCATGCTCCTGCCCGGAGAGCCAGTGTCTGCCACGTTAACTGCCAGCCCCTCCGCCCCTCTTTCTAAGCCGCTCACAATCTGATTACACCTCAACGTCCAACCTTACACCCCACCTCTGCGGCCCCTGGCCCCCCCCCTTCTCACCGTGATCTGCAAACACAAAGCTTCCCCTCCCTCTCTGGGTGGGGGAAAGGGGTTCCTATTGCTTCTGACCTTGTCCTTCCTTTGGTGCATCTGGCCCTGCCTCATCCTCCAAACCCAGACCAATTCCACATCTTCCCCCAAGCCACGTTTCCCCTCATCTAACCCCCATACCATCTCCTTGCTCATTCCTGTTTCACTTCAGCCAGTAATTAACGACTCAGTATTTAGCTGTTCTTTAACTATTCTCTCTGGCTGAAATGTAAGCTCCCTAAAGACAGAGTCTGCACTTTCACACTTCTGTGGCCTGGTTCCCATGGGGCTTACAGTATATAGCATCAGCTACGTAGTAGGTGCTTCATAAATAACTAGATACACAAATAAATAGCAAAGAATAAAATAACACAATAAAATGATAAATAATAAAATAATTATAAATAAACGATTTAATACATAACTTGGTGGAAATCATTTGGACTTTTCTCTAATTTCTACCATGGGTCTTGGTAGAAGACCCATGGTAGAAATGATTATAATTGGGTCTTGTTTTTATCTGGTCCAATCTCAGATGTAATGATGATAATACAGAGATATTCTTATCTCTGAGAAATACGATAGTATGTTACTTATATTAATAATAATAACGATTGCTCCAATTTATTGAGCCCTTACTCTGTGCTGGAAGCAGCAAAGTGTTTTACAGGCACTATCTAGCTGACCTTTCAGGTAAGTGTTGTTATAACCCCCATTTCACAGGTGAAACACAGAGAGGTTGTGACTTGTCCAAGGACACACAGCTAATATGCGTTAGAGCAAATGCTCAACAGCTGTAGCTCAGACCAGGGCTCATGCTTAAACGTCGCCTCGTTCCTGCCACAGCTAGTATCCCTGCATCCCTACATCCCTGCGCACAGTCTCCAGGAGGGCAGCCTGAGGTGTGGACAATGCAGTAGCCACCAACGGCCGGTGCAACCAGCCCAGCAAAAGAGGAGAACCTTCAGGTAAATATGGGGAATGAGCATAAACACATATCTGTCCCGCCTGAAATACCAGAAATGTTGCATAAAGGAATAACAAAAGGGTCGCTTCGCAAAGACAGGGAGAGGAGGGGAAGCCACAGCATCAACACGATTCTGGAAGTCAGAGGGTGGGGAGAGGGTGGACCATTAGCGCACGGGGCTGATGAAGGACCCGCAGTCCCGGGGTGGAGGCGCTGCATTCTGGGGAAGATAGGCAAGGACAGAGGCTGAAAACAGAACTGTCTGGACACTTTCTACAGAATAATCAAGCCCCCAGGTCCCCTTCTCGTACCCTGCACAGGCAAAGAACAACTTTTCCTAGTCAGCTCAGGCTGCTATCACAAAATACCCTAGACTGGTCAGCTTCAATGGCAAACATTTATCTCTCAGTTCTGGAGGCTGGGAAGCCCAAGATCAAGGTGTGGCCACTTCATGGTCCTGTTGCAGATGGCTACCTTCTTGCTCTATCCTCACATGCCAGGAGGGAGGGAGGCTCTCTGATCTTATAAGGTCACTAATCCCATCATGGGGGTCCACCCTCATCGCCTCATCTAATACTAATCAACTCCCAAAGGCCCCACCTCCAAATATCATCACACTGGCATTGGGCTTCAGCCTATGAGTCTGGTGGGGACACAAACGTTCAGTCTGTAGCACCCCTCCCACCCTGCAGGATGGACTTCAGAAAAAGGCACTTGAGGCACATTGGCAGGCGTGGCTGAGCTATGAGGCTAAGGAAAGAAAATGAATGATGTCTGTCTACAGAGCAAAGAAACTCACCCCTCTTCACTCCCCATCACCCCCTTCCAGTCGCAGGCTCCAAATGCCAACAACCAGATAGATACATATCCCAAGGCAGGAGGTCAGACAATATTCTCTCAAGAAACAGAATTCTCTGTTAACAAGCAGATAGCCCAGAGTAAATGGAGAGTCTCCCCATGAAAAAGCCCATGACCACCCCCATCCCCCAATAGCACAGCCTGGGAGGCATTGCCCCACCACAGTCAGAGAACTTCACATCAGCTCAAGTCCTCTATTCTGAAATGTGGACAGACAGCAAAGTATCAATAGGTTTTTAAAGAAAGCATTCAACGTAAAGATCAAAACAAAACAAAAAAAGATTTTTTTAAAATCAGGAAATAAAGAAAATATGGAGAACAGAAGAAAATTTCCAAAGACCATCAGTATCTTTAGAGACATAGAACGATATTATTCTCATGAAACAAGAACAGAATGCTCTAATACCAAGATGGGGCAATTAGAGAATAAGAAAGTTCTTTAAGAAACAAAATTAAAATAATGAATGTTAAAATGTTAAAAAATTAGTGGAAGATTCAATTAAATCAAGTAAATATCCCAGAAAGTACTTTTAAAAAGCAACAGGAAGAGAAGAAACAAACAAATGAGCTATAGATAAGCTGATAGGAGAATTCAATGAGCAGTTCAGGGCGTCCAATGCTTAACTAGTAGAAGAAGTTCCATAAAACGAAAACAGGGGAAAAATGGATGGGAAGATAATAACAAAGACATAAAGGAAATAGTATAGGAAAATTTCAATCTGGACAGATTAACAGGGCCCATTTAATAACCAATGCAATGTACAAAAAAAAGGCCCAGAGCAGGAAACCCTAGTTATGAAATTTCACAATCAGGATAAAAATGATAGTTGAAAGAAAGGGAGAGAGAGAGAGAGAGAGAAAGGAAAAGAATGAGGAGGAAGCAGAGGAGGAGGGAGAGGGAGGGAGAAAGGAAGGTTATATATGATGAAATGAGGATACGAATGTCATTGGATTTCTCAAGAACAATACCAGATGTTCGAAGGCCTTGGAAGTTCTGGGGGAAAATATGATTTTCAATTGCCAATCAAAATTAAACACTTAACCATCAACCAAGTTTGAGACATTTTCAGGCATGAGAGTAAGTGTTCTATCTCCAATGCATTATTTCCTAGGAGGTACCAGAAGAGGAGTTTCAGGAATAAAGCATATGTGCACACATACACACATATAAATACACACACATGCATACATGCATACAAACACACACATGCATACATGCACACACATGCATACATACACACACAAACACACATGCATACTGCATACACACATGCATACACATATATACGTGCATGCATGCATACAAATACACACATGCACACACACCCATGCACACACATACATATGTGAGCACACACGTGCAAACACACATGCATACATGCATACACGTGTGCATACATGCATACACACATGCATACACACACACACACACACGCACGCACACACACATATATACATAAAACAAACTCAGGGGAAGAGGCAGGCAGGGAGCAAACCAAGAAAGAAGACCAGATCCAGGAAACCAGTGAGACATCAGAGCAACTGAAAAAAAGCCCCAAGACAACAGTCAAGTGCCGTGTGCAAAGAAGGGAGCAGAAAAACAGAAAGCTTCTGGAGAAAGAGATCCAGGAGTAAAAGTAGAACAACAACAACAAAAAAACTGTTACAGTTCAGGGAGACCCCTGGTGGCCTAGTGGTTAGTATTCTGGGCCTTCACTGCCGTGGTGAAAAAAACAAAAAACAAAACCATTGGTTTGCTTTTCTGAGCAAATCCTGATCAATACTAAATAAAGTAAATGAAAAGAATTTCTAACTCTAGGAAAAACAAAACAAAAGGATGTATAAGAGCAAAAATATAACCATAATACAGCATGTGGCTTAGCAGTGAACAGTATTTGTATGAACTTAATAAGGTAATGACCAACTACTAGTTTATCTAGAATGTGTGATGTAACACATTCTAGACAATTTAATATTGAGAAGACTGAAGGGGACGTGTACATGTGCAGGTGGGAGGGGGAGGAGAACTAAATCCTCATCCAAGTTTATTCCCGCCTCTGGGCTCTTGCACTGGCAGTTCCCTCTGCCTAGGACACTGTTCCCCAAACAAGGCATGGCATCCCACTCCCTTATTTTACTCAAGTCTCTGCTTAAATGTCACTTCTTTTGCCCAAGATATCTAAAATAATGCTCCCCCAACCTACAGCACCCTTATCATCTTACTCTGCTTTATTTGCCTTTATAACATTTCCTAATCACGTATAATATAAACCTTACAGAAAAGTGCGTGCCACACAGTAGATACCTAATTGATTGAATAAAACAATGAATGAATTACCATGATGTGAAATCCATAGTCCATGTCTGGCTCAGCTTGAGTTTCTCCAGAAGCAGACCCTCACATAAGAGTTAGTCCAAAAGCTTACTTGAAGTGGTTACCCAGGGTTTAGGGGGGCAGGGGGTAATAAGGAGTTAGTGTTTAATGGGCACAGAATTTCAGTTCGGGATGATGAAAAATTCTGGAGATGGATAGTGGTGATGATTACACAGCAACATGAATGTACTGAATGCTGCTGACTTGTACACTTAAAACTGGTTAAAGTGATGTTTTATGTTATGTATATTTTACCACAATAAAAATGGTATATATGTGTTTTTCTCTTTTTTAAGAAAAAAAAAAACCTTACTTGGGAGAAACAGAAAACACCATAGAGAAATAAGTAGAACAATGAGGCCACTGATAAAGGTGTATGATCAGGGCTTCCCTGGTGGTCCAGTGGTTAACACTCTGTGCTTCCACTGCAGGGGGCACAGGTTCCGTCCCTGGTCGGGGTGTGGCCAGAAAAAAAAGAAAAAAAAAAAAACCACGGTGTGTGATCAAGCAGAGTCCACCAGAGCAACTAGATCTTTTTATTTTTAAAAATTTTTTTAAATTAATTAATTAATTTAATTAATTTATTTATTTTTGGCTGCTTTGGGTCTTTGCTGCTGTGCACGGGCTTTCTCTAGTTGCGGCGAGTGCGGGCTACTCTTCCTTGCGGTGCACGGGCTTCTCATTGCGGTGGCTTCTCTTGTTGCAGAGCACAGGGGCTAGGTGCACAGGCTTCAGTAGTTGTGGCTCGCGGGCTCTAGAGCACAGGCTCAGTAGTTGTAGCACACGGGCTTCATTGCTCCGTGGCGTGTGGGATCTTCCCAGACCAGGGCTCGAACCCGTGTCTCCTGCATTGCAGGCAGATTCTTGACCACTGCGCCACCAGGGAAGTCCCAGAGCAACTAGATCTTAATCCCACAGAGAAGCTCTGGGGGTGGCTAGTGCATGCCCCAGAGTCAGGTCCACCAGCAGCGAGGGAGTGAGGGCGTTTATACACCAAGTCCCATCAGGTTGGGGGCTACTTCTGGGGGATTCCTCAGCACTTCTGGCCTGCCCTGTGCACAGGCAGGGTGGTCTTTGAAGCATGTCCCTAGGCAAAGAGATGACACATCAGCAACTAGAAGCAGACCAGCTGCCCTGAAGGACTAAGGCCCAAGGGACATGGGTGAGACACTGACAGGTCTGTGACAATGTCTAAAATTGATAATACACGCATGTACTTAGAATCATGGGGTTAAACACCTCAAGCCACAGCCAGAAGAGTTAAGAAGGGTTGCATCTGGGGAGCAGGACTGAGAAATGGGAAGGAGATTGCTCTTTTTGTCATAAATTCTGATTTTTAAAAGTATTATTTCACTTTTAAACTATGTCCATGTATTATTTTGAAAAGGAAAAAAAAAAGACGAATTTTAAATGAGTATGAATATCACCAAGAAGTCATCCCACACTGATCTGGTTCTAATTTTTCACGAGAAAATGTCACAAAATGATTAACCAGCCCCGTGGAAAAGGAACTCAGTGAATGTTAATTGAAGAGAACTGTAGCTGAACACACTAGAAACCGGTAATGAGTTGTAGGCAATTCCGAACACTTTTTATTAAGCTCCTACTAGGTGCCAGAATCCATGCCTCATGTTAGCAAGATGAAGAGGTGAGACCCTGATCCTGGGGCGAAAGTTCTCCCTGAAAAATTCATTCTACCCAGAACTTCAAAACATGTTCTTATTTGGCTGTAAGTTCTTTGCAGATATAATTAGTTGAGAGGAGGTCATACCGGATCAGGGTGTGCCCTAAATCCAATGACTGGTGTCTTTATAAGAAGGCACGTCAAGACAGAGACACAGGGACTTCCCTTGTGGTCCCGTGGTTAAGACTTCACCTTCCAATGCAGGCGGTGCGGGTTCAATCCCTTGTTGGGGAGCTAAGACCCCACATGCCTTGCGGCCAAAAAAACCAAAACAAAAAACAGAAGCAATATTGTAACAAATTCAATAAAGACTTTAAAAATGGTCCACATCAAAAAAATCTTAAAAAATAAAATAAAAAAAGACACAGACACAGAGAGGAGAAGACCTTGTGAAGATGGAGGCAGAGAGGGGTGGGATGCGTCTACAAGCCAAGGTCACCAAGGAGCGCTGGTGGCCACCAGAGGCCAGGAGAGGGCCACGGATCAGGTCCTTCCCTAGAGCCTTCAGAGGGAGCATGGACCTGTCCACACCTTGATTTCAGACTTCCAGCTTCCAGAACTGTGAGAGGATAAATTTCTGCTTTAAGTTTGTGGCCCTTTGTTACAGCAGCCCTGGGGAGCTAATACAGCCCTGTTCCCAGAAGTCTGTGGTCTGGGGAGGTGACCTTAGCCAAAGAAGCTGTGTCCTTCACCCTCCTTTTCCTCCTCCCTGTGGTTGGAATGTGAGCCCAATGGGCTGAGTTGGAAGAGCCACGTGGGACCGTGAATGGAAGCTGAATACGGGAAGGGAGATGAGTCATGCAGGTAGAAGCCCCTGGCAGCCTCGCCGGCCCGGGACTGCTGAGTCACGTGTGACTTGGAAATGAACACCTACATTGTTTATGCCACTGTCATTTGGGGGTTCCTATCTCTTCCTGCTCAACCTGACTCGAATTCATCCTGGGAGACAGATTTGCAAATGAGATGATGCAATTCAGCGGGGTAAATAAATATCTCAGAGACAAGCCATGAGAGGGGCACCAAGGAATGAGTGACTAACCGCCCTGGAGAGATCAGGGAAGGCATCTCACAAGCAGTAACGGCAGCTGGATTCGAGAACACGCGAAGGAGTTTGCCGGACAGCCAGGACGTGGGGTGGCAGGTGGGCATTTCAGAGCGACGTCCATGGTGGAGTGAAAGAACAGTTCCTTGGATGCACCTGTAGTTCTGCACGGGTGAAGCAGGGGACAAGGCAGACAGGGACGAGACTGAAGGGGGCATAGAGGCAAGGTGACGAAACCCTTAGAAAGCCACTCTTGGTGCTTGTCACGAAGAAGAGCCATCCACGAAGGTGTAACAGTGGAGCAATATCATCAGATTAACACGGTAGAAAGACCACTCGGCTAAGGTGTGCGTGGCTTGGAGGGAACAACGGAGGAATCAGAGAGACCTGGTTGAAGGTTCTTGCAGGGGCTGCTGAGGTTGATGATGACAGGGTCAACATGAGTGGAGAGATGTTGGGGACAAAAAGGAAGGGACAACTTCAAAATACAATTTAAGAGGCTGAATTGATTGGCTGTGGGACATGAGAGGACCCCGCTTGGCCAGTTTGGAGCATGAACAGGTGAGCCTTACCTGAGACCAGGAGCTCAGGGGGAGGGGCAGGTGTGGAGGTGAATGATGGAATATTAATGATCCATTCAGCTCCGGATCATCCTGCTGAATTCTGGAGACCCCATTGCTCCATTTCCAGAGGATTCCCTGTTTCCCAGCCACAGGAGGAGGGAAGAGGCTCCCCTCGTGTCTGGCTGGCTTCCCACCAGGCTGCCCACCAAGGATGCTTTTCCACCCTCCGGAACCAGCCTGACGTGTCCCTTCAGAAATCCCAGCACCAGCCGTTCAGCATCCCTCCTCAGAGCCCGGGGTCCTGGTGCTGTGGTTTCTGCTCCAAACTCCTGAGGTTTCAGCCCAGATGGGCTGGGTTGTCTCTGCGTGGCCTGAGTCTCAGCTCCTAGAGCCTCTGAGATCTGTTACCCCGACCTCTTCCCTTCCTCACCTGCCTTTAGCGGTGGGAGCTGCTTCTTACAGCTACCTTGGACCCTCTCTGCATCTTGTCCTCTAATGTTTCTTAACCAATTTCCTATGTTAAACTCACTCTAATAAACACTGCGTCCTGACTGATACAGCTATTGGTACCCAGGGTGGTCTCGGGGAATAGACCTCCAAAGACAAGACTCGGCTTGCTTGGGTGGCTTCCCTGGGTCTCCTGAGATGCACCAGGTGGAGCCACTGGGAAGCGGTGATTAGCCTGGAGTCAAGAAGGGCCCCTTTGTGCATCTTCAGTGCTGTGATTCGTCCTTTGGGGAGCAGAGAAGAGAAAGGGCTGAGGACGGAACCCCGAGGAGCCCCAAAGTTTAAGAGGCAGAAGGAGAAGCACTGGGGGTAGAGGCAGAGTTAGACACAGTGATCTGAACATTAGGAGAAAAATTGGGAAAGGGCAATGTTTTCCTCCCAAGAGAGGAAGGAAGGTTCTGGGAGGGAAGTGGCCCTCACACAGTAGCTAAGACAGTGGCGAAAAGCAAATGGTGGCCTCGGGAGCAGCCACCCATGACCTTGCGGAGGGTCCCTCCAGTGGAGTGAGTGGGGCGCACAGAGGGCAGCGGCGAAGCTTGGGGAGCTGATGGAAGATGAGACAAGGCAGACGGGATATTAGCTAGAGGGCCAGAGGAGAGCATTTCTATTTCTACCTGAGGCAGACTTGAGCTCCGTTAGAAGCCCTGGGAAGGTGCCAACAGAGAGGAAGCAGGGGGAGAAGGAGAAGAGCGAGGCAAGCTGGGAGACAAGCCTACAGCAGCCATTGCATCCTTTCTCTGAGGCCATGCGTCCACCAGCAAAGGCTTCAGTGTCCAAGGTGGGTCAGGCACTGTTCTAGATGCTGGGGATGGCAGGAAATAAAAGAGATAAAAATCAGAGGCTGGAAGCAGGTGGCTAGAAGGGGCTCAGAGTGCGTAGGCTAAAAGCAAACGCTTCCCAGGTCTCTGGGAGAGGGGGCAGCAGGTTTAGAAAGCTGACTCTGGCTCTCTTCTCCCCTGAAGTCGTTGGCAGGTTATCATCTGAGGGACGTAGGGAGACCACCCCTACCTCACGACTGATGGCTGCGCCCCAAGTAAGGATGTTTAGTTCACCCTGGGGTCCCCTGTCTTAGAAAGAGAGACACAGAGAGTAACTTGCCCCAAATCTCCTTGATACGACCTTGCGCTGCACAGCCCACGGGGATAGTTCTGACCATTCTTTTGACCTTAGATGCCCAGCAGGGCTGTTTCTGCCTGGATATTGTCACTGCGATCATAACGTGTTACTGCGATTACAAAGAAGCCTTCAGACCTGTCTTAAAGGCAGCAGCAACTAAAGCTTAAAGCATGGATCCAGAGCTGGGAGGGCGTGAGACCATCTCAGGCAGCCCCGTGCTGCCCAGAGGGTGAGGCTGGATTGATAGGACAACCCCTCACTGTCTCCACGGTCCCATCCCCTCTCCCTTCCAATCCAGTTGCCAAATACGCCGTTTCCCACTTACAACTCTTGGCGTCCGAAGACCTGAGCCTCACCCACGTGTAGCAGCCTTCCCCATGGACACCCCGTGACCCTCTGATTCAGCCACATGGAATGTGCTGCCCTCCGCGCGCCATGCTGCCTCGCCAGTGTGCTGACCTTTCTTTCTCACTGTTCTTTGGCCAACTTCTACTCCACCTTTCAACTAAAGCCAAACGTCACCTCCCCTAGCACCCATTACTGACTGTCTCCCATGCTGGCTACACTGCAGGCATTCTCTTTAATACAGACGATGACCTTGCAAGACAGATGCTGAAGCAGGGCCCAGTGAAACCTTATCCCTTGTCAACCCCTCAGGAAAAAATCCAGCAAATAAAACACATCACTTGAGGACTTATTAGAATATAGATTCTTGGACCCCACACATATCGACAAATGCACTGATTAATTTGGGCATGGGTCCGCTATTATTTGTCAATGCAGGAGGTTAGGAAGTTTAACTCAGGGCCAGAAGAGAAGTGAGTGATCTCAGCATTATAAAGCCAATACTATTTGTTCATAAGAAATAAAATCAGAGATATGATTTTAGCGATCATAAGTATCAATCCCCAAACTTCTGTGTAAGAAATACCCATTTCTTCATTCTCTTTAAATCTGATTTTAAGCAGATGGCAAGGAAGCGGCTCACTATGACATCCAGTGTCACTTCTGAGAGCTCAGCTTCACGGGATGCTCAGAAACTGTGCAAGGCCACCAGTTCCGACTCAGCCATGGTCAGTGCTGGCATTCACAGCGTCCACAGCTGCAGTGGACTCTTGGAGATCAGAGGTTTGCCTCTTGCATGCTGTCTTTGGGGCATGGGAATCTTTGCTGAGGTCGAGAAGCCCCCGGTCCTCTGAGATGACAGCCCCTCTCCGGCAAGCTGCCGCAGTTGGGGGTGCCTTCTTCCCACTGCTTGCCGGGTCCTGAGACCATCTGCCCTTCCCCAGCCCTTGGAAATCTCTTCCTTCTCTCTCCCCTCCATCAAAAGCTCTCCTGTCTCTCTCCATGTCTCTAATTCATGACAACTAATAAATCTGTGCAGTGATCTCAAGCCTTGGAGAAAACAAAAGCCTGGAACAGAAGTCATATGGGCAGCGTGCCAGGTGCAGAGTTCACCCTGCCCTCCCCCGCTGGAGACCTGTCGGTCCCTGAGACCAGAGGCCACTGTAGCGCAGCAGCTGATAGGTACAGGGAAAATGTGGGCTGCCTACAATACCAGCAGACATAAGAAGGGACTGAAAAAAAATAACCTCCTGAAAATGTATAGTTTCTATCGTGAAGCGTGACAGATCCCAGGATAAAAGAAGAGGGGGAGAAGATTAAAGAAAAATGGTTCTAGAAAGAGAAAAATGGAGGAATCCATATTATACAAAGAATGCCTACAGACCAAAAAGAGAGCGGGGTCGGTGGGGGGAGACAATCAAGAAAAAACTGGACAAAACACAAATACCTGATGGAAGAAGAAACACAAATAGCCAATAAAGATTAGGAAAGATGCTGGACAGGGCATTGCAAATTAAAACCACAGTGAGGTTTGGTGCATAGTCACCCTATTACAATGTGGTCATAACAAGTGTGGTGAGAACACAGAGAAATGAGAATCCTTGGTAGGAGTGAAACTATTACAATCAGTTTGGAAAACAACTTGACATTGTCTAGGAAATGTGAAGCTGTGAATACCCGTCTAACGCAGCCATTTCACTACCAAGTACGTACTGTAGAGCCCTGGCACAGAGCATATAGTCCCCAAACTCCCAAGGGTCCCAGAGACCCTTACAGGGGTCCTGCAAGGTCAAAAAAAGAAAATATCATTCTAATACTTAGAAGTAATTTGCTTTTTTCACTGTGTATGCTTTCTTATCATGTACTTACAGTTAAAAAAAAAACAACTTTGCCTTTATTACGTAAGAATGTCCTTAACACAGTGAAAGGCATTAATTTTATTAAATCTCAATTTTGGAGAAACATCTTTTTAATATTTTATGTGATGAAATGAGAAATACACCTGAAACACTTCAGCTGCATATTGAAGAGTGAAATTTGTCTTGAGGAAAAGCCCTGATGTGATTGTTAGAACTGTGAGCTGAACTGACCATGTTTTCTGTGAAACACTGTTTTTATTTGAAACAAATACCAACAGACAAACCTGGCCGCTCAGACTTGAATATTTGAAAGATATTTTTGCAAAAATGAATGAAGTGACCCTTTCACTCTCAGAAAAACTAATATTATTTGCTGCCAGTGGTAAAATTCCACCTTTCAGATTCCATATTGCAACTAATACTTAAGAAATAGTCACTTGGCAAGTTTTGGTATAAAATCAGGGAAGAATACTCATAATTACGTGAAAAGGCCATTAAAATATTACCATCTTTTTCAAGTCCATATCTGAGCGAGGCCAGGTTTTCTCCACATACTTCAACCAAAACAACAACTACTAATAGATTGTAGAAACAGACATGAATATCCAGCCATTAAAGAGTTTTTAAATGTAAATTAAAGAGTTTTTTAAAAAATGCCTCTCTTCATTAATTTTTTTAAGAAAATAGTCATTTTTCATAAAGATATGTTATTTATATCAATATACAATGTTTTTTGGTAAGACGTCACTTGTAGAGCAGTTTTTAGTTCACAGCAATATTGGGAGAAAGGTACAGAGATTTTCCCATATACCCCCTGACCCCAGACATGCACAGCCTCCCGCATTATCAACAGCCCCACCAGATGGTACATGCACTCGTTACAATTAGTGAACCTACACTGACACATCATAAACACCCAAAGCCCATAGTCTGCACTACAGTTCACTCTTGGTGTCCATTCTGTGGGTTTGGACAAACGTATAATGGTATGCATCCATCATTATGGTATCACACAGAGCATTTTCACTGCCCTAATATTACTGTTATTTTAAATGAATTAATACATATCTTTAAACGGTCTAGATTTTAATTCCTAATACAATAAATATAAATAGATACAACCCATATAATCAATAGCTCTTTAAAGTCCTCAAAAATTTTTAGAAGTGAAAACAGTCCTGAAGACAAGCAGTTTAAGAAGTTCTATTGCAGAGAAATACTCACTCATGAACAGAGGAGAAACATACAGGGATGTTTATAGTAGCACTGGCGGTGTTACCTAAACACTGGAGACAATGCACTCAACATCAGAATGAATGATAAGTAAAATAGAGTATGTTCATACAATGCAACAGGAGTGACTATTACAGACAATTTCACACTTGTGAAGAATGCTCTAGAACAACAGAGATTAACTTCACTAATGTAATGTTAAGGAGAAAAAAGTAAGTGAAAGGAGAATACAGTCAGTATAATTCCACTGATGTACAATTAAGGAGTAATCCAAGCTAAAAACAAAGGATTGAAATCAAAACAATCCATATTTCATTGTGCACACTACCAGGACGAGCAATGGAATGATAAACACAGAATTCCAGAGAAAGCTTCCCTTGGAAGGTAGGTCCGCAGG
Organism: Balaenoptera borealis; assembly: GCF_965194805.1. NCBI lineage: Eukaryota > Metazoa > Chordata > Mammalia > Artiodactyla > Balaenopteridae > Balaenoptera > Balaenoptera borealis. Next base: position 7,585,783 of record NC_138880.1, read on the forward strand.
AATGGATTGTGGAACAGTGTGTTGGAAGCTTCACAGATAATGTTTCATTTTATCAACTAGGAGTAAGTCCATCGCTGTTTGTTGTATTTTTATTCTTCATACAGTACACACACTTTATAAAGATTTGTATCTATCCAGTTTTATCAAAACAATAAAAATGATATAGACAAAAAAAAAACTCATGAAAAGTTAAGTCAACTTTGAAAATGAAGAATAAAGTGGAAAGACCTGCCCGCTAAATACACTATCAATCCACAGCAATAGAAACAGGGCAGCACATGTGAGAACAAACACAGTTCATGGGAAGGAAAAGAAAAGCGAAGACAGAGCCCTGTGAATATTCAGGGATGGTACAGCCCCACAAATTAAACTGGAACAGACTATTAGTATAAGGTGTTGGGAAAGCTGGCTCACTAGATTAAGAAAAATAGAACTGGATCTTTATCTAACGCAACATTTCAAGATAGACTCCAGAAGGACTAAATATCTACAATCGACAGATAAAACTGTAATGTAAATAGATAATGACAGAAGCCAATAGGTGTATGATCCAGGGCTAGAAAGGAACTTCATAAACAAAATCTAAAAAGCATAGGGTAAAAAAAGTTAATGGATTTGAAAACATCAAAATTAAGGATTTTTCTACAATGAAAGTTAAATAGCAAAATGGAAAGGGGTATTTACAGCGTTTACAATTGACAAGAGACTAATATCGAAAAATCTTCAAGGAACTCCCACAAATCAAAAAATCAACAAGATAAAGTCAGAAACCCCCAAAGAAAATGATCGATAACCATGAACAGTCAACTCACAAAAGGGAAATCCTGGAGGCACAAGCACATGGAGAGATGCTCACATGGGTTAGTAATTAGAGAAATGCAAATTAAGCAATAAGGCTCCATCACTTAACAACTACCAACTTAGCAAAAAATTAGAAAACTGGATAAAGCCAGTGGGTTTTGAGGGTGTGGAGATGTGGGAGACCCTGGATAGTGTTGGTGAGCAGAGTAGAGGGTGCAGCCGTTCTGGGGACCATTCTCGAAGTGCTCAGCTTAAGCACTCAAACACTCCATGGCCCAGCAAGTCTGCTCCTGGGTGTAGATCACAGAGAAACTCTCAAAGGTGCCCATGTGAGGCCAGTTATTGAGCATTGATTGTGTGGGGAGTGTCCGTTTATGGGGAAAGGATGGAATAAATATGGCGGACACACATGATGGAACACTCTGCAGCAGGTAGAAGCAACAGACCAGAAGTACACAGACCAACAGGAAGATACAAACATATTGCTGCATTTAAAAAAAAAAAGAAGAAGAAGAAGAAGGAAACAACCCAATTCTATTTATATACATTAAGATACTTGTACACTATATGATACATAATCTGCTATAACACAAATCAAAATGAAAGAATATGTAACAAGTACATTAGAAAGATTTCTTAAGAGAGGGAAGGAAAAGGGAATGAGAATAAAAAGGGATAAATAATAGATCGTAGCAGCAAGAGATGGGCTATTAGATAGATAGATAGATAGACAGATAGAAGATAGAATGGGGCAGGGTAGAGAGGTATCTCATCTGTATGTAGAGAGACAAAGAGATGCATTCCAGGAATTGGCTTATACTCTCGTTGGGGCTGGCAAGGTTTGAAATCCGTAGGGCAGGCCAGCAGGCTGCAAACTCTCAGGCAGGAGTTGAGGCTGCTCTTACGTCTTTCTCAGGTAAGCCTTGGTTTTGCCTTTAAAACCTTCCAACTGATTGCATGAGGCCTACCTACATTATCAAGAATAATCTCCTTTACTTAAGGTCAGCTGATTGTAGATATCAACGACATCTACAAAATCCCTTTACAACAACTCCTAAGCTACTGTTGGATTGAATCACCAGACACTATAGACCAGCCAATTTAACACATAAAACTAATCATCACAGATGGTAACCAGATCACATGAGAATAGCCTTTGGCAACAGATTCATTACAGACAATTGGGCACCCAGGGATATCTACTCACAAATACCATCCTGTTACCAAACTCAGATTTGACTGCTCACTGCTCGAAAGCCAATAATCCAAGAGAAAGTGTCAATAGAAAGGAAGGGGAGAAGGTGGACTCATGTCCAGAGACCAACTCCAAAGATTCTTCTCAGCCATGACAATTTTTAAAGGGCAAAAGGGGAAACGATCTCAATTGATCATTAAGGTAGGAGATCAGATTCTTCACCATTTTTCCATTGTGTGAAGACTGCTGGCTTCTCTTGATCTTCCTTCGGAAGCTGTCTTGCCTGTGTGGTCCACCTGCTAATTCGCTAAGGGGGAAACTCGGGGTAGAGAGTCAGTCATTCTTTAACTGCTTAATTCTTCATTCTTACTCCTTTTAATCCAGGGAAGGAATCCACAGGTTAAGCGAGGCATTGTGTACATTCAGTAAAGCAAAGATCAGGAGTGAGGTTAAATGTTACCTAGTGATCTCATTTTCAGGATTGTGGTTTAAGGGGAACAGAAATAGACAAACAGGAAAGGGGTAAAAGAGGGGCTTACAATCCAGGCAGAACAAGGGTGGCAGCTCCTCTCCCTTCCTTTCTGCATCTCCCCTCCTCACTCCCAGCACAGCTAGAGCTCTGCCCTAGCAAGCAGCTTGTAGTATCATCTTCATTTCACAAATGAGGAAGCATGCTCAGGGTGGTAATTGACGTCACTTGCTCTAGGCCACTTGCTAGAGCTGCTGTGTCATCTCAAGTCAGGCTGAGTCCTTCCACAACAGTAACCCTGCCTTCAACATTGCACAGCGTCCTAAGCTTCTTCCTCTGGTTCTGTTAGCAGCCTCTCCCTTGAGCTCTCAGAAGAGCCCATAAGAACCTCAGGTATAGCTCTTGCCTCTCCAAATTGTGTCTATTCAATCACCTGTCTTCCCCACCAAAATCCAGATTCCTGGCTCTCCCTGTGTTCCTGGCCTCATCTGATTCTGGCACATACCAGGTATAAGAAAAAAGAGTGCCCAGTGGTCGTCTTTTCCAGAAAAGACTGAGGTACAAAGAGGTGGGGGACCTCAGTGTTCACGCTTCTGTGACGACCCTGCCTCTCCGGCAGGGTGTACCCCAGACCGAAGCCGGGACAGTTTCCTCATCTCACGGATATCTGAAACCCACGCCAATAGAAGGCCCGGTAGTGACCATGAAGAGGGTCCTAGTAATGGCAGGATCCTAGTAAGATCCTGCTGCTGGGACATCCATAGCTGCCCCCACCTCCTCCAGCCTTAGTTGTTCCACATCTCTCTCGATTCACAATCCTGAATTCATGAGGGTCAAGGTGAAACGGCTAAAACGCAGAGCCCCGAACACAAGGGCTCCGGCCAAGCATAAGCTCATTCCTTGTAAAGGGACAGTCCAGCTCCCTGCCAGCCGCCCTGTCATCCTCAGCTCCACGAGTGTCCCAAAGTCACAGCAGTAAAGCTACTCCAGCCAGAGAAGGAGGGAGAGATGTGAAGGACGTGCCTGCGAGGTCTTGGGGCGCAGCCTAGCGGCGGCACCTGAAACTCCCGCTCACACTCTGGTCGCCCCAGCTGTAAGGGTGGGGCTGCGTATGTTGGCCCCGCTGGAGGGCCCCCTCCTGCTTCAACACCATTACTACGGAGGAGGAAAGAACAGCCTTGCTGGACACCAGCAATCCCCGGCTGATAGCTTCTGTTGACTCTTCCCTCCCTACCCCCAGAGAAGCCAGAGTCTCTTTCTGTTGCTTACAATCAAAGGAAACAGTGGAGCCAGTAGGTGCCCTAGGTGAGAGAAGGGTTCGTTGGTGGGTCCTTTAGAATATCTCCCAGGAGTGGGGTCCTGGGGGAGAGGAGCACAGACTAAACCTAATGCATCTAGGGTCAGAGGACAGAGGTCAGAGGTCTCATGTAATCAAAGCCTGGGCCTCAGGGCTTGGGGAGAGTCTGAACTACAAGGAGGGGCTGCTCTCGGGGACCCAGACCCAGAAGGGGACGCAGTGCCTTTGTTAAGGACGGGGTCGTATCAAACCAGCCCAGTCCTGTATATAAAGCGGGCAGAGTGAGGGACCAGGAGCACGTGCCGAGGGCTCACTGCTTACACATAGACCCCACAGAAGTGACCAGAGGTAGCGAAGTTCTTGGTTTCCTGGCCATCGCCTCAGAAGAGTCCAGAAGGGTTTGAGAGGGTGGCCCAGGGCCCAAGCATCTGTGAACGCGGCCCCTCCCCCAGGCCAGCCCACCATCCTACAGAAACAGAGGTCCCCCAAAGGCTTTCAAAGTAGAGGCCTTCATGATCATTGGATGAGCTATTAGGCTGCTTCCATTTCCCAAATACAACTGAGCCCTCCTGGGTCCAGAAGGACCCAGAACTGAATGGATCGGATTCAGGGACAAAGCCACACACCCAGGAGGGCTGCGGCCACTGCGTCCCTCGGGAGCCTCCCCCTGCCCCTCGCCATCCTCCTCTTGGGGGAAGCACCTGTTGGCTCCTGTCTGTAACCAAGGGAGATACTCATCCCTCACATATTACCGGCAGGGGCGTTTCCTTAAGTCACACACAAGAAAATGAGAAGGAAAAGGTCCACATAGCTAAAGGGGGTGACCCTGTGCATAGGTGAAAGGACATTGCAAGCTGTTTTATAGGACTCTTACAGGTGTGCATTTCACTTACTCATTTATCTGTGCTTTTACATACATGATCTCATTGGAGTCTCAAAGCAACCCATTGTGCAAATAAGAAAACCAAGGACTTCTTATATATATTTCTTATATTTCTTATCTTGGTTTCTTACTTCTAAGTCTGGTGACCTTAGCTTCAGAAATAAGAATAATAACAGTTAACATCTGTGAGCACTTAGTACACACCAGGCATTCTACCGTCATGTATACTATCTTATGTAAGTCCCAGAGTACATAAACAACACGATGACAGAGGCACTTGTATTATTCTCATTTGACGTATGAGAAAGCAGGCTCAGAATTTGTGATATAAAATCTGAACTTCACAGCATCACAATATCTTAAGGCTGGGTGGTTTCTACAGCTGACCTAATTCTTTCATCTTCCTCCATCCAGAAACTAAACAGTTGCAGAGATTCAAGGAGGTAATTTCACCACCTCCTCTGGCTACTCACACAAGGCTCTAAATGTTAATTGCAGGAACCTTTCCTTTTGATGCAGACACAACTATTTTAAAAAATTTTATATTGGAGTATATTTGATTTAAAATGTTGTGTTAGTTTCAGGTGTACAGCAAGGTGATTTAGTTACACAGATACATATATCTATTCTTTTTCAGATTCTTTTCCCATATAGGTTATTACAGAGTACTGAGTAGAGTTCCCTGTGCTATACAGTAGGTCCTTGTTGATTATTTACTTTGTATACAGTAGTGTGTATATGTTAATCCCAACCTACTAATTTATCCCTCCCCACCTTTTGCCTTTGGTAACCATAAGTTTGTTTTCTATGTCTGTGAGTCTATTTCTGTTTTGTAAATAAGTTCATTTGTATCATTTTTTTTAGATTTCACATATAAGTGATATCATATTATATTTGTCTTTCTCTGTCTGACTTACTTCACTTAGTATAATGATCTCTTAAGTCCATCCATGTTGCTGCAAATGGCATTATTTCATTCTTTTTTATGGCTGAGTAATATTCCATTACACATAGCTACCATATCTTCTTTATCCATTCCTCTGTCGGTGGACATTTAGGTTGCTTCCATGTCTTGGCTATTGTGAATAGTGCTGCAGTAAACACTGGAGTGCATGTATTTTTTCGAAGAATGGTTTTTCTCTGGGTATATGCCCAGTAGTGGGATTGCTGGGTCATATGGTAGCTCTATTTTTAGTTTTTTAAGGAGCTTCCATACTGTTCTCCATAATGGCTGCACCAATTTACTTTCCCACCAACAGCAGACACAACTATTAAAGCATGGAAAATCCCCCCCAAATTAAGCTATAACAAGAGACTCCTGATTGGCCCTGAACCACCTTCTCCCCACTTTATACTCTGCAACTGAGAGGCACCGTGCACGTTTTACATTGCTAAGGATTCTGCAGCTCTAATGTAACTTAAAGTAAGAAGAAGCTTGAAGTAATAACTTTCCTCCTGGGAGGCTCTCTCCTGGCTATAAGCGATATCGCTAGGCCCTGCTTGTGCCTCAGCGATGGTGTGGTTGTCCAATTCCAGATGGATTTTCTGGGTTTCAGGCCACATGTCCAGGACTCTAAAAGCTATGGGTGAATTAAAGCAAACATCACTGTAACACACATTCACTTTCACTTAAAAGGAATCCAAGTCTCAAAAGCAGACAATCCCTTAGGAGCATCTCTTTAAAGAAATCCACAGTCTCAATGGACATTAGCCCAGGTGGGATCATTGTCAAGCACCCAAACCAGGAAAGCACTTTTGTTAGCAAACCAAACTTGGGTCTGCTCACGTGCGTGCAGTAAAACCAATCTACTGACATTGGGTCGTGATGAAGGAAAGTGCAGTGTTTATTGCAGGGCACCAAGCAAGGAGTCCAGGCAGCTAGTGCTTAAAAGGCTCGAACTCCCTGATGTCTTTCAGGGGCAGGTTTTTAAGGATAGGGCTATGGAGAGGGTAGCGGAGTGCGTGATCAGCTTGTGGGCATTCTTCTGATTGGTTGGTGGTGAGCTAATCAGGAGTCAGCATCTTCAACCTTCTGGGTCCAACCGGTCTGCAGTCTACGTGCTGGTGGGCAGCATGCAGCCAACTTCTCCCACCTGGAGGGGGTTTCAGTATCTGCAAAACAGCTCAAAGGACACGGCTCAGAATATTATCTACAGCCCTTGAGGAGGAACAAAAGGTCTTTGTTTAATGGCGAAATTATTATTCTTTTGTCGTGCTTGACTGTTTCCCTTTGTTTCTGCATTTTCTCACTTCTCTGATTAAATTTGTTCTTAGGAATTAGGGGAAGGCCTAGGAGGCTGAAGTTTTTCTGCAAACAAGAAGCAGGCAGACACGCATAGGGTCCTGCTCAGTTACGCTTTCTGTCTTGGACAGGGAATAAGAAATCTCCCAAGGATGGTCAGATCTGCCTAGGAAGCTGTGTGTTCACTTGGTCCTGACAGTTGTTAGTTTCATCTGTCAGTTTTCAATTAGACTCTGTCCCGCACGCTCCCCTCCACGCTGTCCCCACCCCAGACAACTTGGGTTTGCTTTGCGTGGATGACAAGGATCCCGGATTGGATCTGCACTTTCTCACCTCTGCCAGCCTGCTGGAATCCTCACTCAAACGCACTGTAAACTCTAATTGCTCTTTGTCAAACGTCTGTATTGCTTTTCCGTGTGACTTGTTAATAGTGCTCAGAGAATTTGAGTGGCAAAACCCCTCATTTTAAAAATGCTATTAGCAGGGATGTGACTCTGTCAACATTTGCTGGTAACGATGCTCCAGCCACCTTCTGCCTTTTCAGTTTGGGTGTTTGACCAACATAGAAAAGATGCAGTTTTGGTGGAGAGCCCAGGACAGCAGGTTGTGTCAAACTCACTCATTCTCTGTCCCCTGAATGACCACGGTGAGGATGGCAAATGTGTCCTGTAGGGAAGACAGCAGCAGCTGGGTAATTTGCTTCAGAAACGTTGCTGAAGAGTTTAGTGCCATGGAGAGGTGCGTCTCAGGTTTGCCAGGGTTCAAGGCGTGGCAGTCCTCACAGGCTGGAGCTTAGCGTTTATGCAGAGGTCACGTAAGATAAACTTGCAAAGATGATCCCCATTTCTTGACAATCAGCTGAACAACCCGCTTTTGATGATAACAAACACACGGGCCCCATGTAGCAATTTCATTGTTTCCCTTAGAATCTGCAACGGAAAAATAAAAGCTTTAGTCTTAGGGACAGGACTGACTGTCACCTTGATTTAATATGGGGCCTGGGTTTTCTTCCCATTTCATCCACTCGTCACCTGCGGGAAAGCAGGCAAGTTGCTTGTCCACGTGTCAGGGAACAGTGGGACGGGACGCAGAGGAGGACGGCAGGGCAGAGGGGCAAGAAACTGGAAATACAGCGTGTATTCAGTTTCTTGTAAAATAGCTGACTGACCTCACAGACACTAGGGGACCTTGCAGTTTAATGGAAATCTGTAAATGTTTTTTAAAGAGAAGAAATCTCTTTGCATTATTATTAATTACTTTGAAAATAATTCAGAACCAAAGTACTGAGTTTTATCCGAGTGGGTTACTGGTGGGCATCTTTGACTTGTACCATATTGATAAGGGACCCTGGACACCAGGCAAGGGGGCTGAGCTAAGGTCAGAAGGTCTGCATTCAAGTCCCAGCTCTGCCCCTCATGATCTATGGGATCTTTTTTTTTTTTAATTATTATTATTTATTTATTTTTATTTATTTATTTGGCTGTGTTGGGTCTTCGTTTTTTTTTTTTTTTTCTGTGCGAAGGCTTCCTCTAGTTGCGGCAAGCGGGGGCCACTCTTCATTGCGGTGCGCGGGCCTCTCACTGTCGCGGCCTCTCTTGTTGCGGAGCACAGGCTCCAGACGCGCAGGCTCAGTAGTTGTGGCTCACGGGCCCAGTTGCTCCGCGGCATGTGGGATCTTCCCAGACCAGGGCTCGAACCCGTGTCCCCTGCATTAGCAGGCAGATTCTCAACCACTGCACCACCAGGGAAGCCCGATCTATGGGATCTTGAAGGAATCCCTGTCCTCCTCTCGGCCTCGTTTTCCCTGCAGAAGACAGCAAGGCAAGACTGGTGCATAAGGCCTGTGGCTTTTAGTGATGTTAGGTTCGGGGCACGTGCTGCAGTAGATGGGGCTTGCAGTCCACCCGGACCCACTGAACCCCCTTCTGTGTGTGCACCCACCTCCCCACCTCTGCAGGCGTCGTGTCTAAGGCCTGCACCTGGACTGCTTCTCAGGTCTGCCCTGGGCTCCCAGAGGCAACTGGGCCCAGAGAACCGAGGCGACTGGGAGTTTACACTCCCCTCCCCCTTAGGCAAGAGCGGATTTGGGTGTGAAAACCCAGCAACTGGGCTGAGCAGATGAACAGAGGAGTGACTGCGGCTCCAGGGCGGCCCCCTCCCTTGGCCTCTTCCCTCCCCCGTCTGCTCTCCCGCACTCTTCCCACTTTCTCCTAGAAGATTTCCTTGGTCTGCTTCTGCAGAACCTGACTTAAAATGCACATCTCATAGGCACAGCAAAATTAAGAGTAATCATAAAAGAGCCGTCTGCATCTGAGGTGCGACCTTACTGATAATTAAAGAGGTTTGCACCTGAAATAAATAGGCACCTAGAACTGCAGCGCATACGCTGAGTCTCCAGGACCGGAGGCTGAGGGGATGTTCTTAGGAGGGATCACATCCGGTTGAAAACTCTTCTGCCTCCAAGTGGTCCTGAGGAAGCAACTATGCACCCTGAATTTGTGAGTCTGACAAATGGGGGCGGTGGGGAGAAGCGGTGATGAAGCGTAGAGGTAGAGGGAGGACAGAAACGCTGAGGAAGAAACTTGCTAAGAGCCTATGTTCAGAGCAGTTGAGTGACAAGGATGGAGCCAGGGAACAGAGTGCCATCCCACTTCTCCCCCAGACGCCCAGATCCGGAGGAGTGTTGAATGGCCCTTCCCTCCTCTACGGCCACCTTGACCTTCTCCGCCTTCCCCTCATCCTAGGTCCTTCCTTCCTACCCCGACGAGCATGGAATGCCCATGTGTCCCACACCCAGCGAAGCCCTGTGGATCTGAAGAAGAACCCATCCCATCACGGTGTCTGTGGTCCAGGCAGGACCAGAAGGAGGTGCAGTGGGCGTGGTCAGGGGTGTTTTCAAGGGTGTGGAGGGAGGAGTCTGATGGTCATGTCTAGGGGTTAGAAATGTCCTCCTGGAGAGGAAGATCTGGAGGTGAGCCTTGAACAATGGCAGCAGGAGGAGCGAGACGGGCATTCCAGAAGCCCGAAACAGCAGGGCTGCCCAGAGAGTGATGTCCTGTGGCCACAGCGTGTGTGGTCGGGAGATGGGGCAAGAGAGGAGACCAGGTAGCTGCGAGAGGGAAGCTACAGAGGAACCAGCCCAAAGCACCTTCAGTCCACCAAAAGGGGCTTGAACTTCATCCTGTGGGCAGTGAGCGGCAATTGATGGGACTGCCCTTCAAGTACCTCCAAGGTCACTCAGAGGCGTCTGAGAACCTCAGCGTCGAAATCCAGGGAAACTGATTCCTCTTCCCAGGACTCCCTATTCTGGCCACAGTACCAAAGCCAGAGGCTGCTAATTTCAACTCCCATTAAGCTCTGCTGCAGGGCCCCGAAATCACTTAATGAATAGGAACACGATAACCTGTTCTGCACAAAAGGAGGAATTAAGAACTCATTTATATCAGTGACAGGGTGGAAGGAGAACAGCAATCTCGCTCCAGCCAGATCTCAGAGATGCCAGCCCCAGCTTTATGGAGGCTTAATTAGATCTCCTCGGTCCTCTTGTTTTCGCTTCGTGTTTGCCTTTTTAAAAACAAAGGAAGAATACCCATCACCTCACACCAACGGAGGGCACATTTTATGGAGAGAATACAGACGACGAGGTTCTGCTTTCTAATGACTCACAGGGGGTTGAGGGGTGAGAGGAAGGCGGTTTGTTCTGCATGAGGCAGGTGAATAATTACTTTTCCTAATGAACCCTCACTCAAGCAGCACCACCAGCTACCTGCAGAGGTTGCTTCACCTGCCGCCCAAGGTGGCTTCCTGGCTGGGGTGGGGGATGGGTTAGAGCAGGAGGAAGTTGGAACCACAGTCAGCGGTTGTGGTGAAGAGGCTTCCTGTGTGTCTTTTTCATGGTGTTGGCATTTTCTGAACTACCATACCACCCAGCAATCCCACTCCTGGACATACACCCAGAGAAGACCGTTAATTCAAAAAGACACATGCACCCGAATGTTCATTGCAGCACTATTTACAATAGCCAGGTCATGGAAGCAACCTAAATGCCCATCGACAGAGGAATGGATAAAGAAGATGTTACTCAGCCATAAAAAGGAACGAAATTGTGTCATTTGTAGACATGGGTGGACCTAGAGACTGCCATACAGAGTGAAGTAGGTCAGAAAGAAAAATAAATATCATATATTAATGCGTACATGTGGAATCTAGAAAAATGGTACCGATTAACTTATTTGCAAAGCAGAAATAGAGACACAGACGTAGAGAAAAAAACATATGGATACCAAGGGGGGGAAGGGGGCGTGGGAGGAATGGGGAGATTGGGATTGACATATACACACTACTGATACCATGTATAAAATAGATAACTGATGAGAACCTACTGTATAGCACAGGGAACTCTACTCAGTGCTCTGTGGTGACGTAAATGAGAGGGAATCCCAAAAAAGAGGGGAATATAGGTATACATATAGCTGATTCACTTTGCTGTACAGCAGAAACTAACACAACATGGTAACGCAACTATACTCCAATAAAATAAAATAAAATAAAATGTTACCAAATCAGAAAAAAAAAAAAAGAAAAGAAAATGTGAACGACTCAGGAAATTCAGGAGAAAGGCACCAAGAAGGGAGTACAAGTGGGGAGTAGGTGCAAGACAAAGACAGATGCCAGAGCCAGGAGACCTGGGCTCACAGCTGTGTGCTGCTGGGCGAGTTATTCATCTCTCTGAATTTTGGTTGACTCGTCAGTAAAACATAGTGAAATTAGATCCAGTGACCTCCAGGGCACCATCTAATTCCTATAGGCTTCACGCCCGTGAAGAAAGGGTGACACCCCAGAGGTCGAGCTAGAGGTGGGGAGACAGGGTGACCCCAGGACGACAGAAGGACATGCATGTCCTCTGAGGGCCTCCACTGGTTTCAGATGACATCCAAAAAAAGCCAAAAGATATTTCACCCCAGACTCTCAAAGCCATATAAGCCAGCCTGGACCAGAGTCCCCAAATGTCTCCCTCAACCCCCAACTCTCTGAGGTTGGTTTTGTGCCAGAGAGACTCTGAACTGGAGGCTCAGCTGAGCTTGGAGAACCAGCCTGGCTGAATTATCTTCCTCACCATCCGTCGCGGAGATGGGCACTCGCATTTTTCCCTCTTGAGCAATTCCGCTCTGTCCTCTGGCATCACTGTCTCCACGTGTGTAGTTACGGTGGGGCAGTCGGAGCTGGAGTCCAGCCCAAATAGGAGACACAGCCAGTGGGTGGGGCTGGGTGACCAAGCTCAGGTCAGAAATGCAGAAGTCACGATCAGCAAAGAGATGTAGCACAAAGAAAAGAAGGTCAGGAACACAAGAGACCAAAATCAAGGCATCAAGTCAGAGTCATAAGCTTAGAGAAGGGATAGAAAACTACAGCCCAGGGGCCAAATCCAGTCTATTGCCTGCTATGTAAGTAACATTTCACTGGAGCACAGCTACACCCAAGCACTTACATGTGGTCTAGGGCTGCTTTTGCATTAAAACAGCAGAGCTGAGTGGTTGCAACAGGGACTGTTGCCCACAAAGTCAGAACTGCTCACTATGTGGGACTTTACAGAAAAGGCTGGACGTTGCCGGCTGTGAGTATGGACTCAGGTTGCTCCCCTATTTCTGCCCGAAGAGTTGACACTCCAAGCCTCCCACCTGGCCTCCAAGCAGAGCTTCTTTCGGGAGCCAGGCTGCTCGGGGCAAGTCCCGTGGAAGCAGCAGCCCCGGGTCCATCTCCTCCACCCTTGGGAAGGGAGAGGACGGCCCTGCTCTCTCCCAGCTTCACCCACATACTCGGCCATGCTCCTGAGTGCTCCCACACCCCAGACAGTGCATGTCAGCCCCTCATCTTTTCTGATCAGCACAGGAATCTAATTGTGCAGGAGGTCACTCCGATCCACCCACTAGCTGAGTTGCTACTGAGCACCCACTCTGGGCCGGCGCAGCACTCAGCTCCTGGGAGGGAGTCCGCTGCCCACAGCCCGCTGTCTGCAGCCCTCAGCAGTGGGCGTGCAGAAATCCCTGCTCCCAGGTCAGGCGATTACTTATGATTCATAAGTGGCGACTAGCCAATTTGCAAAAGACGGAAAAGTGGAGAAAGAGTAGGGCTGTGAAGAAAGAACACACACTGCTGCTTCCGCCCAGGGTCCCTCCCGGCTCCCCCATCACTCCTTGAGCAGCTCCAGCTTCACTTCCCGGCCTCCCCCAGATGGTGGCAGTGGTGCCCCCCTCTGCCCTAGAGCTGCCTCTGTGCAGGTCTCCGTCCCACATGCAAATAACCCCCTCCCATCCAGCACCCTCCCCCCAGACCCTTAGTGCCTCCAGGGCGGGGCTGTGTTCTATCCATCTCCCCATCTCCAACTGGGATATTACACAATAAGAAGTAAAAGGTTTAGAAACCAGCAGGCAAATGCCTGGTGCATCTGCTGTAAGAGGGTGGGGGTCCTGACAGGGGAGGTCTCCTGAAAAGCAGCATGACTGAGAGACCCCCAGAGAAGGAAGTCCCAGGAGGATGCCCCGTCCCAAGCAGGCAGGCTGCTGTCAAGGGAATTACTGCTCCCTGGGAATCCGTGGTCTGTCCCCTGGTCCTCTCCTGCTGCTCCAGACCTCTGCTCCCTTAGCCCCCTGCACACCCACTGCCAGCTCACTCATCCCCAGTTGCTACACCAAGAACCCCAGCAGCAGTTCTAAGTCACAAAATCACCACCTGTCAGCGGCTGAGGGCCTTCAGGATCCCAGGCTGGGGCTTCACGGATATCCCGCAGAGCCCCGGGGTGGGATGGAGACGACCCAGGAGCCACTTACACACACACAGTCTGGGGGGACATTCTGCTTGGCAGGGTGCTGGGCTCCCCGAACCCTCCCCTTCTCAATCAGAGCAGACCTCCTTTTGAGTTGACCTGTAATAATCATAAGTTTGGCTTCCACAAGAAATGTCTTTTTTTTTTTTAACATCTTTATTGGAGTATAATTGCTTTACAATGGTGTGTTACTTTCTGTTGTATAACAAAGTGAATCAGCTATACATACACATATATCCCCCTATCCCCTCCCTCTTGCATCTCCCTCCCACCCTCCCTATCCCACCCCTCTAGGTGGTCACAAAGCACCGAGCTGATCTCCTTGTGCTATGTGGCTGCTTCCCACTAGCTACCTATTTTACATTTGGTAGTGTATATATGTCCATGCCACTCTCTCACTTCGTCCCGGCTTACCCTTCCCCCTCCCCGTGTCCTCAAGTCCATTCTTTACGTCTGCGTCTTTATTCCTGTCCTGCCCCTAGGTTCTTCAGAACCTTTTTTTTTTTTTTAGATTCCATATATATGTGTTAGCATACGGTATTTGTTTTTCTCTTTCTGACTTACTTCACTCTGTATGACAGTCTCTAAGTCCATCCACCTCACTACAAATAACTCAATTTCGTTTCTTTTTATGGCTAAGTAATATTCCATTGTATATATGTGCCACATCTTCTTTATCCATTCATCTGTCGATGGACACTTAGGTTGCTTCCATGTCCTGGCTATTGTAAATAGAGCTGCATTGAACATTGTGGTACATGACTCTTTTTGAATTACGGTTTTCTCAGGGTATATGCCCAGTAGTGGGATTGCTAGGTCGTATGGTAGTTCTATCTTTAGTTTTTTAAGGAGCCTCCATACTGTTCTCCTTTTTGACCCACCTGCTAGAGAAATGGAAATAAAAGCAAAAATAAACAAATGGCAGCTAATGAAACTTAAAGGCTTTTGCACAGCAATGGAAAACATAAACAAGACGAAAAGACAACCCTCAGAATGGGAGAAAATATTTGCAAATGAAGCAACTGACAAAAGATTAATCTCCAAAATGTACAAGCAGCTCAATATGAAAAAAACAAACAACCCAATCCAAAAATGGGCAGAAGACCTAAATAGACATTTCTCCAAAGAAGATACACAGATTGCCAACAAACACATGAAAGGATGCTCAACATCACTAATCATTAGAGAAAGAAATGTCTTTTTAAAATAATGACTCTGCCGGTAAAACAAGATGGAAAACCTGGAAGACTGAAAAAGAAAGGTCAGGTGTCCAAGGTCACAAGATCAGGAAATGACAGATCATGGTCCAAAATTGGGCTTTTCCACTCCCTGCCCCTCCTCCTCCCTCCATCACCAGCCTCTGGTGGCAGCAATAAGCCAGTTCCAAACCCATCGGCACTTCAGGGCTCTGGCCTAAGCTCATCCTTTTTTTAAAAAATTTATTTACTTTTTGTTGAAGTATAGTTGCTTTACAATTTTGTGTCAATTTCTGCTGTACAGCAAAGTGATTCAGTTATACATCTATTTTCTTCAATGATGTATTTCAAGTGCCTCAAACATGCCTGGCTCATCGTAGCCACCCCACAAATACTTGTTGAATGAATGATGGGTGGATGGATGGATGGATGGGTGGATGGATGGATGGATGGATGGATGGATGGATGGACACAAGCTGGTCTGTATACTAACACTCAGTCCCTACCAGGAGGTGGGTGGCCACATGACGTCTCTTGGCTACTGGGGAGCCCACAGCCTCTGTCTTCCTTACCCTCCCTGGTTTGTGAGGCTGTCCTACAGGTGGCACCCCTCCCTGGCTGAGAGTCCAGGCTGGGTGGTCCAGCCTGCATGTCTGCCCTCAGCAGTTGATCGGGATAGGGAGTTGGTGCAGAGCCTCAGGTCTGGTGGGTGACAGGAGCCTGGAAACAGGAAACTGAGTCCGGAGGGTGGTCCAGAGTGCAGGAAGATTCACGGAGACGTGCATGCAGGGAGCAAAATGAGGTCAGGATGTGTGATTAGGGACTGAGTCTGTGATGACATGGGTCACTGCTGGGGTCTGTTCTGTGAGGGTGTTGCTGGCATCAGCACAAGACAGGCTTTCAGACTTTTCTCCATGAACGCATAGACCCTGGCAGACGTGCTCAACCCCGGACGGCCCGTTTCTAGAACAGTGCCTGGCACTAGAGGGTGGATGGTGAATGATCATTTATGGGATGACTGGATGTTTGCAGAAAGGGGCTCTACAGTAGGATGAGACAGTCCTCAGTCTGGTAGCTATTACAGGTCCCCAGATCTGAACTCTTATCTAGTAGCCTGACACCCGCTTCCCACGCCTGTGACCAGAAAGATTCCTTTGTGCAATGGATGCTTATACTGCAGCCGTTCTGTGATCTGTTCTGTGGGCTCCAGAGGCAAATCACCTGGGTTTGAACCCATCTGTGTGGCCCTACACAACACTGCTTCATCTATCTTTAGGGCCGCATTTCTTCATCCATAAAATGG
Organism: Balaenoptera borealis; assembly: GCF_965194805.1. NCBI lineage: Eukaryota > Metazoa > Chordata > Mammalia > Artiodactyla > Balaenopteridae > Balaenoptera > Balaenoptera borealis. Next base: position 7,601,992 of record NC_138880.1, read on the forward strand.
GGTAGTAATACTTCCCACATCATAATGCTGTCAGGCCTGGCTCATATACTCACAGCATTTATCATTCCTGGATGGGGGTCTGGAACTGCTCACTGTATTCCTAGTCAGTGGCGGGGTCCTGCATCCTCTAAGTACATTTCTGTGAAATCGTAATACCGTAGATGCTCACTTGAGTCTAGGTTTCAGCCTGTACCTCAGTTTTGGTTGTTGTGACCTTCCTCTCCCCCTCTTTTGTATCCCTTGGATGTTTAGACCCACCAGGAGCTCACTCTGCCCGACTTCATGGACACTGGCCCCTTCTTGAAAAGAGCTGGTGAGCGGCCCCGGCTTGGGCCCGGAAGCTATGGTTTGGACTTTACCCTAGGGCAAGGGGGGACCCTCGGAAGGTTTTGATCAATGAAGTGACAAAACATAAAAAACCTGTAGGCTTCCCTGGTGGCACAGTGGTTAAGAATCTGCCTGCCGATGCAGGGGACACAGGTTCGAGCCCTGGCTGGGGAAGAACCCACATGCCGCGGAGCAACTAAGCCCGTGCGCCACAACTACTGAGCCTGTGCGCCACAACTACTGAAACCCACGCTCCCAGAGCCTGTGCTCCACAACAGGAGGAGCCACCGCAATGAGAAGCCTGCACACTGCAAGAGTAGCCCCCTCTCGCCACAACTAGAGAAAGCCTGTGCACAACAATGAAGACCCAACGCAGCCAAAAATAAAAATAAATAAAAAATAAATTTATTTTAAAAAAAAAAACCTGTAGGGGCAAGGATGGACAATGATGTGGCCTGGGCCAGACTGGTGGCAGTAATGACGCTGAGAATTTGGTTAGATTCTGGATGTATTCTGAAGGTAGAGCCAGTAAGGGCCCCTCATAGATTGGATAGATTAAAGAAATTGAGGAGTCAAAGATAACAGCGGGGGCTCCCCTGGTGGCGCAGTGTTTGAGAATCCGCCTGCCAACGCAGGGGACACGGGTTCGAGCCCTGGTCTGGGAAGATCCCACATGCCGCGGAGCAACTGGGCCCGTGCGCCACAACTACTGAGCCTGCGCATCTGGAGCCTGTGCTCCGCAACAAGAGAGGCCGCGACAGTGAAAGGCCCGTGCACCGCGACGAAGAGTGGCCCCCGCTTGCCACAACTAGAGAAAGCCCTCGCACAGAAACGAAGACCCAACACAGCCAAAAAAAAAAAAAAAAAAGATAACAGTGAGATTTTTGGCCTGAGCAACTGTAAGCACTGAGTTGCTGTACAGAGATGGGAAAGGCCACCAGTGAAACAAGTCTGAAGCAGGAAGCCAGTAGTTCAGCTTTGACATGTGGGGTTTGTGGGTTCTGTTGGCTCCCAAATGGAAGTGTCAGAAAGGGAGTTGGACGCGTGAGCGTGCAGTTTGTGCAGGGGCGTGGAGCCTGGAGATGGAAGCTGGGAGTCATCACTTATAGATGGGGATTAAAGCCACCATACTCCTAAGATTGATATGGGAGTGAGTGTACTGCAGAAGAAAAGAGGTCTGCAAACTACGCCCCAGGGAAGAACTAGCAAAGGAGACTGGGGAGGCCCCTGGACCCACTGGACCTGCAGTGGACAGACTTTCAGTCCCTGCTGCCAGGAGTCTCAGGGGCCAGACAAGACGGAGCTGAAACCTCAGCCCTGCCTCTCCCCTGAAATCCCCCTCCCTCCTTCTCCTAGGCTGAGCCTTTAGAAGTAACAGATCTGGAATCCAAGGAAGTACTTTTGAATCCTTAGGCAGAATATCGTGAGAAGGAGGCATCCTGTTAGTATTTCCCCATAGAAATTGCTGCTAGGGCAGGTCTATGAGAAGCAATATTCGCCCAGACTCATGACCTGTGAGTCGGCTGTCCGGCCGCTGTCCAGCCAGGAGTCCAGTGCCCAGCGCTGCTGTCACGCCTGTCTATGCGGAGCCTCTGGTCTACCTGCGCCCGACATGGGCCTCCAGGCAAGGGTCCCTCCCAGCTGCCCCCTCCCCTATTTGGGTAATTGACCCTGAATCCTTTAGGGCGTATGTGACTCTGGTCTGAGAGGGTCTCTGTGGCTTCCGAGTCACGTAGCTCAGAACCCCAGGAGCACAGCCACTCCTGCCAGGCCAGCAAACAGAGCTGTGGTCAGGTGACCGGGTGCTGGGGACCAAGAAGATGGGAGGGGGCGAGGGAACAGGCAGCTTGTTACCTCAACACTCATCACCTCTGCATGAAATTTCAAGCCAGCGCCATGAAAAACCAAACACATCAACTTAGACCTCAAAAAGTAAAACGTAGTTTAAGAAAAGTGTCTGGCATAGAGCACGTGCCCCCCAAACCATTGTGGGGTTTTTTTGTGTGTGGTTTTTTTTTTAATTTTTTAAATTTTATTTACTTATTTATTTATTGGCTGTGTTGGCTCTTCGTTTCTGTGCGAGGGCTTTCTCTCTAGCTGCGGCAAGCGGGGGCCACTCTTCATCGCGGTGCACAGGCCTCTCACCATCGCGGCCCCTCTTGTTGCGGAGCACAGGCTCCAGACGCGCAGGCTCAGTAATTGTGGCTCACGGGCTTAGTTGCTCCGCGGCATGTGGGATCTTCCCAGACCAGGGCTCGAATCCGTGTCCCCTGCGTTGGCAGGCAGATTCTCAACCACTGCGCCACCAGGGAAGCCCCAAACCATTGTTTTAACCATTATCATATTAAGAGTTTCCTGATTTGTTTCCTGTGTCTCTGCATTTTCTATTATCTTTTAGGCTGAAAGTGAAGGATCAGAAGGAGGGATTCCAGCATCTCTTTAGTTCTTTATTTCTTCCCAAATATGAAACCTCTGTATTTTTGTTGGGAAGTCATGTCTAAGAACATTTATCAGCAGTTAGAAAAGAAGGCTGTGCTCTCTCCGAGCACCTGCCACAGCAGGTCCCGAAGAGTCGCACTTGTCCTGTTGCTTGTCCGGGTCCCTCCTGGACTCTGGGCCCACGGAAGGCAGGCACTGTGTCTCTTTCATACAACCGGACAAGTCCCCCTACCCAGTTTCCTTCATCTCTCCCCCATCCTCCCCAGAACGCTAACGATTTTGCCTCATCCATTATAACAAGGATCCATTGAAAGGGTTAAAGACTTATTTGCTTTAGTTTATGTTTCTAAGTATAAAAGGCAATAAACGTCACCAAGAATGTACCCCGAGCATTCGTTCTCTCTGATGCATTAGCAGAAGCAATCAATATAAATCACGTTTGTCCCGGAACAGAATTCGGTGAAGCCACGCCTCTGAGCGGCTGGGGCGGGGGGGTAGGGGGCGGGCAGGGGGCGGGGGGGGGGCGGGGGGGGGCGGTGATGGCGAGTGAAGAGCGCTTTTTCTAGGCGAAACCTGCCACCGTGTGGCACAGGCTGGAACTGCAGCCGCCGCTCCGAAAAAGCCCGGGTCCACTTCACTGTCGCCGCAAAGACCAAAGGTCAAAACGTCGCTAAGTGCCCCGCCACGTTCAATCAGCTTAGGCCACCAAGGGGACATGAGGATAACAAGTGGTTTAGGCTTAGAAATCAGGCCCCCGGCTCCGATTCCTTCTGTGCTAGACCGGGTCACCCCACCCTCCACCCCGTCCCCCGAGGAAAGAGCCACAGACCATCAAACGGAGGAGGGAAGCTGCGGCTCATGTAGTTCCTTCTCTCTTTTTTTAAAGGGGAGGCGGCAGGATGGCTGAGATTTCTCATTCTGGTGCCGCGTCCTTTGTCTTGGTGGTTGATAGACAAAGGACATCCCCAGAGATCCCCCTGTCGGGGGCACGTGGGTGCGCGGAGAATGGAGGGAGGCGCCCCTCCCGCTGCCGCCGCCAGCCCCTCGGAGGGAACCCCTCTCGCATCAGCCGCGGGCGGAGCGGGGCACCTTGGTTCCTAGCCTGTCCGAGCTGAGGGGCCAGTGCGGTGGCTCGCAGGACAGGGCCCCCCGAGTCCAGGGGAGAGCTAGTCTGTAAACCCGCGACCTCCAGGGGGGATGGAGGCCCCCGCGAGGTCAGCGCCAGGCTCTGCACATACCTCCCTTCCCACCCGGCTGCGGGGCCCACGTCTCGGGTAGACAACACTTGCGAGAGTACAACGAATGCGGGGAAGGGGGGGTCCGGAGACCGTACGGGGTTGAGGTGGTGGTGAAGGGAGTCCCGGGCCAGCTCTGCTCTCTCCGAGCACCTGTCACAGCAGGTCCAGAAGAGTCGCACTTGTCCTGTTGCTTGTCCGGGTCCCTCCTGGACTCTGGGCCCAAGGAAGGCAGGCACTGTGTCTCTTTCATCCATGAAAAGCACAGGGCCTGGCGCACATCCGGACAAGTGGTAGGTGCTCAATAATGTCTGATGGAAGAAGAAAGGGGGGTGCAGAAACAGAGTGATGTGTCACGGACACGTGTCCCAAGTGGATGCGACCAGAGCATTGGTCAAGTGATTTATATGAGGCAAATAACCCACCCAGCCCTGCTTCCTCACTAACCAGCAATACAAAACCTCAGACACTTCTAATCCCCGACATATACTCCTATATGGCTGTGGACGGGAGGCTGTTGTTTCGTTCTTTTAATTTTTCATCTCAAATCTACCAAAAACATTAAAAGGATAGAACAATGAAAGCAGTATGTCTTTCACTTAAGTTTACTCTTTCTTGGTTTATCCTTCCCATATTTCTTCTTTGCAAAAATAAACAAATCCATACACACATCCATATTTTCATCTCCCCACGTTTCTCACCCGGGAGTTAACAGAATAAAGGCAACTGTTTTGCATTTTGCTTTTCCCCTCCCTGTTCATATATTCCGAAAACGACTCGATGTCAGTCATCCTAGAAATCTTCCTCGGTTGCCTCTGCTGCTAACCGCGCTGTTATGTGAATATTCCACAGTTTATGCAACCAGTCGGCTAGGGATAGGCTTTTAGCTTGTTTCCAGTATTTTGCCATGACAAATACCTGTAATAAATAACTTTCTGCATATAGTGTTTTAAATTTGTGAGGATATGTTTTCAGGGGAAATTTCTAGAAATGGGATTGCCGGTCAAAGGTTAAATGCATATGATGCTTGGTTTGCTATTTCCCACCCACAGGGGCCGCCCCATTTTGCACACCTGACACCACCGGATGGGAGTGCCCATTCCCCACACCGGGGCCAGCAGCGTGCTGTTAAGTCTTTGAACTTTTGCCGGATTCATAGGTGAGAAATGATATCTCAATGTGGTTTTAATTTGCATTCTTCTTTTTACGGTAAAGTTGAACATCTTTTTTTTTTTAATAAATTTGTTTATTTGGTTATTTATTTTTGGCTGCGTTGGGTCTTCATTGCTGCGCACGGGCTTTCTCTAGTTGCGGCGGGCGGGGGCTACTCTTCATTGCGGTGCGCGGGCTTCTCATTGCGGTGGCTTCTCCTGTTGCGGAGCACGGGCTCCAGGTACGTGGGCTTCAGTAGCTGTGGCTGGCAGGCTCAGTAGTTGTGGCGCACGGGCTTAGTTGCTCCGCGGCATGTGGGATCTTCCTGGACCAGGGATCGAACCCGTGTCCCCTGCATTGGCAGGCGGAGTCTTAACCACTGTGCCACCAGGGAAGTCCAAAGTTGAACATCTTTATAAGATTCATTTACATCTATTTTTCTATGAACTGCCTATCCATTACCTGCTCATTTTTTTCTATCAGGTTTCAGATCTTGTATCCCTCTCAATTTCTAAGAGTTCTAGAGTGATTACTCCAGCATCTAGGAAATATATTGGAAATATATTCTCCTGATTTGTCACGTGTTATTTTCAATACAGCATCGCATGTCAGTGGACATGTAGGACATCTCTCCTTGTTCCTGACATGATGGAAAAGCCTCTATTGTTCTACCAGTGACGTGGCTTTAGGCCCAAGGTGTAATGATACACCTGGTTATGTAATGGTACACACACACACACATCATGTTAAAGAAGTGTCCATCTGTTACTATTTTACTGTGTGGTCTTTTTTTTATGTTTCATTTTATTTATTGATTTATTTTAATCTTTATTGGAGTATAATTGCTTCACAATACTCTGTTAGTTTCTGTTGCACAACAAAGCAAATCAGCCATGTGCATATACATGTTCCCATATCCCCTCCCTCTTGAGTCTCCCTCCCATCCTCCCTATCCCACCCCTCTAGGTCATCGCAAAGCACCGAGCTGACCTCCCTGTGCTGTGCTGCTGCTTCCCACCAGTGAACTATTTTATTATAAGAAATAGTTCTTGGTTTGTGTTGAAGGCCTATATCCATCCATAGACATACAAGATTTTCCTATATTATTTAATATGGTGAATTATGTTAATCAATTTTCTAATATTAAACCATTTTTGCATTCTTAAAATAAATCTCACTTGGTCATAATGTGTTATTTTCTTAACATGATATTAAATTCTTTCTGCTACTATTTGAGATTTTGCCTAGATATTCATAAGTGAGAATAGTCTGCAGTTTCCTCTTTTTATGATCTCTTTAGCACATTTATTGTATAGCAATATTGTATTGTTTCGTAAAAATAATTTGAAAGTCATTTTTTTTAAACTCTGGAAAAATTGGAATAATATTGGTCTTTCAAGTTTTGATAGAAATCACCTTTGAAATCATCTGGGCTTGGTGACTTTTTTTTTAAGGGTGTGGTTCTTGGATGACCTTCTGTATTTCTCTGATGGAAATTAGTCTGTTTAAGAGTTTCTCTATTGAAATCAGTTTTGGTAAATTGCATTTTCCCAGGGAATTCTCCATTTCACCTAGGTTTTAAAATTTATTTGCATAGTGCCTTTGTGATACTATGATATAATAAGAAATATACATTTGGTCTCTGTAAGGGTGGAAAATTTTTTCCTTCTTTTCTAGGTTTTTTTGATGATATAATAATCAAATTGACCCAAGACAGATTAACAGGAGAAAAGCAAATTTAATTTTGTACATACAGGAGTCTCATAAAAATACGAGACCCAAAGGCAGTCAGACAATTGAGGTTTACATGTCAAAAAGGAATGAGATGGGGGCTAGGATCAAAGGGATCATTCAGGGCAATTCAGGGCAATTCACAGGAAGCTAAGGGCAGATGTTTGGTAATTAGATGTTTACCCTGCCACGCAGGAAAGTTTTCCAGATTAAAAAAATCATCTCTGGTAATAGTTCTTATTCCGGGCCAAGTCCTCTATCTAAAATATTTTAGTCAGTTAAGGGAGAGGTCAAAGTTCTTCCTGAGTCTACTGGGTCTGGATCACCTTCAGCCATCACGCCAAAGGGACGCATTTTGGGGTGGCCTCTTCTGGCACAGAGCTTCCAAAACCCTTTCAATTTCCTGATTGACAGGGTTGATAGGAGCATCTTTTGTTATAATATTTCCTCTTAGTCTCCAGTTCCTGATACAAGAGCTTCTAAGACACTGGGAATCTCCTGAGTGATAGGAGAGAAGTTTGCAAGCTAATGAGATGGTTGGCGGCTGGAGAGGCCCTGGTCAGCATGCGGATGGGGGCAGCTTGTCAGAAAGACCTAGCCAAGAGCGGAGAGGTGGCGCCGCAGTCTAACATTTCCCCGCCCAGGTGTGTCTCTCAGCTTCTAAGCACGATTTTATCTGAGTCCTTCCACCGCTGGGACCCAGAGGCACTTGCTCTGTTCTGCACAGTCTCCATCCCTCCCCGCGGTGGTGAGGGCTCCAGCACCGCCCCCCTGGGCTTCAGATGTCTGTTCCTTACTTACTGAGGGTTGCCGTGTTCCCTGTCTCTCAGGTGTGTTGTAGACATGGGTTACAGGTCCCGTCATGCGCCCTCCTTCTCGCTCTGTGCGGTTTCTGCAGAACCTGTGGAGATATTCCAAGTTTGGCAATTACCACCATCCTAAGAGCTCTTGGTAGTTCCTCGACTGACTTTTGAAGACTGCTTTTTCCTTCAAAACTTTTTCTGAAATTTCTTAACTTGGCTTCACTTATTTAAAAAGTGTTGAGTGGTAAATGAGGAAGCTACATAAGCGGTCGGACTCAGCCATCCCCTAGCCTGGGGCATAGGTAAGAGACATTTTCTGTGTCCGGAATGTTTGGAAGGTTCAAAGACCCCAAAGGAACCCTATATCCTCAAATCCTCTTTCTCTTCTGCCTCTTCCTACCACCTGGTCCTCCCAGCCTACCCACCTTTACCTCATCTTGTAAGTAGAAGCACAGGTTCTACTCACAGTGGAAGTCAAATAAGCAAACGACCCATACACGTCTAGGGCGCCAAGTCTGGGGTCAGAAGATTAGACCCAGGTTCACTTCTCGCCGCCCAGTTCCAAGTCCTGGGGACAGTCATGTAGCTCTCTGAACTCAGTATCTGTGTATATAAAACTAGATAGCTATCTCACTTCAGGAGATTTTGTGACTCTCTTATGAAACCTGAAGATGCTTTAAAAAGCAGAAAATGCCATAAGAATGTGAATTACGTTGATACAAGCCAGTGACAAACATATAGATGTCACATCACACATTTCAGTAAGATTAGCGACCAACCTGGGTGTAGAGTCATTCTAGGCATCGGCGACAGAACACAAGGGTCAAAGGAATAATCACCTTCGCCGTGGAATTGAACATCTGCTGGGAATACTCTCTAAGTACCACAGGGATGGAGGTACGTGGTGTGAATTGCAAAACCCTTAATTAGGTTCATAATAGTTTCCTTGGGCAATGGGCAGTTTTGTACCAGGCCATTTGGGGACCAAACTAAGAACAAAGGCGGCAGCCCCTGGCATCTTGAGAAAGAGTTTTTACTGTTTCTTCTCCTTCCCATCTTTATTTATTCTAAGAGCAGAAAACAGGAATTGGAGAAGCCTACAGCGTCTTCTCTGTTTCTTGGCTTGCTAACCCTTTTCTGAGGTCTTAAACAAGTGAAGACTGAGAGTAGCTTTGTATAGAATTTTGAGAAAGAAGCAGCACTGGAGGTGGCTCAGTCTCAGGGCGGCTGCATGAGGATTATATCCACTTAGTTGGTTATAATCTGATTTGTCTCCAGCCCTGCCCTTCCTATAGGTCTTTGGGGGCCACCAGGGAAGACACCATCTTCTCTGTACTCTAGAACTCCCTGATTTGGTAGATAGTTATGATTTAGTGTCTTTGATAGCTTTCCTCTGGAAAATATCTCAGCACCTAATTTATGTTTCCTACTTTTACCTAATCCTCTTCTCTGCCATCATCTTAGAAAGCTAACAACAAATGAGAAGTTACAGCACCTATAATACATATATTTAGTAGACTCCGTTCGTTACCCAAGCTGTGTCTGTTTCTCCTTCTTCCTTGCTAATAGATCCTATTTTGTATAAGTATCTACCCTGTGTCATTCAGGGGAAGTAGATCCCATTCGGGGGGTAGATCCCACTTCGTCTGAGCCAATTCTGGTAATTCCATCCCCCTGCCAATGATTGGCTTAATAACAGACACAATTCTGGCCAGTGATACATGATGGGACATATACCAAGGCGCTTTTGAGAAGGAATCTGTCACTCCCAAGAATGAGATGAAGGAGGACACCTCCCTTTTGTCACGTCTGGACACAAAGCCTGGAGCAGCCCCAGGTACCATGCTCCAGCCTTAGAACGAAGCCAGACCTCTGGTTATGTGGAATAATGAATTGTCTTTTGTTTAAACTACTTATGTCAGGGTTTCTTTGTTCCAGCAACTAAAACCATCTAATATAATAATGAGAGCAACATAAAGAGGTTCTGTTCAAAACTTTCCGTCCAGAATCATCCACACCCAAGAAGTATACTTCCACCTCATTATAAAACCTTGACGGCGAAAATGTTTATGTGGCAGAAGTGAGTGACTTGGATGTACGAAGATTTCCCTCACAATCCCTTTAAACCACAAAGTGTGCAAATTTTATACAAAGATACCTGAGTTATACACCTAGGAACTTTTCAAGAGAAGCCTTGTTGTAAAAGGGTGTACTTCAGGTGTATAATATTTCACTTCCGAGAAAGTAGAAGCTATGCCTTTGACTTCTTAACAAAGAAGAAGACAGGTCACTCACAGGAGCCACCAGCCCTTGCCTACTTATGAAGGGGAAACCGGATGGAGTCCCCATCACCGCCCATCTTGTGTGCTTCTCAGATAGTTACTTCCGGAGCCCCCAGAGCCTATTATTCTAACCAGCCAGCCCAAGGCTGTCATCTCATTGAAGATGAAAAGAACGTAAAACTTGAGGGTTTAATGCCCCCAAATGTCACCAGAAATCCTGATTTTAAAACAAAGTAAAACTACTTTAAGTCTCTGCCATAAGGAAGAACATCACCTTGGCTGCGTCTTAGCCGTGTCTTGGAAGGGGAGAGTTAGAAGTGGGCTATTTCTAGGGCTTTGGTGTCTCGGCTCAAGAGACACCACTTGGGTTGAGTCTTTCAAGGCAGGGAACTGACGGGGGAGATTTTGTGATAAAATAGTTTAGGAGTGATGGACACAGCAAAGCAAGACTCCTGAAACAAGTCTTAATATGTAAACTCTTACCTGAGAGTAAGAGCTTGGCCAGGTGAACAGACAGTTGTCGCCAATAAGAGAATAGTGAAGTTGTTTACAGGTTTGTAGTATTATATTTCCCAGCAAAGTTTCCCTGTAGCAAACAACTTGGTCATGTTGACACAGCTGGTCTCAGTGTTGTCACAAAAGATCATATATCTCAGGGAGCAAGAGAGAAAGGTTTGAATTCAGAGGCAAAGGGAGAAACCGCACGTCTCCTGTTATGTTGCCCAATATTCCCCACTACATCCTGTCCAAAAAGTGGCCTTGTTTGGTTTGGTTTTTAAGGACAGTGACTTCTTTTTTTTTTTTTTTTTTTTTCACGTCTAAATTCCATATATTTAGGCTAGTTCTCCATATTGTGACAATGCTCTTCTTTATATATTGATTCTTTTTTTTTTTTTTTTTTCATAGTTTAATTTTTATTTTTATTTTTATTTTTTTTTTAACATCTTTATTAAAGTATAATTGCCTTACAATGGTGTGTTAGCTTCTGCTTTATAACAAAGTTAATCAGTTATACATATACAATATGTTCCCATATCTCTTCCCTCTTGCATCTCCCTCCCTCCCACCCTCCCCATCCCACCCCTCTAGGTGGTCACAAAGCACCGAGCTGATCTCCCTGTCCTATGCGGCTGCTTCCCACTAGCTATCTATTTTACATTTGGTAGTGTATATATGTCCATGACACTCTCTCACCCTGTCACATCTCACCCCACCCCCTCCCCATATCCTCAAGTCCATTCTCTAGTAGGTCTGTGTCTTTATTCCCGTCTTGCCACTAGGTTCTTCATGGCCTTTTTTTTTTTCCCTTAGATTCCCTATATATGTGTTAGCATACTGTATTTGTTTTTCTCTTTCTGACTTACTTCACTCTGTATGACAGACTCTAACTCCATCCACCTCATTACAAATACCTCCATTTCATTTCTTTTTATGGCTGAGTAATATTCCATTGTATATATGTGCCACGTCTTCTTTATCCATTCATCTGTCGATGGACATTTAGGTTGCTTCCATGTCCTGGCTATTGTAAATAGAGCTGCAATGAACATTTTGGTACATGACTCTTTTTGACCTATGGTTTTCTCAGGGTATATGCCCAGTAGTGGGATTGCTGGGTCGTATGGTAGTTCTATTTGTAGTTTTTTAAGGAACCTCCATACTGTTCTCCATAGTGGCTGTATCAATTTACATTCCCACCAACAGTGCAAGAGAGTTCCCTTTCCTCCACACCCTCTCCAGCATTTATTGTTTCTAGATTTTTTGATGATGGCCATTCTGACCGGTGTGAGATGATATCTCATTGTAGTTTTGATTTGCATTTCTCTAATGATTAATGATGTTGAGCAATCTTTCATGTGTCTGTTGGCCATCTGTATATCTTCTTTGGAGAAATGTCTATTTAGGTCTTCTGCCCATTTTTGGATTGGGTTGTTCGTTTTTTTGTTATTGAGCTGCATGAGCTGCTTGTAAATCTTGGAGATTAATCCTTTGTCAGTTGCTTCATTTGCAAATATTTTCTCCCATTCTGATGGTTGTCTTTTGGTCTTGTTTATGGTTTCCTTTGCTGTGCAAAAGCTTTTAAGTTTCATTAGGTCCCATTTGTTTATTTGTGTTCTTATTTCCATTTCTCTGGGAGCTGGGTCAAAAAGAATCTTGCTGTGATGTATGTCATAGAGTGTTCTGCCTATGTTTTCCTCTAAGAGTTCGATAGTGTCTGGTCTTACACTTAGGTCTTTAATCCATTTTGAGTTTATTTTTGTGCATGGTGTCAGGGAGTGTTCTAATTTCATACTTTTACATGTACCTGTCCAATTTTCCCAGCACCACTTATTGAAGAGGCTGTCTTTTCTCCACTGTATATGCTTGCCTCCTTTATCAAAGATAAGGTGACCATATGTGCATGGGCTTATCTCTGGGCTTTCTATCCTGTTCCATTGATCTATATTTCTGTTTTTGTGCCAGTACCAAACTGTCTTGATTACTGTAGCTTTGTAATATAGTCTGAAGTCAGGGAGCCTGATTCCCCCAGCTCCATTTTTCGTTCTCAAGATTGCTTTGGCTATTCGGGGTCTTTTGTGTTTCCATACAAATTGTGAAATTTTTTGTTCTAGTTCTGTGAAAAATGCCAGTGGTAGTTTGATAGGGATTGCATTGAATCTGTAGATTGCTTTGGGTAGTGACAGTGACTTCTTAATGAGCTCTAACAATACGCATGAGTTCATGCCAGGTGTTCTGTACCAAATCATGGCCATGCCTATGTGACCTTAGGTAAATCGCAAATTCTCTGAGCCTTTATTTCCACAACTAGAAGAAATAAATAATACATTCCAGAGTTGGTATGTGGATCAAACCACCTGAGGCATGCAAAGTGAACTTAGCATGGTACCTGGAATTGCTCAATACGTATATTGATTTCCTTTCTCTTTCTTCAAAGAACTTACAAAACTTTTGGAGGGGCAAGAATAACATAGTTGACAGGTTAATAGCAAAGTCTGAGACCGCATGAGACAACAAATGCCAAGTGGGTCAAGTAAGTGCTAGAGACAATAAGCTTTGGAGGCTGGGGTGTGTGGGTGTGGGGTGTCAGGACAGGGTCCACGGGGAGGCAAGCTTGAAGGTTCTTGGTATTCTTCTCTGATTCCTCCTGGGAAGAGTCCAAGAGAGCATTTGCTACAGTCCCAAGACTCCAGAGTTGCAACTACTACCCGTGTATGGTTGTGGGATACTCCACTTCCCCTCAGGAGTTCACGTAGCCCAGACCTCCACATCTGAGCGCACCCTGATGCACTGTAGGTAATTCAGCTGTAAGTGGAGGGGTGAGAAAGTAAGATGCCCACTCTTTAACCCTCAACACAAGCTCTATCCTGAGCCATCACTGCCTGACCTCTCTGCTGGAAGGAGTAAGTCACATAAACAAGGACTCACGGAGATGCCCTTTGACTGTTCCTTTTGAAGTCATTGAACCCCGAGAAGGTACTCGACAGCCAGTCCCCCCATTCTGTCTCCTAATCTGGCTCCTCTAATTCCCCAGAACCAAAGATGCTCTCAGGCAGTAGGTATCCCTCGGCTAAAGGAGGGAGACAGAGAGAGGGGAACTGAGACCCAGAGGCCAAAGGTTTCCAGCTTCAGACCTTTCTCCTCCCAAAAGGTCCATCCCCCACCTGAGGACCCAGCTTGTTATACCTGCACCAGGAAGCAAAGAGGTCATTTGCTCTCTATGCCCAGGAGACATAGTGGCTCCTCTTTCCTTTTATCTTTCTTTGACTGCAAGGACACCTCCTTACAAATCTCCCTAGATGAAAACTCTAATTCAAAAAGATATGTGCACCCCAATGTTCGTAGCAGCATTATGTATAATAGCGAAGACATGGAAACAACCTAAGTGGCTATCAACTGATGAATGGATAAAGAAGATGTGGCATATATATATATATATATATATATATATATATATATATATATATAATGGAATACTACTCAGCCATAAAAAAGAATGAAATTTTGCCACTTGCAGCAACATGGATGGACTTAGAGATTATCATACTAAGTGAAGTAAGTCAGATGGAGAAAGATAAATACCATATGATATCACTTATATACTTACATGTGGAATGTAAAAAAAAAAAGATATGAATGAACTTATTTACAAACAGAAATAGACTCACAGACATAGAAACAAACTTATGGTTACCAAAGGGGAAAGGGGGGGAGGGATAAATTAGGAGTTTCAGATGAACAGATACACACTACTGTCTATAAAATAGATAACCAGCAAGGACCTACTGTATAGCACAGAGAACTATATTCAATATCTTGTGGTACTCTATAAAGGAAAATAATCTGAAAAAGAGTATATACATTTACTTTTATGTGTGCATGTGTGTGTGTGTGTGTAAAACTGAATCACTTTGCTGTGTACACTTGAAACTAACACAATATTGTACATCAACTGTACTTCAATTAAAAAGTAAAATAAAATAAAACTCCCTAAACTGTTGTGAGTCTGGGCTCCAGCTCAGGATCACTCCTATGGGACCTGGGCCTGAGTGATATGATGCCCCAAACTGCAACTCCATCAGGGCCACTCTGACGTTTTGGCCAGCGTGGCACCCATGTCAGTCTAAAACTCCAGGGGAAACAGGCATTGCTGACCTCCCTCGTAGTTATAAACTGGACTGGAGGTCAGAGGCCTGCAATGGACTAGGAAGACCCAGACCCAGACCCACCAGATGTGATGGTCCAACTCTTAGCCTCTTACTCAGTTCAGTACAAATGCCTTTTCATTAAACTTCATAGAGACATCTGCTAATTCAAAGGTGACTAGAGATCAGCCTTTTCCAGATACTTCTCATGGGGTGGAGGTAGCAGAGAGTAGAGCTCCCCGTTGGTAGAGAAGAAAGTAGGACACATGGTAGACTTGGAGGATGCCGAGTGCTGTCCCTAGAACCTTCCGTTTACACTTCAGAGTAACTTGGGAGGATAAATGTTATTAGCCCCACTGGAAGAGGCCATGGAGTAACTTGCCTAAGATCACGCAGTTAATAAAGCACAGAGCCAAGATACAATGATTCACATCATTCCCAAAGTACTTTCTCCCATGCCTTATATCTCAAACTTTAGTGATTTGAGCACCACTTCCCTGGTCTCACCATATACATGTACATGTGTGCTATCACTTACTGGATATCTTTCTTCATGTGGATCTCTTTTTAAACTCATATACATTCTATATTTATGTATTCAATTGTGTTTATGTTTAATATATGCAAAGACATTCTATTTAAGAGACATCGTAAAACCATTTATGGATCAATGATCAAAATAGAAGATAACTCTGAAGATAAAAATAATGAAAATGAGTGTCCCTCCCTCCCTCCCCACGGGTCTCCAGGAGAACATCACAAGTACCTGAATAAGGAAAGGACGTCAGCACAGGTTTGGATGGAAGAGACCGGTTGTGGGAAACTGACTCCACTGCAGATTGACCTGTGGACCAGCTACTGTCAGCTGCCTGTTTTCATATATCCCATGAGCTAAGAGTGAGTTTTACAGTCTTCATGATTAAAAAACTGTAAATGGTCCCAAAGAAGAAGAGTGTTTTATAACATGTGAAAATTAAATGAAATCCACACGTCCGTGTCCATAAATAAAGGACACAGCCATGCCCATCTATTTACACACCGTCCACGGCTGCTTTCACTCTGCTGCAGAATTATGTAACTGCCACACAGAGACCGTCCAACCTGCAAAACAGAAAGTATTTACCATCTGCCCTTTTGTAGGAAGTTTGCTGACCTCTGGCCTTGGTGGTGGAGGACAGTGCTTTACAAGTGAGTCTGGTCTTTTGTCTTTTGAGCTTCAGGGCTCTTTTATTAGCTGTTATCCAAACCACTCGCTGTCACTTCAGGGGACCCCTCATGTAGAACATTCAGGCTCCGGGTGCCCCAATTTATCCCGTGCCAGGAGATAGCCATGAATATGGCCCACGTGTCACCCCTTGAGTATGGATGATGATGATGGTGGTGATGGTGGTGATGACGCAGGGGAAGAAGAAGGAAATGGAAAAGAAAATGACAAGATAGCACAGAGGATTTGTGGATGTTGTGCTTGGTCTAGTAATTCACCTAGACCATCCCATCCCATCCCTATGAGAGAGATACTATTATTGGTCCCATTTCACAGATGAGAAAAACCAAGCCTGGAGCGGTGCAGTGTAGTAAATTGCACACGGCCACACAGGGGATGGTGGCTCAGTTATCAGTCAGCGTTCCAGCTCCTGAACCTGGATCGTACCTCTCTGTCAGATGGCTGCCTGCAGCACCTTCTGAGTCCCAGGAAGCCTTAAGATTCTTTGTTGCCGTCATGATTGATTTTGTTTTACCTAACAGCTTACTGACACCTGGGCAGGACCACAGCTGAAAAAGGTGATTCTCAGAAACATTATTAAAGTTAAGAAAAAGAAAAAGCCACAGAAAGTATCAGTCATTCACAAAGTATATTCCCAGAGTGATCCAATTTCCAAACCCAAAATCAAACACAGTAATAAATTCCCCACCTGTTGAACTCAGATGCCTGGGCAGATCTCAGAAATCTTCACGAGAGATCGAAGAATCCATCTATGCATCAGGGCTTAACTTTAGATAAATGAATAGTGTTCTGTACTTATCAGTGAATTTTAAAGCTAATTGAATGCTACTGTGGTTATAAAAGAAATTCATTTAAACAGATTATTGAATTTATATTATCTTTTTGTCATGAGGCTTCCTTTTCCCATCAATAGTTACTAGATTGGAATAACGGCCATCCCCGATATCCTCACATTGAAAAGTGATTGGGGACCTTGACTGCAACATTTAGCCTGACAATAGAACAAAATGTTTACAGTTGATTCTTGCCAAGCAGACTTGGGTATACGAGCACCGAATTCAGAGCCCTTCCACTTCCATGAGTCTTTCAAATCGAATTACCCAGCTCTGTCTGTGTATATCCATGGGAAATGAATATGGACAAAATTTATTTTGAGTCCCATCCAGAAGCTTTTTCCAGAAACAGATTATATTTTTAGCCAACTATAAAGTGGGCACTGGCTAACATCAGCTCTGATTTCTAATAATGAGTAGCTGCCTCAAGCCACAGTGAGCGATGTGTCACCACGAGTGTATGAAAAAGCTGGATGCAGCCATTCACCAGGGTCGCCGCGGATGGGATATCTACCTTGGGCAGGAGATGCTGATAACCTCAGAGGACCATTCTGATTCAAAATCTATTATTCTAAGATAAGGCCCAGGAGCATTTTTCTGAGACGATCCCAAAGAAAATGCAATAACTCCAGGCACACAGTGGCTCTTGTTCATCACTTACCTGTTTCTTCTGCCTGCCCGCCCCCTGCCCCCAACTTTCCATTAAGTTCATAAAGAGTAGATTTGGCTTCTGGGTTGCAATTTAATATGTGTGTAAAAGTGATATGAGGATCCTGCCCATCAAGAGGGCTGTAGCCCAAGGAACAGGGCAGGCTTTATTAGTTCCTCATCAATTAAACAGGGAAAACCTTCAGGCTCCAAAATGAACTCTGTCTTGGGGGGCAACAGAGAGAGATCGTTTTGTCTAAGACAGCAGAAATCCACTGCGGACAATGGAAGCTCTGTTTCACATGGGGAAAGGGTGGGAGTCTCTTATCTGCCTTCAACAGCTATTTTCAGTGAGGGAGAAAATCCCCTTGTAAAGGAGGGGGTGACAAACAAGGGACCCCGGGGGCTATCTCAACCCCCACGTCCTTCCACACCAAGATTCTGGCACGTCCCACTCTGTAGGAAGACTTTCCCTGTGAGACTCTTTTTGTGCAACAATGTTATGGGCAGCACACCTTCTAGATCCTGACACTTTGGTGCAGAAAGAGTGGATAACGACAAGCCGTGACAGGTGTGTGTGCCCAGGGATGGGAGGGTCTGATGGATATTTGGTAATATTGTGATAGACAATGAAAGGCAGGGACTGTAAAGAGATAATGTTAGAAAATGAGGCTGATGGATGCCTGGTCGTGGAGGGTCTTGTGTGCCAGGTGAGATGCTCCTGCAGGTTACAGAGCCAATAAGGGTTCTGAGAAGGGGAGTGATGGAGACGTAGATCTGTCAATCACCGCCTGGGGGGATGCACTTGGATGGCCCACAGGCTTCAAAAGCCAAGGGAAGAAGCTTTGACTGGAGATATTAATGTGGGTATCATCAGGATGTAAGTGATTGATAAGGACATGGGAGGTATGAGATCACCCAAAGGAATAGAATGTATAAGGGATGTGGACAAAACTTGGAACCTATGAATGAGATAAGAAAGCAACAACAACCACATGGCACAGGAGCAACCAGGGAAGTCAGGAGAGCAGAGGGGCTCAGGAGCCAAGACAGACGCCATCCCAGCACCACGGAGCGCCACCCTCCCCCCATCCAAGCACCACAGAGCGCTACCCTCCTCCCATCCAAGCACCACAGAGCGCCACCCTCCCCCCATCCAAGCACCACAGAGCGCTACCCTCCTCCCATCCAAGCACCACAGAGCGCCACCCTCCTCCCATCCAAGCACCGCTTCCTCTTTGGGGACAAGGGTGAGAGGGTGCAGGGATCCAGTAAACCGGAATTGAGGGTAACCACTCCTCGGAGATCAAGTGCATTCTTGGTACTAAAGGGGAGAGCAATGACGTAGAGACTTGCATTGTCAAGAGGACGTGGCCCTGGTCTAGGGGCAGGAATGTTGAGCCTGACCTGACCCTGACCGTGGGACTTTCAGAAGGTCACTTTTCTCCTCCTGGGCTCCACTCTCTCAACTGGAAATTCAGGGGCTCGACTGATCTGCTTTCTGCTCTCAACTCAAACAAGCTCCATTTCTACAAGGAGATGAAGTTGTCAGTCGTCTCCCCAGCCCAGCTGGACCAATCATCATCATCCTCCCCAGTTGCCAGAAATATCAAAATTGAATGAAGGGGGCTTCCCTGGTGGCACAGTGGTTAGGAATCCGCCTGCCAATGCAGGGGACACGGGTTCGAGCCCTGGTCCGGGAAGTTCCCACATGCCGTGGAGCAACTAAGCCCGTGCGCCACAACTCCTGAGCCCGCATGCCATAACGACTGAAGCCCGTGTGCTACCACTACTGAAGCCCGTGCGCCTAGAGCCCGTGCTCTGCAACAAGAGACGCCATCGCAATGAGAAGCCTGCGCACCACAACGAAGAGTAGCCCCCGCTCGCCGCAACTAGAGAAAGCCCGCGTGCAGAAACGAAGACCCAACGTAGCCAAATAAATAAAATAAATTCATTTAAAAAAAAAATTGAATGAAGGGGCCCAGCTATTTCAAAAATGGAGCATTTCCTTTTCTACCTTCAAGCTGCCATAATGTACACGCCCCGCGTCATATCTGGCTCCCAGTGTTACAATGAAAGTACTCTGTTCTTCCTGATCAGTAGCAGGAACTCTTCTCCTGGGCTCTGAAGGTCAGTTTAGAACATTCTTAAAAGTCTTGAATGAATCATGAGAGCGTTTCCAAACTCATTTTGGGGAAATGCAGTAGCTTAGGGCACAGGAGGAGCGTTTTACAGGTGTCTTGGCAGGGATTTGTTGACATCCCAGGGGGTGGGTTGGGACACGTTTGTTTCTCCCCTGCCAGGAGGGTCAGCTCTGCTGCACCAAGAGAGCCCTTTGCACAAGATACCCCCATGTAAAGCCCTCACCCCCTCTCACGAGATAGTTCAGCCCAGAGCCCCTGACACACACTTAAGTTAGCTGGTAAAATGCATTTGTATCAAATTGCACATCACTATGTATTTCTGACCTTGTTTTTTCAAATTGATCTTAATTTTAATTCTTCCATAAAATTGTCTGCAATCACCTCAAAGTTGCAGTTTATGATTAATGATATGAAAATGTTGATACATTCAATTGCCTCTTCTCTGTAAACCACAATATTTTTATTTAAGAAAAACTATCTCCAACAACAAATTCTGCTAAATGAAGGGTAGTCTTGATTCTAATTTTTCTCACATTGAAATGTAGAAATATTTCAACCCAAATATTTTCACACTTTTTTTGCTCCCATTCAGAGCAGCTTTCTTTGACACATACTCCAGTAAGACAAAACAGCAAATAAATTGCCCCGTCTTTTTGAACTTTTGACTATATTTAAATGCTGCCAAGTTGTAGGTCTCGTCAATGTTGTTCTATTCTGGTACCGAATACATACGTTTCCATTAAAAATAGAAGCTCAACAAATTGAGCTATTTCACAGTGAAATCAGAGAATATCAGCATTCACTCTTAGTCACCATTTGCAGTCACATTGTTTGATTTATTCATTTCTCCTTGCTTTATGGAGATAAACTTCAGTGGTTTCCAGTTTGCAAACTTTGTCTTCAAAATCACAACATTACAATCTGCTAAAAGTTTCAAAGCTTAATTAAAGTTTTTTGGTGTTCTGTTTATTGCATATTTTCATTAAAGATTTTCAACACCTTTTGAGCAAAATGTGACTACAGTTTAGAGGACTTATTTCCAAAAATATCCAAATCATCATATAGCTTAATTCACAAAGGTTCAGATATTTCTAAAGTCCAGTTGGTGGCAAATAATGAAAAAAAGAAAGCACATACTACCAATGTCAAACTAGTTTGGAAGGAATTCAACATTAACTTCATCAAAACAATTTTGTATTTCAGTTATTCTGTGTATATCTGAAAATAGTCATAAACAGCAACACCTCTGGCCTCTACTGTGATTGGTAGAATATCAAGAGCTTTTTGGACACAATTATGAATTTTTAGTGCATCGCAACCAATTCGAAGTATATTTCTGCTCCATAATTTTCTTAATTAAAAACACTGGTTTTTACCACAAAACTGTGTTCTCGCAGACCTTGTTTATATTATCTCTGTAAAAACAATAATTTTCTCTTCAATATTGAACTTTATAATGACATTCATAATAGCGTTCACAACAATGGCTAGATTTTGCCTTTAAGAAAACGAACTTCTAAAAGCTTTACTCTGTTGTCATGAATTGGACAAAGAATCAAGCTATTATGGGGATTAATTGATTTTCCTACTTGGAGTATCTGATGACATTTTATAAAACTGGCATCACTTAGCTGTGGGAGGAGTTCTCTTAATGGAACCCACATGTCAACAGCTATGGCTTCATGTTTTGTATGCACCAGGAGAACCTGAGATTCAGGATGAGTGATTCTAGAGACCTAGAGTCAGCAATACTGCATCACACACTCCAACATTTGTTAAGAGGGTAGATCTCAGGTTAAGTGTTCTTACCACACACACACACACACACACACACAAAAGGAAACTTTTGGAAGTAATGATATATGTCTTTTATCTTGATTGTGGTGATGGTTTCATGGGTGTATGCATGAGTCCAAACTCGTCAAGTTGTATATATTAAATATGTGCAGTTTATTGTATATCAATTATACCTAAAGCTGTTTAAATTTTTTAAAATTTTAATGAGTGGAATTAACTTAGAAGCTATAAATGATGTAAATAAAGTCATTGTTATAAACAAAAAGTAATATTCTTCTGAATAAGTTTAAAACATGCTTTCTAAAGCTGCATATAGCCTTCTTAAAATAACTCCTGGAGTAACTTCTCAGGTAGATGTTGACCTTTCTTTACCAGATTTGAGTTCTCTGGGTTTGGGGGGCCGGGGGGGCCTGGTCACTGACACTGCCGAGCCCCCCAGGGTGGACAGCGAAGGCCAGCAAATATTCTGTGCACATTACATGTTGTTGATGTTGATGATGATCAGCTTTCTGAAGAAACAGAAATTTAGTACATACTTCATTTTCTATTAAATACACAATTTTTTTTAACAACCATTGTGATCTTTATAAGGATTGCATTAATTGGGAAAGAACTGATATCTTGATAAAACTTAAGTTTTCTAATATAGGAATTAATATATTCCTTCATCTATTTAGATTGCCTTTAATTCATCTCACTATTACTGTAGAGTGTGATGTATAGAAATTTGACACATTTTTGTGAGATATATTCCTAAGTACTTGATTTGTTTCATGCTATTTTAAATGGTATCTTTTTTTTCAGATTTCATTTTCCACCTGTTTGTTACTGGGATATAGAAGTGAAATTAATTTTCCTACATTGACTTTGCATCTGTTAACCTT
The DNA here is from genome assembly GCF_965194805.1 of Balaenoptera borealis. Lineage (NCBI taxonomy): Eukaryota > Metazoa > Chordata > Mammalia > Artiodactyla > Balaenopteridae > Balaenoptera > Balaenoptera borealis. Next base: position 7,624,135 of record NC_138880.1, read on the forward strand.
GGTAAACGTATTTATCTTAAATTTCTGTGAAGATTATTATTCTGAATTTTCTATTACATAAACATATCATCTAGGAATAATTTCTTCTTCCTTATTTCCAGTCCTTATACATTTTATTTTGTATTCTTGCTTTATTGTACTGGCTAGTAGCTCCAGTATAGTGTTGAACAGAATTGGTGTTGGTGAACTATACTTAATTTTTCAGCTCGTTTTTGCAAATGGTAAACGCAATTGCAAAATAAAATCACTCCAAAATAAACTAAATAAACAGTTACATGACTCCATAAGATTAATGACAAAATCAGTGTAGCTGGAGTATAGATGACTTGCTGTCTATGCTTCAGCCTCTATTTCCCACACATATTTCACCTACACCCAGCCCATAATTTCTGGTGTTTTCCCACAAGCCAATGGTGGCCTAGAGGCTTCCTGCATCTGGGCCACAGCACAGGTGTGAGTGCAAGTGGCTGATGCACCAAGTGGTCCCATAGGTACAGGAGTGACAAATACCTGTCCCAGCACCACCTGTGATTGGAGGATTTACTGTCCTTAGCAGCTCGTGTCTGAGAGGACTTCATCTACCAGTCCCTCCAAGAAAGGTGTTGGTGTCTTTCAACTGGAAGAGCTGGGAAAAGAGAGCTGAGTGGTTGCTGGTCATCTCCCAGATAAAACCACCGCACATGCATCTCATACGCTAACCAGTAAGGTCACGGCAAAGTGGGAACCACCAAAGGGAGGTCTACCAAAGCCACCCAGGCTTATTTCAACAGAACTATTGATAATAACATTTCATTTAAAAATGAAGAATCCCACAAACACTAAACCAAACTGGGTGCTGAGCCAATAGGCACAAACTACCTCAGCCCTGGGCAGACTAAGACATGTGTGCCTCTTTATTCTTCCCTGGCACCAGACTTTTATTCATTTTCTCTTACTGTATATGACTCAAATATGCAAAAAATTTGGAGGGTGTCTGCAACAGTCAGTATTTATTCTCCATCAACAGCTCAAATATTTTCCATTTCGGAGACTTAATTTTGGTGTAAGAAAAGGAGATGGTGAATGAAGGCCAGGAAATAGAGAAGCCATCAACATCCAAACAATGGAAGCATTTTTAGAATTTTTCATTACTCTGTGGGCCTTTAGAACAAGAACAAAAGTGAAAAGAAGCCAATCTCCCAGGCACTGTTGAAAAATATTTTGGGGGGGGTCCGTCCTTCCCATCTGACTAATGGACGTCAGTGAGGCAGGAGAAAGCAGGAGAGTGTGTGCTTTGGGGCAGGAGAAGGTAGTGTTAAGAGAGGAATTTGTCATCCCCTAAGTATTATTCTCCCAAAGCTATGATGTTCCTTCAAAACAATTGATGTTTTCCAGTCCACCGTAAAACACAAAATTAAAAAAAAACCGACAACCAACCTTCTTTCCAAATGTTAAACTATCCACTAGATTGATGCTTGGAGCTCAGCAAGCTGCAGAACAGAGACTAGGATCCCAGAAGGCTTTGCTCCAACTTTCAAGCGTCCCACGGAAAGGCTGGAGGTTTACAGCTGGTTTGAGGGGCAAGGAGAGAGGGTGAGGAATAACCCTGGCCTTGGGTGTGCTCCAAAGTGATTTTGGGCAGCAGAAATTTTAGAAAAAAAATCACTGTCCTCACACCTGCACAAACATCTTCTTCCCCCTTGCATTTCCCGTGAAACAATGCTTTAGTAGAGTCTTAACACAAAAATAACATGAGTCTTGTAATCCCCTCACAGTGGCCAGAGCTTCCTCAAGGTCAGCCAGCTGCCTCTGCAGCTCAGAGGGAGATGCTTCAGTTCAAGTCAAGAACTGTGGATGCAAAAAAAAGAACTGTGGATGCTGTTAGCAGGATGAACCTGGATTTCAAACTAACTAGAGTCCAAAGTCATCAGTGCAAACTTGGTTGATCCCAAACCCACAACAGGTCCTTCATCCTGCATGGCGTTAACTTTGGCTGTTGTTGCTAAACAGGGAACAAAGGGGAAAGAATGCTGAGCTGCTGAACAATGGGTGTGACTGTTTTCTGGTCATTAAAGTCTTTTTTCAGGTTCTCAGGGGCAAGGCCGCCTTCTCATTTCCACCCTCTTCTCTGACAACTGTGTTCAACACAAGCGTATCTGAAAATCAAAACAGGGGATTTGACTTCAATAGTTTCCTATTACGGGTATTCAGTCAATACAGACCAATCTAGCCCCTCCGGCCCTTGAGTGAGGATGGCTTGTAGAGTGTGAAGAGTTTCTCAACTGATCTTTCCTTACCCAACAGGAGCAATACTCTCAGCCCTGGAATCTACTATCAGTGATCCAACGATGTGCTGAGTGACCACGGACAGCAGAGGTGTCTCCCCGAGCCTATGTTTCCTGCAAGCAGAAGACAAGGGTTACTGGCTTGGAAGGGCTGCGATTTCATGCAGGTGGAGGTAAGGATGCTGCTAAGACAATATTAGGGTTACGGCAGCGCCCTCTGCCGGACGGTCAGTTCCTGGAGGGCGGTGGCCAAGGGCCTCATCCTCGTGTTCAGCGCATCGTCCGGCATGATTAGAGCCTGGCACACTCTGGAGACCCAGGACGCATGTCTTCAATTGTGTTCACAGCTGCTTTCCGCAGGGCCGGTGTCACAGCAATGACTCTGCACAGTCTGAATAGATTTGCATGTGATTTTTGCCTCCTGACTTCAGTAAACCTCCTCGCTCCTAAGAAGGGCAAATTAGATTAAACAGCACAAGCGATTTCAAACACAATAGTTTGGACAGGATGCACACAAAATGCAGAACAGATTTCCCAATCAATTCCTCTCATCATCTTTGAGATGGGGAATGTCAGCCCGATAAGGAAGCACTTGTATAAACAGGGGGAGGAAGGAAGGGAAGGGTGGGCAGAAGGTAAACAAGCTGAGGGTGGGAACAGAAAAGGAGCAAACAGACATCATTTTAGTAATTCCCCCAATTTTTCTTTGAAACCTGCCTAATTAGTCCTTCAGCTCTTCGTTAACTTTGGTTCCATGTCGGCTTTTCACGTGGGAATAGACTGAAAGGAGGTAGAGGGAGGGAAGGGGAGGGATGGAGTTTTTCTTCTCTTTGTACCCTCACTACCTGGCCTGGAGCCTGGACCGCCGGGCTAGAGTTTACTTTTATTTTTTAATTAAAAAACACAATTGTTAGTGAGCTTTCACATACAATATCTCAGATTATGGGAAATGCAGTTATTGCCCACACTGCCCTAGAACTCTTGCTGAATTTAGCGTGGTGGTGCTGCCAGCTGAACCCCAGTGAGAAAGCTGGGCTCCTTAAAGACAAGCTGGCGAGCGGCAGCTGGGATGCAACTTTGAGGCAGTCTGAGCGATGCTCCTACCAGCCATGCTGTGCTGCTTCCATTGCCAGTGCCTGGAGGTCACAGCTCCCAGCCCCTTGGGAGAGAGCAAAGGAAATGAAAGATGAAATTGACAGACTCAAGAGCCGAACTCTGAGCAATTGCCTCCCCAGAGACTCAGAAGTCTCTGTAATTAACATAGCTAGCTGCAAGGAAAGCGATGTGCATTGCTTTTGAAACTCATCTGGTAAACTTGAATTAAACCAGGGAGAGGGCGCTGGCTGGTATCCCTGGGGAAATGGGTTTCCAGACAACTAGACACTGGGGGTGAGCTAAGGTTGAGAGACACCTGGGCACTGACCCTGCTTTATCTGTCCACACCCATGAGAGTTTGGCCCTGCTGATGAGTTTGGTGCAAGAACCAGGGGAGCCCCATGTTTGCAAACTGTCCTCTAAAGCCGTGGTTCTCTCCTGAATACCTGGAGGGGCTTTAGAAACTATTCATGCCTTGACTTCACTCCCAGAGATACCGATTACACTAATCTGGGATACAGTCTGGGTATCAGTGTTGTTTTCTTCTGTCTTCGTTTCTTTTTTAATCTTATTTATTTTTGAAGAGAGATTACATGTGTAAGGCATAGATTTTAAAATGTACACAAGGACAGTACAGTAAGTCTCCATCCAAGCCCTGTTCTCAGCCACTCACTTCTCTCAGAGGCAACTTCCAGAGATCATTTTAAAACCGACAAGAAATCATATATATTTATACATAAAATGAAAGTGTAGCATGCACTGTTCCCCACTTTGCTTTTGCTCTGTTATCTATATGCCTTGACCCTGCTTGCTTTTTAAAAAGTTTCCCCTATTGGTAACATCTTGCACTAGTGTGGTACATGTGTTACAACTGATGTGCCAATATTGACATGTTACTATTAGCTGAAGTCCATAGTTTACATTAGGGTTCACTCCTGGTGTTGTACATTTCATGGATTTTAACAAGTGTATTAATGACATGTATCCACCATTCCAGAGTCACACAGAATAGTTCCACTGCTCTAAACACCCCCTGTGCTTCACCTATTCATCATTCCCTGTCCCCTCACCCCTAGCAACCATAGATCTTTTTATTGTCTTCATAATTTCCAAGTATATGAAAATTATACTTGGAATCATACAGTCTGTTGCCTTTTCAGATTGTCTTCTTACACTTAGCAATATACATTTAAGATTCTTCCACACCTTTTCATGGCTTGATAGCTCATTTCTTTGTCTAGTTGAATAATATCCTGTTGTATGGATGTAGAGCAGTTTGTTTACCCATTCACCTATTGAAGGACATCTTGGTTGCTTCCAAGTTTTGGCAACTATGAAGAAAGCTGTTATAAACATCTGTGTACAGGTTTTTGTGTGGACATAAGTTTTGAATGCATTTGGGTGAATTGCAAGGAGTATGACTGCTGGATTGTGTGCTAAGAGTATGTCTCATTTTGTACGAAACTGCCAAACTGTTTTCCAAAGTGGCTGCACCATGTTGCGTTCCCACCAGCAATGAATGAGAGTTCCTGTTGCTCCACATCCTTGCCAGCATTTGATGTTGTCAGGGTTTTGGATTTTGGCCATTCCAGTAGGTATATATGCATCTCATTGTTGTTTTAATTTGCAGCTTCCTCGTGACATAGGATGTTGAGCATCTTTTCATGTTCTTATTTCCCATAAGTACATAAGTCTTCTTTGGTGAAGTGTGTGTTCAGGTCATTTGCCCATTTTTAAATTGGGTTGCTTGTTTCTTATTGTTGAGTTTTGAAAGTTCTTTGTGTATTTTGGATACTAGCCCATTATCAGATACGTGTTTTGCAAGTATTCTCTCCCAGTCTGTGGCTTGTTGTTTCATTCTCTGAACAGTATCTTTTGCAGAACAGAAGTTTTTCATTTTAATGAAGTCCAACTTATCATTTTTTCCTTTCATGGATTGTGCTTTTGGTATTGTATCTAAAAGTCATCACTGAACCTAAGATCACCTAGAGTTTTCTCCTGCGTTGCCTTCTAGGACTTTTACAGTGTTGCATTCTACATTTGGGACGATGATCCATTTTCAGTTCATTTTTGTGATGGGTACAAGGTCTGTGTCTAGATTTTTTTTTATTTTTTATTTTTTTTGCATGTGTATATCCAGATGTCCCAACACCATTTATTGAAAAGACTATCCTTCCACAGCTGAATTACATTTGCTCCTTTGTCAAAGACCTGTTGACTCTATATACCCAGAAACCTGGGTATTTGCGGGTAGTTACCTCCCACCCCCAGGTGATTCTAATATGTAGCCAGTGTGTGCATTGTTAATATAAGTTCCTCTGGGAAGGTAATGTAAGCCCTGGATATAAAAGGGCAGCGGCTTAAGAAGAATCCACCTGCTTTCTTAATTCTGGAGGGGAAAGTGTCACCAGCAGCTGCATGTCCTGTTAAAACCCCAGCTCCAAGGAAAAACCACCCCAAGGTGTGTTGCCTCTGCTCCTACATGAACTGCCTTACTTGCTTTAAGAGGAAGATTCCTAATTAAATAGGTTGGGAACGTATAGTGTGTGTGTGTGTGTGTGTGTGTGTGTGTGTGTGTGTGTGTGTGTGTGTGTCTGCAGCCTCCTCCTTGCAATCCTTAAACACCTGAGATCTGCACAGGGGTTGAGTATGGCCAGGTGCTCTGCAGGGCATGTGGAAAGCTTAGGCTGGGAGCCAGAAGAGAAGGAGAGGAGGACAAAACGTGGATGGAGAAGGGAGAGGATGCAAACTCTCCCAGACTAGAGAAAGTCCCCAGGGCTGTTTCCAGCTACGGGCTTCATCAGTTCCTGTCAAATCCCCCCCCCCTGGCAGGGATAACATGCAGAAGCAAGGCCCTGGTGGGGAGAATGAAGTCAGGGCTTCGAGCCTGGGAGGTTAGGAAGACAGAGCAGGAAGAACAGGGCTGGGGAAGCAAGGCAGCCTTGGTGCTGGTGGCAGAGCCGAGGGTCTGTAGCTGGAGGCCTGGTCCAGCCCTTGGGCCACCCAGGCAGGGAGGAGATTACACAGCGGAGAGGGAGCCAATGCCAGGGACTGGGGGAAACTGGGACCAAGGCAGGAACCAGGTGGGAACCAAGAAAAAAAGGTTGGTCCCTGGCGCCTGGCACACAGCTTTCAGTAAGTGTCTGTGGAAATAATGAGTGAAGAAGTGAATGACTTTGAAGATTTAATCACTTTAAATCACCCTTCCTGTGATCATCATCATATAATATCTCTCCTTTATGGGGTTCACATCCGTGCTAGATGGTTGCCTATAGGGTAAATATTATTCCCATGTATTATGGGCTGAATCGTGTCCCCTCAAAAAGAGATGTTGATGTTCTAACCCCCAGGACCTCAGAATGTGAGCTGATTTGGAAACAGGGTCTTTGCAGAGGTCATCAAGTTAAAATGAGGTCATTAAGATGGGCCTTAATCCAATATGATTGGTGTCCTTGTAAAAAGAAGTTTGGTCACAGAAACTGATACACACAGAGGGAAGATGATGTGAAGACACACAGGCCATGTGAGTGGAGTGAAGCAGCTACAAGACAAGGAACCCCAAGGACAGCTAGCAACCTCCAGAAGCTGGGAGAGGCGAGGAAGGATTTTCCCTAGAGCCTTCGGAGGGAGCATCGCCCTGACACACCTTGATTTCAGACTTCCAGCCTCCAGAACTGTGAGACAATAAATTCTGTTGTCTTAAACCACCTACTTTTGGGTACTTTGCTACAGCAGCCCGCAGAAACTAATACACCATGTTAAGGTGAAAAAAATTGAGGTGGAGTGACATTCTGTAATTCGTCCAGGTTCACCCAGGCAGGAAGGGCCACTATTGCTATTTGAAATACAGTCTTATTTCTCCAAATCTTTCTTCCACTCTACTATGAAAGTGTGTTGTGGATCTCAAGAAAAAGATGTTTCCCAGCCATGTTTAACCAGGCCCATGTAGACCCACTTCATCATTCCCATCATGATTCTGCAGCCTAGCATAAAGAGGCCCTTCTCAGAGGTCAGTACCTCCATAGAGCTTATTCCCATCTGATGAGCCACTCCTTCCTGCTCATATAAAAGGAGATCTTCAGTACGACACTTGACCCAGTTTCATTTGGGAATGAAGTACAGAATCAGGACATTTACTGTAACAGTCATTCCAAGGGAATATTCTCTTAAAGACAAGGTCAAAATGGGGTTAAACTCAGAACTTAAAAACCAAGTCAACAATGTTCCCTGCAAATCACTAGCCTCCAGGGCCACCCCTAGGGGGACAAGCATGGAATTTGGTCCTAAAGAAGGGATTGACAAATACACACTACTATATGTAAAATAGATAACTAATAAGGACCTACTGTATAGCACAGGGAACTCTACTCAATACTCTGTAATGACCTATATGGGAAAAGAACCTTAAAAAAGTGGATATTTGAAAAAAAAAAAAAAAGTGGATATTTGTATAGGTACAACTGGCTCACTTTGCTGTACAGCAGAAAGTAACACAACATTGTAACTCAACTCTAATAAAAATTTTAAAAATAAATGATAAAATGCTCTTAAAGAAAAGAAGTAGGGCTGTGTACAGGAGCTCCCCTGAAGTGATGAGGAAGGCGCATGTCTAAAGAATGAGCTCATGGAAAAGTGTTTTTTTTCCAAATACAGAAACCAAGAGTGGGGTGAAATGAGGATGGAGTCAGGTGGAGTGGGGATTGGACTGGGACCCCACACAGGCAAGGGCAGGAGGGTCCTCAGCCGTCCCTGCCAGCTGCTGGGAGCCTGCGCTGGCTTTAACAGCCATGCCCATGCTGGGTGGCTGCCCTGGGGGACAATCCCGGCGGCCACTTCCTCACCATCCAAGAGGACTTCCCTCTGGCAAGAGCTGTAAACACCGCCTCCCCATCTGTCCTCACCTGCCCTGACTTCCCTGCAGAGGGGCACAGCGCTGAGCAGGCAGGCACAGAGCAGGCATCCACTGAACGGATGATGGCGTGCAATTTGCAAACCATCTGGAATGCGAAAACCACAAAAGCACCAAAATGGCACATCCATCAACGGAGTCTTCCCAGGCTATGTCCCTTTTCACTTGAAGGTGTGAGCAGACAACCACTGTATCCAAAGGGAAAATGAATGAAAAGTGAGCATCATGTAGAGTTTATTGATCAAGTAAAACATAACCAAGAAAATGGCATGTTGCCGCCTCTATATAAGTGTTATTATATTGCAGGGTGAATGAGCTGCAATGGTCAGTCATGCTCATAGATGACTTCTATTGGTAATGTTCTTACCCAGAACACCAAGTTTCAGAGTTTTGTTTGCTTGCTGTTCTGCATTACTTATAATTGACATCAATGATGACTCGTTTCTCTGTATTTCCCAGCTCTCATTTAATCAAATATCCGTAGCATCTTGAAGTAGAACTGGAAAATTAGAAGTATTCTATTTGAGCGTCTACTTAACACAGAAAATTAAACCCCACAATACACACACACACACACACACACACACACACACTGTCATCAAGCAGCTGCCACCAGCTCACTTCCCCCAGGTTAAATGCCCTAGGAGAGAGCCCAGATGTCAGAAACTCCAGGTATCTGGCTGTGGGTACCTGATCCCAAGGTCATGCTCACTTTATCTAGTTTCAGGACTAGAGTAAAACACAAGGATTCGAAATAGAGTCACAGATGTAGAAAACAAACTTATGGTTACCAGGGGGGGAAAGTGGGGAGGGGAGAGGGATAAATTGGGAGATTGGGATTGACATATACACAACACTACCTATAAAATAGATTACTAATCAGGACCTACTGTATAGCACAGGGAACTCTACTCAGTACTCTGTAATGACCTGTATGGGAAAAGAATCTAAAAAAGAGTGGATTATATGTACATGTATAACTGATTCACTTTGCTGTACACCCGGAACTAACACAACATTGTAAATCAACTATACTCCAATAAAAATTAAAAAACACACACACAAGGATTCTCCAAAGATCTTATGTTTGGACCTGATTCCTAGATCTTCTTCTGGGTATTGGGGGTGGGAGGAGAGAGAGTAAAGGAAACAGTGGGGTGGGGTGGGGGGACCTGCATAGGGAAATGAGCGCTTCATGGTGGAAGCACTGAAGCACCACAAAAGGAGTTCCACGGATCCTGGAGAAATCCCCGCAAGTCCCCTCCAGGAAAACTTCAAAACTCAGGACTGTCGATTCAGCGCACCTGAAAAAACCAGAGCAGATGGACGTCAGGACCCCGTTGGGATCCTGCAGCTCCATTGCTGCGGCCCCAGCAGTTTTGAGGGCAAACAGCTCACTCCAGAGTATTGATCCAGCCACAGCAAGGTGCAATCTGCTTAAAAAAAAACAAAAAAGTCTGTTTGAGAAATAGACCCACAGACACAGAAAATAAAATTACGGTTACCGAAGGGGAAAGGGTGAGGGGAGGGATAAATTAGGAGTGTGGGGTTAACAGAGACACACAGATATATGATATATGTAAAATAGATGAACAACAGGGTCCTACTGTAGAGCACAGTATTACTGTGCTCAATATTACTCAATATCTTGCAATAAACGATAATGAAAAAGAATCTGGAAAAGAATATATATATATATGTATGTATACGTATGTACGTGTGTATGCATAACTGAATCACTTTGCTGTACACCTGAAACCACCAACAATGTAAATCAACCATTCTTCAGTTTAAAAAAATTTAAAAAAATTTAAAAATAATTTTAAAGTCTGTGTATGTCCAGCAACCCTACCCCGTCAAGCCGGGAAGACGAACAGCAGTTAAGTGTAGCCAGAGGCAACCCACCACATTGTCCCCAAACAAGGTCAGAAGCCTTTTACTGCCTGGGAGTTTTAGCACATGAGGGGGAAGCTTTTCAACTCAATTAGCATTCAATGGTCCTGATGGTCAATCACAGGGATCAGCTGTGAAGTTACTAAAGCCATTACCAGGGGCTGGAGTCGCCAGTTGAGTTTGAAATGTCAGTGCCTTTCCCCTGACACTACCTCCCCTCTTCCCACTGGCCCTCCTAATCAGAGGTCCTGATAATTTGGTAACCTTTCACAACTGCAGGGAGTCATCCTTCAGTCTTGGGATCAGGGACTTTGAAATACCCAAGGAGTCAATTACAGCTTGGCTGTGTCCCTGGGAAAAGAAAGCAGCATCCGAGAGGTGGAAGGAATTGGGGTCCTGGGCAACGCGGGCATGTGAGTTCCGAGGCGCCTTCTCCCAGATGGTGCCTGCATCCCACCAAAGCTTCCGAGGAGACCACAGCCTGTAGGGGTAGAAAGAAGAGCCTGGGAAGACCCAGCTCAAGGTTGCTCTAAGCAAAAGAGAATATGAATGGAGAATTGTCTCGAATTAGAGGAGGATGGCAGGATTGTAACCCTTTGTATTCTAAAGATCTGACAGTGAATTGGTAGGTAGGTAGGACCTTGGCTAGTTGTTAATCAATACCCATTGGCCCTTTCTCTTTGCTGCATCCAGATTCCCTTCGACAGCCCCCTTGCCTCTGGGTGGGGCCCTGGGACGAGCCCTGACCAGTGGACCATGCGCAGAAGTGGCTCTGTCCTCTCTGGGCAGAAGAGGCCAAGAGCGTGCGTGCCTTCTCCAAGCTCCCTGCTTCCAGCGCGGGGCTCTGAGGACCTGAGGAAGGTGACGCCACAATGTTGAAGGACCCTGAGTCCCTCACATCTGCAAAGAACAGTCTCCCACTCCAACCCTAGCCAGTAAATCGAGCAAGAAAGAAAACTTGAACCTGTATGGATGAAGAATGTCGCCTGCCCTATCAGTCAACAGAGTGTTGCAGCCATCAAGCCATCATCAGCCATGGCAGCCATCCCCGATGGTGCACCCGGAGGGGATTCAGGATGGAGAAAAGCAGGATGCTGGCTCTAGATAGTTCAAATGCACATCAAAGGAAGGATTCCAATGAGCCCAGACTCCTGCCACTTCCCATACATAGAAAAATGCTAAATTCATTAACTTGAGATGTCTGGTTTTTCTTTAATTAACAGTAATCTTTTGATGTTCCGACTACCTGGTTGTTTGGGGGTTTTATGTTTTGTTTTGTTTTTGCAAAACTCCTATATGTCCTGGTTCCTCCTTTCCCTCTTCAGTGCAATCTCTCAGAGCGATCTGACACTTCCTCCTGGGCTTAAGTCCTCAGCAAGTCCACCAAGAAAAACATGATTCTCAACTTTTAGTTGTGCATCTTTTTCAGTCAACACCTGCTAAGCCACTGAGGTTTTAGGTTGTTTGTTAGTACAGCTACCATCAATTATCCTGACTGACAAAATGACATAATCAGAATTACAAACAAAAATATCCATTATATATATATATAGACAACAAAATAACTGTCCAAAAAAGGGAGCTGGTTAAATAAAGGATGGTACACAATACAGCGATTAAGACACGTCTTTAAAATGATGCTAATGACATGGGGATACGATAAAAAGTGAACTTATTGTTTTTTATACTGCAGAGTAGTAACCAAAAAGTAATTGTAAAATAATTTAAGTACTTTGCTTAGAGTCTTTGAAGGGGATTTATGGATCACAGATTTTTTTTTTTAATTCTCCCTTTCCCGTCTTACCACAGCACTTGCTCCCACACTTCCTCCTTCAAATATTCTTGCACAAAATCCCCGCCACTAGCCTACTTACCTCTAGCCTCCCCTTCGTTTTTCCCCCAATACTGTACCCCCAAAACTAAAGGACAGTCCACCATGCAGAAAAGGAAGAATAGGTGGAAGGAGGGCAAGACTGCTAACAGTCACACATCAACAGTGCTCACCCAGAACCTCGGGCAAAAGGAACTTCATTTTTCTACATCTTTCCAGAATCAGAATCTTGCTCACCTCTGGCCCAGGCTCAAAGGGAGCTCTTGTCATCAGAGAAAAATTAAGGAGTTCTCCACTGCCTGTGAAAGTAACTGAGGATGCTTTCTGCTACATTGCAGGCACGGAGAGAGAGCATGTTTAGCTTAGTCAAGGCCTCTTTCATGACATGGAAAGAAAAGAGGTCAAAGTTACATTAAAATGAAGAATCAAAGAGTTCTTTGATTTTTGAAAGAAATCATTAATTGCATGACTTTTGATCAGACTGCATGTCTTATCAAATCTGGAGCTCATACTTGCACGTGGATGAATAATACAAGAGTCCCCACAAGATCCCTCTTCCTCTGCAGCCCCATGTTTTTCTCCCTTTGGCTGGTGACAGTGGTTTTTTTCCTCTATGTGAGTTGGATGGGTTGGGAATGTGTCACTTTGAAAAGAAGACGCCCTAACACCTATCCATAAAAAAGGCAGAGTTCTGGTTACCCCAGCCCTCCCATCCATTCTGGGCACCCACTCAGGGCTCCAAAATGATCTTGTTGGCTGGGCCTTCACAGTACATAGGTGTGAATTAAATGACGAAGCTCTGGGCTGCATCAGACAGAGGGGGCAAATCATAATGTCTGATAGGACAGGTATTTTGCCTGTTTTTAAATTTCTACACAATGGGGGATCCTTTCCTAGGCTGACCCATCTGGAAGTTGCTTCCCCCCCCACCCAGGTATCAAATTTAGCCTCAACAGAACATGGGCCCTCAGAGACACCACAAACATAGAGACCCCAGAATGAGAAAAAGGAGAGCGCTGTAAACCTGGATCTCAAGGAGGACAGAAACAGGCATTTTGCAGACAGCATGAAAGGAAAGCACAGAAAGTGACTCCACTTAAAACAGAATTTTGAGCTACAACAGCTCCGGGGACTTGAATTCTCTCCAGTTAGTAAATACATAGTTTGCACCATCTTACCACAGAATAATCTGAGATAAGACGAGAGACAGGGTACTAAAGATCGACAAAACCTAGATTTTGAATGAGGAGGACTCTGAAATGGGCAAGAATAGAGACATTTGCACTCAATACAAAAAGCTGAGAGTTTTGTCCACCCTTCTGCGGAAGGTGAGCATTAAGAACCTCAGTAAAGGGGCTTCCCTGGTGGCGCAGTGGTTGAGAATCTGCCTGCCAATGCAGGGGACACGGGTTCGAGCCCTGGTCTGGGAAGATCCCACATGCCGCGGAGCAACTAGGCCCGTGAGCCACAACTACTGAGCCTGCGCGTCTGGAGCCTCTGCTCCGCAACAAGAGAGGCCGCGATAGTGAGAAGCCCGCGCACCGCGATGAAGAGTGGCCCCCACTTGCCGCAACTAGAGAAAGCCCTCGCACAGAAACGGAGACCGAACACAGCCAAAAATAAAAATAATAAATAAATAATAAATAAAATATTTAAAAAAAACCCCAAAAACATAAAGTCTGGAAAAAAGCTGAACACCTATATACCCACTGCAGACTTTACAATTAGTATTTTGAAAAAAAAAAAAAAAAAGAACCTCAGTAAAAATGACTTAGAGTCTTCAATTAATCCTTTTCTTAGTAAAATTGGAGGGAGATAAACAACCTTAGTAATCGTTACGGATAATATCCGGACTATGGGTGTGTCATTGGCAATGATATTATAACCATTCCTGGAGTATTACAATGGGCTGGTCATTGTCAAGGGCACTTTCAAATATTGTGCTGCTCTGCCCGAGCGCACTGCAGTGTAGATGTGATGAGTCCCACTTCACAGAACATAAACTGAGACTCACAGAGGATATATGATGCTTTATAACACCAAAAACAGAAAAATTTAAAGAAAAAAATGTCCCGTAGTCAAATCAGTACTGTTATTTTAATCACTTTTTCTGCACTTGTATTATTAAATTTTACCAAAATGAAACACTCCATCTAGTATTTTGTACCCTGCTTTTACACTACATCTTCCCACCATTAAATATTCTTGGAGAAAATTATTTTTAAGGAATGAACTGTTTTCCATCCTTTTTTTAAAAAAACATCTTTATTGGAGTATAATTGCTTTACAATGGTGTGTTAGTTTCTGCTTTATAACAAAGTGAATCAGCTATACATACACATATATCCCCATATCTCCTCCCTCTTGCGTCTCCCTCCCACCCTCCCTATCCCACCCCTCTAGGTGGTCACAAAGCACCAAGCTGATCTCCCTGTGCTACGTGGCTGCTTCCCACTAGCTAGCTATTTTACATTTGGTAGTATATATAAGTCCATGCCACTCTCTCACTTCGTCCCAGCTTCCCCTTCCCCTTCCCCGTGTCCTCAAGTCCATTTTCTACGTCTGCGTCTTTATTTTCCATTCTTAAGTTGGGCCATCCGTTATTTAACCAACCCCCTATTGTGGGATTTTTAGGTAGCTTCTAATATTTTTTCTATTACACTACTGGCTGAGATGAATATTCTTGAACATAAGTCTTGTACATAAATTTGACTTTCACCTTAGGATAAGATCCTAAAAGCAAAATTACTGGCTCAAAGTGTATGAACATTTTAAGGCTGTTGATACACAAATTGCCAAATTACCTTCCAGAGGGTTCGCACCCATTTCCATCCCCATCAGCAGCAACAGATGAAAACGGCCTTTTCCTTACATCCTTAGCAGCAAATTTTGTGCATTCTTAAAACTTTCTACCAATTAGATGAGCAAAAAAGAAATAGATTTATAACTTGCATTTCTTTGTTAGGTAGTGAAGTTGAACATCTTTCCATATTTATTGGGGATAAGCTTGTGTTCTATTGTGAATGCCCTGTCGCATCTTCTACCCGTGTATCTATCACTGTGTTGGAAGATGCTGGGATGCAGAACCTCCTTCGGTGTCTGGTGTGGTTCTGCTCCTGCTGGCACAGAGTCCTCTCTCAGTGGAAGATGGCTGCTCCTTAGCACTGAGAAAAGCCAGCACCCCTACAGCCCGCCATGGGCCTGGAAGTGATGTCTCAGTGGCTCTGGAGGAATTACATTCAGGTCTCTGGATTTAGCAACTCACCAGCAACCAGAACTGGTACTTCAGGACTAAATGACTCTGCAGTGCATCAGTTCTCATGAACTTGACCTTCTTCCCACCTTTTCACCCAGTGACTGAATCAGGCCAAGCTGCAGTGGAGACACAGCTTCGTCTCTCTTCTCCCGGGAGTGGGACTGAAAAGCCAGTACAGAGCAGATCATCCCTGCAGACACTCGCTGGGTGACCCCGGGGCACAGCAGGAGGAAAGAAGGGTGATCATCCTCACCCTTCTTGGAGGGTGGAGCCACGTTCCAAAAACAGATGCAGTAAGCACGAACCACACAACAACCCAGATGAACTTGAACTCAGCAGTTGGCATGAATAACCCCTCCTTTCTGCAAGTCACTGCTCACCCTGTGCCTCTCTCCATTGCTGAGTGGCTCCTTCTGGCTTGAAATCACTACTGGTGACTGACCACTGCTGGGGCTTTACATTGTTGTTCCCCCCACGAGAATGTCAAGTTCAGGGCATCCAGTTCCTCCGCGTGAAACCCTTCGTAGTTGCTATGGGTGAACGGATGAGTGAGCGATAAATGAACAAAACAATTTTTCCCTAGCACTTCCATGCTGTTTCTAAATGACAGATTTCCACAGCTCCCTCCCCCATACAACCACAGACTCTTTGAAGACATTTCTCTCTCTCCCCGCATGCCTGGCACAAAGGGGGATAAATGCTAATCGAGGGAATGAATGAACCAAACCTTATTTGGACCACAATAACGCCTACTTGAGCTCATCTTTCTGGGTTTTTTTTTTTTTTTGATGTTTTAGTTTAAATTTTATTTCCTGCCCCCAAACATCCATTAAGCGCCCAGGAGAAGGAAAAGGGGATGTGACTAGCAATAGAGAGAAATGTTCTTCACAACAATGGCCATGGCAAGCTTAGGCACTTTTGGTGACATCTCTCTGGGAAGTACTGGCAGAGGAATAAAAGGCAAACTGACACAGAAGTATTGCTTGGTGTGCATTTCCAGGCTCTGCCTTCTTTCTCATCTCTTGGTGGCAGGCGGAGGAAGAGGAGAAAAGGTTAAACTTTTTTATAAACCAGCAGAATAAGCTTATCACATCCTCTCACTATCTCTGCATAGGTTCTAGTCTCTGCAGCATTATATAAGCTTTACCCAAAGTAATGAACAGTTGAAAGTCAAATGTAATACTTCACCAAACAACTTAAAAATGCTTGCGCACCGGAAAGGATTAAGTTGCAGAGAACACAAATGGACCCAGAGCAACCTTTGCCAAAAGAGAATATTGTGCTAAATGTACAGCCATAGCTCTTTTCCATATGAAGAAACAGTCAGAAGGATAAAAGAACTTGGTCAAAATCACACAAGTAAGTAGGACAGAATCTGGTCTGTCTGTCCTCCCAAGGGTTGTGTTCTTTAACCACCAGGCTAGCTTTCCTCAAATCTGATTCATGCATAGAATAACTCTACCCCTCTGTTTGCCTTGAATATTCCCTGTTTATACGTATGCCTGCTGCAGTTTTGCACATTGCCCACTTTGACTCCCAAAAGCAACCGAGAATACACAATACTTTGGTCACACTATCCATGGACCACTGTGGTGGGACTGCCCAGGAAGCTTATTAAAAGTGCAGCTTCCAGAGCCCTACTCCAGATCTAGATACGTTTTCTGAGGGTTGGCTCAAGAATCCAGGTACAAGTCTTTTGAAGTGGTTTTGTGGAACCCCCCAGGTGAGTCTCTCGCTCTCTTAAGTTAATAAACCATTTCTTCTGCCTCCCGCAGATGCCCAGCCAGGTCCTGTTAAGGTAGGAGTCCCCACACCACATCAGAGGGATGCTCCCAGCCAAGTCAGCTCTGGAGCCTTGGAGAATCTGGATGGTCTCGTGCTGGCCCACCTGCCATGACAAACCTCCTCCAGAGCATTCCCCTTCCCATTTTACCTTCTACCACTCCCAAAGGCAGTCTGCTCCAATGAGGCCTGACTTCGTCTGTCCTGACGTGCACCCGCTCATTCAAGCAGTTTAGGAATGCAAGGTGCTGTGGTTCTCAACCAGGGTGGCCCAACCTCTAAAATAGTAGTCCAAGCAGTGTCTACCTCCTGGGCACATCCCCTCTACAACAACCCCAGTAAACGAATGTCCCATCCTTGCTTCTTCAAGGTCGGCAACAGGGAGTCCCCTCCTAAAGAAGGTTCTCTCGCATTGCCACACTCTCAAAGGCTGCCCCCAGCGTGCTTCCTTCCTGTGGGCCTGATCAGGCTAAGGGCAGAGTTGTCTCTTTCCTTCTCTGAGTCGGACCAAATCGTCTTAGTAACACCTCTTCACAGTGGTGACCGTGTGTTTCACGGGGGCTGCTGCTGAGCCTTTACCTCATCCTTTCATGGTGGAGAGAGAGAGGATTATAATGATTTCTACTTCTAGGGGAGAGGGGAGTGTAATGATTATGTTGTCATTTTGTATTATGCCCTTTGGTCATGAACTTGTTTTGAATTTCCTATGAAAATGGGCCTACCATTCCCACTTTGTGAGGTCATTCAGCACCCTCATTTTGCACCTTTAACATCTCTCTCAGTATCACTTGGAAATGTTTGAAATGGCATGAGCTTGTCCTCACATTCCTATCAGCTGTAAATCCGGAGCCCCAACATGAACCTAACCATTGAGCAGAACACCACTCCACTACCTGTGTAACACTGGGTAGGCCCCTTCACCTCTTGCTTTTCTTCAGTCCTCAGTTGTGAAAATGTGAGGGTTCTATGAATTTATATTTGGGGCAGGACAAGGGCGAGGAGAGTGTGTCCTTGCTTTTATTCTTCCAAACTGGAATGTCTTCCCTCTCTTCCCCATGGGTCCAAATCTCACTTGTCCTTCAGGCCCACTGCCAAGGAGCCTTCCCTGATTCCCCAGTCCACACAAATCTCTGCCTCTTAGGGTCAGTGCCATACAACCTAGCTGTCTCTTACGTTAATCTAGCCTCTCAAGCCAATCTCTGAATGTGGGTCTCTCTTGCCCTCCTGGGGCCCCTGGGGCTGTGCCAGCCCACCGGCACGCCCCACGTGGGGTGTCTGCTAGACTAGGGCATGGGTGGGGAGGCCCAGGTGTGAGGGGCCAGGCAGAGTACCTCTGCCCTCCCCCTGCTCTCCTCCACAAAACACTTTTAGAGCCAGTGTCCCTTCTCTAGGGACTCATAGAGGTGATGGGCCAAGGCTGTGTTTTGGATGTCAAGTAGATTAAAGGTCTTCATCCAGAAACTGGGAGAGACATGAGAGGGAAATTCTGGCAGGAGACTGTGTACAGCAGAAGTGACTGATCAGTTCTGATTTTCTTTGCAGCAGCAGTTCCTTTGGCCACGCCAGCAAAGGTGGAAGCAGAGAAGCCAGTCCCCAGACGTGCTCCCAAGAGAAAGCATGCTCCGGAAGAGTCAGACGAAGACCTGGGTTGCCCCAGACCCAAAATCCGGCGATTGGAGCACGGTGCCAGGAGGTAGACCCCACAGAATCTTGCTGGCTGAGCCATTCTGAAGAGAGGGCCATGGTGTAACTGCCTAAGGCAGCGAATGCCTCTTCCTGCAGTGACCCACCCCGTCCCCCCACTGCCCACTGCCACAGATCACAACCTGAGGCGTTCTGTCTGAGCCTTCCTCAGCCAGGAGCCTCCTTCCACACTAAATGGCCATAAGCAAGGAGCCTCAGAAACGGACGTTTGAAATGAGAGTCTGCCCTGAACATCCCAGGGCTGAAGCTGGCCTGGAAGAAAACGTGACGTTCCTCTGCTCAATCCTCAGGGGCCCCCTTGTCAGCTGAAGACAGAAAAGTCTGCACTCTGCGAGCCGAGGAGGATGCAGGAGCAGAGACAGGGTGCAGAGAAGCCTTAGCAGTCTACCACATGGGCTCCTGCTCTGAGCCATTGTCAGCGGCCACCACCACAAACCAGGGGGGAGCTGGGTTTTTTGAAACTGAAAGCGGCAATCTGTGGCTTCCCAAAGAGCCTCCTGCCTGGGGTCTCAGGAGGCAGGACAGAGAGACCCAGGAAGACCTGCTCCCTGAAGCAAGGACAGGATGGGGAGTCAAGCAGCACGCACCCTGCACCGAGGTTCACATGCTCCTTTATTCCCAGCCCTTTCTGTCCCCAGGGGTTCCCTTACTGCTCAATGTTTCTCTGTAACAGACTTCTAGGGTCGCCAGTGCTCACACTTAGGTCACTACCCCTGTGCTAGGCACTCCTGCTACCCAGGAAAGCTTCCAAAGGTGGAACAGCTCCAGGGGTGCCAGGGGTCAGAGCAAACACTTGAGAGGCTGGGGATGAAGGAGTTTGGGCACAGTCCCTAAAGCATCTCAGTGGTTGAGCTTCTGT
This sequence comes from Balaenoptera borealis, assembly GCF_965194805.1. Taxonomy (NCBI): domain Eukaryota; kingdom Metazoa; phylum Chordata; class Mammalia; order Artiodactyla; family Balaenopteridae; genus Balaenoptera; species Balaenoptera borealis. The sequence continues at coordinate 7,643,728 of NC_138880.1, forward strand.
GAGAAGGCACATCCCCTCTGTGTGTGTGTGTGTTGGGGGGAGGGGGTCCCCAGAGGAGGCAGCTAGGGGGAGGGCCTGAGGCTGGAAATGGGGAATGGCGTGCGGCCCCTGAGCAAGCACAGGCACTTAGCCCTTGAGGTTTCTGGGAAAGCTGGAGCCACAAGGGCCACGAGATAAGGCAAGTGTAGCAGCAGAACCCAGGTGCCAGGTCTTTCCTCAGAATCTATACTTCTCCACGAGGCCAGGCCTTCCATGCTGAGGTAGGAGGGATCCTGGCCAGAAGGTCGGCCAGCAGCCCTGGGAGGAAGGTTGCTGCGATGGGGGCTCTGCTGCCATGGAAATGACTTCATTTCCTTCCACTCAAATAGCCTACTGACTGGGTTCCTGCTCTGTTGAGGAAAAGGGTCGTTGACTCTCCCCAGAAGGTGTTCAGTTCACATCCCAAAAGGCCCTCTCTTCAGGCCCTGGGGAGGTGTAGCAGCTCCTGAGGACGCTCTTTCCTGAGGCTGGCTGACAGAAGTGGGGGGGGCGGTTCCTGAGAGTTCCCGGGTGCTGGTTGAAGTCCCCAGAGAATGGTCATGCAGGTTGGGGAGTCAAGTAGGTGGAGAGAGAAGGTCGGGGGCAGAGGGCCCCTTCCTGAATCCAGAGCTCACAAGGTTACCCCCCATTTCCAGAAACTCTCTCTTCCCCCACACCAGCCCACAGGGCCCCGTACCGGGACACCGGGAGCCCAGAGCACGTGTGGCCGCAGAGACGCTCGCACGCAGCCCTCGGAGTGCGCGGGGCCGGCTGCAGGCAGATGGGGACGAGGTGCGCTCCCGGGAGGCCTCGGGCTGAAGGTGGCCCTCTGAGAGAAGCGGCCCAGCTTGGCCAGGAAGGTGAGAGGCGGGGGAGAGCAACCTAGGGCGCCCCCTCGGAGCAGCGGGAGTGGGAAGAGGCGCAGGGGCGGAGGGAACCCGCGACGGGAGGCGAGTGGGCGCTCAGCAGAGGCCAGCTTAGCCCGCGGGAGCTGCCTCTGCGCAGGGGGCGGGAGGGCAGTGCCGCCCCGGGGCTGCCGGGCTTCGCGGATCGCGGCTCTCCGCACACGGCTCGCAGGGCCCTGTGACTCTGTATCCCCTCCCTCACCCCGCCCCCCTCGCGAGGCCGCGCCGCTGGGTGGCCTGTGTCGACGGGCACAACCCCATCGCCCGCCCCTCTCAGACCCGCCTCTGCCCACCTGCCTGGCCCTGCGCAGCTTGCGGCCCGGGGGCCTCGAAGGTCCCCGCGCACTCCGCCAGCGGCCTCTGCTGCGTCTGCTGCTGCTGCTGCGTCTGCTGCTGCGGCCGGGAACCCGCGTCCAGACCACGCCGGGCACCTCCAGCACCCCAAGTCCGCGGGAGCGCACGCGGGCCCTGAGGCGGGACTTCCCGCTTGTGGACGGGGGGCTGCAGTGTGTGCGGGCTGGTGGGGGCCGGTGGGGGCCTAGCCTGGCCCTGGGCAGGGGAGGAGGTCCGGAGCATGCAGAGCTAGTGGGGAGGCCCCCTCACACCACCCCTGGATGTCCTCTCCATCATCTCTGGATGCCCTTCCCCTTCTCTGTCATCCCCTCCCTGGTGGGAAGCCCTCAGCCCAGGCCTCAGCTGCTCCTAGTATAGTCTGTGTGACAGTGGGAGGTGGGGGACCCCCCGGCTGGCCCGGGCCAGGCAATGTGTCCTGCCTGATCCCAAGACCTAAGGAGCCCACCCATTTGCCTTGACCTCCCTCCAGCCACAACGACATGCCCCTGGTCCTGAGGCAGTTGTACCACAATGGGCTCCAGGATGTTAATCTGTGCAATTTCAGCCACGGCCAGACCAGCTTGGACAGGCTGAAAGACGGTCTCGTGGGAGCCCAGGTACCAAAGGGACACACAAGGTGCCACCATGGCTGCTGGGGAACGTGGGGCAGTTTGGGGGCCTCAGAGACCACAGCTTAGTCACATTGGAACTAAGTTACCATAGTGACCTAGAAAGTGCCATGCCATGGATGCTGGGGGCTACAGGGGTCACAGTGAGCCAACCTGACGGGCATCCAAGTACCACAGCAACAGCAACGCATTCCATGTGACTTCTGGGCACAGTGAGTGCTGTGCCAGCTGAGGAGGCTATGAGAAGCCCAAGGAGTGCCAAAGCCCAAACCAAGCCCTGGCCTTCCCTCAGTTCTGCTCAGCCTACGTCCCACGCCAGACCCACGAACGGGATGCTGTGCGCCTCACCCTGCAGCAAATTGACCTCATCCGCCTCATGTGTGCCTCCTATTCTGAGTTGGAGCTTGTGGCCTCAGTTAAAGGTAGACGGGGGACTTCCCTGGTGGTCCAGAGGTTAAGACTCCACGCTTCCACTGCAGGGGGCTCGGGTTTGAGCCCCGGTGGGGGAACTAAGAGCCCTCATGCTGCGCGGCACGGCCAAAAACAAAAAGAAAAGGTAAACAGACTGGTGGTGGTAGGTGCTAGGGACTTCAGTAAGCTACCCCTGCCTCTGGAAATAATCATCTGACCTACCTGCCCCCAGCTCGCAACAATACCCGGAAGTTGGCTTGCCTCATTGGTGTGGAGGGCGGCCACTCACTGGACAGTAGCCTCTCCATCTTGCGTACCTTCTGTGCGCGGGGTGTGCGCTACGTGACACTCACCCACACCTGGAACACGCCCTAGTGAGCGCAGTGCAGATGGTAAGGGCCCAGTGAGGCAGGGATCTGCGCAAGATCACGCTGGGGCCCAAAGCAAGTTTACCCCTGGGATCCGGCCCTGAACCTGGGGTGAGGAGGGGAATGGAGGTTTGCAGAACAAGACTGAATCCCCAGAAGGGCCCTCCTACTGCCAGGCACAGCCCAGTTTGGGTCCCTCCTCTCTCACCAGGGAGTTGCAGGTGTAGACGGTTCCACAGAACCTCTTTCTAGGCTCTTGTAGCCAAGTCATGGCCACCAGTCAGACTGCCTCCTGGCCATCCTGCAGGGCACAGAGCTCAGCAAAGGGTATCCACCCTCTACAGCAATGTCAGTCGGCTGACCGGCTTGGGCGAGGTAAGGACCCGGGTTCCATACCCTGCCCCACATGAATGTCCAGCCCCGCCTGTTCCCTACAGATAAATGCACACAAGGTAAATACAGCCCTGATGCCCTCTCCCCATCCTGTCCCTGCAGAAGGTGGTGGCAGAAATGAACCGCCTGGGCATGATGGTGGACTTGTCCCACGTCTCGATGCTGTGGCACGGCGAGCCCTAGAAGTGTCACAGGCAGCTGTCACCTTCTCCCACTCAGCTGCCCGGGGTGTGTGCAAGAACACTCGGAATGTTCCTGATGATATCCTGCAGCTTCTGGTGAGAGACTGCCCTGGCCCTCAAACCTAAAGCAAGAGGTTCAAACCGGGAGCCCTTGAACCTGAGCCTCTTCTCCCTCAATTTCCTCAAACCCCAGGTTAAATACCTTCTGCCCCCAAAACCCACGGTCCACAGCCCCTGAACTCTTGAGCCCTAGGTGGGGGTCTAGGTGGTAAGAGACTCCTCCAAACCCGGAAACCCAGGGCCAAGACACCACCCAGACCAGGGCTGCGGCTCCTCCATTCACACAAACCCAGAGAGGAGGCGACTCTGCCCTCAACGCCTTCCTCACAGGGCCCGAGCGCGTGAACAGGCAGGTGGCGTGCTGGGGGCCAAGCTGCCTGTCCACCGGTCCGCCCCTGCAGAAGAAGAACGGTGGCATCGCGATGGTGCCCTTGTCCGTGCAGGTGCTGCAGTGCAACCCGTTAGCCAGCGTGCCTACTGTGGCAGGTGAGCCTCACCCTGGGCTCTCTGAAAACTCTGATTTGGAGCTGAAGCTGGGTCCAAACTTGGGGAGGACTTCAGAAGAGCCCCAGTGGTTTGCCCCACCTGTTGGCAATAGGTACAGCTCCCAAGAACCCAATAATGGACGGTACACAGCACCTTGGTGCCATGTGGAACTGGAGCCACGGAATCAGAACTGCGATACTGATGGGTATCAGGGAGGCTGTCAGACACAGAGCCCGGGTGCTGCCCAACTGTGCCTCTGCAGGGGCTCCTAAAGCGCACTGCCCCTACCTCTGGCCAAGGGACTGGACAGCTCCTTAGGTCTCTGGGGTCTCCATCAGTTGTACTCTTGTTCCTCTCTCATCCTCCACACCCGGGGAAAGGAGCCCCCACAGGTTCTCAAGGAGACTGGGAGGCAGGGTGAATCGTGGGTGGGAAATGGCCCAAACAGGGGGCTCTGGGGTCCACTCCAAATCTGAAGTCCAGTCTAGAGCCAGCTGGGATCACTTCAGATCAAACCTCAGGGCCCTCTAGTTGGTACTCTCGGTGCCAGGCCACGAAGGAACTGGCCTGTTTGGCCTCCAGGCTGCAAAAAGGGGAATCAACAGAGGCCAGTCATCACCCCCACCCCTGCCCTGGAAGCCCCACGCTGCTGACTTCCCATTCTTCAGATCACTTCGACCACATCAGGGCAGTCACTGGATGCAAGTTCATCGGGACTGGCGGAGGTTATGACGGGGCTGGCCGGTGAGTGCTTCCCCGTGGCTTGTCTCGGGCTGGCTGGGCAGCAGTGGGGCGTTCACAGCCACCGTGCCCACCACACTGTGGTCCTCATGGCCTTGACCATAGCCTCAGGTGTGCTGGCCCAACTGGTATCTCCCCTCTCCCAGGGTCTGCTTCCTGGGCTCTCCTGTTTGGCCCTACTCTACGTCATCATATTTGTCTAAAACACCACACAGAGCTCATCTGCCCAGCATCTGCGCCCATCCAGTGCCAGCAGACCCACGGCCTCTGAGCAGACTCTTAGCAAGGTCTGGGCTGGGCTGACCATCTTCTCTGCCTGCAGCTGGGTCTGTGCATGCAGGGGGGGGCTCAACCCAGTTCTTAAAAAGCTTTTCTTCTCTTTATAAATGGAGGCAAAAATTGCATTCAGTGAAAGGCATAGATCTTAACAGTACAATTCAATGACTTTTGACGAATAGTCGAGGCGCTTTTGGGGCCTTCCTCTGAAGGATGAAGAGCAGGAGTGAATCATTTACTCTCTCCAAGTCTCCATTTTCCATATCTGACCAGGGCTGGGGTTCAGTGGATCCTGGACACACAGGGCTTTGGTTCTGACTCAGGACCAGGGAACAGGTCTGAGACCCAATAGCTGGCTGGCTGGCGGCCACAAGGGTTCCCGCAGGGGCTGGAGGACGTGTCCATATACCCGGTACTGATAGAGGAGTTGCTGAGGCATGGCTGGAATGAGGAAGAGCTCTGGGGTGTGCTTCGAGGAAACGTGCGGCGGGTCTTCATCTTCAGACAGGTGCAACAGGTATGCTGGGCTGGGCAAAAGAGGAGCTCTGAGCAGGTGGTCTGAGCAAGTGTACGTGGGGGTGCTGTGAGAGGTGCTGCCCGCTGACTTCTGCCTCCAGGTACGGGAGGAGAACGAGGGACAGAGTCCCTTGGAGGATGAGTTCCCAGATGAACAGCTGGGCAGCTCTTGCCGCTCCGTCCTCCCACGTCTGCATCAGAGAGAGGATCTGGCTCCAGACCAGAAACTGGCTCCAGACCAGAGCTGCGGTTCGTGGGAATCCCATTTTGTCACCTAAGTGGTCATTCTCAAAATCTTGCCCCCACATGGGCCCAGGCCTCACAGTTATTGCTGCCTTCCCAGTCCTCATTGTTTGGCTCTGGTGATCCAGTTAATCCTGCCAGATGTCACTTTGGCAGCCACAGATATCCCACAAAGTTTCCTTGCATGCGAGCACAAACATTTCCTGAAAATAAGTGTTTTTGAAATGGAATCAGCACGAGTGTCCTTCTCCGTGGTGGGGTCTGTGGTGCAGGCTCCCAATACTGGGGTTTGGTGGGGGACCCTGCAGTTTAGACACCGGACACTCAAGGAAGACCTGTTGGCAGTGGCCTGAGGAAACCCAGGTGGCTTGGCTCAGCACTGGAAGAAGACAGTGGGTGGCTCTGACTGCGGGAGTGTGGACCTTACTCGGTTCCCTCTGTGTAGCTCACCTCAATCCACATCCTGACCCACTGAGCACACCTGGGGATCTTTCAGGGAATTCTGGTTCAGATGCCCAAGAAGAGAACATGCCTAGATCACAAATGATCTTTGTACCTATTTGCACAGAGCCCAGAATCTCAGGCTACTTAATGGGCCATGGACCTCCAATGGCTAGACTGCTCTGGATGTGGGCACACCTCCTCCCCTGTTCCTCAGGGACTTCCTCTCTAATCGGTTCAGGCTACTTAGACAACCACCGCATCTTCCCCCAGTTCATTAATGATAATAGCAACTGCACTAATTATAGCCAAGATTGAGTTAATACATTGAGTTAATAATGAGATGTAGGGCTTCCCTGGTGGCGCAGTGGTTAAGAATCCACCTGCCAATGCAGGGGACATGGGTTTGAGCCCTGGTCCGGGAAGATCCCACATGCCGCGGAGCAACTAAGCCCGTGCGCCACAACTACTGAGCCTGCGCTCTAGAGCCCGTGTGCCACAACTACTGAGCCCACATGCCGCAACTACTGAAGCCCGCGCGCCTAGAGCCGGTGCTCCGCAACAAGAGAAGCCACCACAATGAGAAGCCTGCGCACCGCAACGAAGAAGAGCCCCCGCTCACCGCAACTAGAGAAAGCCCACGTGCAGCAACGAAGACCCGACACAGCCAAAAATAAACAAATAAATGCATAAATAAAATTTAAAAAGATAAAATACAGTACTGTTAACCATAGTTGCCATGCTGTACATTACATCCCAGAACGTATTTGTCTTGTAACTGGAAGTTTGTATCCTCTGACCACCTTCACCCATTTCCCCCCCACCTCATCCCCATAGGTTAAAATTTTAAATAGAGAAGCCCAGATAAGCTTCAATGAGAAGATGACATCTGAGCAGAGATTTGAGTTAGCCAAGATGGTATCTAGTGGAAGAGTGCACAGGAGAGGAAAGGGGCAGTGCAAAGACCCTGGGGCAGGAGCTTGTCTGGTGTGTTAGAAGAACAGTAAGGAGGCCACTGTGGTTGCGGCACAGAAAGGAGAAGAGAGTAATGGAATTCAGATACACAATGGATGGAGAGCAGTAAGCAGATAGGACACAGTGGTCAGACCCCGAATGGCCCTGTAGGACGCTCTGCGGGCTTTGTTAGCTCTTCACGATAGGAGCCAGTGAAGGGTTTTAAGGAGAGGAGTGGCGTGACTGATCACATCCCCCATGATCACGGTGACTGCTGTACGAAAAACAGACTGTGGGGGCCACGGTAGACACAGGCAGATCAGTTAGAACGCTCTTCAGTCACCGATGTCAGAGATGATGGTGGCTCAGGATGGAGAGATAGTAGGGGAGGTGGTGAGAAGTGGTCACATTCTAAAAATATTTTGAAGGTAGAGCAACAGGAGTAAAACGAAGAAAATCAAAATCCCATGTCCCAGAGATAACTGTTAATTTATTTACTCTAAGCAAACATGGTCCCCTCTAAAAACTACAAAGCTTGCCAAGGATGCTCTTCTCAGAGGTACTAACTTTTTACTCCTCAGCCTACTCCGGCCTGGCCTCCCCCCTCTGCCACTCTCCCAAAACTGCTCTGATTAAAGTCACCAATTACCTCGAAGTTGCTCAATCTACGAGACACTGACCTGTCCTCAATCTTGTTTTGCTAGCAGCACATGGCATGGTTGAGCCTCCCGTCTTCCTTGGTCTCTCTCCTCCCTGGGTTCGTCGACCGCACACTCTCCCAGTTTTCCTCTCTACCCCTGCTTTTCAGTCTCTTTTGCTGGTTTCACCTCCTCCCCTCACATGTGGAGGTTGCTCCTTAGTCGTGGGCCCTCTTCCCTTCTAATTTCACACATCCTCCCTCACAAATTTATTCACTCCCATGGTTTAAAATATTGGCCATGATCATCTCCAAAGGCATCCCAACCTCACACCAACTGCTCAAAACACATCCCCACTCGGATGTCTTAAGGGCAACTTCTACTCAACATGTAGAAAACAAAGCCTTGATCTTCCCTCCTAAGCCTTGTCCTCTGTCTCCAATTATTTATTTAACATACGCTTACTGAGCCCCTAAGATATGCTAAGCACTGGTAGGCACTAGAGATAAAATGATGAGGCAGGAGGGAAAGGTTCAATAGAATGGAGGGTTATAGAAAGGGAACTTACAAATATGTGTGAAATTAAAACTGTGTATGGTGCTACGAAGGAGCAGTTACGTAAGGCTGTGGGAGTCTATGTCAACGGGGAAGAGACTGATGGGGGTTGAGGAGGGTCTCCCTTAAGAAATAATCTCTGGGGACTTCCCTGGTGGCGCAGTGCTTCAGAATCCACCTGCCAGCACTGTTTACAACAGCCAGGACATGGAAGCAACCTAACTGTCCATTGACAGATGAATAGATAAAGAAGATGTGGCACATATATACAATGGAATATTACTCAGCCATAAAAAGAAACGAAACTGAATTATTTGTAGTGAGGTGGATAGACCTAGAGTCTGTCATACAGAGTGAAGTAAGTCAGAAAGAGAAAAACAAATACCGTATGCTAACACATATATATGGAATTTAAAAAAATAAAATGGTTCTGATGAACCTAGGGGCAGGGCAGGAATAAAGACGCAGACGTAGAGAATGGACTTGAGGACATGGGGAGGGGGAAGGGTAAGCTGGGACGAAGTAAGAGAGTAGCATTGACATATATACAATACCAAATGTAAAATAGCTAGCTAGTGGGAAGCAGCTGCATAGCACAGGGAGATCAGCTCAGTGCCTTGCGACCACCTAGAGGCGTGGGATCAGGAGGGTGGGAGGGAGACGCAAGAGGGAGGGGATATGGGGATATACGTATGCATATAGCTGATTCACTTTGTTATACAGTAGAAACTAACACACCATTGTAAAGCAATTATACTCCAATAAAGATGTTAAAAAAAAAAAAAAAAAAAAATCTGCCTGCCAATGCAGGGGACACGGGTTTGCTCCCTGGTCCGGGAAGATCCCACATGCCGCGGAGCAACTAAGCCTGCGAGCCACCACTACTGAGCCCATGCGCCACAACTTCTGAAGCCCGTGCGCATAGAGCCCGTGCTCCGCGACAAGAGAAGCCACTGCAGTGAGAAGCCCGTGCACCGCAACGAAGAGTAGTCCCTGCTCGCCGCAACTACAGAAAGCCCACGCGCGGCAACGAAGACCCAACGCAACCAAAAATAAATTAATTAATTAATTGATCAATTAATTAAAACTTATATTAAAAAAAGAAAGAAAAGAAAGAAAAAATCTCTGCTGGGAATTCCCCGGTGGTCCAGTGGTTAGGACCCTGTGCCTCCAGTTCAGGGGGCCTGGGTTCAATCCCTGGTTGGGGAACTAAGATTCTGCAAGATGGCATCGCAGCCCAAATAAAAATGAAATAAAATAAAATATAATAAAATAAAAAAAGAAAGAATCTCTGATTTAAGGTCTAAAGGGTGAGAAGGTGTTTATCAGGCCAATATGTGGGGAGAAAATTTTTCCCATTTCAGTAAGTAGCACCTCCATTTACCCAATTACACATCCTTAACCCACAATCCCCACATCCAATTCATCACTAACTCCTATTCACCTCCAAGCCATCACTAACCTTCCAAATATGACTCTAACCTGCCTGCTTTACTCCATCTCCAAGGCCACCACTGTGCACAAAGCCAGTCTCCTAATGAGTCTCCCCAAATCTACTCCTGCCCCCTCCTGTCTATTCTCTTACAATAGCCAGTATGGTGTCTGAAAAAGGCATCTCTGCTAACACCACTTCTCTGTTTATACCCTGCAATGGCTTCCCACCAAGTTTAGGATAAATCCCAAACAGATGATGGACTGGAGGCTGAAAGACAAGAAGGAGGTAGGGGGCTTCCCTGGTGGCGCAGTGGTTGAGAATCTGCCTGCTAATGCAGGGGACACGGGTTCGAGCCCTGGTCTGGGAAGATCCCACATGCCGCGGAGCAACTAGGCCCGTGAGCCACAAGTACTGAGCCTGCGCGTCTGGAGCCCGTGCTCCGCAACGAGAGAGAGAGGCCGCGATAGTGAGAGACCCGCGCACCGCGATGAAGAGTGGCCCCCACTTGCCACAACTAGAGAAAGCCCTAGCACAGAAACGAAGACCCAACACAGCTAAAAATAAATAAATAAATAGATAAATAAATAAATAAATAAGAAATGAAAATTCTCAGGCTTCACTGCAAGACCTAGAATCAGAAACTCAGGGGGTTCCACCCAGCAACCTGTGCCTTACCAAGCCCTCCAGGTCATTCTGACGCCCTCTAAAGTTCAGAAGCGCTGGGACTTCCCTGGTGCTCCAGTGGTTAAGACTCTGTGCTTCCACTGCAAGGGGTGCAGGCTCGACACCTGGTCGGGGAACTAAGATCCCGCAGGCCGTGTGGTGGGGCCCAGAAAAACTTGAGAAGCGCTGATGTGGCAGGGTGATGAGGAGGGACAGTGTTGGAAGCTCAGGTCCCAGCCTGAGCGCTACGAGGGCATGGACCTACTGATGCTGGTACCAATTCCAGTGTGTGGGGAGAGGGTTTCCCCCATACCACCAAGCAATTCTCAGGGTGACCTACAATTTAATTCTGACACTGTCTACCTGGAGATGGCATCAGCTCCCGCAGGTTAGGGTCTCAGTCCTACAAGACTGTCCCTCCTCCCTCACTTCAGAAGCCAATATCAAGTCCACGTTGTCACCTGTGCCTCTGACCGACTGGGTAGAGATCAGAGGTTCCCACGCCCCGCACCCCACTCGGGTTCCATTGATTTGCCAGAGCAGCTGACGGAGCTCAGAGAAATAGTTTACTTCCAGATGGAAGGGGTGCATAGGGCAAGGTGTGGGGAGAGGGTGCAGCGCTTCCGTGCTGTCTCACATCACCCCACTCTCTCCGCATCACCACGTGCACACCAGCAAGGAAGCTCTCTGAACCCTCTCCTTCTGGGTTTTGATGGAGGCTTCATTACATAGGCATGATTGATTAATCACTGACCACTGGTGATTGAGTTCAGCCTCCAGCCCCTCTCCCCTCTCAGGTCACGGGTGGGACCGAAAGTTCCAACCTTCTAATCATGTCATTGGCTCCCCTGGTGACCTGTGCCTGGCATCTTTAGATTTCACAAAGTCACCTCGTTAACTTACCAGTAGACACTTGTATTAACTCTCATCACAGGAAATTCCAAGGGTCTTAGGAGCTCTGCCTTAGGACTGGGACGAAGATTATTTATTTATTTATGCCGCACAGCGTGGATTGAGGGACACCCTCACTTCACTGCCCTCGGCAGTGAAGGCACTGAGTCCTAACCACTGGACCGCCAGGGAACTCCTCATATTTATTTAAATCACAGCATGCAAACAAGATGTATCCCTCCTCCTTCCGTTCTTCCGGGAGCTTGTGATAGAGCCTGTTTAGAATGCATGGGTTAGGCCCTAGGGAGTTTCTCTGGGGAGTCCCCATGGAGAGCTTTCTGTGGGCAGGGAAAGAGTGAGGGTAAATTTTCCCTTGCTCTGGTCCTATCAAGTCCTAACCAGGCTGTGGTAGGTGGTTGTTCTGTTGGAATTGCAGGGGATGAACTGTAGTGAGGAGCTGGGTGTAAAGGAAGCTGTGTGGTACAGGAACCCCCAACCATCTGGGGAAGGTCAAGAGGACAGCAGTTATCTGAGGAGACTCAAAGTAGGGGACACCTGAGAGTGAGCTTGCCTCATTCAGGTGTAGGAAGAGACGAAATCTTTTTTTGGCACGGCTTGTAGGATTTTAGTTCCCCGACCAGGGATCGAACCGGGGCCACAGCAGTGAAAGTGCAGAATCCTAACCACCGGACCACCAGGGAATTCCCTTTTTTTAATTCTTTTTTTTTTGGCCCACACGGCTTGCGGGATCTCAGTTCCCAGACAAGGGATCGAACCCATGCCCCCTGCAGTAGAAGTGCGGAGTCCTAACCCCTGGACCGCCAGGGAAGTCCCAAGAGACAAAATCTTGACCTCCTTTCCTTCCCCTCCTGGACAAAAGGAAGGTTCTGAGTGAACCATCAACTTTCACGCAGTTACTCCAGGATTTAAGTGTTCACAGTGCAGGCCCAAGAGCCAGGGTCCTCTGCTATCCCCTCCACGCTGAACCCAAATACCCCTCTGGTCACACACACGGTGTGTGGCACCCATATGTGAGTGTCACACACGCAGGCCAGCTGTCTCACGGGTCAGGATCAACAGCTCTCCCTCCTGTTTCCGATGGCCCATCCTCAACCCTGCAGGAATGTGGAGGAAGCTGTAAGTCCAGAGCAAGGAAGAAGAAGCTGGAGTCCCCAGGAGGCATAGAGAAGCCTGAAGGTTCTGTTTGGAGGTGCTAAACAGGACATTCTGGCAACGGAGGGACTATCCACTCACTGTTGAGTGGTATTTCCAATAAAATTTTTTTTTTGGCTGCATCACACGGTTTGCCAGGATCTTACCTCCCCGACCTGGGATCGAACCCGTGCCCCCTGCAGTGGAAGTGTGGAGTCTTAACCACTGAACCACCAAGGAAGTCCCCAATTAAATCGTGACTACAGCGAAGAATGGTGCTGCCATCATGTCCTCTGCGGTTGGAGCGCTTCCATACCTAGGGCTGAACAGGTGGAGGGGATGAACCACAGGACACACACTCTACAAAGTGCCCGCACACAAAGATCTCTTTTGCCCCTGGGCAGCGGGATGGCCCCTTGCCCGGAAAAGGCCAATCTAGGCTGCCATCTACGCAGGTTCGGAGAGAGAAAGTCATACTACTCTCTCCCCAGATCAGACCAGGTCCACTGGCATAACTGGTCAGTGAATTGAGTAAAGGCGTAGCAAGTTCATCAGGTTGCAGGGTTTTGGGTGTCAACGCCCCTCTTGTCAGACATCAGAGCTTTCTAGCTTGCTGTAGAGGTCCCTCGTCTGTTAGAGGCTCAGCTTGGGAGCCAGGAGACACAGATCTGGGTGGGCTTCCGGTGATTCTTGGAGGGCTCAGAAGCAGAAACTGTCCCAGGCGTTGGGGGATTGCCTGAGTGACAAGTACACTTATACCCAGGATTCCAATGCAAATCGGAACCTCTCCTACAGAGGCTCGGAAGATTTTAACACTTCCAAGTCCTGCCTGTCCTTTTGGAGGGCAGTCTTGCTTCTCCCAGGTTGGGGTGGAGGGACTAGGAGAAGTTTGAACACAGGCACCACCCTTCGCTTTTCTTCTCCTAAGGGAATGAATGGAATGGAGCCACTTTGAGAGGGATGCTCCCTTCCTTGTTTTAACGGAGTCTTCCAGCAGGAGGCAGCACTGAGTTGAATATCGTAACTGGAAACTAAAAACCTTCATTCCTCTTCAGAACAAAATGACAGCTCAAAGTCTTCCTTTTAAAACTGTCTCCCTGTGCTCTGGCCTCTGAACAGTTGGGGGGAGGAGGGATGCACCTCTACTTTGGTCATGGGACCTCCTCTCTGCCACTCTCCCTGCAGGACACATTCAAGTCATACTCTTCAGAATGTGTGCATTCAAGAAAACCTTTTTTTTTTTTTAAATTTCGGCTGCACCGGGTCTTAGTTGCGGCAGGCACACTCCTAGTTGCGTGTGGGATCTAGTTCCCTGACCAGGGATCCAACCCGGGCCCCCTGCACTGGGAGCGTGGAGTCTTGCCCACTGGACCACCAGGGAAGTCCCAAGAAAACCTAATCTTTAAGAGCCACACTTTTCTCCAATTAATCTGCAGTTTCCTTACCTTCTCACACTCCTTTAACCGGCTGCAGAGAGGAGAGAGGCTTTGTTCTAGTTAATTCCAGAAACTGAGGCGTCTCTTGCCTGTCGCTGGGGTGCTGGCTCTTCCACACGGGATTCATTGTCCTGAAGCAAGGGGCGCGTGTCCTCTAAGGGGGTCAGGGAGGCCTGGACGCGCTAAGTCCTGAAGCTTATTTTGAGGAGGCCAAGTTTGTGATTTCAGCAATGAAAGCCGGATGCACAAAGCAAGAATCACACTTGCCTCAATTGCTAAAGGCATGTTGCCTCGCCAGGTCGGCTCTGGAAAGCAGGGCTTTGCTTTGCTCTCCAGTGCCTAAAACAGTGCCTGCACATAGGCACATGGTAGGCACTCGATAAATAACCTTTGCACAAATGAGAAAATGCTACCAATCTCCTAAAGCCCAGACCTCAGTTCCAACCAATATGGTACAAAGGGCATGGGTTTTGGGCTTCCCTGGTGGCGCAGTGGTTAAGAATCTGCCTGCCAATGCAGGGGACACGGGTTCGAGCCCTGGTCTGGGGAGATCCCACATGCCACGGAGCAACTAAGCCCGTGCACCACAACTACTGAGCCTGCTCTCTAAAGCCAGTGAGCCACAACTGCTGAGCCCTCATGCCACAACTACTGAAGCCCATGCACCTAGAGCCCGTGCTCTGCAACGAGAAGCCACCGCAATGAGAAGCCCGTGCACCACAACGAAGAGTAGCCCCCGCTCGCCGCAACTAGAGAAAGCCCACAGACAGCAAGGAAGACCCAATGCAGCCAAAACATAAATAAATAAATTTATTTAAAAAAAAAAAACCAAAAACATGGGTTTTGGAGCTGGACAGAGTTGGAATCTTAATTCTGACACACACTAGCCATGGACATGTGTGAAATGGAAATAAAAACACCCACCTTATGTTATTGGGACCATAAATAAGATTGTAGTAAATCTCCAGACATAGAGAAGGCATTCAACCAGTTTTTCCCCTCAATAATCTAATCCTGTGCTACCTCAGTTTACCTGGTGCTACCCAACACACTTCAGCCTCCCATGACATCCTTACACACACCATGTCCATCCCAGACACACCCACGCTCACTGGGTCCCCTCTACGGCCTCCATGTCCTCTGCACTCTTCACCTGCTCCTGTCCCACTGGCCTGTCACTCTCACTCATTGGCACTTAATCGTGCCTCCTGGGATTATTTCATACTTTCTCAGGTGTTTGTCTTGAAATTCTCTTGTATTGCCTCAAGGCCTGGCATCATGCTGCATGTGCATGAGGTTTAGCAAAGGCTCGTTAAATCAGAACGAGGGTGGACTTAGCTGGAAAAGACCCCCATGCTGGATCTGTCGATGAAGCCCGCCCTTCCTGAAGTACTGGTTTCAGACCATGGGACCTCGTGCTTGGCCCTGTGTCCTTGGGCCTTTTTTTGAGTCCTTTAGCGGTGACCATCACACTAGAGGGTACCAGTAGAAAGACGGCCTACGATGGAACCTCAGTCTGGCTACCTGGGAGTTGGAGGGATGCCCACAGCTGTGCCAACAGCAGAGGAGATTGGAAAAATCATTTGATCAGGCCCCTACGCTCTGCTTGTGCTTGCTGGGAACATTCCCCAAGGTTCTGTTTTGGCCTTCTCACTGCTTACTCTGTGCCACCCCTAAACTGGCATTCCTTTCTGGGTCACTCAGACCATGATTTCCTCCACCTCACCAAGTGGTCAGAGGCTATACCTCTTCCCATATGCACTACCCTGGGGTAGCCTCTTCATTCACGTTTGGAAAACCCAACAGCTTTGACATTCCTCCAGCTAACATGCTCTCCTGGCCCCTGTACCTCAGGCCATCCATGATCCAGGAAGGCCCCCCCCACATTAAAACCCTACCTGTCGGGCTTCCCTGGTGGCTCAGTTGTTAAGAATCCGCCAGCCAATGCAGGGGACACGGGTTCGAGCCCTGGTCCGGGAAGATCCCACATGCCACGGAGCAACTAAGGCCGTGCGCCACAGCTACTGAGCCTGCGCTCTAGAGCCCGCGAGCCACAACTACTGAGCCCACGTGCCACAACTTCTGAAGCCTGTGCACCTACAGCCCGTGCTCCGCAACAAGAGAAGCCACCGCAATGAGAAGCCCGTGCACCACAACGAAGAGTAGCTCCCGCTCGCTGCAACTAGAGAAAGCCCACGCGCAGCAACGAAGAGCCAACGCAGCCAAAGATAAAATAAATAAAATTTAAAAAATAAATTTATTTTAAAAAAAAACCCCTACCTGTCCGACAAAATCCCTTCTCCTCCGTGAAGTTTCTCCGATTCCCTTAACCCATGGCATCGACACAGCCTCCGCACATTGGACAATCATGTAAATGTTGCTTTATGACATTTCCTGGTGTCCTTTTACCACTCACAGTACCCCTCACCTCTGGATCAGGTTGTAAGCTCCTTGGGAAACACACAGTGTAGCTTAATAGTTGTATTTTCCTGGTTCATAGCATGCAGCATCTGCCCCACAGTTGGCACCGGGTCCCCCGACTGCAAAAACAGAGCTTTGGGTGATGCCCGAGGGTGGGCAGGCCCAACTATGGAGATTTCCTTGAATACCTCAGTGGATGTTGAATTTCCTAGATTATCTCAGTGGATGTTAAATCGGACCACGGGGGCCTTACCTCCCCAACGAGATTTTAACTTCCTCGAGGACAAGGACTGTGTCACAGACCTTTGCCACTCCACGGCACCCAGCCAGGATGACGCTCAAGAAATACCTGGGTTTTCTGGAAGAGATACTTTTGTCCTGTGGGAAAGGCTCACAACGTGTGAAGAATTTTCTTACTGTCAGAGAGGCCAACTTTTATACCCTGTCCCTTGGATCCTGAGAGGTAGGACCAAGAAGGGGAATGGACTTGTGATCATGTAGACTTGTGAGCAAGGCCTCTGGTTGGATGTCAGAAGGGGAGAGAGGGAGACGCTTCTAGGGGAAAGCTGAGGGATCGGGAAGACGGGGCTAGTCTCTAGTCTGATCCTGGTTGGGGCTTTAGCTGTTGCCTCTGCTCTGGTGGTGGTTCCTCCACCGTCTTACCCCCTAGCCACGGGAAAAGGATATGCTGCGCGCCTGGGGTCCACCTGTCCCCACGGCCGGGTCCTCCCCACACTGTCACCAGGCACAGGGATTCCAGCTGCCGTCACAGTCTTTGCCGGGAGACGAGACTCCAACTCAGCTATAGAAGATAACCAGGCAAGGGACTTGGCCACTAAGGCTTTCTGTTCCCCAAACGGCAGGTTGACAAGTGCTGAGTCCAGAGCTGGTGAGGTCCAGGTCAGCCATGCCCTCTTGGTCAAAGGCCATCCACCCCCCCAGCATACCCTGTGATGAGAAACACCTGCTGCTTCTCAGTAGGGACCTCTACCCGGCATTCAAGGCCCTTAGAAATCTGGCCCCCCTTTTCTGGTCATTTATAAGCCACCCCTACCCTCACAAATTGCCTGCTCTGGTCAAAGCGGGGAACTTGATGTCTTGTCCTTGTACAGCCTGGTTCCCCAAGACCACCTGCCCTTGGCAACATGGGCCCCTGCCTCCCCCCAGCCAGTCGTTCTCAGGACCCGGCTGTAGCATCACCTCCATGAAGCCTCCCCTTGCATGGACCACTCGCTGGTTACCAACTCTATACAACCTCTTTTATGCTACCTTTTCTCATGGGCAAATCTTACATTTCAGTGAAATCCCCAAGAGAGCTTCTCGTGTCCGTGTTCCCCTGGCAGCTCATACAAAGGGACACTTGACAGACACCAGGGGCACACGTGGATCAATACGTCGATGTCAGCGGGGGGTCAGGCTCTCCTTCCCTTTGATGCTTGCAGGGGCGGGCCCGCAGGGCTAAGGTGACTGAGCCACTGGACACGTTTGGTGGGGACACAGTCTAGAAAAGAGGTAGCACCTAGCACCGAAAAACAGGAGATGGAGAGTAGTACAGCTCCAACCCTGCCCCGATGACATGTGTCCTGGACCAGCGTGCGCTGTCACCTTCCCGCGCTGGACGGTGAGGCCAGCACGTGTTCTACTCACCCCACGGGATCCGTGTGCCAGTCAAGTGAGATACTGTGTAGAAAGTGCTTGACAAGCATGGCACACACAGCAGTGGGCATTAGCTATCCACATGGAGTTGAAAAGAGCTCAGACAGGGGGCCAACTCTTGGCCCTAGGGCGAAGGTGGCTTTTATTTCCTTTCTTGGGAAGGGAGGGGGAGGGGAGCTTTCCCACGCACCAACCTAAGGAAAGGGTGGGTGCGCCCCCTGGAGGAGGGGGCTGGGAGAGCCGGAGGACTCCTTCGTGTCCACTTGCTGGTCCTGGGCTGCAGGGTGTGCGTGAGGTCACTGCCCTCGGGGTGACAGCTCCTGCAGGGCTGGAGGCACACGGAGGTATCTGCTGGTGTCCACGAAGGGGGAGGGGGAGCAGGTGCCCTGAGTGAGGAAGCAGCGGGCTGGGCTGACGGCTCCACACCCGATGCCTGCCCAGGATGGTAACTTTCATAAGGCCTGGCTGGTGTGACTCTTCTCCCGAGACGGGCCTCTGGGGCCCAGCGGCATTGCGCACTCCGACGGCTGGCCCTTTAAATGTCCATCTCAAATTGTGACTCTTCACCTGGGGAGAGAAGGGACAGAGGGCCAGGTGAGCCATGGGCATGTGGTAGCGCTGACATTCTAGAGGCCAAGAAGAGGCGTGGTTTCCCATTCTGCTGTTCCCACAAGGAGAGCAGGGCCCAGGTTTGTGCTTCCAAGGAGAATGGAGGGAGAGCAGGAATTCCTGGAAACACACGTCCAGCTGTGTTCCCTCCCCCAATCCCAAATGAGGCACAGAGATCACGTCTCCCCACAGGAGAGGTGACAGCCCTGAATTTTGTATAATTTGTATTATCTTGAATAAGAGTGAATGGCTCCTTGTGATTTGAAATAAATACAACTTCCCAAATATTTCTTAAACATAAATCCTTTCTGAGCACATGTCCCAATTTCTGGTTTAGAAAGTGGTACCCTAACCTACTAGGCATACATCCGATTCCCCACAGAATAGCCTGACCCTGTGATACAGAAGTTATTTGGGTAATTCAGCCACTCACTGCCCTTGTCCAACTCTTACCATTAAAATTTTCAAGTAATTCATGCTGCGGCAGCTTGTTTTCTTTTTTCTTTTTTTAAAAATTAATTAATTAATTACTTTATTTGGCTGTGCGTGGTCTTAGTTGCAGCCCTCAGGATCCTCGTTGCCGTGTGAGAGATCTTTTAGTTGTGGCTTGCGGGATCTAGTTCCCTGACCAGGGATTGAACCCGGGACCCCTGCATTGGGAGCGTGCAGTCTTAACCACTGGACCGCCAGGGAATTCCCTTGTTTTCCTTTTTAATGGAACTGCCTCCTTCACAATCTCCTGGCCAACGCTGCTCCAAGGTTCCACAGGGCAGGACGCCTGCTGTGAGCCCCACAGGGGAACAACTACCCTCGTCTACCCACAAATATGTGGGTCCAAGGGCAGGAGCCTTGGCGTCTCATAGCCAGTTAAGCAAAATGGAAAATCATGCCCCCTTCCTCCACTACATCCCATCCCAACAGTCATGCAGACCACTAGGCTGTTACTGTGGGGTCAGAGCTGTTGGCCTGGGGCACTGCTGGGCTAACCCGCATTTGTTATGGGCCAGAGCAGTTCTAGAAACTGGGAGGGAAGAGGGTGTGCAAGTGCAGACGATGGACAGCCTTCAGGTAGTGGTGACGCAACCATTTCAGGTGTTGACAACCTCCATCCTCAACTACCAGTCTTTGGTTTAAGCGGGGGACCGACCACGTGACTCTATCCCTCCTTCTCTCCAGCCTGTAACAGAGGGCAGGGAACTGCGCTGCCTGGGGCCGTCCTTCCTACTGCACTCTCTGTGCCCAAGTCCACCTCCCTTCCCTCCACAGCTCTCCAAGCCCGAAGGCAAGGCAACTGGGGCCCGTCTTGGGAGGTGGGGTTCCCGAGTTAATAATGAACCACATCCTGCAGGCGATGGGTTCTGGGGAGATGGGTTCTCTGCTGCTGTCAGCAGAGCCAGCCCAGCCTGAGGTCCCAGCTGCTTCCTGTCTGGGCTTGGTGTACCGCCTCTGGGTGAAGGGCCAGCAGCCTCCAGGCTGACTCAGGTTGTCTGCGAGTGCTTATGCTGCGTCCTCCACATAGCGGGAGCGCTCAGATGCTCCGGCCCGCCGGTCCCGATGCCACAAAGAGGGCATTCACACACCTCTGCCGGCGTGGCTGCTCTGATCACTTGGCAGGGGGTGTGGGGAACGGACACCAGGAAGGACCCAGCTACCCCACGTGGAACCTGCAGAAACAACTGGTTGCACTGTTTCTACCGTCTCCGGAATCCGCTACGGACACCCTAACAGAAGGCAGCCCGGATGCCTTTCTGATCCCACAGACATGTAATTTCCTAGAGGGCGAGGACGCTGTGGCTTTGATAAGTCACCTCCTGCCCACAAATACCGTGGGTGGGTTCCGAGTATCACAGACACACGGAAACGCTTCAGGGACGATTACACAAAGGTTATCAAAGCGCTGATCAAAGTGGCTGCGTGATCCCCTGGCGTTTCAAGCAAGCTCCCCACTAATGAGATTATCTGAGGCCAAATCGCCTTTCCTCCGGTTCCTGGGCCCCTTTCCCGGGGAAAGTTGGTTCCGATGAAAGTTCTACACTCCAGTCCCTACGCGCACCCTCTGGACTCTGGGCTGTTCCACGCAGGGGCATCGTTCCCCTCCCTGGAACTCCCCCTGAGCGGATGGGACCCCACGCATTCCCTTCCCCAGGGAGAGCCTGGCCGAGCCCGGCCACTCACCACCCGCCGGCTTGTCCTCTGGGCTGCTGCTCAGGTGGTCCTGGCCGGCTTCTGTAGGGGGCTCACCACCCACAGGGCTAGTGACCCCGGGAATGGTGGGCAGGTCCCGCGGGGGCGTTTTGGTCACAGGTGAGTTCCGACACTCCATTAGGAACTTCCGGTCGTAGATGATCCTGGTACCTGGCAGGGGGCGGGGACATTGATAAAGCCATGGCGGACCCCCCAGCTCCCCCCCAGTCTGCTGTTTTCTCCCATGTCTTTGAGGTGTGGCTGCAGCACAGGTGGCAGGTTTCCTGCAAAAGCCCGGACGGAGGAGTGAGGTTTACTCATGCCTGGCTGCAGCCAAACTGCCCCGGCTCCCCGTCCCGCGGGCGATCCTCTGGCCACCTGACCGCATCCTTCCTCCCCTGAGCTTGCTGCTCAAAGCCCACCAACTCACTCCCCGACTCTGTGCTCGGTGTCGCCACTCACGACAATCACATCCGACAGCGGAGAAAGTGCGTTTTTTATGCATTTTTCAATTCTGTCCTTACAGCACCCTCGTGGGACATCCAGAATATTTAACTCCATTTTACAGAGGGGCAAAGAGAAAAATCAAGTGATTCCCCCCAACCAGTAAAAAATGAGAACGTTGCCTGTCTGGACTCAAGCCCTCCCGCCCCAGGCCTCTCTTTACTCAGCCCATCTCCCCTGAGACACCCCCGCCCCCAGCATCCTTTACCTATCCGCTCCAATGCGTCCCTGCACTTTGGGGCTTCTACACAGGAGACAGGGTGACTCTCCTTTCTCAAGTGTCACCCTAGGGTGAGGGGCCATGCCTTATGATTCACTATCCTTAAAGCACCCAGGACCCCTCCTATGAGGGCAGCTGCCTGGGAGACCCCTTAAAAAGGGAGTGTTTTCTCAAGCAGAGGACCCAGGAGCCTGGTGGGAGGCCAGCTGATTCCTGAAACAAGAGAGAAGACTGAGACGGTTACTCCCGTTGGGCCCTTGTTTAATCCTGATTATCTCGGAAGCACCGGCGTGGTCCTAGTAACATAACACCTCCCGAACATTTGCTGATGGCTCCCTTCTTAACAAGGAGCAGGCCCCAGGCTCCTAGCCATCAGCAGGCAGAGGAATTTAAAACTGTCTTGTTGTCATTATGTTTCTTTTTATAGCTACCCTCTATTTACGGCAAGTGAGTCTGGTTTTTCCATATGCAGTTGTGATATCAAGCTTCCTTTTAATATATACAATAGGATATAATTGAATATGGTAATAGTACATGTTATATATTACATGATATATGTAAGAATAAAAACTAAATTTAAAAGAGAAGGTGATATAAAGGGAAATATTAAATATATGTACAAGTAGAATGCGAAGTATGATAAAGACCGCAGATGAGGGACTTCCCTGGTGGCGCAGTGGTTAAGAATCCGCCTGCCAATGCAGGGGACATGGGTTCGAGCCCTGGTCCGGGAAGATCCCACATGCCGTGGAGCAACTAAGCCTGTGTGCCACAGCTACTGAGCCTGCGCTCTAGAGCCCGCGAGCCACAACTACTGGGCCCGTGTGCCACAACTACTGAAGCCCGCACGCCTAGAGACCGTGCTCCGCAACAGGAGAAGCCACCGCAATGAGAAGCCCGCGCACTGCAATGAAGGGTAGCCCCCGCTCGCTACAACTAGAGAAAAGCCTGCGTGCAGCAACGAAAACCCAATGCAGCCTAAATAAATAAATAAATAAATAAATAAAAAGACTGCAGATGAGGGAGAGGGATAAGTTAGGAGTTTGGGATTAACATATACATACTACTATATATAAAATAGATAACCAACAAGGGCTTACTGTATAGCACAGGGAACTATATTCAATATCTTGTAATAACCTGTAATGGAAGAGAATCTGAAAAAGAATAGATTTATATATATATATATATGTATTGTATAACTGAATCACTGGGCTGTACACTCGAAACTAACACAACACTGTAAATCAACTATATTCCAATGAAAAAATAAATAAATGAAGACTGCAGATGGACGGTGAATGGCCCCAGTTTAGAAACCAGGATGCAAGGACTTCAGGAACGCCCTTCCTTATCAATAGCCCTGAAATACGTCCCTCACTTAATGGCTCTGCTGAGCAACATTCCAACAGCTGAGATCCATTTCTCGATGTTGAGCACTGCCTCTCTGTTAACCCTTGGAGCCAGGAGAGGGACCGGTTTGCATCTGAGCTCTGATGTGGGTTAGTAAGACTGCGCTCCAGTGCCGAGGACGACCCGGGCTGCTGGAGAGCAAAGGATGGTGAGAGACACCCAAGCTGAACTTTGCCTCCTTGCTGAGTTGGCCCAGTCGGACTCGGGCCTGTCTAGGCGGCCGCCCTGTCTTGCTCTCCTCTTCTGAGAGGCAGTACTGCTGAGGTTGACGGCTCTGCTCCTCATCACCAGCAGGACAAAATTCAGAGCTCACGTTTCCCAGGGGGAGGCGTGGACAGCGAAGCACACAGAACGGGGCTGTACATTAGGCTCTGCTATCAACCAGCCGGGAGGCCCTGTGCGCCTCACCCTCTGTGCCTGCCCCCGGCCCCCCGCCGTTCGGGCCTCACCTGTACCATGAAGGGCTGTGTGCCTATGAGCCCAGTGGGCTACAAATGGAGAACAACGGAGCCCTCTCCTTGAGGGAGGACGTCCTGCCTTCAGAGATGGGACCATTTTTCTGCTTCTTAGTTCTCACGGCCTGGCACTTTACTGCACGGCACGTGGAACTTCCCTGACCAGGGATCGAACCCGCGCCCCCTGCGGTGGAAGGGTGGAATCTTAACCACTGGACCACCAGGGAAGTCCATCATTTCTTTCTTTATTTTTATTGAAGTATAGTTGATTTACAGTAGTGTGTTAGTTTCTGATGTACAGCAAAGTGATTCAGTTACATATATATATACACACATACACATATACATAGATACATATATATATATATTCTTTTCATATTCTTTTCCTTTATGGTTTATCACAGGATATTGAATACAGTTCCTTGTGCTATACAGTAGGACCTTTTAAATCTATTTTATGTATAAGAGTTTATATCTGCTAATCCCAAACTCCTTAATACCACCTTGGCTTTTTTTGTTGGTTTGTTCAGCACAGAGTAGGGAACTGACCCCATCGGAGTTGAACCTAAGAGCTGGAGATTCAATCGTCTCAAAAAAGAACTTGGAGGTCAGCAGCTTCTGGGGAGGTTCTTTAAAGGTCACTAGCCCTCAGCAATTTTTTAAACAAGTGTGGTAAAATAGAAATAACATAAAACTGACCATCTGAACTAATTTTAAAATGTACAGTTGAGTAGTGTAAGTACATCCTTATGGCTGTACAACCCATCTCCAGGACTGTTTTCATCCTGCCAAACTGAAACTCTATCCAGGAAACAACTCCCCCTCCCCCAGCCCCTGGCAACCCCCACTCCACTTTCTGTCTCTCTGAGCTGGACTGCTCTAGGTGCCTCATATAAGTGGAATCATACAGCATTTGTCTTTTTGCAACTGGCTCGTTTCACTTAGCATAATGTCCTCAAGGTTCATCCACATGGCTGGACCCCATGTGGGAATTTCCTTCCAGTTAAGGTTGAATAATATTCAATTGTATGGCTATACCAATTTTGTTTATCCACAGACATTCAGGCTGCATCTACCTTTTGGTTATTGTGAATAATGCTACTAGGAACATGGGTGTGCAAATATCTTGAGACCTTCCTTTCAATTCTTCAGGGTACATACTCAGGAGTAGCTCCCAGCATTTGAAAAGTCAGTAATTACGCTTAAAAGAGAAAAAGAAATAAACAATGTGCCCTTTATCCTATGGCTAGTGCACTTATTTAAAAATAAAAATCCTCATTTCAGTTAATAAAATCCATAATCTAAATGCCAGCAGAGGTGGCACCCGAGACAGCCACCAACAGAGTAATTCAGCCAGGGAGGGAGGCTGTAGGAGGGGAAACAGGGCGTTCAGAAAGTCAGCTGACAAGGCATGGAGCCTGGGAGGGGAGGAGACCACAAAGCCACCACTGACTAATTTGGGGCTGGTGAAGGATAGGAGCTGGAGATGAAGCTGCTTTGGCTTTTTAACCCTTTCTTCTTCCAACCCTTCATGGGATCCACCATCACACAGCTTCAGTGAACAGTGATCTTCTGGAAATTCCCTATGCCTCCCACAGAGGACGCAAACTTTACAAAACACACACAGTCCCATGTTGTCAAAAATAGGAAGCCTTAGCTGACAAGGCTGCTGCGGTCTCCCGGAACTGGGGACGTGGCCTGCATAGGGGACAGGAAGTGGGAACCAGCAGGGGATGCCACGGTCCCCGCGAGGCTGAGCAGCAGTGGCTGGAGGTGCTGGTCAAGTGTGACCCTCTGGCGCATGGGGGTGTCACACCAGCCGGTCCCCACGTGACACTCTTCAGCTGAGGGCCTACTTCCTCTCCGTGTAAGGGAAAACGACCCACCTCCACTAGGTTTCTACAGACAAAAGCTTTTGAGGATCTAGGCAGCTTCCAGCTAGTAGAGCCAAAACTGTGTTCCCTGCTGCTTCTCTCACAAGTCGTGCAAAACACCAAGAACATGTAGAAGCACATGCTCCCACCTGGATGCAAAAGGGGTTCCAACTGTTCTCCAAATCACGATATATGAGGACAGAAAGTGCATGGAGGAGTGGTTCTAACAGAGAGAGGGAAAGGGTGACCACTAAATGCAGGAAGGTGGCAGTGGAGGTTACAACAGGAAGCGAGCGGGGTCAGAACCTAGGAGGGTTCAGGAATTAGAGGCATCAAGGAAGATGGGGACGGGGGCTGAGAACAGGGAGAGGTGCCACACATTCCTCACCCAGGAGGAGGGGAGACAGGGAAAATAAGTAAAGCTGACCTCCTGAACGGTGGCCTCAAACCCCCAGCCCTGCCCTGCTTCAGGATCAAGAGTAGAGATAAAGATCTGTAGAAACGGATTTGGGGAGGGGGGTATCCCAAATGCAGAACACCAACTAGCCACTAGATTGAGTCCACCAGTCTCCACAACTCACAAGGGGCTTCCAGTCAGCTCTTAAGCACCTCACTCTTAAATATAAACAGTCAAATGTCTCCATGCATTTCTGAAAAAAGCTCACAACATTTAATGAGAGATTCAAATAAACCAACAGGGACTTCCCTGGTGGTGCAGTGGTTAAGAATCCGCCTGCCAACACAGGGGACATGGGTTCAAGCCCCGGTCTGGGAAGATCCCACATGCCGAGGAGCAACTAAGCCCATGCGCCACAACTACTGAGCCTGTGCTGTAGAGCCCGTGAGCCACAACTACTGAGCCTGCGTGCCACAACTACTGAAGCCCGCTGCCTAGAGCCCGTGCTCCACAACAAGACAACCCACTGCAACAAGAAGTCTGCGCACCGCAATGAAGAGTAGCCCCTGCTCGACACAACTAGAGAAAGCCTGCACATAGCAGCGAAGACCCATCGCAGCCAAAAACAAAACAAAACAAATCAAAACCAACGGGAGGAAACAGATAATAAAGAGAACAGAAGACAAAAAGATAACCAATTAGAGATAGTACCCAAATCCTGGATAATAGGAAGTCAGGAAAGAGAGAAAAGAAAAATTGATCAAAAGAATTTACTTAAATAGAAAAAAAGAAAAGAGACTTTTCCCGAATGGAGAGATGAGTCTTTTTTCTTTTTATTTTTAAATCAGTTTACTGTTTTTATCTATTTAATTTTTATTTATTTATTTTTTGGCTGCATTGGGTCTTCGTTGCTGTGTGTGGGCTTTCTCTAGTTGCGGTGAGTGGCGGCTACTCTTCGTTGAGGTGTGCGGGCTTCTCACTGTGGTGGCTTCTCTTGTTGCAGAGCAAGGACTCTAGGTGCGCCGGCTTCAGTAGTTGTGGCACGCGGGCTCAGTAGTTGTGGCTCACAGGCTCTACAGCACAGGCTCAGTAGTTGTGGTGCATGGGCTTAGTTGCTCCACGGCATGTGGGACCTTCCTGGACCAGGGCCAGAACCCGTGTCCCATGCCTTGGCAGGCGATTCTTAACCACTGCGCCACCAGGGAAGTCCCTGTCTACTTTTTAAAAAATAAATTTATTTATTTGTTTATCTATCTATCTACTTATTTTTGGCTACATTGGGTCTTCGTTGCTGCGTGCAGGCTTTCTCTAGTTGCGGCGAGCGGGGGCTACTCTTCCTTGCAGCGTGCAGGTTTCTCATTGTGGTGGCTTCTTGTTGCGGAGCACGGGCTCTGAGCACGCGGGCTTCAGTAGTTGTGGCACGTGGGCTCAATAGTTCTGGCGCACGGGCTTAGTCGCTCTGCAGCATGTGGGATCTTCTGGGACCAGGGTTCGAACATGTGCCCCCTGCATTGGCAGGCGGATTCTTAACCACTGAGCCACCAGGGAAGTCCTATAACTTTATATATATACAACTTTAATTTTTTTTTTTAAAACTAAGAGACAGGTTAAATAAGTTATGGATCAGACTTACAATACAATGCTGTGCAGGTACTATTTGGAATAAGAAAAGTGTACACTGTCCACTGAAAAAGTCACAGAACTATATTTTGTGTTTGGTTATCTCTGGGGGTGAGATAAGGATTAAGGCAAAGAAAACATCTTTTACACTGAACTTTTTTTTTTTAATACAAAACTGTAATAAGGATATAGGGATATTAAGCAAACATTTATTTGTTTGTAATAAGGATATAAGGTCAGAATCTCCTTTCCTAGTAAGTCAAGTTAAAACTGCCGTGGCTGGAACAAGATAGCCTCCCCACCCCATGAAAGCCCAGGGGGCTCTCTGCTGGGCTGGGGAAGGAGTGGTAAGCTCACCCCTCCAGCACCTCCAGGCCATGCGCACCAGCCCCGTCCACGCTAGACTTTAACTCCAGAACTGTATTCAAGGATCAGGAGAAGTGTTAACACTCACCCACAAAATTGCCAGTCTTTGCTCAATCCCATGTCCTGAGAGTAGGTGTGCTGGGTCGGTCGTGTATTCACTCACTGAACCCCTTTGTTTGTTTTTTGGCCGCGCCATGGGGCTTGCGGGGATCTTAGTTCCCCGACCAGGGATCAAACCTGTGTCCCCTGCAGTGGAAGTGCTGAGTCCTAACCACTGGACTGCCTGGGAAGTCCCTCACGGAACCCCTTTGGACCACAGCAGGCCAGGTGTGAGGGATGTAAGGGACCGTTAGATATAGGAACAGCTCCCTGATCTCAGAGACACACTTAGTCGGAGGAGAAAGACCTGGAAACAAACGATTACTGTCAAGTGTGTGGAGTCTAAAAACGGAGGCGTAGGTGGGGATCACAGAGGGACAGGGAGAGATCTACCCCGTGTGTACCGCTGGCGACAGAGAATCCAAGCCCCCTGACCCTAAACCCCTGAGCCAGAGAAGCATCCAAATCACCCCAGTTCTGCACTGCCCCAAACTGGGGAGTGGTCCGTGGGTGACTCAGATGGGAGGTACTGGAGGTGCAGAGCAGGGGAATCCAGAACCTGCCACCCTGCAGGGCTGGGGGGAGAAGAGAGGTGGACCACCCCCACCCCCATCACGCTTCCAACCATTTGTGTAGCTGGGATCCTGTTGGGTGCTGGGGGAGACTTCAAGGTTGAGTCTCGAACTACATGTAGAGAATAACTGAGGCTGCCTTCTAACTGAAAGCCCATTCAAATGCATCGCCGTAAGTCCAGCGGGCTGCCGGAGTTCCCAGCTATGGAGAGAAAGGGTGGGAACAGTGGAGTAGGGGTTGGTGGGAGAATACAGTGCTGCTCTTCCTGCAGCCTAGTGGTCAGAGACCCAGCTCTCCCACTTGCTGGCTCTACCCACTCTGGGCGTTATTGCTCCATGTCTCTGTGCCTCGATTTCTTCCTCTGTAGAATGGGGATGATGGTGACGACAACAGTGCAACTTCACAGGGTCACTGCATGGGGCAGCACAGTGGCTGACACAAAGTAAGCCCTAAACAAACAAACCCTAGCTATTACCACGGCCAGTGTGGCTTCAGCTGACATACTTTACCCTTTATTCAGTCCCATCCACACCAGGGATCAGTTATATGGGGGCCAAAACAAAGAAACAAACAAAAAACTGGGACAAATCAGAGGGGAGGCAAGCAACCCTGTGAAGAGACTTGTGGGGAAAGGGCAGGGGTGGAGATGGGGGAGGGTAAGGGCGTCCTCCATCCTTTTTTGGTCCACAGAAACATGCTTCAAGAACCACCACAAGGCGACTTCCCTGGGGGCGCAGTGGGTAAGACTCCGCGCTCCCAACACAGGCGGCCGGGGTTCGATCCCTGGTCAGGGAACTAGATCCCACACGCATGCCGCAACTAAGAGTTTGCAAATCGCAACTAAGGAGCCCACCTGCCGCAACTAAGGAGCCCACGGGCCGCAACTAAGGAGGCCGCCTGCCGCAGCTAAGGAGCCCGCCTACCATAACTAAGACCCGGCACAACCAAATAAATAAATAATTTAATTTAAAAACAAAAACAAAAACAAAAAACACCACAAGGGGACTTCCCTGGTGGTCCAGTGGTTAAGACTCTGCGCTTCCACTGCAGAGAGAGTGGGTTGGATCCCCGATGGGGGAACTAAGATCCCACATGCTGTACAGTGTGGCCAAAAAATTAAAAAGAACCATGGCATGTTTGATAACTGGTGTCATCTGGGACTTTAAACTCCAGATGTGCACCAAATGCAAGAATGGCATTTTTTCTCCAGGCAGGTTTCGGGGTGAGGACAGCTTGTTTGAACATATAAAGCAAGGCAGACCTTCCCTAGGGTCTGGTTTCCGCACCTGTAAACAAGGGCTTGTTCTGGGCTCATTCAAACTATTTTTAAAGCACCAACCCCGTGCCAGGATTTAGAAGTAATCTCTCAGGTCTGTTCCAGCTCTGACACCAACCATTTATTTTTAGGACCTCCTTGTGGGCAGGTGCTTTTCAAGTGTAACTAGCCTGGGGCCGGGGACGCAGCAGTTCTGGGCTCAAACCCGGGTGCGCCACACACCAACCCTCACCTCCCAGTCCCAGCTTCATTCCACAGCTCGGTGCCAACGAGACCCGCGCCTCGCAGGAGTGGCCTGAAGATCACATCACCACGTGAGCCCTGCCTGCCTGTGGGCAGGGCGGCGGCGCTCAGAGCCTGACCTGCTAGGTCTCCCGTGGCCCCCTCGACCCCCAGGAGGGAGACACATTGTCCTCGACTCGCAGACAGGAAACTGAGGCTCAGAAAGGCCGGCCCCTCGCAGCCATCCCGAGGCAGACCCAGCCCGTGTCGCCTCCGACCCTAAACACCAGCCTCTGTTTATAACGAGCAGGGCAGCGGGGCCACCGCACCTCAGCCAGCACCGGCCACGGGGGAAGTCGCAGGGGTCTCCAGACTTCTGCCTCCTTTCCCGCCCGTTTGGCCAGAACAGGATGTTCCCTGGGAGGGAGGCCTCCTAGATTCCTTCTTCATCCCCCGCCCCCGCTGCGGTCCCGCCCTCCCCTCGGGGCCAAGCGGCGTCTGGATACGGCTCCTGTAAGTTGAGACGCTGGTCCCTCGCTCTCCCCGGGCCCTGCCTGGCAGGAGCGCTCCTCCCCAGGACGTGAGGCCCCGACAAGAGTACAAGCGCGTAATTCCTAGAACTGCTGTTCCCCTTCCAGGGGCGGGAGCGCATTTCACAACACGGTCAGGCGGAGGGCGGCCGCCTGTGCTCGGACGCGGCCCGGCCGCCCGGGAACCACGCACTCGGGTGAGCTTACAGCCGGCTCACCGGCGGTGCCCCGACGACCGGTGCCCCGACGACCGGGAGGCACAGCGCGGCCGCGCGGGCCCGCACGGCTCTCCCTCCCCGCCCTTGCCTGGGCGGCTGTTCTTGATGGGCAGTCTGTTGGGCAAGCAGAGCCGACCGGTCCGGGAGAGAATCTTGGTAGAGAAGCAGAAGAGGACGCTCCCTCCAAGACTGCCCTTCACGTCTGGCCCCGCCAGCTCTGCAGACAGAACCAAGATGCCCACGTTCTCGGGGGTCAAGGGATCTTATGAAGGTCCTGGAGTAACAAAGGTGCCACCAGAGAGTGGCAAAGGGCCCTCC
Organism: Balaenoptera borealis; assembly: GCF_965194805.1. Taxonomy (NCBI): domain Eukaryota; kingdom Metazoa; phylum Chordata; class Mammalia; order Artiodactyla; family Balaenopteridae; genus Balaenoptera; species Balaenoptera borealis. The sequence continues at coordinate 7,674,409 of NC_138880.1, forward strand.
CTTCAGGCCCCATGAGGGAATAGGCCGGTTGATTCGAAAATTAAGCAGAAGGGACAAGGCTTTTACAGGGACGTTCAGAACAATATAGCTGAACGAATTCTTCTAGGGCCGGCCCAGCTCCTCCCCGTTCCCTGTGCACCTGGCAGAGCCAGGTAAGGCTGCCTCCGAAACTCACTACCAACACGGGAGTGCCCGTCTGAAATGCCCCACCCCTGTTGTTGCTGGAAAAGGGAGGGGCCCTGTTTTTTTGAATGGCAACCCCCAAATTCACATGCAGAAGCCCCAACCCCTAGTACCTCGGTGTAACCCTAATTGGAGAGAAGGTCTTTTAAACAGGCCATTATGTTAAAATGAGGCCATTGGGTAGGGGCCCTTAAACAACATGCTGGTGTCCTTGTAAGAGGAGAGAGAGATTGCACAGAGGAAGGACGACCACCAGGTGCAGAGGCAGCAAGAGGGCTGCGGTCTGCAAGCCAAGGACAGGGCCTCAGGAGAAACCAAGCCTGCCGGCACTTTGATCTTGGACTCCCAGCTTCCAGACCAAGGAGAAAATAAACTCCTGTTGTTTAAACTACCCAGTCTGTGGATTTTGTTACGGGAGCCCTAGCAAATTAATATAGTCCCACTTTCCCCTTTCGTTCAGAAGAGCAGAAGAGAGAAGCCCACTTATACACACCCACTCTTTAAGGCAAGAGACCCAGTTCCTCACCTCCACACGGTGTGCCTCACCAGGCGTGTGCTGAGTGTGAACCCGCCTGCACCCCCGGTGGTCTCCCTCCCACCCACCTCTGGACTGCTGGGCTCTGACACCTGACATCATCGTCTTGCCAGTATTCCAGAAAATCAAGGATGTTCAAATGCGAGTGCTGAGCAGGGCTGGGCAAGCACGGGCTCCTCTGAAGGGTGTACCCAAAGCCCGGCTGCTTGAAGGGGAAAGAGGTAGGCTGGGCAGCAGTTAGTAAGAGAAGGCATGACAGCAAGTGAATGCATGGCCCAGTGGCCTGGCACCATGGCCATCTGTATTGTTTGCTTTCTGGAGCTGGACAGAAGGGCTTGAAAATGGGGCATGGGACCTATGACTCAGTATTTTCAGGAAGGTGTCCTCTGTTCTTAAACCAACGGTCAATTCACAGGCTTGTGATTCCTGTCTGCTTCAACACTTGGCCCTGGCTCTGCTGGCCACAGAGCAGGACGGGCAGTTAAGTCTCCTTAAAGGACTGTTCTTTGAGGCTTGGCCCTTGTGGAACATCGTCTAAAAGCGTGGTCTGCATAAATCCTCCGATCCCTGTTTGCATATGCGGCTTCCCTCATTCAAAGGAGTTATTTTCCCCTCTCTTTGAATCTGGGCTAGCCCGCAGCTTGCCTTGACTGACAGAATACCATGTCAGTGACATTATGTGACTTCTGAGCCTAGGCCTTAAGAGGCCTTGCAAACTGCCATGTAAATAAGCTCACATTCTGAATGATGTGAGACCACGAGGACAGAAAGAGAGCCCAACCTTCCAGCTGTCCCCAGCAATGCCCAGACAGGTGGCTAAGGCCATCTTGGACCTTCTAGCCCAGGGCAATCCAGCTGCCAACTGTATGCAGCCAGATGAGTGGCTCAGGCAAGATGATCAAAAAATGCCCAACTGGACCAAAGAATGAAGAGAAATAACAGATTGTTGTTGTTGTTGAAGTTACTAAGTTTGGGGATGGCTTGTTATACAGCAGTAGCTAACTGATACGGCCATTCTCATCAAGACAAGTATCTCTGGGTCTAGTATCTGAGCTCTCCCCGTGAACCTTCATGGGCATAAGCAATGGGTTACAAGGCCCATGTCTTGAGCATCCAAATGCCATGGACACATGTCACCTATTTCCACCTAGTCAGCAATACTGGCTGCAAACAAGTAAATAAAGAGCAGCAATCCTAGTGTCTAAGACCTTGGCCCCAATACTGACTTGCTCAGTATAAAAAGTCACTTCCTTCCACTTTCTGCTCCATAATGATTGGGAATAATACTGGGATAAGTGGGAAAGTTCAGAGAAAGTTAGTTTCTGCCTCTGGGACTTTCCAAGATAAATAACTATACCTGTAACTGAAAGGACAGAAAAGAAAATTCTAAATATTCTTATTAAGCCAGCTCAGACCCAGGCCTGGTGGTAGAGACACTAGGTTACCCTGAGAATGCTTTCATTGCAGGAGTCTTTTCAACCCTTCACCTTCTAGACATCACATGTAGCTGGTGGCACTGCAAAATAAGCCGTCTCTGAAAGAACTTCCTATCTAACCTAGGGAACAAACACGTAAACAAATACACGTGATTCACTGTTATGAATCATAAAGGAGGAAGAACACTGGCATGGATCTCAGTAAGATGAGAAAGTGACAGATTTTTCCTTTGTTTGTTTGAACGCACAAGGATCTATGCACACAAATGAATACCTTTTGTCTGTTTCACCTTAAGAAGCAATCATTTTTTCAGTAATGCTGCCCTTTCCTAATTCCTCTTCCAGGAATGACATCAAATATCGACCCGACAAGCAAACGCCTCACTACTTTATACCAAGAGAACAACATGGTACCATCCTGCTGGCCCTTTCACCAAATTTGGTAATGAAGGACTTCTTTGCTCTTTCAGGAAAAAACAAAAAAACTCCTTTTTCAAATAATGAGGCCCTGCCACCTCTGAGGAAAAAACTACGTTAAGCTTCTGAAGGCAATTCAAATCCAACAGCTGTGTCTGCATTGTTAGAATGTAAGGCCTACCAGGCCGACTACTTGGAGCGGGCAATTCTCACTTAGTATCATACAGGTTCTCGGGGGTGGCGTGGGGTGTCTGTCTAATTGCTTCAGTCTATAGATAAAACTCTGATGCTTATAATTCTATTTCAGGTGTGACTTCATCTTTCTAACTTGCAACGCAAGCCCTCGAGGTCACACTGTCTTCCCATGCCATAAAGGCCTTAAGAACAGGGAGGCCATGGGCACTGGAGGGAGTCTGGGATGCTCTACACCAGGGTCCTCGTCAAAGTCTTTAATGAGGCACATAATGTGGAATGTTCCAAACGCTTTAAAAGGAAGCTCAGGTCAGTGTACAAAGAGGCCCATCATAGTTCCCTCCTTGCCTTACTGTCAAGTTCTTTGAACCTGTAATAAAGAGACAATGTGGACTTCCCTGGTGGCGCAGTGGTTAAGAATCCGCCTGCTAATGCAGGGGACATGGGTTCGATCCCTGATCCAGAAAGATCCCACATGCCGCGGAGCAACTAAGCCCGTGCGCTACAACTACTGAGCCTGCGCTCTAGAGCCCGCGAGCCACAACTACTGAGCCCACGTGCCACAACTACTGAAGCCCGCGTGCCTAGAGCCCGTGCTCCACAACAAAAGAAGCCACCGCAATGAGAAGCCCGCACACCGCAACGAAGAGTAGCCCCTGCTCGCCGCAACTAGAGAAAGCCTGCGCGCAGCAACGAAGACCCAACGCAGCCAAAAATAAATAAAATAAATAAATAAATAAAATAAATTAAAAAAAAAAAAGAGACAATGTGACTAAGGTCTGGGGACACTGGCTGTACCCCGGCTTCAGTGCCCACTCCACCTCCCCGTCTTCCCAGCACGGTCTCTTCCACGGCCAGACCTGGGAGCTGCCCCAAGGTAAGCTTCCTGGGCACAGACTTTGTTTGCCTAACCAAATAGGGTGCCAGTAACACCTGTAGTCCTACCTGCGTACCTCTGATTAACCTTATCCAGGTCCAGGGCTTAGGTATGACTACCACCCAAGCAACAACCCCTATAGCTTTGGGGTCAAACATCCAATAAGGAACTGGGAACGTAGAGGTTGATGGGGGAAGGGTGGATGAAGGTATCTGACCCACTCAATAGTTCTGCTGGTTTATGGTGTTACTGGAGATTTTTAAGACTTCACAGATATAGAGAACAGACTTGTTGCTAAGGGAAAGGGGTGGTGGGGAAGGGAAGGATTGGGAGTTTGGGATTAGCAGATGCAAACTATTCTAATATATATAGGATGGATAAACAGCAAGGTCCTACTGTATAGCACAGGGAACTATATTCAATATGCTGTGATAAACCCTAATGGAGGAACTTCCCTGGTGGTCCAGTGAATAGGACTCTGTGCCTCCAAGGCAGGGGGCACAGGTTTGATCCCTGGTCAGGGAACTAAGGTCCCTCATGCAGCAGAGCGCGGCCAAAAAAAAAAAAACCCTAATGGAAAAGAATATGAAAAGGAATATATATGTATAACTGAATCACTTTGCTGTACAGCAGAAATTAACACATTGTAAATCAACTATACTTCAATATAATTTTAAAAAAAAACAACCCACAAGACTCCACAGACTCAAATATTCATCTGTGACACTCCCTGAAGTAAATTTCTCTTAAGTTCTCCAGATACCTAACTTCAGATCAGTGGCTCAACCTGTGTAGGGTTAATGACCATGGAAAGCAAAGTGAGTCATAGGAATGGAGATGGCTCAGATCATCTGCCCTCATTCTGCCCCAGGGACAAACACTGCAGTGCCGTTCCCAGCAAGAGTGACCAGCAGACACTTTACTCCAGTAGCTCCTGACACCTCCCACCCAGGAAGACTCTGTCAAAAGCCTGGCTCTCCAGACCCTGGTTTAAAGATGGATGCCAAACCCAACCTCAAGAGAGGTTTACCTGGGTAGAAGAAGCATCACTTTTGGTCAGACCGCAGAGGACTGAAAGGGTGAGGGCCGTCACATTCCACCAATTCCTGGGTACTCAGAGTGTGGTACTTACACCAATCACTGGGAGCTAGGTAGAAATGCAGAACCTTAGGCCCTACCGCCAACCTACAGAATCAGAATCTGCATTGAAATGAGGTCCCCAGGTAATTCGTATGCACATCTAAGACTGAGAAACAGCACTCCAGACTGAAGCAGAAAGGGGCCAGGAATGACCTCTTCTCATTAGGTCAAGCTCCTCTGCCCTGGGCAAAGGGGCGGCAAAGGGTTGGGGTGAAGTGGGCTTTGGAGGAAGACTCCACGACTTGGCTGAGGCAGAGGCAAGCCTGGATCCTCCAGGTTATGGACTGTGAGCTGTGCCTCCCCGGCTGGACACCCCAGACAAGAAAGACCTGGCTTTAAGCTCCGGGCACTGCTAGCTTCCTTCCTGTTGGCCTCAGAAACTAAGTTACACTCTGATGCCCCTTCTTCTCTCTCTCAACTGAAGACCTTCAAAAGGAGAAAGATTGGCTGAGGTCTGCCCCAAACCCCTATTTCCCAGTGCAAAGTGAGAAGTGGGAGTTCCCTATAAACAGCACCCCTGGCTATTGCTTCCAATCTGACCCACCCCATCTAGCAACAAAGCTGCAAAATAGGGCCACCTGAGCCTTCAGGCCTGCCTCAGTGCCCACCCTGAACAGATTAAACACAGGTTCACGCCCTCATTTGAAGGAGCCCCAAAATTGTCCAGAAAGGTCCTGGTAGACACATCATGACACAGAAAAAGCAGAACAGCATGGACTATATAAGTTCCAGCATGGAAAGAGAATTTGAGTCAAAGAGTGGCAGGAGGGGTCGCTGGGAACTTTTCCTCGGATCATTTTTAATAGATGAGGCAGCATTTCTCCCCTCTATGCTTGGCTGCTATTTCTTCTTCAATCTGTGAAAACGGTGTGACACTGCACAGTGGGCACGTATTTGGGGCCTCAGTGCCGCGTTCCGTAGAATAAGACGGCACCGTTGTACAAGAACGTCTAAGATCGCTAACAGCTCTAACGTTGTATGTTTTGGAGCAAACAGCTCCGGGCCTCGGATCTGGCTGTGCTCGCTGGTGGTGGGACAGCTGCCTGAGAAAATAAGCATGTGGCCCAGACGCTGGCAGGCGACGAGGCTGCAGCCCCGCCCGCGCGCGTGCGCCCCCACCCGTGGGTCTCAGCGGAGCGCCAGAATCTGCAGCGTTTTTCGAGTAGTTTGGGAAGGAGCGGTGGAAGAGGGTGTAAGGGGAGGGGAGAAGGGCAGAAGCGGGTGAGAACAGCGCGAGGACGGGAGGGAAGTGGTGAGCACGAGGGTTTCATCATGCAAACGCGTGGGCAGGTTTCATCAGCGCCCGTGCGCCGGGACTCCGGGGCTGGGAGGGAATGCCAGGCTCCCGAGGGCAGCCCAAGGCGGGCCCCCACCCGCGCCAGCTCAGCTTCCTCTTCCTCATCCATTCTCAGGGAGCTCACACGGTTCCCTCCCCTCCCCCCGGACAGAAGAACGTGTTTTTCTGCACAGCGCTGCCCGCGGCCCCAGGTCCCTTCGCTGAGAACCACACGCGTAATAGGGCGATCTGCCACCCGTGTCGCCGAGGCACTGCTGGAGCAGGCGAGCACCCTCAGCCCAAAGCTGGGGGTGCCTCGGGAAGGAAAAAGGGCTCTGCAAGAGTCAGTGACGGCAACAACCTATCCCATAAAAACCCCAGGCCCGGCCTCTTCTTGGTTCGTGGGTCACCCTGACCCCACCCTATTCCACCTCAGAACTGCCCCCAGCACCCAGAAGGGGCAGCACACCTTGGCATGTGGCAGTCCTGGAAGCGTGCGTTTGTTTGGGTGAGAGGACTCAGCTGTCTGTCCCAGAAAGAAGGAAACTAATGTGGTGGCATTTGCAGCCGCGGCTCTGGAGTTCGCACCCAGAGGGCGGGCTATGGAAGGTGGCCCCCCGCGCGCTCCCTGTGGCCACCTCCGTGACCCTCACCGCCTCCCTGATGCCCCGTATCCGTTCTTCCCAGTCGCCGCGCCCCGGAGCCCGGTCGCCACGTCCAGCTGGCGGTTCCCGAGCCCTCCAGCGCTGCCCAGTCCGTTCTCCACACCGCCCGCACCCGGAGCGGGAGCGCGGCGACCCCCGAGCCCGTGCCTACCTCCCGGGGTGGTGCTGAAGAGCGTGCCGCCGGGGGTGGTGCTGTAGTCCCCGGGAGGCAGGTGCACGCCGTCGCCGAGGACCACCCGGCGAGTGGCGGGGATGGCCCGGCTTGGGGTCTGGCTGCAGCTGCTGCCGCTGGACATGGTCTCCCGCGCGCTCCGCCCGCAGCCGGAGCGTGGCCCTCGCACCCCTCTGGCCTTGCTCAGCCTCGCTCGGGCCCGTCCCGCCCGAGACCGCCCCTTCCGCCTCTCGGGGTGACGCCCCCTGGGATTTGTAGTCCTGCCGCGCCGCCGCCACGCCCACCTCCCCCGGGCCGAGGGCTCTGCGGTTCCTCCCACGCGCTCGGTTGGAGGTCTGTTACCCACCCGCTCCTGGGCGCCGAAGCCTGCGCCCCGCCCCTATTCCTTTCGGGTCCCCAGTGGCCACGCCCCTATTCCTTTCGGGTCCCCAATGGCCACGCCCCTATTCCTTTCGTGTCCCCTGCTGACACGGCGGCAGGGACGGGTCGGGTGGGGTTGGTGGTCGGGAAGCTTGCCTAGGTTAATGCCTTGCTGGGTCGGGGGCGCGTCTCAGGCTGTGCGGGGATCGTAGCCCATCCGGCCCGCTGTGGGAAGGCTAGTTTCAATACTGGGACATCAGGCCTGAAGGTCCCCTCACCCCTCCCTGTTTCGTGCTCTAGTTCCTCAGTTGAGAAAGTGGGGATTGGTTGGTTGGTCATTCATCGGTTTATTGAACATTCGTGATATGGCAGGCGTGGAAGAAAGCGCCAAGAATGCACATTCCTTGCCCTGGAGGCTGTGGGAGAAGGACATGGGGACAAACCACCCAGCTGGGTGACGATGAGGGGTAAACCTGGAGCGAGGTGGGGCTTCGAGAGATTGGACCTCGGTGGGGCGGACGTGTGGGGAGGAGTAAGAGTCGGTCAGAGAAGTTGCCTTACACCCTTGAGTTGGGTCCGTCTCCCCCGACGCTGCCTGACGTTTAGTAGGTGCTTCTTGAATGAACGGAGGAAGGTATGAATCCTCAAGGAGATCCCCAAGTGGAGGACAGAAAAGCCTGGGGTGGCCACCTGTTGGAAGGGAAGAGGAGAGAGAAAAGTTTAAAAGGGAAATTAGGGCCGGATTGTGAAGGGTCTTCTATTACGCATTTCTTTTTTTTTTTAATAAATTTATTTATTATTTTTGGCTGCGTTGGGTCTTGGTTGCTGCGCGTGGACTTTCTCTAGTTGCGGCGAGCGGGGGCTACTCTTCGTTGCGGTGCGCTGGCTTCTCATTGCGGCTTCTCTTGTTGTGGAGCACTGGTTCTAAGCACACGGGTTTCAGTAGTTGTGGCGCGTGGGCTCAGTAGTTGTGGTGCCCGGGTTTACTTGCTCCGCGGCATGTGGGATCTTCCCGGACCAGGGCTCAAACCCGTGTCCCCTGCATTGGCAGGCGGATTCTCAACCACTGCGCCACCAGGGAAGCCCGTGGAGGGTCTTTTAAATCATGACAGGGGTGCAGACCTTGTCCTCCAAGAGCAGGAGATATCAGAGATCTTTTAAGCTGGGGAGTGACACGATGATCTTTTTATAATGGACTACAGGAGGGTGAGGCCTGAGGTAGGAAGACTGGTTGGGTTTGGTCACTCCTGAGCTAAACCCTAGGCCTGTGCTGTCCAGCATGGTAGCCAGTGGCCACAAGTGCCCACTGAGCACTTGGAGTGTGGTTAGTCCACAATCACAAATACACACTGGATTTCAAAGACTCAGTATGAAAAAAATAATGTAATATATCTCAATAATTTGTTTTGTACTAATTACATAATGAATTAATATTTTGAATATATTGGGCTAAGTAAAATCTATTATTAAAATTAATTTCACCTGCTTTTTATTTTTTTTGATGGGACTAGAAGAAATATATATGTATATATATACACACACACACATACATATATGGCTCATAGTATGTTTCTATTGGGTAGTGCTGCTCTAGAATGAGGTGGTGTGAAAGCAATACTAAAGATCTCAAAACTGCCCTCCTGGGCTTCCCTGGTGGCGCAGTGGTTGAGAATCTGCCTGCCAATGCAGGGGACACGGGTTCGAGCCCTGGTCTGGGAAGATCCCACATGCCACGGAGCAACTGGGCCCGTGAGCCACAGTTGCTGAGCCTGCGCGTCTGGAGCCTGTGCTCCGCAACAAGAGAGGCCGCGATAGTGAGAGGCCCGCGCACCGCGATGAAGAGTGGCCCCCACTCGCTGCAACTGGAGAAAGCCCTCGCACAGAAACGAAGACCCAACACAACCATAAATAAATAAATAAAATTTAAAAAAAAAACAAAAACTGTCCTCCCAGAAAACTATGGAATCATCAAATGTTAGCTCTGGCCAGGTACTTTATAGGTCATCCAGGACAATAGTTATCTCCATCTTATTAAAAAACAAAACAAACCAACAAACAAACAAAAAACGGAGGCCCAGAGAGGAACGGGGGTTTGCTTGAGATCACACAGCTGAGAAATGCCTGAGGCAGCACCAGGACTCAGTCTTGCCTCCCTTCCAGGCCAGCCCTGTTCTTACCACACAAGAAAACAAAGTGACCCGTCCGCCCCCCCTTGGGTGGGACTGTTTTGAAAAGGTTTGTTTTGTTCCTTATCAGACCTGCATGTTTGGCTAGAGCAGAGTTTCTAGGGAAGGGGCCTGCTTAGAAAACTCCACACTCACAGTGACCTGAGCAAGAGGGCTGCCAAGGGCTGCTGGGGGGAGTCTGAGGACGGCAGGGGAGCCAAAGGGCGGGGGCCGTGGATATGGGAAGAATACTAGCCTGGGCCTGGTGCTGCCACCACATAACTCTTTAGTCCTGGACCAGACTGAAGAGCTATTTCCTTCTCTGGGCCTTTTTTTCAGCATCTTTGTTTCAGCATCTGTCAGATGAGGGGGGTGACCCTCAGCATTGACATTTTATGTCTTTGACAAACTGCTGAATTCTGTTTCCTGCCCAGACTTTTCACCTATGGTGATTTCTGCCTCTTTACGGAGCAGGCACTCATTCATAGGAAGCCTTGTAATCAAGTATCAGCTCCTACGGGCAGGGACCGTGGGTTTACTCTCACTCTTGACAAAGGCCACTGGAATACTTTTGGGTGCTGCTACTAAGAGCCAAACTTACTTATTTCTGTCTTCCCTTCGAGCAAGGGAAGGTCAAAAGAAAGCAAACAGAGTGAGCCAAGGATTGTTTAAGGAGGACATGGCGGGTAGGACACTTTCCATCCCATCTTGCTCTACTTGACCTGTAGGCAGGGAGGGGCAAGGGTCCCATCTTATCAGTTGAAGGAAGTGGAATTTCTCTGAGTAGCAAGCAGGCACACAGGCCCAGTCCTTGAAGTATGAAATGCTCTGTGAGGTTAACAGATAATGTCAGGGGAAATTAAGAACAGCCCTAAGTGGGCACTGGCCCTCCCTGGAGCCCATCTCAACAAGGCTGTGCCGAGCTGGACCAGGGTGGGGAAGCAGTGCTGGGAGAGGGTCCTGGGAGTGGCTGCCTGGGGAGGATGGAGCAGGAGCCACAAGAGGAGAAAGGCTTCCAGAATCAGGGAGGAATCGCACTCCAGTGGAAGCCAGGGAGTGTAGGGGAGGCTGTGAGAGAGAGGTGAGCTGGTGTGTTTGTTTGTTTGAATCCACTCTTAATGTTATTTGATGCTGACAATGCTCCCGGTTCACCACTGGGACTCCTTCCTATTAGCTAGCGTGTCCTGTTGCCAACCCCCCAGTGGTCTTTGGAGGCTACTGTGCTTTCTTGTACAATAAGGGATTCTGGGCTCCTCTCCTATACTTACCGCCCCAGATGTAGATGCAGCCTTTCTTCATGGAGCTGTGGTTTCCATTCCAGACACATCTGTAACATCACTGCCTGGTGGACTCTGTGAGTGGCTCTGTGGCCCTTGTCCATCCTGATCCTGGCTGGCCGTCTGTCTCCTCAATACTATCTCTCTCCTATTTCATTTTTGGATGGCCCTGCTTGCAAACCCGAGCTGATGGCTGACCGACGCACACCTTCATGCCGCGTCTCCGGGCCCCCCAGCATTCAGCCCTTTTGTGTACTCATGACTCAGCGCTGCTTTGCCTCCGATAAACTCGACGGCAAGGCTACTTCTTACGCTAAGAGCTCTTTCTTTTCAACGATCCTCTGTTATCCTCTAGTCAGTGGAGAATCTCCCTGTTTTCTTTTGTATACTTTTTTTTTTTTTTGGCCACACCGTGTGGCATGCAGGATCTTAGTTCCCCAACCAGGGATCCAACTCGTGCCCCCTGCAGTGGAAGTGTGGAGTCTTAACCAATGGACCGCCACAGAAGTCCTGCCTATTTTCTTTAACGTCTTTTTTTTTTGGTACCTTTGGACCTCCTTCACCCATTTCTCCTGATCCCCACCCCCTGCCTCTGATACCACCAATCTGTACTCTCTGTATCTATGAGCTTCTTTGTTCGTTTGTTTGTTTTTAAACAGCTCTTTTGTAAATGGTTGAATCTCCATCTGGGGCAGGAAGATTAGGAATCCCTTGTCGTATAAGAGGGCACAAGAGCCTCTAAAGAACACGAGGCCATGGTGACAGGACACATGAGCTGATGTGAAGGATTCCCAATGATGAATTTAATGTTTTAGTGTAGTTTCAGGGCTTATAGTTTGCAAAAAAGTTTTAATGGCTCAGAGCGGGGTCTACAATCTTTACCTGGACTTCAAGAACAGATTGTTGGGCTTAATTCCTTGGGAATCTTCATCTTCCCATTGTGGGAACAATGCAACGGTGCTGGAGGGGGTGGGTGTGTTGACCTCTAGGCGGGGCGGTTTGCCTGGGGGGCCCTCCTACGATGACCCTGGGTGTGTCCACCTGAGATGGGGCCTCACAGGCTTAGAAGGTATTGTGTGTTGGCCAGGAGAATGGAACAGCTGAGAGCCTTTGGCGGCAACTGAGGAAGAGTGGCACTGCGGTCACCAGGGGCCAGCGGGAGGCCAGATCCTTGGACCTAACCAGCCTTCAGGGACATGTCCGTCAGGGTCACTTAAATCAGGTAATTTGAGGAGAGTTTAGTAAAGGGATGATCTACAAAGTTGAGGGCAGGAGATTGGAAAACCAAAAGGGAAATCGTGGTGCCTGGGGCCGGAACTGGGCCTGAAGGAGTGAAGAAGGTGCTTACTGGAATCCAGAGAGAGAGAGACAGAGAGAGGTGGAGAGGGAGAGGACTCACAGGAGCTGTCACCTGCCATCCTGGCTGGGCACAGGGAAAGAACTGGAAGGTAGAAACTCACCCTCGCTGGCCTCCTGCCCTCGGCTCTGCTGCCAGGCTCCTTGATGGCCCAGTCCAGCCGGAAGGCAGAGGACAAGGGAGCCCATTGATGCTGCCCTGTGGGCCAACCTCCTGGGGCACCAAGCAGGGGCAACAGAAGATTCCAGCACAGCAAGTAGAGGGGAAATTGGGAGGGGTGTGTGTGGAGCAGCCCAGAGCGAATCCAGGTCCTGAGCAAGTGCGTGAGTTTGTGTGTGTATATGTGTGTTGAGCCTCACAATGCACTCTTCTTGCTTTGGGGTGAGAGCGGTGACCTGTGTCCCCAGTCCCCTTGAAACAGGAGGGAAGGGGGCAGGGCACAACCTTTAGAAGAATAACATAGCTCGAGGACATGGCATAAACTGATTAGAACCAAATAGGTCCAAGCCTTGAGCCTCAGTATATGCTCACTGTAACACATCAGCAAGCTAAATGACATACCCACAGGTGCCATGACAGTTCCAAGACTGACCATAAAGGTCAAAAGGTGGGCGGTGGCCCAATTTCTGGAAATCCCTGCCCCTTCCCCAAAATAGCTGGAACACTCCTCCCACTCATTGGCCTATGAAATTACTCACGCCTATAAAAACTGACAACCTCATACCCTGGGGCCGCTCTCACCTTCTGAGATGGCCCACACTCTGTCTGTGAAGTGTGTTTCTCTCCAAATAAATCCACTCCTTACCTATCACTTTGTCTCTCACTGAATTCTTCCTGCAATGAGACATCAAGACCCTGAGCTTCATTAAGTCCTGAGACCAGGTGTGTGATCTCAGTTAAAAGAACATGGGTTCAAGTCCCAATCTGAGTTGCACGGTTTCACCCTTATGCTCAAGATCCTCAGTCCCCAAATGTTCTCCGCCACCCCCAAATATGTCCTCCACTCACAGGTTGATGCCTGAAATCCCCTGTTTTTAAAAAGCTTTCTGTCCTGAGCTAAAGGTTCCGCTAACTGTAAAGTGATCTTCACATACATGACACCACAAGCAAGGAGGAAAGGAAACGGACACTTCCTGTGTTCTTACTCTGTGCCTGACCCGCATGTGAGAGGTCTGACATTGACAAGACTGATAAATGGCCCCAGGACCTTGTAGGACAAGTATAACAAGTATTCCTAATTCACACATGAGGCTTTCGGGGTGGGGGTGGGGGTGGGGGGTAGGGGGTTAGCCTGCCCATGCCACAGCCCGCATTTAGATATTTTTATAACCTGCTTGGTCCAAAGCCCATACATTTCATCACCACCCCTGTGATTCCCAAACCTCAGAGTGTTTCAGATGAGCTGAGAAGCTTGTGAAATAGGTGGGATCTTTATTTGGGAGCTGGTCTTGATGTGAGGAGAAGGGGAAGCCGTCCCAAAGCACAGGAAAGGATACGGTGGGGGCAAGGGTGGTGCCCAGCACCACAGACTGGCCGGCTTAAACAACAGACATTGATTTCTCAGTTCCGGAGGCTTGCGAGTCCAAGATCAAGGTGCTGGCAGATACGGTTCCTGGTGAGACCCCTCTTCCTGGTTTGCAGACAGCGCCTTCTCAGTCTGTCCTCACACGGTGGTGGGGAGAGAGAACTCTGGTCACTCCTCTCTTTTTATAAGGACACCAATCCCATGATGGGAGGGGAGCCCACCCTCATGACCCCATCTAAACCTAACTCTAACCTCCCAAAAGCCCCCATCTCTAAATACCATCCCAGGACCTCCCTGGTGATCCAGTAGTTAAGATTCTGCACTCCACCACAGGGGGCGCAGGTTTGATCCCTGGTTGGGCAACTAAGATGCCGCGGTGTGGCCAAAACCAAAAACCAAAAACCAAAAAAAACCCCAACCATCCCATTGCGGGGGTAACCATCATACATGCATGAATCTGGGGCTAGACACAAACATTCAGTCCATAGCAGAAGGAACCTTGAAGATTTTTGCCAAGGGTGGGTCCACCCCGCCCTTCTGAGTGCTGACCGTGCCTTCCTTCAGCTCCCCAGGAAGGGCTGCAACGTAACTCCCTCTCTTTCTCCTCCCCTGACTCCAACTGAACCCCAACTTTCAGTCTCCAGCCTCACTGGATCCCACAGGAAGCAGTGCCTTCAGTAGCAACATCTTTGAACTCAAAGCTGATGGCACAGTGTTAATTCCACGGGTTTTGTGAAGAAAACGTCCTGGGTTCACAATCCACTTATGATCTATGTAAACTTTGCCAATGACTCTGAAATGCAATTTTCTCATCTGTAAAATGGAGGTAACACTATCTACCTGGGTTAAAACGTGTAGCACAAACTTTGGGACCTGGTGGGCTTCCAGTGAGTGTAAAGATCTGTCTGGAAGCCCGCCTCCTGATTTCCCGGCCTGGGCTTCTGCCTGTGGCTCTCCATTTCCTTTATTTGAGGCGCAAAATGTGACATTTATTAAGCGGCCCGGGGCTGGGGGCCTTGCACTGCCCAAAGATGGCTGGCCATCCTGACCTCGGGGTCAGTGGGTTGGCTTGTACACCCGAGAAAACGTTCAGACGAATAAAAAGGAAAGGAAGACATGCGGGGTGATGGGAGGGGGTGGCGGGGTTTACTCTTCTGAAGCCACCCCAGAGCGTGGGAAGCGCTAGGGGAACCCCAAGAGCCTCCCCGCCTTTGTTCCCCAGCCTCTTGGCTGCTGGGCTGGCGCGCCCTCTAGTGGTCCTCCCGCTGCAAACATTTCTTTTTAAGTAGATCAGTTCCTTTGACAGTCTGTCCTTAAGGCACTCAGCAAATTTTTACTGAGAGACTTCTTTGCCAGGGAATATTCTAGGCATTGGAGATATACCAGTAAACAAAACAAAACAACCCCCTGCAGTGTTCTTTCTCTAAACTAACTCTATAGCCGGTTAGTAACTTCCATCTGGATCCCTGGAGCCTGTTATTTGCTCCTTCTTTTGTATTGCCAAAGGTGAATTTTTAAAAACTAGCATGCGTAGACCACCAAATAAAATGAAACCAGAGCCTCGTGTAATATTGGTGCAAATTTGAGGAGTGAGGTTTTTAGCTCAATTTTAAGTGACTTGTCATATCTTAGTGCTTTTTCCTTTGTTGTAGATTATGATTCTGCTTTTCCCCTGCTTTTTAGGATTGTTCCCGAGTGTATTTACAAAGAGAGGTTCCTCTAGATCTGCACTATCCACATATGACTATTTAAGTTAATTACAATTTAATAAGACTAAAAATGTAGTTTCTTACTTGCACTACTCACACTACCCACATGTGACTGGTGGCTATCTTGTTGGAAAGCAGAGATATATAATATATAATATTTCCATTGTGGAAGGTTCCACTGGACAACACTGTTGCAGTGATGGGGATCTGGCTGTAGGAATGTCGAGTTATGTTCATGTGAAGGTGTAATCCCTCCCCTCCTTCCTTCTGCCTTCTTACCTGCAGTTAGGACAGTGGCCTCTGGCTGCAGAGAGCCAGAGGGGTGTGAGCTGGAAGACTTAACTTCCTACTGTTTGCTGACCCAGTTAGGAGATGTGCCCACCTTCTCCGTTCCTCCTTTTTTTTTTTAATTTTATTTATTTATTAAAAACATTTTTTTTTGTCTGCGCTGCACGACTTGCAGCATCTTAGTTCCCCGACCAAGGATTGAAACCCTGCCACTGCAGTGAAAGGGCTGAGTCCTAAGCACTGGATTATCAGGGAATTTCCTCTGTTCCTCTTTGGTCCAAGTGCACATCAGACCAACCGAGGGAGCAGGTTCCCAGGCTGATCAGCCCTGTGGTTGCTTCTTTGCTGGGAGACTTCAGTTGCCAAAACTTTGTCTCTCTGCCCACTTGGTCTTGGGTTGCCAGCTCTGCTCTTGACCTCTGCCCTTTCTGGTTCTAATTATGGGCTAGAAGGGACTTGGGGAACCCTCTTATCAAGCGCTTGTACACAGGGAAGACTTTGATCTCCTCCTACAAGAGAGCAAGTGGGCAATGAATGCCAGGGTGTCTGAAAGTTGAAAGTCTCCACTTCTTGAGCCACTACCATTAACTTAGGAGCAGAGACAGCTGGACTGAGCATCCTGGTCCGCGGGCTCTTCCCGTTTCTTCTGCTAAAGTGCTCTGCGACTTTGGGCAAGTTATTCTCTCAGCCCAAGCCTCAGTGTCTTCATATGCAGTGAGGGATGTGGGACTTGATGATTGCCAAGGTCTTCTGCAATTCTAGAGTTTGTAACTTGGCCAACGCCTTTGTGACTCCAGTGCACAAAGAAGTTATGATCAAGGTAAAGCAGATTCCCTTCCCAAAGAGTAATCTCCTGGCTCAGATGGTTTCACTCCAGTTTCAAACACCTGAAGAAGAATAAGCAGCAATTTTACACAAACTCTTCCAGAAAATAGAGGAGGGAACACTTCCCAACTTATTTTTAGGCCAGTATTATCTTGATATCAAAACCAGATGAAGACAGTACTAAAAAAACTATAAACCAATATCTCTCATGAGATATAGCAAATTGAATTCATTGTTCTAAAACAATTATAAATATCAGAAGAATTATATACTATGACCAAGTAGGATTTATTCCACATATATAGTCTGATTCAATATTCAAAATTCCACGATATCAAGTGCTCAATAAAGTTTAGATTAAAAATAATGTCCAGGGACTTCCCTGGTGGTCCAGTGGCTAAGACTCCACGCTCCCAATGCAGGGGGCCTGGGTTTGATCCCTGGTCAGGGAAATAGCTCCCACATTCCGTAACTAAGAGTTCGCATGCCTGCCACAACTAAAAAAAGATCCCACGTGCCGCAAGTAAAAAGAAAAAAAAAAAAGATCCTGCATGCCACAACTAAAAGACCTGCATGCTGAAACTAAAGATCCTGCATGCCGCAATGGAGATCCCGCACGTGGCAACAAAGATCCCACGGGCAACTAAGACCCAGCGCAACCAAATAAATAAATAAATATTTTTTTAAAATGTCCATCATAGCAACAGGTTAATTAGAAAAATCATAATCTTATCAACTAGTACAGAAAAAGCATCTGACAAAATCCAACACCTATTTATGATTTAAAATTCTCAGCAAGTTAGGAAGAGAAGGGAACTACCTCAGTTTGATAAAGACATCTACAAAAAGTCTACAGCTAACATCATAGTTGATGGTGAAAGACTGAATGCTTTCTCCCTAAGACTGGGAACAAGGCAAGGATATCTCCTCTCACTACTCTTATTCAATACAGTACTGGAAGTTCTAGCCACTGCAAAAAAGCAAGAAAAAGAAATAAAAAGGCATACAGAGTGGAAAGAAAGAAAGAAAACTGTCCTTCTTTGCAGATGTTATGATTGTGTATGCAGAAAATCCCAAAGACTCTGCAAAAAAGCTCCTATAACTGCTATGTGAGTTCCGCAATGTCACAAGATACAAGATCGATGCACAAAACAAATCACATTTCTATATACTAACAACAAACAGGCAGAAACTGTAATTTAAAATGCTATACCATGTATAATTGTTACAAAGAAGATGAGACACCTGGTTACAAATTTAACAAAATATGTGTAGGATCTGTATGCCGAAAATTACTAAATGCTGATAAAGTCAATCAAAGAAGACCTAAATAAATGGAGACATACACTGTGGTCATGGATTGGGTGACTCAACATAGTAAACATGCCAATTCTTCCCAAATTCATTTATAGGTTTAATGTAATTCCTATCAAAATCCCAGCAAGATATTCTGTAGACATAGATAAGCTTATTCTAACACTTAGATGAGAAAGCGCAGGCCCTAACATGCCTAAATCAATCTTTAAAAAAAATAAATAAATAAATTGGGAGGAATTACTCTACCCCATATGAGATACAGTAGGAGACCAGGATGAAATAAAAGGAGGATCAAATCCTGGCCAGCCCTTTCCTGAACGTAGAGATGGAACCTCCTCCAAAAAGTCTTCCTGGATTAGCTCCTATACTTACTTAACTAGCCCCTGCATATGCCCTACTTGAATTGTATCAAATTATTTTGCCTTCATTAACATGAGAGTTGGTGAGTATTCCTATTTTTCAGCTGTGTATTCAATAATCTACAATACATGGGGCTTGGTGAGGGAATTATTGTGGCTTCTACCTTTTTGCATTTCTCACCAGGCCCAGGAAGGTGTTCCGGACCCAGCAGGTATTCAGTTACTTTGCAGAAAGAACAGACTAAGATGAATATTCTCGTCCTGCTCTTCTCAGGGCCTCCTGGCCCCCACCAAGCATCTTGTCTCCACTGTGCATCAGGGACCAAGATCCCAGCTCAAGACCCCAGAGGCTTCATCACCTCCCAGCACCAGCTGCTGAGCCCATTACCCAGAGCTGGGCAGGAAAAGCCCGAGGTCTCCTGAAAAGTGATGACATCAGGATAGCCCTCCTTCCCCCTCTGCCAAGCTCTGCTCTGGAGCCCCTGAGGCCACCAGGCCCCCCATCCTGCTGACATTTCCTCTTCCGGTACTCAATGGCTCATTAGGAGTGGAGGGCTTGGGTGGGGGCCAGGAGAAATGGGAACAGTGGAATGAAAGGCAGGAGCGTGGACCCTTTGGTTTCTAGGCTGGAAGCATTTGGAAGGGGCAGCATTTCATTTTTACATTGAGGAGGTGGAGGAGGTCATGGCAAGATTACTTTGGAGGGACTTCCTTTCGGTAGCCTGTAGAGAGGATTCCAGATGCTAGAAGTGGTTAAAAAGACAATCCCTCCACGGGCCCCATGGTGTTTCCCTGGTGATCACAGATGATGTCTGAGTGCTCTTCCTGTTCCCTGCAAGTCCAGGAGTTCCTTACTCCCGTCACACCATCCTGGAATGCCTCCTGGGGCTGCTGCCTTTGGTCTTAAATGGTATCATGACATTGGAATCACTTCCTAATCTGGGGGGAGATGTGTGTCCAGGCATGTGAGTGGAAAGTAAGCCAAACCAAGCAAAGAAACTCAAGTAAGAAGTGAGCCCTGGGCTTCCCTAGTGGCGCAGTGGTTAAGAGTCCGCCTGCCAATGCAGGGGACATGGGTTCGAGCCCTGGTCCGGGAAGATCCCAAGTGCTGCGGAGCAGCTAAGCCCGTGTGTCACAACTACTGAGCCTGCGCTCTAGAGCCCGCGAGCCACAGCTACTGAAGCCCTCACGCCTAGAGCCCGTGCTCTGCAACAAGAGAAGCCACCGCAATGAGAAGCCCGCGCACCGCAACAAAGAGTAGCCCCCGCTTGTCGCAACTAGAGGAAGCCCGCGCGCAGCAACAAAGACCCAACACGGCCAAAATAAATTAATTAATTAATTATTTTTTTAAAAAAAGAAGAAGTGAGCCCTAAGTGATGCCTAATTGGTCAAGCAAGACCTGGGTGGATGTGCTTGCTGCCAGGGCCCAGCACAGCATGGGGCTGAGCAGCTCACTCCATCAGCGGTCTTCCCTCTGCCATGTGTTTTCCATGGCTCTTGCGCCTTGTGGCCCTACTAGGTCCCTAGGCTGTGCCTTCATGGTCCCTCCACACCTCCTACAAGCTGGGCACCTTAGCCAGAGGCCCCCAGAAAAGGCTCCCTCTGCACGTCTGGGCAGTTGCTGGCAGGGAAGACGGCCCCCTTCCACCCTTGCACACGCCAGCTTTCTCACAGCCCTCACACAGGCCTCCAGAGGAGGACAGGCCAGCTCACCCCTTGATTCTGTGCTCCCTTTCTACTCTCAGGGAGCCGAGGGAACCGAGAGGAGGGATGGTCCCTGGGGAAGACCTCCCCAGTAGGACGGAGGTCGGACACTGCTGTCTGCCGGTGTGTAATTCGGGAAGTGGTGGAGACATACCATGGGGCTGTCAGGGGGAAGTTTCTGTTTCTCGCTCTCTTTTTACAGAATGTACTTAGGACACTGGGACAAAGGGGGGAAGGGTCCAGACAGGAAGGAGAGGATTTGGAAGCAAGCAAGAAAACAGAACAGGCCGTTTGACTTGCTGCATTCCTAAGGTTGGACTCATTCTGGTCTGCTCCCTATATGACACATGTGAGATAATGCCGGCTGACTTGAAGACTCCAGAGCGACTATTCGGACGCGGGCCTCTTGGAGGTCCTGGTGCCAAGGGTGCTAAGGAACTCGGGAAAACTTGACTCATTACAGAGAACTCAGACACTCCCCAAGAGGCTCCCAGCTGCCCTAGATTTCCCTGGAGGGTCACTCCAGACAGGCCCCCCACCGGTCTACAAAGAGTTTGGCACATAGGCACCAATGTAGCTGTAAGAGGAATTTATTTATTTATTTATTTTTGGCTGTGTTGGGTCTTCGTTTCTGCGCGAGGGCTTTCTCCAGTTGTGGCAAGCGGGGGCCACTCTTCATCGCGGTGCGCGGGCCTTTCACTATCGTGGCCTCTTTTGTTGCGGAGCACAGGCTCCAGATGCGCAGGCTCAGTAATTGTGGCTCACGGGCCTAGTTGCTCCGCGGCATGTGGGATCTTCCCAGACCAGGGCTCGAACCCGTGTCCCCTGCATTGGCAGGCAGATTCTCAACCACTGCGCCACCAGGGAAGCCCTGTAAGAGGAATTTAATACTCCATGAACAGCCCTGGTTGAATTAGCAGGTTAGTTTCATGGTTCAGATCAGTCTTGGGAACCTCCAAGCCCTACAGGGTTGTTTGGTGGCAAGCTCCTTTTTGCCTCTACTGCCATCTGTGAAAGCAGTCAGAAGTCTGCGTGTGGCTCTATTCCAACCAAACTTTACATAAGGACACTTAAATTTGAATTTCACATAATTCTCATCTGTCACAAAATACTCTTCTTCTTTTGATTTTTTTTTTAACTACGGTAAAAACACTTAACATGAAATCTATCTTCTTAACAAATTTTAAGTGTACAATACATTATTCTCGATTATAGGTCTTTTGATGGCTTTTTTAACTCTTTAAAAATGTAAAAACTACTCTTAGCTCTTAGGCCACTCAAAAATGGGTGGTGGGCTAGAATTGGCCCGTGGGCTGTAGTTTGCCAGGCTCTGGTCTAGAAGACATGGACAAGGGTAGCCAGCTTTGAAGATTCTGTTTCAGCATTAACAACCCAGGACAGCAAAATCTGTGTCTTGTGAACCCAAGGACCCCTAGAGAGGAATCCTTAGTCATTTCTGTTACTTCTCTTTCCGTCAATAAACTTCATTTTTTTGGTTCCACATAAAAACAGCCAATGAAGTTTCACATTCGTTTGGTCTAAGAAAACAGTCTAAGTGCACCAGCAATTTTATCACAGGCAGAGTAGCACCAAAATGACAGACACTGGCAACCAGCCTCCTTGAAACTGTTCAAGGATAGAGTTGGGGTCCCCTTACTTTGCAAAATGCAGTTTCTCCATCTGTCATGGTGCTTACTGAGGCAGGCAGATGGGTCCTGACTCAGAAAGGGGACTTGCACCTTGGTTTCCATACCTCTGCCAGGTCTTTAGGAAGTTATAGACTTGGAGCAATGTTCTGGTGTCCTCAACCCCACCGCTTCTGCCCCATGCAGGCACTGGGGGTTTCCAACATGGCTCCTTGAACCTTGAGTTCCTTTTTGGTGCACGTTTCCTGATCTCAGATCCTTGATTCCTTTTCTTTTCTCTTCAGAGAGATCAGTCCATCCGTTGTTGTCAGAGAAGCATATTTGAGATGGAAATCTCCCTTTATCTTTTCTACCGTGATCTGATGATTCCTCATCTCCCACTGGTTTCAAAAGGCTGGACTCCTTGAAACAGACCAACTAAATTGGTCAGTGCCTTGAGTAGATTTGCATTCCTGGATTCAGCTCTGTGATAAGGTTATCATTAGGGGTCTCTTTGGTTGGCTGGTCATCACTCAGCTGCTTGAATCTCTAGCATTTCCCTAGACTCTGACCATTGCTCATGGACTCAGGCAGAGAATCCTAACTGGTAGCAGGGTGGGCCCAGGAGTGCCAGGGCCTTGAGCTCCCTGTAACCCCCTCAGATGCTCTTCCACACTGAGGAACAGGTGTTCTTCTGGGGATAAACCTCGCATCTCAGTTCAGTTTGTTTGTTTCCTTAAGGTTTTTCCAGGCAAGCCCAGAACAATTCCAACACAGCCACCCCTCCCCCAGCAAAAAAAAAAAACTTTTAAGATCCTCTTCACCATCTTTACACTCAGCAATACTGAACAAATAGTTCTCTGAATCCACCAGCTGCTTCATGCCTCTGGATCTCAACTCGTGCTGTTCCAGGCTATTCCATGCTGTTCCCTATGCCCAGAAGGCCCTCCTTCTTTTCATCTGGCTGCCAGCATCACTTCACAAGAAAGCCTTGCCTTACCCTGTCCCCTCTCTCAGCAGAGCTAAACACCCTTCCTCTCTGCTCCCTCTGCGTATCTGAATTTATACTTCTCCCACACCCAGCACAAGCCTATCACTAGCCACATGACAAGGTAAAAAAACAAAAACGAAAACAAAAAAAAAAAACCCCATTGTAATCTAATCATGGCTGACTTGAAGATGGACAAAAAAAAAGGCAACAATGATTAAGAAGTGCACTTGAAATAGGTCTTACATTCTTCCTCTCATCTTTTTCTTTCTTTTTTTTTTTTGGCCTTGCCATGGGGCTTGTGGGATCTTTGTTTCTCAACCAGGGATTGAACCTGTGCCCTCGGCAATGAAAGCCCAGAGTCCTAACCACTGGACCGCCAGGGAATTCCCCATCCTCTAGCCTTAATGATGAACTTCGCTATAGGTGTACAGCAGGCTTAAAAAAAGAGTAGCTAAAAATAGTTTGAGGTCACTACGATTAGCATGACCTTTGAAACACTAGTTTCCAGAACATTTTAGTTATAATATCTTGATAGCAGATACAAAACTAATTTTGGAATTATTGATAGATAAATAAAATTATTTTAGAATATTGTTTATATTTATCTTGTTCTAAGAACTCACTTTTTGTGCCTGTCTTGTAATGAAGTAATATACGTAGAGCACTTTGAACAATGCATTATAAGCAGTCAAATGTTATCTATTTTTTAAATAAAAGACACATTTATTCAGTGTCATGATCAGACTACTACATTTAACAATCAACAGCATGGGTGCAAAAAAAAAAAATCTACATTAAAACACTTTGTTGGAATGCTTTATACTTTTCACAGAACAGAAACTAAAATAAACTGTTATACAGTTAGTCACAAATGCAGTCCTCAAATATTATCTATTTTAAAATGCTCAAATATTATCTGTTTTAAAATGTACGTGCATAAAATTTCTTTTTTACATATAGACATACACATATATATTGAGAGAGGATTCATACACAACAATTTTTTTTTAACTGGGATGAACATTAAAAAACACTTTTTGACATTCTAGACTGTGAGCCCAGTGAAGGTCAGAAAGCACATCTTAACTATCTTTTAGTTTCCTAAGCACATAGTCAAATGTCTGGCATACAGGAGGCATTAAAAACACAATGAACTGGAGGTCACCCTGAGCTTTCCATGGTGTGTAAGCCTGCCTCCTCGGTTTACCTGGAAGGCAAATGTAGGTCGACATAAACAGAGGACAGCTTTAGAAGTGCGAAAGAGTGAAATAAACAAACGCTTGCAGCCCGCCCCCGGGGCAGACAGAGAGGCGTTAGGTGGGTATGCCTTCTGTCAAAGGCATAAAGCTGGCAGGAAGCCGGTATTTCCACCTGTGGTAGAGGGTCCTGCACCTTTTCCTGTTTCTGCGGAGATCCCACTTTCTATCTACCCAGCGTGGAGGAGCCGGGCATCTCTCCTGCACCACCTGCATCATGGCATTCCTAAGTAGAGCTCCTGGGCTGAAAAGAAACATCTTTTCCTTTTAAACTCAATTGTAACAACATGATGACTGGGGATTTTGTTTTCACTTTTTGTGGTGGAAGATTTCAAACGCACACTAAAGTAGAGAGAATAGTATTTCCCCTCCCATGTACCCATCACCCAGTTTCCAGAATGGTCAATGCATGGCCAATCTTGTTTCATCTGTACACCCACTGGATGATTTTGAAGCTAATCCCAGTGATCCTATCATTTCATCTGTAATTATACAGTCTATGTGACTAAAAGAGAAGAGTTTCTTATTTTAAAACACCACAATACCATCATCACACCTAAAAAAGTCAACAATAGCTCAATATTATCAAATATGCTGCCAGTGTTCAGATTTCTTGGATTGTATCTTTTTTTTTTTTTTTTTCTCAAACCACAAAAATTTATTTTCTCACAGCTCTGGAGGCTGGGAGTCTGAGCTCATAATGTTGGCAGGGTTGGTTCCTCCTAAGGCCTCTCTCCTTGACTTGCAGACGGCTGTGTTCGCACTGTGTCCTCACTGTGTCCTACACTGGTCTTTTCTCTGAGGACACCTCCCTTGACATGTCTCCCTCGTCCTGTAAGGCCACAGTCTTACTGGATTAGGGTCCCACACTTTGACCTCATTTAACCTTAATTTTACCTCTTTAAAGGCCCTATCTCCAAACAGTCACATTGGAGGAATTTTGAAGGAATATTAGTCCATTACACGTGTGATGATAAAATAAGGACATTTTTTTGTAAATTTATTTATTTATTTATTTATTTTTGGCTGTGTTGGGTCTTCGTTTCTGTGCAAGGGCTTTCTCCAGTTGCGGCGAGCGGGGGCCACTCTTCATCGCGGTGCACGGGCCTCTCACTGTCGCGGCCTCTCCCGTTGCGGAGCACAGGTTCCAGACGCGCAGGCTCAGTAGTTGTGGCTCACGGGCCTAGCCGCTCCGCGGCACGTGGGATCTTCCCGGACCGGGGCACGAACCCGTGTCCCCTGTATTGGCAGGCGGATTCCTAACCACTGCACCACCAGGGAAGCCCTAAAATAAGGACATTTATATATGTCAAGGACTAAGACAGTTTGCCTCCTTCAAGAAAATAAAATAAAAATAAACCAAATGTGACGAACAATACTAGATCCAGGAAACAGGGAGCCCAATGTGGGAGACTGATAAAGAGGGTTCCAGGGCAACACTGTGTAGATTACACCAGCCGAAATGGACTGAGGTGATGGAGGGTCAGGAGCAAGGGCACTGGGACAAAGCGAGTGTGCATCGAATGATGTAACATGGGCCAGTAGCACACGGATTAAAGAAAGATAATCATGAGAAAAACCACAAGACGTGCATAAATAAAAGGGCGCCATAATACTCTACCTATCTTTGTGATAATAATGATAATTAAAATTTTCAACTTCTAGAATCAACATGCAAACTTTAATTGTGTCTATAGATGAAATTAGATGTGAGAGATGGGAGGAAAGATCAGCTTATTGTGTGACACTGTGAATCAAGATTTGTCTCTAGAAGAAGGAAACAGTTGGAAGCAGATGATTTAAAGTTGCAAAGGTAACCAATATAGGAACCAGTCTTAGAGCCATATTGAGAGAGTTGATTTTCATATACTGGAGTCTAAAACTGGAAAATCAATACATGCTTCAGTGGCAAAGCATTATCTAGAGAGCTGAAATTAACTGTCAGAGCGAGAAAGAGTTAAAAGAACTCCCCTGCCACTTGCCTCTGCTCAGGGTGGAGGGATTTGGGTTGGTGTGTCCCATATTTTTTTACTCAAGTTTTAAAGATATTTTTATGGTCGTAAAACATATATAAATAAAATTTGCCATTTTAACCATTTTTAGATGTACAACTCAGTGGCATTAATTACATTCACAATGTTGTGTAATTATTACCGCTATTTCTAAAATGTTTCCATCACCCCAAACAGAAATTCTGTACCCATAAGCAATAACTCTTCCTTCCCCTTCCCCTGGTAATTTCTAATCTAACTTCTGTTTCTATGGATTTACCTATTTTAGATATTTCATGTAAGTGGAATCATACCATATTTGTCCTTTTGTGTCTGGCTTATTTTGCTTAGCATGATGTCTTTAAGTTTCATCCATGTTTTAGCATGTATCAGAATGCCTGTTATTTTAATTTAACATGAAATCACTGTTACGATGGGTCAGCCTAGCTTTCAGGTCACCCATCCCCTTAGTTCCTTCCCCTTATTTTGCCAAAAATGATCCTCGTTTCAAAGTTTCATGAAAGAGCCCTGATCCAATCCATTGTATTCGGTTGGCCAAAAAGTTCTCTGGAAAGATGTCACAGAAAAACCCGAACGAAATTTTTGGTCACCCCAATGTTTTACTGGTTATGCTTAGCACATGATACATCACCCCACACAAGCTGCTCAAAGGGACCATCCCTCCTCCTTATCAAAGGACTCAGTCCCCCAAACACTGCCCACACTTGGGCTTGGGCTGTACAGGAAGAAATTCCTCCCATTCTCCCCAAGAGCATCTAGTGTCCTCACATGCTCTGCCCCCTGGGCAAACTCTTCTTAGGAGAGGAGCTTGTAAAGTCATTTGCTCTAAGGTATAACTGACCAAGAGACTTTCTCTTTCAGAGGTATTTTCATTTTAATAAGAGATAAAAGCTTCAGTCAAAAGCATGCATTTATAATGATGGAATTTTCAGGAGAATATTGTTTTCCCTTGGAGGAAGGCATCTTTCCATCTCCTTCAGATCACATGCTTTACTATCCTTCCAACAGCAGGCCTGACACTGGTTCTAACATTTCTTGATCCTTTGTTTGTCCTGGCGTGCTACAGCCTCTCAGGAGTTGTACTGGGGAAGGACTCCCTTGGGAATGTCCCTTGGGAATGTCTCCAGAGGGGGTTCCTCACCATCCTCTTAGGCTGGTGAATCAGGTGAGAAAGCTACCCCTGGAGGAGGTGATGGTGGACCAGGGTCCGAGGGGCAAGTCAGTTGGGGAAAGAGTATTCAAGGAAGACCGTGGTGGGATTTCTGGCCTTGGATATGAGAAACTTTTTCAGTAGGAAGGTATTACCTCCTGTCAAATTCAAAATGAGACCAAAATGTAGTGAGTATCAAGTCTGTAACTCTGAGTGCAACTGGGAATAAAGGAATGAAGGCATCCAGGATTGAGGCCGAGAACAGTGAATAAATGCCTGTGGGCCTCTTTCCCAAGGTGTCTGGCATATTAAACAAGGCGGTCAAGGCAGCTTCAAGAAGCCACCAGTCTGGAACCTCTACACATTTGTTTATGTCTGTCTTACATCTGGGATGCCGTTTTCCCTTTTCAATGCCTTTCCAGGTCCTAATCACTTGTTCACACTCAACTCCAATCCCCATCTTCACGAAGCTTTGTTCTGATCACCCCCATCTGGAAGCGATTTCTTCTTCCTCGGAACCTGGCTAATACTGATACTCACTGCCCTCCCTCTGCCCTCGTCAACTGGCACTTATTTTCTTGTGTTTAAGCCCTGCCTTCTAGAATGCACTCTGTTTGAAGGTGGCCATCATTCTGATACCTCTTGGGGTCTCCCAGCACCTAGCCTGGTGCCCAGCTCAGGGTTGTATACAGTAAGTGTCGACTGATGAATGAGTAATGGACACAATAGGACAGGCATTCTTTGTCAGCCATCCTCTTCCAAAAAAAGGACTGGCCTGAGGAGTTTCCCTGGGATGAATGACAAGGCAACATGGAGAGCTGGTTAGTCAGTGATTTGTCCCCTCTGAGCAAGCCGGGCTGGCGCTGGGTTTAATTTAGCCTGCTCTGCCTTTCATGCTTTAAAAGGACTTTCCCACGACAAGACTCGGGACCTGTCACTCTGTGCCATTAGCACCACTACTGAGAGATGAGTGATGAGAGATGCAGCCAAGTGCGCAGGCCTCTGACCTGGTTCCGCTTCTGAGCGGGGTTGAAGCTTTCTGCAGCCTTGAGGTTTGCCATTTCATTCCCAGCTCACCAGCTGGAGCGTGCCCACGTGGAGCACAGGCTCTGGGCTTTGGTGTAGGGGTAGGGGCTTGCGTCCACGGGTGGGTGGACCTAGGCTGGCTGTACATGACTACGTGTATGGATGTGATGACTCTCTGGAGGCCGGGAGGGTGTACATCTGAGTATCTGAGTTTCTCTTGATCTTGTGTACGCACCTCCAATGTTGCGGAACTCTGATGATGGGGCTTACTTATCTGCGTGTGCGTGTCGTGTGTGTGTGTTACACTTGTGCCCATCTGTGTGCGTACATGTGTGTGAGAGCTCTCCCGTCTGAGCTTCTGCCTTGCTGGGTGTGTACATCAGTGTGTCCTGGCTTCGTGGATGGATGGCTAAGCAAAGAATGTGAGCGGTTCTCCAACTGGTTCCCAAGAACTGATGGATCCTTCTCGTCCCCAGACCCCAACCTCAGCACCACGTGAAACAGATTCCAGTTGGTTCACTGGCTCCTCCTTCTTGCTGAGCCAGGGATAAAGAAATGGAGGAAGCCCACACTGCCCTTAGCAAGGACTCTTTTCCTCTGTAATGCCATTTCTTTGGTATTTTGTGGTCCTGATAGGACTCTGAGAGCCACAGGAGCCCTGGACCTTGAGCATCCAGGGCGCCATTTGGAATATTTTAATGGGGTCCAGATGCCAAAAAGGGAAGAGGCTTTTTAGAAATCCAGGGCTGTCTTCCACTGCCCCTACCTCCCCGGAGAGAGCTGACATTCCCAGCACCGTTCACATTCTTTTCCTCCTTGCCTCCCTGGTCCCCACTCCTTCCAGGACCTCCTCACTTTGGGCTTGCAGATAAACTGTGCCCTACACACAAAGCCATCTTCCTGCTCTGGGGGAGCCCAGCCCCACCCTGATTTGCCTCAGCTCAGAATTCCACCCTTCCTTCACCCACTCTTCTTCTACACCTTCCATCACCCCTGGGTTAACCCTTGCATCTCCTTCAGGGGACTGGGGGCAATCCAAATTCCAGGAAGCAGAGGTCAATGTTAACGACTTGCTCCCAGTCTCCAGCCCGCCCTGCACCTCCATCTCCCTGTCCTAAGCTCCCAAACCCCTCCCTGTCCAGCAGAGAAGGTAGAACGGGCTACCAGCCGAGGCCAGAGGAGGACATCGCCAGGCTGGGGACCCAGAAGAACTGCCTTCTCTGCCCAGCTTCCTCACCCCATTTCCTCTGTGACCCTGAACAATCTCCTACGAAACCCTAATTGCACGATTTGTAAAGGAGACATCTGTAAAGCCTCCTCCGGCTGCCCACGTCCCACAGAGCATCCATGAAGCAGCATTTTCACAGGAGCCCAGGACCACTGGGGACAGGCTCAGACACAGAGAGGCAGGAGGTGTGACTAGGATTGGAGGACAGAGGGTTAAATGCCATCATCGTCTTACCAGTAGCGGGAAAGAGCCTATCTGCTCATGAGGCGCGGAGGTATAGCAGGCTGTCCTCAAAGTGTCACCTTGGTTTCCCCAAGGGATGCCCTTCCTTCCTTTCTTTCCCTTCTCCATCGCGGGACAAAGCTGCCCTGCCCGATGTCTGAGCCCAGAGCTGCCCATCAAACGCTGGCAGCACTGCTTCCAGGGAACAAAGTGAACCCCAAATTCCTCTGTGGGATGGGAGCCCCCTGCCAGGGACCAAAGGCTGGTCCTAGTCACCTGTGTATCAGCACACTTAATGTGGGGACTGGCACAGAGAAAAGAGCAAGTGAGCCCCAGGCTGCTGCACCCCCATCAGCTAGGTCCTCCTGTGAGGACTGCGTCACAGGGCAGGCCTGAGGATGTCTCCCCTCCTCCTCCTTCTTCTCCTCCCGCCCCAAAATGCCTTCCCACCCCTCGGGATTAAAAAAAAAGTGGCATTTCCCCATCCATGACTTCTTCAAAAACAGGAAACACTCTCCTTTCCCACTGCCATAGCCTATCCGCTGGCATTTGGACCTTGATCACCCCCAGACTGGATTCTTTCCTGATGGGCTTTGGCCATCCAAAAGGGTTTGCAGGGGCTTCCCTGGTGGCGTGGTGGTTAAGAATCTGCCTGCCAATGCAGGGGACACGGGTTCGAGCCCTGGTCCGGGAAGATCCCACATGCCGCGGAACAACTAAGCCCATGCACCATAACTACTGAGCCTGCTGCAGCTACTGAAGCCCGCGCACCTAGAGCCCGTGCTCTGCAACAAGAGAAGCCACTGCAATGAGAAGCCCGTGCACCGCAACGAAGCGTAGCCCCCAAATAGAAAACTAGTTTTCTCTAGTTCTCGCTGCAACTAGAGAAAGCCCGCGTGCAGCAATGAAGACCCAAAGCAGCCAAAAATAAGTAAAAATGAATAAATAAATAAATTTATTTTTTTAAAAAAAGGGTTTGTGGGGCTCAGCTTCCTTCCTTTAACCAGACAGGAAAGCTCCTCGTTCCATCTTAACTGGAGGGTCTCAAACGCGAGGCGTGGGTCTCCCTGTCGGAGGAGAAACCATCCCCTTGTTTTGCTCCTTTTTCTTCCAAGCACCGGCTACTCCTTGTTCAGTACTTGTTCCCGGCGAAAACTGGGGGCTGATGTGAGAGAAAGGCCAGAGACTGTGCGGCTTGAGTGCCAGACAGGCTCTGGCCTTGCTGGAGCTTTCCTTCCCAGGGAGAGGGAGGGAAGAGACCACAGATCCAAGCAGCATGGCGCATCTGCCCTCTTCCAGGCTTCCAGTGGAAGAAACAGGCTGCACAGAAATCAGCGGAAGCAGTATCCAGGGGTGACTCGGACGGCATGATCTGAGGGTTGGTGAGCACCCTCTCCTGCTCTCTCCCTCTCCCACCCTCCCGATCGCTCCCCGACCTCCCTGGGAGAGGGTGCCTTCCTGAACCCCAAGAAACTCTTGTCCGGGCTGCAGGTGGGCTGTGTGACCTTGCCCTGTCCTTGGGGAGCAGCCTCTCTAATAGTCAAGGATTTTAATCACTATTCAAAGAGATTAGAACAAAGATGTCTCTTCCTACTGCAGGAGGGAAAGAAACATTTCTGATCCCCTCTTTCATGGATGACCAGGAACAAGAGAAAAGGCACTGCGAGAAAATCCTAAGCGTCCACCCCTGTCTCTGCCTGAATAAGGCTCTTGTCCCCGGCCAGCTCTTAGGCACAAGAGGACCTTTTGGTTCCTGCAGATGTAGGCTCCTTCCCTGCCTCTCTTTCAAGCTCCTTGCCTTGGGAAACAGCAGATGTGTGGAGAGTAGCCATGGCATGTTGTAGAAGACAAGGGAAGTGTTAGGTTGGGGGCTTCTTTTCAGCTCTGGGGGCTGGGTGGCGGTCCTCTCCGAGCCCTGCCTCCCCTCCAGAGGACAGGCTGGCACCGGCCACAGGCTGCCAGGAAGTGTGGGGAGGTGCTTGGGAAGAGTTGCCAGCTCCTCAGATGCCTGTACTCCTGCTGGGAATGAACCCTTACTGTGAGATTATGGTCCAACCTCAGTTTCCTCTCCGGACCTCAGCTTTTTAATTCTGTAAAATGTTGGTGTTGGATTTGATCTTTCAGACCCCTTTTAGCTCATCATTCTACCCTCCTGGACTAATTGAAACAAAAAGAGAAACGGCGAACACCAAGCCAGCTGTTCAGAGGCCACACCTACGCACAGCGTTTCAAACACGGCGTGGCATGGGTGCTTACAGTAGAAGAAGAGAGACAGGATGAGAGGGGAAAGCTTGAACACACGTAGTCTTGGACAAAGTACAGGGCTCAGTCGCCTGAGCTAGGCTTCCTCCTACCCCGTCACATAAACAGGCACACAGCCACACGCACGTGCATGGACCCAGTCATGAGGCTCAGAGGACAGACCAGGAGCTAAAACCAGCAAAGGAAGGAGAGCACACCCTGCTCCTAGAACTTCTGCCCATCGGGCAGGGCAGCTGCTGCCTCTTTCTGGTTCTGCTGAGCACATTTTCTAAGTCACAGACCATCACACAACTGGCCTCTGACACAACAGGATGACCTGCATCCTTGGAGCCCTAAACACATAAACAGCAGCAGCCTAGGGGCCTGCACTCAGCAGATTCAGAGGTCCACATGCACAGTCTACCTCCAAGGGCACAGAACAAAGGTCATCTGGGGGCCCAGGGCCAGGGTAAAGCTCTCTCTGGGCAATGCACGCTTCTCTCCACAGTTGGATGACCTCTACAGACCCGGCAGCCTAACTCCCTGGGGCCAGTCATTCGGATGTTTTCCCAAAGCAGCGGGTCACTTGCCTCCCACCCCTGGCTGGCCATCAGAAACGATGGCAAGAGGGTAAGTGGGTACATTGCCTGGAGAGGGAAATCTGGCAATATCTTTTAAATTTGCAAACTATATACCGCATGATATAGTGATTCTATTTACAGGAATTTATTCTACAAATATACTCACAGACATGTGAAATGACATGATTACAAGTGATTCATTGCAACATCATCTACTAGGAACGATCGGAAGTACATTAGATGTCTATTAATAGCCGATTGGTTTCATAGATTATGGTATATCCATACAATGGAATACTAAAAATGGCAGACTTTTGTGCATTGGTATAGAAGCATCACAGATATATATTGTTAAGGTAAGATAAGCAAGGTTCAGGACAGTGGGTATATTTTACTACTATTTGGGTCGAAAAGAAATGACAAAGCCATATGTATTTGCATTGACCTGTTTATATATAAAATATTACTGGAAAGATAAACAAGAGACTAATTAATGGTGGTTATCTGTTAGGGAGTTGAAAACCGGGCTGAAGGCAACTTTGTATTACATGCATTTTGTATACTTTGATGGCTGAATAATGTGGATGCATTACCTAGTCAAAAGAGAAAAGTAAGAAACACAAAAGCATGAAAAAAAAGAGACCAAAGTGGCAAAGGAGGGACCCCTTCTCCCTGCGGCGCCCCAAGGTGGTCGGTGAGGTGGGGAGGCCAGACTGAGAAAGGTGGGCTAGGGGATGGGCCAGAGCAAAGGAGGAAGCTCTCCAGGTGCTGGAGCCCTGCTCTCTGCTGGCTCCTAAATGCCTCCACTGACAGGGGCCCGGATTCCTCTCCTCACAGTCTATCCTTTGGTTATTGGCCTCATCATTCCCCAAATGCAGGCACGCTCACGTGGTTTGGGAAATCTTGTCTTTTTTTGACATGTAAACATTTTTACACACTTCCTCAGATTCACAAGGTCACCGCTAGAGGAACAGCAGCCTTTGAAGCTGCTTGACTTCCTGGCACCCCTCTCCCTTCCCTCCACCAACTCTGATGTCCTGGAAAAAACAAAAAACAAAAAACCCTGCTGCACGACATGGATTTGTTTTAGAGATTACTCTTGGAGAATCTTCCGTCCCCCCTTTGTGGTAACTGGCAACGCTCTAGGGTGTTGCAAAACCCAACTTGGGAGTGACCGCCCTGATGGTCAGCAAGCGGCCACGGTCAAGACTCTGGCCAAGTGGGGCCTGCAAAGCTTGGTAGTGACTGGAGCTGGAGTGTAGAGGCCGGGCCTCTCCACCTTTACCCACGATGCACTTCCATGGATCCAAAGGCCTGCCTGGGGTACAGCACGGGCACAAAAGGCATTTGCTTGGGAACCACTGACCAACCCTGCTCGTGGGTGAGCAGCTGGGTTCTTTTTCCTTGGGGATAATTTTCGGTCCTCACTTCCCCTCCAGTCTCTCTAACTCCCAGGCCCTGGCTCAGCCTCCCAGAGGGATTGCTTTGACCAGTGACTCTACAGGGTTCTTTTGAAATATAGAGCTGTTCAAAAGACTCTCGCTAAGGCATGGCCCTGGAGGCATTTTCCATGATAATTTCCCCCCTTTTTGTCCCATTGTTTCAGGGGAGGAAGCAAGAAGGCTCAAGGATCAGTATCCGATAGGACTTAATGAAGGTGTCATACCTTCCTGCCCTTCAGCTTGAACACTGTTTTGCAGCCTAATCTCCCCACACCCACTTTGAGAGGAACTGGCTTAGCCACCGGGAGAGCCGGCTGGGAACCAGCCAACAGTGTGGGTGAGGGAAAGGGGAGGGGAGGAGGCCCTGGGCTTCTTCAGGTGAAGGGATCCTCTGATGTAATTGTAAGAGAGACTTCAACGGACAGTAAAATACCAGGCCTGTGGTTCCTCACACTCCAAGACGCAACGTGTGGATTCCTCAGCCCAATGTCTTCTAATTTTTAAATGTTCATGAATAAAATCTTCAGGGAAGTAGAGAGAAGACTTTGCCATGGTGATGGAAGATTTGTGGAGAGCTGGGGGTGACGGTAGATAAGCCTCAACCTGGAACCCATTCGTTCATTTTTAACCCGTCTCTACAACAGGAGCATTTTAAGAGAAGGGGCTCATCTAGAAGTCTTCTTGGTGGAAAGTGTGTGGAGGGGGCAATGTGGAAGACGGAGAAATGGAAACTCTCAGCATCTTAGGCTACCTGAGGCCAAATCCAAATTCGAATGAGCAGGCAATGATGAAGACTCCTGGAAAATGGAAGATTTGAAAAGGAAAAAAAAAAAAAAAGAAGGGAAACTAGAGTGACAGAGAGGGTAAGTGAATAGAAGGGATCTCATTGGAAGGCGGTCTTGGGAGAAGAGGGAAGACCCTGGCTGCCCTCTATGACTTAACTTACAATATCCTAGGGGGAGGGACACCCAAGTAGACGAGAGGCTGCTGTGGGTTGTCTTGTTTGCCTTGGGAGGGTTACCTTTTCCTCCGACAGGGTAAAGGGGCGGGGGCTTCTCCTGTCCCTTCCCCGAGAGTTGTTGCTGCACCTTCCGGGGAAATTGGTGCAGAAAACCCACGCCGCTGGAGCGCTGCGCTGAGTGTGTGGAGCCGGTCATGGCAGGAGCGGACACATCGTGGCAGAGAACACACGGCGTGACTTACCTCTTACAAGTCTTACTCCGGATTTGGCTAATGGAGGAGTCAAGCATCCGTCGCGCTTCCCTCCGCACGCCCCAATTTCCCTCCAGACGCCGAGCGTCGCGACTATTGGCCGCTGCCCCTTTAAGGGCCGCCACTCCTCCTCCCACCCCCTCCCCAGTGGTGGCACCCCAGGGGGTGGGGGAGGGGGTCAGGCTGGGCGTTCTCGCCGGTCAACTGGGGAGGATGGCCCAGGCCGGGGGAATCGCTCCCACGGCCCGCTGCCCGTCCCCTGAGCCGGGTGAGCTGCGAGACCCCTTCCCTCTTTCCCTCCCGCCCCACGCGCGACGCGGGAACGGCTCCCTGGCCGCACGGGAACAGCTCCCTGGCCCCGTGGCCAGATGTCCCCACCCGGGCGCCCAGTACTGCCAACGCGAGCGGGCTGCCCCTGGTGCCGTGGGCGGTGGCACAGGCGGGGCGCTGTTGGCGCTGGCGGTGCTGGCCACCGTGCGGGGCAACCTGCTGGTAACCGTGGCCATCGCCCGGACGCCGAAACTCCAGACCATGACCGACGTGTTCGTGACTTCGCTGGCCACAGCCGAGCTGGTGGTGGGGCTCCTGGTAGTGCCGCCGGGGGCCGCGTTGGCGCTGACCGGCCACTGGCCCCTGGGCGCCACCGGTTGCGAGCTGTGGACCTCGGTGGACGTGCTGTGTGTGACCGCCAGCATGGAAACCCTGTGCGCCCTGGCGGTGGACCGCTACCTGGCCGTGACCGACCCGCTGCGCTACGGCGCGCTGGTCACCAAACGCCGAGCCCGGGCAGCAGTGGTCCCGGTGTGGGTCGTGTCCGCCGCGGTGTCGTTTGCGCCCATCATGAGCAAATGGTGGCGCGTTGGGGCCGACGCCGAGGCGCAGCGTCGCCACTCCAATCCGCGCTGCTGCGCCTTCGCCTCCAACATGCCCTACGCGCCGCTCTCCTCCTCCGTCTCCTTCTGCCTTCCGCTCCTGGTGATGCTCTTCGTCTACGCGCGAGTTTTAGCGGTGGCTACGCGCCAGCTGCGCTTGCTGCGCCGGGGGCTGGGCCGCTTCCCGCCGGAGGAGTCTCCGCGGGCTCCGTCTTGCTCCCTGGACCCCGCCCCGGCGGGGCTGTGCGCCTGGCCCGCAGGGGTGCCCTCCCACGGCCGGCGACCGGCGCGCCTTCTGCCTCTGCGGGAACACCGCGCCCTGCTCACCTTGGGGCTCATCATGGGAACCTTCACTCTCTGCTGGTTGCCCTTCTTTGTAGTCGACGTGCTGCGCGCCCTCGGGGGCCCCTCTCTAGTGCCCGGCCCGGCTTTCCTCGCCCTTAATTGGCTAGGCTATGCCAACTCTGCCTTCAACCCGCTCATCTACTGCCGCAGCCCCGACTTTCGCAGCGCCTTCCGCCGCCTGCTGGGCCGCTGCCGGCCCGAGGAGCACCTCGCCTCCGCCTCCCTGTCCCGCGCCCCTTCCGGCGCCCCCGCGGCCCTGACCAGCCCCGCAGAATCCAGGCAGCGCCCACCGCTCGACTGGTAGGTAGCCCAGGCGAAGGGGTTGGCGGCTCGGTATCAGGAAGCACTCGGTATCTCCTACGGTCAATTTTTTGAGCTTGGGGTTCGGTAGGAGAAGATGGGGCTGGGGTCTCTGCATCGAGGGAAGGGGGGCACGGAGTAGGGAACCAAAGTGGAACCCAGGGCCCTTTCTTTTCCCACATCCCAACCCACCCTGCCCTGGGGTTGAAGCAAAGGAGGGCGGGCGGGTTGTTCTCCACCCCAGGAGCAAGCGCGGGCCCGGGAGGGGGGTGTCCCGCTGTGCCCGAGGGCCCCCCTCGCCTGGTCAGCTCTAGTTTTGGTGTTCTAGCTCAGTTCCTTTGCCCAGATTTCTTGCCACCTCTTGGGCTGGCTTTGACTAGAAGACTAGAGGCCGCCCAAAGCCCTCGGGCTCAGCTTTGGTTTCTTTGAAAGGTTTGATAGCTATGAAGGTGAGAATCCACTTCTGGGATGAAGGCTAGACAGGCTCAGGAACGTGTGGGTGCGAATTCTTCCCGGGTAGGCACCGGGCCGGGTTGAAGTTGGGTTGGGCTTTGTGGCAGGGTGGGTCCCCGAGGCTTTTGTGTAACTGCACGTGCTCCTCAAGGTCCCTGACCTTCACCCATTTCCCTCTAGTGCTCCTGTTCCCACCCTCTGCCCCCTCACCCCAAGATACCTCCATTTTCAGCCAAGGCGAAGGGTTTTCATCTCCATTTTTTTCAGGGCTTCCTGGGGACTTTCTTAGGCCTTGAAGAAACAACTCCATTGATCCAGAACCTTTGGAGAGCCTCTGGCCTGTTCGGAATGAGCCCTGTGGAGTTTCCCAGCTGGAAAACTCTGCCCTCCGGAACCTCACCACTGGGCCATGAGAGGGGGAGGGGGTATGGCTTGGGAGGGGGAATCCTTACCAAGTGGGTTTTCACCATTCTCTCTCTCTCTCTCTCTCTCTTTCCTTCCGAGAGATGTTTTCTAAACCCCACCCCTGAACTTCACCACTACCTCAGCAGCTTGAGTATCTGGCTGCCCTGGCAGCAGCCGGGCTGGCTTTGGCTGGGCACCCATCCCCTTGCTCACTTGTGTGCTGTGTGCTTAGGGCAAAGAGAGCACTCTCGTTCCATTCCTTCTGCCACTCAGACCCTGATGAACCAGGCAGTGTACTGGAGGCCCTGGCGACCTAGGCTGAGAAGAAGCAGCTAGAAAAAGGTCAAGGTTTGGGGTTTGGTTCCTGGCTCCCTCACTACAGCCCTCTAAGCTCCAGCCTCCCTCACTTTAGACACAGGACGGCTCTGATCTACCTCACAGCAGGGTCAGAAGGACTGCTTTAGAGTTTTGGGGGGCTCCTGGGTTCGTGGGAAGGTGAACCATTAGAATGGATCCCTTCTTTTCCTTTTAAAATCAAATTAATATTACTGAATGCAGTTTATCCATTGCCCTCTTTTCTCTCCATTTGTTTTCTTTGCATAATCTACTTTCTTCCTTCTTAG
Source organism: Balaenoptera borealis (assembly GCF_965194805.1). NCBI lineage: Eukaryota > Metazoa > Chordata > Mammalia > Artiodactyla > Balaenopteridae > Balaenoptera > Balaenoptera borealis. The sequence continues at coordinate 7,712,172 of NC_138880.1, forward strand.
AGCTGGCTTTTGACCGAGGCAATAAATTTGGACTAATCCTTGCCCCTTTCTTCTTAATCCTCATGAAACGAAAAATGAAGTCTGTTTGGGTGAAGGAGATGGAGTTTGAGCCTTTGACACGCCTGTCTCCCCACCCTTTCCAAAATTCCTGGAAGCCATTCTACCCACGGGATTGAGCAGTGTGTCCACAGGAGGATGGGGCTGCTGTGCCTGGGGTCAGGGCATATGGAGCTCTCGTGCTACAAGCCGGTGGTGGATTCAGGAACCAGTTTTGTTTGGTGCTGTACGTGTGTGTATCTGGACATGCAGACCATTGTTTGTGTTGGGCAGATGTCTTGGGTTATAAATATATTCTGACATTTCCCATCCTTTCCATAACCTCTACCTTCCCACTCCCTTTCCTGGGAGGCAGGAATCTATATTATCCTCTTGAAGTAAAACTGGAGTTACAAGTTTGAGCTTGTTGATAATTTTTTTCCCTTGTTTCAATTTTTATGAACTTTATCAGGCAGTTTCCTATGGAAAGAAAATTGCTATGGAAATCCCCGGGTCATTTTGTGGGTTCTTATTTAAACTCCATGAGCAGAGACCATTGTCCGGGCTGATTTACAGGACAGCCAGTAAATCATCAAAAGTTTAACGCGCTGGATGACAGCAGCATACAATGCATTGGCTAAGTTCAGGGGCTCCAGGGATATAAAACTCTGATCTGCCCTGAGGATAAGCTTGGCGGATTTCCACATATGGGTGTTCCTTGTGAATTGGACCTGGCCTCAGCTTCTTTCTTTTGTCCAGGAGTCCAGGTTTTATTTCTTAGGATGTTTGCATACCAAAGATGACTTTCTCCTTTTCAGCCCAGAGCAGTGTGAGATCTCTGGTGTCTGAGGTATGGAAAGTTTCTTGGCAAGGACTCAACTGTTGAACCCTTAGGGGAGAAGGAAGTCTTGCTTTAGCCTGGGGATAAGTAAGAGGACCTCCGCTCTCTCCTCATCTCTGGATATTTTCCCAGCATCGCTGAGGGAAGTTGCCCAGTCAGTGCTAGGCAGGGGAGAAGAATGATTTTGGGGAGGAAGGGTGCTCTGGTTTGTAGAATTGTCCTTGAACGCTATCCAGGGGCTCATAAGGCTTGGGTCTTTTTTTTTTTTTTTTTAAAGGAATTTATTTATTTATTTATTTTTGGCTGCGTTGGGTCTTCATTGCTGCGTACAGGCTTTCTCTAGTTGCGGTGAGCGGGGACTACTCTTTGTTGCGGTGAGAAGGCTTCTCACTGCGGTGGCTTCTCTTGTTGCGGAGCACGGGCTCTAGGCACGTGGGCTTCAGTAGTTGTGGCGCATGGGCTCAGTAGTTGTGGCTCACGGGCTCTAGAGTGCAGGCTCAATAGTTGTGGTGCACAGGCCCAGCTGCTCCGTAGCGTGTGGGATCTTTCCGGACCAGGGCTCGAACCTGTGTCCCCTGCATTGGCAGGCAGATTCTTAACCACTGCGCCACCAGGGAAGCCCAAGGCTTGAGTCTTGCTCGACGTGCACCCGTGTGCCAGCTGTCAGTCTCCTCTGGAGTGTTTAGACTTGCTCCGGGGCTGTGGACTCCGTCTGCAAATTGTCCCCGGTGCATCTGACAGATGGAGACGCAGCCAGCTGCTCTGGTCATTTCTCCAGCACCTTGTGGCCAGGTGTCAGGCTGAGGGAGACTTACATCCTTGGATGCCAAGGGGGCTGCTCTCGCTAGCGCTAGCACGGGGCCTGCGCACTTGAACTGTGGAAGACAAACAACCATCCTCCGAGCCTAGGGGTGTGAAGACTTACAGACCAGTGAGAACAGAAGGGCCCACCGAACAGCTGGCCCTGCCTGGGCGTGGGCAGAAGCGAGGGGGTGGGAGGGGGAGAGCGCTGAGCTGGAGGACAGGGGATGAGGGGTGACTGGGTTTTTCAGAGGGAACCTTCCTTCTGCATCAGGTGGGACTGCTGAGGGGCAGGCAGAATTAGGGGGAGGGGGAGGTTGATAACAGACTTTCCTAGGACTCTCTCCGTGGTAGATTCTTCTGCGGAATGATGGTAAGTGCAGGCTGTGGTCCTTGTGGGCGGTCACGGGGCTATCATTCCACACGAGCTTCATTCCTCAGCCCTTACAGAGTTGAGCAGCTTCTCCCTGTCGTCCTGGGGCCACAGGTGAAGGCCATAGAAACAGCGTCCTTTATGGTTCCATCCTAAAAGCCAGAGGTCCAGGCTCCCTCTCAGACCCCCTTGGCGGAGGGAGTATGTCTTTGTTTGTGTGTCTGTCCAGGGGAAAAATGGGAGCCGGCAATAGGGGTACAGATGTGCTAATGCCCGCCCCAGCCCCCTGCCAAACGCCCTGCGGATAGTCTGCCTTAGGCCAATTAGTGAGCAGTTGAAGTATGATGCTCAGCTGTCTGATAAGCAGAAACTCCATGAGGCCATCAACTCTTTTCATAGCTCATCCTATTATGGGATTAAGGAAAATCAAAATGCATTCCTCAGTTTCCTCATCTATAAAATAAACGGAGAATAACCCTTTCTCTCCTCTCTTGCCTTTAGAAGGGGAATGAGGGTGACTGGGATGGCTGGCTCTCATCGACCTCTGGGGAGCCCTAGGCAGAGCTTTGCAGCTTCAGCGTTTATTCAGAGCTTTTGTGCTCCATCCAAGGCATAAGCGGTGCGAGGCGCCCCCTGATGGCGGTTTAAGGTACAACAGGTGTGGACAGAGTTTGCAAGTTGCCCTGACTTGCAAAAACTTGAAGACACCCTAGGAATGGTTTAGCCCAATCCTTTGATAAAATGGACTAAGATTACCTTAGTCAATGAAAGACAACACTGCACGGAATTTGGAGCTGGAAAAAACAAATAAAAAAGGAAGGAAGGAAGGAAATGACCCTTTAGGGAGCATCAATAAATATGCCAACACTGTAAGAGGTGCTCTCCAAATGTTAACGTTGTAGTGACAACAAAGAAAAAATACAGCTGCATAGAAATCAAAGAGCTTGCTGTGCTGGTTCTAACCCAGTCTACCAGACTCCCAAGTTCACTTTTTCCCTGCACTCACTGCTCACCATGTCACACAGAGCAAGTGATGTAACATCTCTGTTTGCCTGTGAATCAAACGGAGATTATATCACGACTCTGCTCAGTTCCTGCACACTGGTTTTGAAGCTCAGATGAGAGGCTGTATGTGAAAAGATTTGGAAACTGAAAGGGCTCCTCCAGTGTAAGGGGTGTCATGGAGTACGGAGCTCGGACTAGTCCCAGGTCTCCTGGTTTTGGTCTTTGTTTGGTCCTGCTTCTGTTGACAGCCTGGATCTTGGACCCACTTGCCCTTGGTCACTGTGGGCATGTCCTGCCTGGTCTTTCTTCCACAGGTTCATCCCTACCTCAGGCTGATTGCACTGGTGTCACCTCCATGTCACTGTACACCTCCTCCTCCAGCTCTCTTTTCACGTTCACACCCTGATCTGGCCTGTGCCTGACCTTTTGGTCATGGTTTGGCTCACCCTATCATTGGGGTGCAGCATTTATAATGAGGTAATTTTAAGGATGGACAGAAGGTTTAAGAGAGAGGGCACTTTTAGATGTCTGTGCTTTATGGTACATCCATGAGAATGTACCCTAAGGAACCGGAAGAGGGAGATGGTATATTAGTTTGCTAAACCTTCTGTAACAAATCACCACAAACAGAAAATTATTCTGTCACGGTTCTAGAGGCTAGAAGTCCAAAATCAAGGTGTTAGCAGGACCATGCTCCTTCTGAAGGCTCTGGGGGAAGAATCCCCTTTTGCCTCTTGTGGCTTCTGGTGGATGCCAGCAAGCCTGGGCGCCGCCTGACTCGTAGCTGCCTCACTGCAACTTCTGCCTTCGTCTTTGCCTGGCCTTCTCCCCCACGTGTCTGTGTCCAAATTTCCCTCCTCTTCTAAGGACACCAGCCATTGGGTCAGGGCCCAGCTTAATTCCGTAAGACTTCATTTTAACTTGATTATACATGCAAAGACCCTATTTCCAAATAAGGTCACACTCTGGGGTACCAGAGTTTAAGATTCAACATCTCTTTTAGGGGGACACAATTCCACCCACAGCTGAGGGTGTGATGGGGAAGCAGGAACACTCTTACTCTCCATGCTCATCTTATTCCTGCTGTCTCAGACCCCCATTTCCCAGGCTCTGTTTCATCCTGTAATCAGTCAGAAGGGTAGTGGGCGTGCTATGCACTCCTGGATTTCCATGTACGAGCCTTTTCTCCCATCTCCCTGGGCCCCAGATTTGAGAGGCGATTCGTCAAGTCAGACCTTGTGTTTGTTGTCTCCTGTGGGCAGAATTTGCTGTCCATTCTCCATTCTTCCCTTCTTCCTTGAGTAACAGAACCCTTAAGTTTTACTGGGGCACGTGGCCTCCCTAAAAACACATTGCAGCCTCACCTGCAGCTAGGTGTGACTAAGTGACTTAAGTCCTAGCTGATTGAAGTGTGCAGCTTCCACGTCTGAAAGGGAAAGGGTGTATCCCCCATGTCCGCTTGTCCACTTCCAGCCGGCTGGAATGCAGATGTGATGGTAAGAACTGAAGCAGCCACACTGGGTCATGAGATGGCAACCATGTGTTGCCAATAGCAGAAGAACCAGACATGGGGAGCCTGGGTGTCCAACGGTGTGAAGTCATCTTTTTAGCCCTGAACTGCTTATGTTTAGAACTCTTAAATGAAAGAGAAATAAACGTCTATCCTGTTAAGCTATAGTTGTTTTTGCCTTTTTTTTTTTTTAACAGCAGCTGAATCAAACACATTCATCGGTGAAGGGAGGCAACAAGAGGGTAACAATGAATGAGCATCTCCTACATTCTGTAATGAATGTGGCTTGGTTTACAAGGCTGCCTTGCTTTGGTTCCCCTAGGGCATCTCTGGGAACTGGCATCTCTGTAGAGTCTGAGTTCCTGTCGTACCTGTGGCCACCAAGCCCATCTCCTTGACATTAATTCATATGGAGACAATGATCAGTGAGCGTGCTCGTTTCCCAAGACCGCCGCAACAAATGACCACAGTCTTGGTGACTTAAAACAACAGAAATTCATTCTCTCACAGTTCTGGAGGCCAGAAGTCTGAAATCAAGGTGTTGACAGGGATGGTTCCTTCTGGAGGCCCTGAAGGAGAGTCCGTTCCAGGCCCCATTCCCAGCCTCTGATGGCTGTGGCAATTCTTGGCTTTCACTGACTTACAGACACATAGCTTTGATGTCTACCTCTGTCTTCACTTTCCCCCGGTGTCCCTGTGTGTCCTCTCCTTTCCTGTCTCTTATAAAGACACAGATGTGTCTTTGTAAGAGACAGATTGGATTTGGATTTGGGGCCTATTCTAATCCAGGATGATCTCGTCTCAAGATCTTTGCCTTAATTATACCAGCAAAGACCCTTCTTCCAAATCAGGTCACATTCTGAGGTTCTGGTTGACATATCTTTTGGTAGGGGGCACTGTTCAACCCATTACAGTGAGAGATCCATGTGAACTCTTTAACGAATAGTTCTGATCTCATGAGATTGTCATCCACTCCAGTCACCCCTCATGGAAGGGCTGTTTTCTCCAGAAGGTCTTGGACTCTGTGGCAGGCAGAATTCTGAGATGACCTCCAAGAACCCATGTCCTTATATAATCCCCTCCCCTTGAATGTGGGTGGGGCCTGTAATTTGCTTCTAACAAACAGAAAATGGCAAAAGTGATGGGATGTTACTCTTGTGATTATGTCATGTTATATGGCAGAGGGGAAGGGATTTTGAAGATGTAATTAAGGTCCCTAATCAATTGACATAGGTTAACAGAAAGGGAGATTATCCTCAGGTGGGCCTGACTTAATCAGGTGAGCCCTTTAAAAGAAGGTCAGAGGGCAGAGAAGAGAGATGTTCCTGCTAGCCTTGAGGAAGCCAGCCACAGTGAGCTCTATAGCTGCAAGGAAATGGGTTCCGTGTGAACCTGGAAGAGGACCCTGAGCCCCAGGTGAGACTGCAGCCCTGGCCAACACAGTCATTGCAGCCTGGTGAGACCCTGAGCAGAAGACCCAGGCCCCTGACCCATGGAAAGTGAAATAATAAATGTGTGTTGTTCTGAGCTGCTTTGTGGTAATCTGTGGCCCAATAATAGAAAACAAATATAAACATACTTCCCAGTTCTGCTCCAGGCTGCTCTTTCTAACAGTCCTTCTCTGGTCCTGTTTTTAAAGATTTCCTATCAGAAACCAAAATACAATGGGACCCCAAGCTCAGGAAGGTCCCATGATCTGCCATGGCCTGCTCTTCTCCAAAGGACTCTGGGAAACTCTTGCTTGTCTGGTCCAGGAAGAGCATCTCTCCGCCTCCGTCCTTCCCTCCTGAGGGAATGACCAGTCATTCTATGATTCTTTCTCCCCAGCCTTTTAAGAAAATTAGGAGCTAAAGAACCCATTTCACTACAGTTTTCATTTCTGAGTTGCTAGTGAGGAGCCATACTTCATAACACACAGTAAACACAGTTCCCAAAGCCTCTTCAGCAAGAAACAAGATGAAGTCTTATTGCTTCTGCTGTTGGTATTCCCAGAAGGAAGAGTGGATGGGTCAGTTCTTCCCAGAGAAGAGAGTGCTGGGCACGGGAGAGCTTTGCATCAGCTCAGCGCGCCACCCACGGCTTCTCTGTTTTCTCTCCCAGTCACTGGATCATGTGACTGAGCCCTTGCTCTGAGGGCTCCCCTTGGGCCCACGTCTGAATCTAACTGACGTCGGAACACTCTCCCAGAGCCACAGGCAGCTGCTTTCCCAATGAAGAAGTTCTTACCATTTTGGGGGGAAGGAGAAACATATGAGGCTGATGGCAAACATCACCGCTATGTGAAGACCCAGAGGGAAGAACACATTTTAAGAGCAAGCTAGTCCTTACTCCCTAACCCTAACCCTCATGCCCATCCCCTTGGTAGGCTTGCTGGCTAGCTGGTTTGACCTGTTCTGGTATTGCATTTCTGACCCTGTAGAATGGAACAGTTTTGAAAACTTTGCCTTGCTTTCCTTTAACATTTCTTGCAAGTTGTTGTAATGAAAAAGATCTGTTTCTTAAAAAAAAAAAAGGTAGAAAAGTTGGACAAAAGTAAGTGAATATTATTAATGATACATAAGATATTGTTTAAATTAAGCAGATATTTTGCAGAACTGACATCTCCCTCCAGGCTTGGTGTGGTGCCTGGTATTTTTATGGAGGACATCTGGTGAGTTTACCCATTAGCCACAGCATATCTCAGGCCTTCATCACTTAACCAGATTAACTCAGACAGTCTTCACTGGGCCTTCTTGCCTAGTTCTGGCTTCCCTCCAGTTCATCTTCCACAAGCCCACAGATGGATTTTTCCAAAGTATAAATCTGACAGTGTCATTCCTTTTCTCAAAATCATTCAGTGATTTTTCTGAAGCGTTTGGGGTAGGATTCAGACCTTTTAATGCAAGGGCCTGGCATTAGATGGACAAGTGCCTACCTTCCTAACCTGATTTCACACCACTCCTCTCCCCCATACACTTTTATTCCAACCACACTTAATTTTTATTTTTTGGCCACACCGCGCAGCCTATGGGATCTTCGCTCCTCAGCCAGGGATTGAACCCGGGCCCTCGGCAGTGAACGCTCAGAGTCCTACCACTGGGCCACCAGGGAATTCCCCCAACGACATTTAAATTCACTAAAGAACTAATTTTTCTTCGTACCTTCACACAGACTGTACCCTCTGTCGCCCATCCAAACACAGGTTGTACCCTCCACTCATCCACCCACCCATCCCTTCCAGCAATAAGTAATAATTTTAAAGCGAACAGATTCTAAATATGTTACAAAGTAAAACTGACAGGGTTTGCTGATGGCTTGGAGGTAGGGTATAAGAGAAAGAGAGAGAAATCCGGGATGAGACCAAGAGTTTTGGGCTGAGAACCTGGCAGAAGGGACTTGCCACTTACTAAAATGGGGAGACATGATGGGAGTATATGAAACTATGAGTTAGTTTTTGGATACAGTACATTTGAAACGGCTATGAATGATTTATTGGAATATTATGTAGGCATTTGGATTTCCAAGTCGGAAGTTAGGAAAGAAGCTGGAGTCGGATATATAAGTGTATGGTCAGGCCACCCAAGATGGCTGTTCTCTTGCTTTCTGTACATTCCCTGCTGGGCCAGTCTCTGCCTCACCTACACCCCACTCACCTGACTGACCTTCCCTCTTAATCATAGAGCCTCATCAGTAAATGCCTATGTACTTACCCCGGCCCTAGCTAGTGATTGTTCTAATCTTTAGATCAGAACTATTTCAACTATGATAGTTTATCAAAGGGGCCATGAGGGGTGCACCCCTTTGCTGGTTTCCCTGTTAACTGATGAGCCAACCTGACGTCAAGTCCCCTATAACTGGTAATCTCTCTATTACCCCGGGAGCCTTGTCCTGCCTGCTGTCTACCACACACAGTGGGGTGTCGCTCCAAGACCTTGCTTCAGACATGTGAGATCCCTCTCCTCCATTACACCACTGATGTCTCTGTTGCTGACTCTGGGCTCTTGAGCCTGGACAAGTACAGGGCTTGCAGGCCTGTGGGTGCAGCTCAACAATAAATTTGACAGATTGATTCCAGCAGTGAAAAGCTGGAAGAAGGGCCTCAGTCCTTGTCTTCTTTGAAGAAAGAATTCAGCAAAGAGACCAAGATTGTGAAAAAGATAAAAGTGTTTATTAGAAGCAAAGTACATGGGACTTCCCTGGTGGTACAGTGGCTAAGAGTCCGCCTGCCAATGCAGGGGACATGGGTTCGAGCCCTGGTCCAGGAAGATCCCACATGCTGTGGAAAAACTAAGCCCACGAGCCACAACTACTGAAGCCTGCGTGCCTGGAGCCCGTGCTCCACAACAAGAGAAGCCACCGCAATGAGAAGCCTGTGCACCTCAACGAAGATTAGCCCTTGCTCACTGCAACTAGAGAAAGCCCATACCCAGCAACGAAGACCCAATGCAGCCAAAAATAAATAAATAAATAAATTTATAAAAAATAAAATTCCGTTGATTGGTTCTTACAGCTGCAAAAATAATATCCATTTATTACGCTTTATTTAGTTATTTCCCTCATGAACAGTGAGATTGTCTCCATTTCCACCAACATGAACACAAATAAAATGAACATCTTTCAGTGTGTTCTTTTATAGGAAACCAAATAGGCTGTGTAATATAAACATGGGTGGCTTTGCTTTCTCATAAAATTTAATAATACTTAATTTGTTAACATCGGCAGCTTTCAAAAACTGTGTATACCAGTTTATATACCAATTAGCACTTCCTGTCCCACATTTGATTTTATGCAACTTTCTAATGTTCCATCATTAGGCGTGAACAGTGATATCACATCTTTTTAAAGTTACAATTTACCTAATTACTACTTTATTTAAGGATCATTTAATTCTCTTCTAGTAAATTCAGTCTTCTCTCCTATTCATAGAATTTGTTCAGTTTCTTCCAATTACTTCTACTGTCTCCGGGAAAAGAAGTAAGATCAGTAGGTGAGACCGCCGGGAGGCAGTGTGGGATATTTAAAGAGAGAGGAGGGACTTCCCTGGCGGCCCAGTGGCAAAGAATCCGCCTTCCAATGCAGGGGACTTGGGTTCGATCCCTGGTCAGGGAACTAAGATCCCACATGCCACGGGGCAACTAAGCCCACGTGCCACAACTACTGAGCTCGTGCGCCTCAACTACAGAGCCCATGTGCCCTGGAGCCCACGCACCACAACTAGAGAAGAGAAAACTGGCACGCCACAACTAGAGAGAAGCCCTCGCCCCAACAAAGAGCCCGCGTGCCGCAATGAGGGATCCCACATGCCTCAACTAAGACCCGATGCAGCCAAAAAATAAATAAAATTTAAAGTAAAATAAATTTTAAAAAATAGAGAGGAGAAGGTGTGATATAATTGTGAAAATGTGTCCTTTTCAGCTGCCTCTTTCTAAGGTTTGGAGAATTGTCCATTTTCTGAGTCTTGGGCAGGAGGCAGAACCCACCTCCCAGGATTGAAGCTGAAAGGAACAAACTTTCACTCCTTCCACCTCTTGGCTAAAGCATGGGGTGGGGCCAGTGTGTCACGTGAGTGGGCTCAGCCAATCAGAACAGCCCCCTAGTCTGTGCTTCGGGAACACTTGAAATTAGGAAGGAAGGATGGTGGCGGCCAAGACCCATCTGTGAGATCTGCAGGGGCAGCGGGGCCAGCAGAGGAACGTGAGGGTGGAGCTAGTCACAGCGTTGTCTGTTGTTCCTCTATCTCATCCTCACCTGACTTCCTCTGTGGTCTGATCGTGGTCGTGCTCCTGCCCCAGAATCTCCAGCCTCCCCATCAAGTAAGTGAGCTACCAGATACCCTTTCCATAAATCCCTCTGATGCGTCCATCAGTCAGAGTCAGTTTCTGTTGCTTGAAACCAAGAATCCAAACTGATATGACAGGACCTAGAGGCTGGAGTCCGCCAATGGTCTTCTTCCCTGATGTAGTTGGCAGCATTTTTCAGTGTTTCCCATATGTCAGGGGCCAGTAGGTTCTGGAAGCTTTGGGGTCATTTCCTGAGAACTCCATGACTAGAGGGTAATGAAAGGCTATTCTCTGCCAGTTCCAACAGGACTCCAACAGGCCAGGCTCAGCCGCATGCCTCTTCTCAGAGCAAGCCCTGTGACTCAGGATTCGGGAACCGAGGCTGGGGAGCTGGGTGGGATTTGTTACCAGAAGGAGTAGGAAAGGCGGTTCTGGGCGGACTTTGTGACGCACCACCACATTCTACCTTTTGGCACTCATCAGCCCAAGTTCTTTTCCCCAAACATGTAATTCCAGGAATTGGCTCACCTAACATGATGCAATTTTTCCATGACAAAAAACTCACACTCTCCTCCCCAAAGGGAACAACCCAAAGTTGCATCCAATATCCAACTCAAAGTTGGATCCCTAGGTGAGGTGCCTTTTCTTCATCTGAAAGTGGCTACTAATGATACTGCAGCTTATGGACTCAAAATGAATTTACCCACTCCCCAGGACACCTAATGTTCAATGCTGGGAGGAAAACTGCTAAAAAGCCCTCATTTAGAAAAGCGGGGAAGGGAGGTGACAAACAGTAGTCACTGGTCAAGAGCACACACCACATTTATGTGGACATGGACATAAGGTGCAACCATTTTTGGATTCTCGTTCCTAGCAGTGGAGTGAGCTCTTTGGATCAGTTAATGAGGGTATCCTTCTCCTCCAACCTCCCATTAGGAATTTCCTTTATCCTTTGTCCTTCTTGGCTGAGCCTGAGATGGGCTATGGGAAGATTGCCAGGTGGGGCTATTCCATTTTAGCAGCTAGCTTCTGTGAGTATAGTTACTGGAACCTGGAGATTGTAGGTGGGCCTGCAATTTTCTGGGGGAAAACGTTAAAGCCCTAGTTTGTTCAAATGTCCATCTTATTTCAGGAGCCCTCCCAAAAATTCTATACCATAAACTCTATAATCAAAACTTCTTGCATGTAGACCGTAATTTTGTAGTTCTTCTTTCTTTGTAATGGCCCATTTCCATAATAAACTTCACTCAATTCTATAATGTTTGCTATTCCCATTTAAAAATACTTACACTGAGATGGAGAGATTTTATGTGACTTAAATAAGGCCATGTAGGGGAGGAGCTGAAACAGAAAGCCAGGTCTGCCTAGGACCAAAGACCCTCCTCTGTCCAAACACCATGAAGCTCTAGTTAGGGGTCTCAATGTTGTGGCCAAGAGGGGAGATAGGTAAAACCAAAGGAACTAGTTTCAGAGGACGCAGAGGGTGACAGGTATGTGCTGGCTGCTTTGGCAGGTGCGAGTTTGTGGCTTTAGAGGCTTCAGAAGAATGAACCCTTGGCATCCACACTGATGTTGTGTGGATATCAGCGTGGTTGCCAGTACCTGTGGCAGTGTAGAAATGCTGGACCCAATGACATCCTGAGAAACAAGTGTCAGTGAGGGGCTAGGACTGGATGAATGTAAGAGTGTTAGCCCCAGAGTCATGCAAGAACACCCCAGGAATGGTCAGAACTTGGGGCCACAAACACTCCATCCCCAGTTATTAGCTGATCAGCTTCCAGGCAGAGCCTCAGGCACAAGCCGACCGCCCCCTCCATTACTCCCCACATGCTGTCACTCTCCGTAGCCTGGGGTAGACCAGAAAGGAGCCTTCCCTGCTTCCCTCTGCTGCTGAGACAGCAATGGGGACCGTGGATGTTTAACAGGTTTGGAAGCACAAAGCCAACACACATAAAAATAGCCATTAAAGGTGGTGGTCCTTGGGGACTTCCCTGGTGGTCCAGTGGTTAAGAATCCACCTTCCAGCACAGGGGACGTGAGTTAGACCCCTGGTCGGGGAACTAAGATCCCACATGCTGTGGGGCAACTAAGCCCGCGCTGCAAGCCAAAATTAAAAAAAAAAAAAAAAAAGATAGTGGTTCTTAAGCCTTGGGAATGGATGATTCAGCGAACACTCTCTGACTGCCTTCCCAGCATCCCTTCTCCCCTCTCCCATTTCTGAGAACACCTGACATCTCTTTTGGGGAATGCTTCTGTCCATTCTTAGCTGTGCAGTTTGGGAGGGATGAACACCCTCCCTCAGCTCTAGGTGATTGGTTTACACTCACCAGAGTATCCCAGCCTTGGTCAGGGATGGGCCAGTGACCCACTGCAGCCAGAGAAAGGAGGCCAGGGGCTTCGAGGAAGGAAACTTCCTCGTTCTTGCAAGGAGCCAAGAGAAGAGACGCTTTCTCTTCTTCTGGATAGTGAGGATGTAACGTCTGGAAAGGCTGCAGCCATTGTTTGAAAACATAAACACTTTTTAAATGACAAATCATATGCAGGTGGTCTAACATTTCCAAGGGACAAAGTGGTGTCCAGTGGAAAGCAAGTCTGGGTTATTCCCTGCCCTTGTTCACCAGCCAGCCTGTTCCACTTTGCAGAGGTGATCACAGTTACCTGCTTCTCATGCACCCTTCCAGAGATTTTCTATGCATATACATGCAAATGCATCTTTTATTGATATATCCCCCCAAATATTCCCCACTTTGCTATCTATTTGTACCTCCTTTGTTCTTACTTAATGATGTGTCTTGAATATTTTATACATTTGTACACGTAGGGCTGCCTTTAACACCTGCATGGAATTCCATTATATGGATATCCCATTATTAATGTAAACATTCCTTCAGTAATTGGCATTTAGTTTATTTGCAAATAGAGCTGCAATGTAAATTCCTCAAATGCGTTTCCTCTGCACATGTGCTACATTGGCATTTGCTCCCATGCCCAGAGTCAGCAGGAGAACAAAGGAGAAACATCCAGAAGAGCAGAGCCAAGGGAACCACAGAAAATGGAGCTGGAACCCTGACAAGTCATAACGCTCTGGCTTGAACGATGAGTGAAGTCAGATGTACCCTGGGCTGCCCCGTTGTAGAGCCAAGAAATTCCTTCTCTTTCTCAAGCTAGTTTAGGTTGTGTTTTTTATTACGTGCTGCATGAAAAGTTCTCATTGGCACAGATGTTAAAATTCTCACAACTGAAATGTGTAGTGAAAAAAAGTATCATGAAAAATGACACGGCAATTTTGATCTCCATAATCTTTCTTTTTTTTTTTTTTTTTTTTTTTTTTGGGCTGCGTTGGGTCTTCCTTGCTGCACGCAGGCTTTCTCTAGTTGCGGCGAGTGGGGGCTACTCTTCCTCACGGTGCGCGGGCTTCTCTTGTTGCGAAGCACAGGCTCTAGGTGTGCAGGTTTCAGTAGTTGTGGCACAAAGGTTCAGTAGTTGTGGCTCGCGGACTCTAGAGCACAGGCTCAGTAGTTATGGTGCACGGACTTAGTTACTCCACAGCCTGTGGGATCTTCCCAGACCAGGGATCAAACCCGTGTTTCCTGCATTGGCAGGCGGATTCTTAACCACTGCGCCACCAGGGAAGTCCCAATAACCATCATCTTAAAATATAAACATCTTAGAGAAGAAACCAGAGGGGGGTACACCAAAATGTTAACTGTGGTTGTGGATTGATTGTAGGACATTGGTGTTCTTTGTTATTGTTTTTTGACGTTTTAAAGTTTTCTACAATAATAAGGATAACTTCCACTCTCATTGTCTCAAGGCAGGTTACCTGGAAGCACAGGCTGAGACAGAGATTTGGGGCACATGATTTTCAGAGGGAGTGCCCTGTAGGAGGAACCTGTAAGGAAGTGAGGGAAGCAGGATTGTGAAGGAGAGGGGGCCATGCAAGGATGGGGGACTTGGCCTGATTGGAGGATGGGCCCTGAAGTGCAAATTGAGCCACATGCATCCTCCAAGGCAAGAGGGCTGGCTTTTTGTATGCCAGGATCGGGCAGTCCTTGGGGTGTAAGTGATGCTGATGGAGGTGTAACCTGCCAGGTGGTTTCCTGTTGCCAAGGACAATCTGGAAGGTAGATCCGAAAGATAAGCCTTATCCACCAACAGGGCTGGCAAAGGTATTTGAGTGAGATACCAACAACGTCTGCAAGGATCACAAAGTCATTTGGAAAAAAGAAAGAAAGCAAAATGCAAGACTGATCCTGCAGGGGCCAACGCTTTCCGCCTTTGACCTCTGCCTTCGACACTTGCTGCTCGGCCACCACTGAAACAGTTTGCAAATGTAGAAGTCTTGACTGTAAATAACAGAGAAATAGGACTGGCTTAGAGAGTTGCAAATTATACCGTTCTAAACATAGGACTCTTTATGAAAATAACTGTAGAAGAAAACAGTGATTTCTTTCTGTTTAAAAAAAAAGAACTGGAGCCCTGAGCAAAATGAAAGTAGAAGCTTTTAAAATGTTATCCCTCGACTCATGTTACTGCTAGGTCAGAGATTTTCCCATCTGCAGGAGGAGCCCTCAGCGGGCTCACGGCTGCCTGCGTTGCCCCATCTTCTAAGGGGCTGACTTGTTATTTTGGATTAGGTGACTAGAAGAGCCAGTGAGTTAGGGAGAGGTGCCTGGGAATTCCAGGTCCTCCCTACGCTCTCCCCCGGCCCCCTGTCTCAGAGGGTTCTCCCCCGTTGTCTTGCAGTATTCCCGTAGCCCTGGAGGATGGCTACCGCGGAGACAGTGAGTGGTGGGGTTCTGTTGCTCTGGTGACCAGTTGTCCGGAGCCTCTGCGTTGGAGTTGCCAAGGTTCTGGGAAGAGGCTGGTCTGTCGGGTCCAGACTTGGAGGAATGCTGCAGAGCAGAAGCCTTCGAGAGCGGAAGCATAGCCTTGGCTCTACTTTCCCTCGACGATGTCTGTGTTCACGGATGTGCCCCTAGCCCAGAAGCTAGAAGGCAGCTTGCTGAAGACCTACAAACAAGACGACCACCCTAACAAGATGTTCCTGGCCTATAAAGGTAGGTGCCTCGTAGTTTTGGAGTGTGAGACCTAGTCTACCATCATTGCCTCTAGGAGGGCCGTATCGGGAGAGAGCCCAAGCCTCCCCAGACAGACAGCTCTGCTCCTGTTAACAGAATTGCCCAGTGGGTAAAAGAGCAGAAAACCTCCTGGGTCATTCTGTGCCCTCTGCCCTTCTCTGCGGGTTTCCCGGGATTTGGTAAGAGCTGTATCCTCTCCCCCAGCTCTACGCTTGGGGCCTGCGAGGACACTGTACTTTCTTAAGCCTCTTCATTCTACCCACTCCCTCCTCCGCTCCTGAACTGAGAATGGCTCCTAAAATGGACTGTTCGGGGATGCAGCCAGCCCTTGCCATGGTGAAAGTCAGTGTCACCTTTGTTCAGTCTCATGTACCTACAACTCTCACGTTGTCTATCATTTTTGTCCTTTAAATGGCATAGGTTTCTGTTGCCTTTTTTAAAAAGATGAAAATTAGATACATTCACTAACAACACATTGTTTTTATAAAAGGGGAAAAAGAAAAGGAAAGTTGTCTTTTCCTAGGTGACTTCCCAAAGCCCCAAGAGAGGCAGGACAGATCTGTGGGCTTTCTGAAGAGCCCAAACTCGCAGATGCTGAGGTGGGCATTAAGAGCCCCCTCTTCCCTTACCCTCACAGTCTGCATGACCAGCCAAGGCCAACCCTGGGTGTCCTCTGTCGTGCACAAGACCCGAACGCAGATCGTCCAGGATCCCTCCCTGAACTTTGAG
Organism: Balaenoptera borealis; assembly: GCF_965194805.1. Lineage (NCBI taxonomy): Eukaryota > Metazoa > Chordata > Mammalia > Artiodactyla > Balaenopteridae > Balaenoptera > Balaenoptera borealis. The sequence goes on from NC_138880.1 coordinate 7,728,307, forward strand.
TACACGCCAGTGATGGGCATGAAATCATTCATCCAGGCCTCCTTGAACCTCCTCTTTGGAAAGAACAGCCAAGTCATTATGGAGAACAGGGTGAGAAGCAGGGCCCTTTCCTTACTCACCGAGACACAAGGAGCGGAGATTGGGGATCGGGGATGTACAATCATAAACCTGAAAGAGACTTTGGAGGGGCCCCTTGAGGCTCAAGGAGTCCCAACCTTGGTCACTGGAGGGCAGAGTCAGGATCAGGACCCAAAACCAGGGCTCTTGCACCAGCCCACACGATCATGTGCAAGCTCTTTTAAGAAGGGGATGATCTGAATCTGAAGTGGGGCTGGTATCACCATCACTCTTTTTTTTTTTTTTTTTTTAATGGTTGAAAATCAAAGAGGGATAATATTTTGGGACACATGAAAATTATATGAAATTCAAATTTCAGTGTCCAGAAAATGTTATTGGAGCATGGCCATCATCATTTGCTTGCCTTGTCGAGAGCTGCCTTCTGCTATAAAGGCAGAGTTGAGTAGTTATACAGCCTGAAAGCCTAAAACATTGACTACTTGGCCCTTTGTAGACAAAGGCTGCCCATGCCTGGTATGGACATGAGCACCATGGGGGTGGAGGGTGTTCTTTTTGTTCCCTTATGCATCCCAAGTGCCTACTACAGTGTCTGGCACATAGTAGGTGCTCGGTAAATCTGGTTGAATGCGTCAACAGAGGTGTATGTGTTGGAGAATGTTGCTTTGACCTCCATGAGGAAGTGACCCTCCTTCCCCAACTTTTTCTGGGAAACATCAGTGCCTGCAGGTGCTACTTCTGCTTCTGTTTTGCTGGCAGGCAGGGGGTGTGCACACGGTAGGTGACAGCGGTGCTTTCCAACTGGGGGCTCAGTTCCTCAAAACTTGGCGTCGGGATTCTCAAATAGTTTACATCATTTCTTCTCAAAAAGGTGAGTGTTAGGCAAGTGAGGGCAACAGCAGACCCCCGTCCCCTGTTCCTGATTCCTACCCCATTTGCAATCTTCACTGTTGTCCTCCTCACTCTCTGTCATGAGAAACATGGTGGACGAGCCAAGGTATGCTTGTCCCTCTCCTATTATTGTCCTGCCTTCGGCCACTGACCCTCCCCCTCAGGCTCACTCTCTGGTGTGTCTGCTTCCATCTTTCCACTTGCCGGGTACCAGCTGGTGGGGGATGTCTTCCCACAGAACCGCATGGACTCGTCTTCCAGGACATGGGCTTTACAGTTTATGAACACAACTTCTGGGACTCCGCACGGCTGCGCTTGGACCCCAGCATGCTCCTCGATGTGGTGGAGGTAGATGTGCCCGCTCAGATGCACCCCCCGAGAATTGATTCACAGTTTTCCTTTCCTTCCCCGCCCCCTTCAATCACCAAGGCCTTTTCTAGGCTTGGATTCGTAGCCCTTTAGTAGGAACCAACACAGAGGACCACGTCTCCTCCCAATGTCCTGGTGCCACGACTGACGTGGTCAAGGAAGCGCCTGACGAGACAGTCTCTACCCGCAGTGGGCCCCGCACGGCTGTATCTTCGTGATCGGGAACATCAGCAACTGCAAGCTGACACAGGGTCAGTGGACACAGTTGATGGTCCTCATGAAGGTGAGCCCACCCTCCCGCCTGGCTCCCCTCCCTCTCACCACCTCCCGTGCCTCCATCAGTCCCTTCCTTTTCTCATTCTCCTTTCTCCTACAGAGCAAGCAGATATTTCCATTTTTTGACATTCCCTATCAAGGTTTAGCTACTGGTGACCTGGAAGAAGATTCTAGATTCTTACAATACTTTGTGTCTCAAGGCTTTGAGTTCTTCTGCAGCCAGTCTCTGTCCAAGAATTTTGGTATTTATGGTATGACGTGGGCTGGAGGAGAAGGGAAGGCCTGGTGGTGCCCCACCCTGGGCACGAGCGACCCGTTTGACATCTCCTACCCTCTGGAGAGAGCCCAGGCCTCCAGAGGGGGCACCGGTGGCAGAAGGGAAGGGCACTGAGCTACCAGTCAGGTTCTGTGGTATGGTCTCAGCTCAGCTGCTAAAACTGACTCTAGCTGACTCATTTCACGCCTCTCAGGCTTCTGCTTGCTCCACTGTAAGACGAGGGGTGGGAGTTAGTGATCTTTCAAGTCCCTTCCACCTTTAAGGCTCTTACCTGTGGCTACTTTTTCCTGCAAGCGGAGCCTGTGGCAGCTTCCCGGGGCGTGGATGCCAGCTTGGCTGGGCTGGGTGGCGGGCGCCGCAGTCCATCCCTCTCTTCAGCAAGGCAAGAGGCAGAGACTGCGGGCACGGCCCTGGAATGGCAGAGGGGGCGCTGAGACAGGCTGTCTGTCCCAATGCTGCAGACGAAGGAGTGGGGATCCTCGCGGTGGTGGCACTCAATAACCAGCTCCTGCTCCGTGTCCTCTCGCAGCTGATGAACTTCGCGCGGGCCCTGTGGCTAAACCCTCCTACCATGGGTGCTCGCATTATCACCTCTGTCCTCTGTAACCCGGCTATGCAGGGAGAATGGTAAGGGGGAGGGGTGGGGCAGGACGGGTGGGCGGAGCCTCTGGACACCCACAGACTTGCTGACTCACAGGATGCGGTGGCTGCTTCTCTTCCTGCCCGCATGGCTTCTTTTTTTTTTTTTTTAATAAGTTTATTTATTTATTTTTAGCTGTGTTGGGTCTTCGTTTCTGTGCGAGGGCTTTCTCTAGTTGCGGCGAGCGGGGGCCACTCTTCGTCGCGGTGCACAGGCCTCTCACTATCGCGGCCTCTACTGTTGCGGAGCACAGGCTCCAGACGCGCAGGCTCAGTAGTTGTGGCTCACGGGCCCAGTTGCTCCTCGGCATGTGGGATCTTCCCAGACCAGGGCTCGAACCCATATCCCCTGCATTAGCAGTCAGATTCTCAACCACTGCGCCACCAGGGAAGCCCCCACATTGCTTCTTTACTCTTTACTGAGGAGCCACTGTGTACCAGTGGCAGCGGCTATGCTGAGGGTTGCCCAGCCTTGGGGCAATGGGTAATAGGATGCTCTTTTTGGACACAGGTCAAATTATTATTGAATTATTTGAGCATTCCCAGATTGCAGGAGGAGATGAGGAAGCACCAAGGGCCTGCTACTCTGGCAGTCTGCCTGAGAGTCTGCTTCGCTTGCTTACATTAATATGGGCTGAAACCCCCTCCCGTTTATAACCATCCCAGGTGGATGCCTGGCTCCACCACTTTTGAAGGGAGAAGAGGGGAAAGGCAATGAGGAGGTTGAGAGCACGGGGAGACCTTATACTCTTAATTTCTTGATGTCCTTTCCTTGGCAGGAAACAGAGTCTGGAAGGGGTTGTAGAGAACGTCATGATGACCAAGGAAAAAGTGAAGGAGAAGCTCCGGCTTCTGGGTACCCCAGGCTCCTGGGATCACATCACTGAGCAGAAGGGGTCCCATAGCTATCTTGGACTCAACTGTAAGTGTCTAGGAAGGGACAGCTCCCCTCTTTCTGACCTTGTATTTGGGCTTGTATTTGAGCATAAACTTCATGGACTAGGTGACCAGTCCCTAGCTTCACCCCAGATTTTGATCCTTTCCTGAGGAAAGTAGAGCTGCTTTAAAGATTCTTCTGGATCCCCAGAAAGGCTGACACTCTCTGTCCTCCATAATTCACCCTAGGCTAGAGGGGAGCTAGAGGTGGCCACCTCAGGATCTGAGACCCTATGGTCATCACCAGCCCAACAGGTGGAATACTTGGTCAAGAAAAAGCATATCTACATCCCCAAGAATGGGCGGATCAACTTCACCTGTATCAATTCCTACAACATAGATTACATCACTGAGAGCATCACTGAGGCTGTCCTCTTCACAAAGGACTCAGAGAAATAGCTTCCAAAAGTAAATGACTCCTGACTGGAATAAAAGCTTTGGTGTTTAAAAAAATCCTGTGCTGATTATTCACTGCTGCAATTCATTTCTCTGCAAAACACTCTCTGTCTCTCTCTCTCTCCATCAATTTATGAAGCATTGGTCTGGCCTCAGCAAAGAGACCCAGAGAAAAAGGGAATGTTTACGTTCATTGACCTTCTCATATTTGTTGAGCACCTACCATATTAAGGCCCTGATCTGGTGTCTTAGTGCATTTGGTCTGCTATAACAAAATATCATAGACTGGGTGTCTTATAAACAACAGAAATTCGTTAAGATTCTTAGAGTTCTGGAAGCTGGGAAGTCCAAGATCAAGTCACCAACAGATTCAGTGCCTAGTGAAAGCCCACCTCCTGGTTCATAAACAGCACCTCTGGCTGTAACCTCACATGGTAGAAGGAGTGAGGGATCTCTGAGTCATCTTTCATAAGGGCACTAATCCCATCCATGAGGGCTCCACATTCATGACCTAATGACATCCCAATACCATCACATTGGTGATTAGTTTCCAACATATGCATCTTGAGGGGACACAAACATTCAGACCATAACATCTGGGCATCAAAAGGTATGCAAAAAACAGGCACAGTCCAGTTCTTTTTCTCTGGAAGTTTATAGTCTAGTTGGAAGATGAGCCTTAATCACATGAAACAGAAGTGACTATTGGGTGTCTGTTAATACATGGAACTCTGCAAGCCCCCAGGATACTAAAAGGTATGAGACACTGTTGCTGCTCTTATGATGTCCTCCACCCCAGCTGGGGAAATACAACTCACTTGGTAAAAAAGAAGTTAATCATAAAATGTGGCACGTAATAAGTGCTAAGTAAGTTTCAGGAAAAGGTTAACACAGCAGGACTTAGTTGCCCAAACTCTATACATTCCAAGGGGCTTCAGGACTGGCTCTTGACCAGTTACTGGGAAATGAAGTCTGAGCCCTTGGAGTTTCCTGCCTGACAAGAGTGGTTTGTATGATGGAGCCCTTGGGTCATGCTGTGTCAGTTTGAAGTCTAGGGGCTGGAGACTGAGTAGTTAAGGTGAGTTATACAGGCACTGCATGTCCATGTGATTAACCCCCAATAAAAACTTTGGATATCAAAGTCTTGGCGTGCCTCGTTGGCAACACCTCACACATGTTGTCACACGTTGGTGCTGAGAAAATTGAGCACTGGAACAGGACAACTGGACAGGAAACTGGAAGCTTGTGCTTGGTATCTCCTGCACTCCACCCTATCTGCCTTCTTCCTTTGCTGATTTCAGCTGTATCCTTTCACTGTAATAAACTGTAACCATGAATGTAACAGCTTTACTGGGTCCTGTGAGTCCTTCTAATGAATCATTGAACCTTGGGGACTCCTGAAACACACATTAAATTAGGTACAGAGCTGCATTTTTTTTTCCGGCTGCATCGGGTCTTAGTTGTGGCATGCGGGCTCTCTAGTTGCTTGTCCCGCCACATATGGGATCTTAGTTCCCCCATCAGGGATCGAACCAATGTCCCCTGCATTGCAAGATGGATTCTCAACCACTGGACCACCAGGGAAGTCCCAGAGCTGCATATAGCACAAGGATTTAGGCAAGTCCATTCCCAGCTTCCTTGCATTCCCTGAAGATTGTTCTTACAGGGAGTGCAGACAAGTGAGCAGCCTCATGGGGTTGGGCTTAAGATACCCAAACCTGTCTATCAAGGCTGGTGGCTCCTTCCTGGAAAATAAATAATACCTTTTCCATAAATTGTAATTCTTATGAGAGGAAGCAGAGGTTCTGTCTACGGGTCTCATAACTGAGGAGGATTGCAAGCAAGCTCATGGAGCAAATGAGGCCATCTCCTCTGGTTTCCTGATGCTTAGAGATGAATTTATCTTGAGTTCCTGTGTTTACCCACAGACGAAGATTCTTATTTCAGGTCTTCTGAAGATTCTCTTGTCCCCAGATTCTAAGGGCTTCTAGCCTCAATGTCAGAAGATCTCTAGAGGAACCCTCAGTGCCTGTGGGTAGCATTTTTAACCATTCTCAAAGCATGAGGATGGAATTTATTCAGCCAGGTTCTCTCCAACCTCCTGAGCCTAATAAAATAATTCTAGTGACTTTCAGTTTATGTAGATAAGAAAGCTTTGAACAAGCAAAGCTTGGAGCTGCCCATGACCTCTCCTACTAGCTTATATGAGGTATGCGGGCTTTTGGTACCCCCAGCCCAGAATCCCAGCAGGATTTGGGAAGAGAATATCTTTTCACTCTTTGTTGCTAGTTGGCTTCAGGTCTCCGTTTTACATCTCTTTGATGTTCATTTAAGACTTCCTTAAAACTAGTTTCTGCCTTGATCACCTCTTTTTAATTTTTTAATAGAAATAAGTTTTATTTTTAATTTTCCAAAGTAAAAAAGCTGTTAACAAGACTTTTAGTTGATATCTAGTTACCTCATACAGCTTTTTTTTCTTTCTTGAAAATACTAAAATACACTTGCACTGCATTCTTTAGAAATTAGTCTAGGGCCTTGCCTGGTGGCACAGTGGTTAAGAATCTGCCTGCCAATGCAGGGGACACAGGTTCAAGCTCTGGTCCGGGAAGATCTCACGTGCCACAGAGCAACTAAGCCCGTGTGCCACAACTACTAAGCCTCTGCTCTAGAGCCTGCAAGCCACAATTACTGAGCCTGCGCACCACAACTACTGAAGCCCGCGCACCTAGAGCCTGTGCTCTGCAACAAGAGAAGCCACCGCAATGAGAAGCCCGCGCACCACAACAAAGAGTAGCCCCTGCTCTCTGCAACTAGAGAAAACCTGCACGCAGCAATGAAGACACAACACAGCCAAAAATAAAAATAAATAAAATAAATTTAAAAAAAAGAAATTAGACTAGAAGATACTTGCATTTAACAAGTTCTGTGAGGAACATTCTACCACATCCATGTTTTTTGTGATACTGGAAATATTGAATGATATTACATATCAATTGAATTCTCTTAGAAGAAAAACTAACACAAGTGAAATAACTAGTTCTCTAATCTTTGGTTCTGTTTCCACAAATAAAACCTATCACTTTTCACAATGAGAAAGCAAAAAATAATATACAAACCAAAAGATCTAACCTGAAGTCATTTATCCCCTTTATCAAGATAACAGGTTAAATGCCGGAGATCAACATAACAAGAATAGTTACTGGTTTTTCTTTAACCATTTAACTAACTCTGGTTCAAAGATAATAAATAACAGCAATGTACAATCCATAAGAGTATATAAATTCTGTATTGCATGTTCCCTATTTTATAAGGAAAGAAAATAAGTTTCATGTGTAAGAGGAAGAACAGTGAAACATATTAATAAAAGGCAATTTTGCTATCATCACTGTTCAAGAAGTACCCACAGTAACCTTCTAGCAAACAGTTGCTGCCCATGCCCCAAAATGCAAGATTAGGTGATTCTAAGTAAAGACAAGGAAAAAAATTACAACATTTTTTGTCCTCATTCATATTGCTCTCCCAGCCCCAGAAATTCAGATTAAATGGATTTTGCTGATCACGTCTATCTATTCTAACAACTTAATGTAAATGAAAAGCAACATTCATTTTTAAGTAAAAATCATAACACTGTTTTTGAAACTGAAAGTGGGATTCTCATCATATAAGAGAATAAGCTAAAGAGCAAATTCTTGTATCTAGACAATTATTTACCATAATCAATTCAAGTGTAACTTGAAGTTCTTAAATTATTTATTTTCACCTCAAGTAAAGACAATTAGGCCACTGTAGTCATTTCCTTGTCCGTGTCACCTGATTCATCTTTCAGTTCCAATTCCCCTAAATCTCTATCTACAGCCGTAACAGTTTTCTTCTTGCACTTCTTAGGCATTGCATCATTAGCACAGATTTTTCTCATTTCAATGTCTGGCACCTTCTTCAGATCAAAATCCTATTCCCTAAGAGTTTTCAGATTACCTGCATTTAAAATGTCTGGAATCTCAGGCCGTACGTATCCTTCATACTGAGGCCGATCTCGCTCCATGGTCTGCTTGATGACCGTCTCCCAGGAACAGTGCTGCCTTCCTGGCCTGTCCTTCATGCTGTTATGTAACTCAATCTGCTCCAGTTCACTGCTGAATCGAGTTAAATACCTTTCAGTTAATGTGCAAGCATCTCTCTTTGAATATCCTACTTTTTGGGGATCAAGATGATTTTGAAACCACTGCAGTTTTTCACCAATAAGGTTGAGACGCAACGCCTTTTCATTCTTCAATTTTTACATTTTTTCTTGCTTGTGGGTCTCTCTCGTAATTTGAGCCGCTTTTCTACTATACAGGTGGATGACTTTTTTTCTTGTCCTGCACTTTTTCCGTTCGGTACTTCTGGTATGGCGACGTCCCCGCGGTCCCGGGCCTCCAACCCCACACAGCCGGCAAATCTCCGGCCCAACACACGAGGGGCGCGATCACCTCTTAAGTTAGTTTCAGATGGCTGATTGCTCTTTGTTTAAAGTATTAATGAATTTAAACTTTTTATTACGAACATTTTCAAACATAGTAGGAAGAACTATATAACGAATCCCCTTGCACCCAATGATTAAAGCACGGCCAATCTTGTTACTTCTATATCTCCATGCACTCCTCCAAATTATTTTGAAGCAAATTGCCATATATTTTCATCTGTAAATATTTTAGTGTATATTTCTAAAAGACAAGGCCTCCCCTTTTAAAATAACCACAATACCATCATCACACACCTCCAAGCCAACAATTACTTAATGTCATCATACGTTCAATGTCATATGTCTATATATGTAGTATCATTTATCTACATTGCTCTGATCGTCCTAATTGTTCTTTTTTTTAATGTTTTTTTTTGTAGTTAGTTATTGTGGTGGATTTTAAATTTTTTTCTGAAAATTCCTTGATGCTCTTCCCATCAAAATGTAAAATTGAATTCTCCTTGCCTTGGGAGAATTTCTAACAAATAGAGTACAACAGAAGTGATGTTACGTGACTTCTGTGGCTGTCATAGAAGGTGGTACAGCTTCCACTGGCCATCTATCTATCTATCTATCTAACTATCTACCTACCTACCTACCTACCTACCTCTTAGGGCTCTGGCTCTTGGAACTCAGCAGTCAGGCTGCAGGCAAGACATGGGTGGGTGGTCTGGCTCTAGACCCAGAGGAGGTCCCAGGGGACAGCCAGAATCAACCGTTAGACGTGTACTGATTCCAGCCCCCAACCTTCAAGCCATCCCAGTTAAGTGAGTGGAGCAGAGATGAATTGTCCTGCTGAGCCCTTCCCAAACTACAGATTCATGAGCAAATGTAATGTTGTCATTGTTTGAAGACACTAATTTTGGAGTGATTTGTTATGCTAGTAAAGATAGCTGGAACAATTATTTTGTCATTTATGTCTCTTTTAATCTGTAGTTTTCTCTTCCATCTTTTTCTTTTCCCTTGCATCTTTTTTTTAAAAACTGAAGAACTGGGTTTTTTTGTCCTGTAAGGTTTCTCACAGACTGAACTTTGCTAATTTCATCCCTCTGGTATTATTTAACATGTTCTTCTTCACCCTGTATTTTTGAAAATAAGAATTTAAATTTAGAGGCTTGATCAGAGTCAGCTTTTTTTTTTTTTTTGTCTTGACAAGGCCACATCACAGATGGTATGTTGTGTTTTATCAGGAAGCAGGTGATGCTAGTTGTTTTACTGTGATGTTAGCAGTCACAGAGGATCATTGCCGAGCTCCATCAACTCATTAGTGTTGAAGAATGGTGATACAGGTATTCAAATTCTAATATCATTTATTCATTAGCTGGAATATTTTTATGAATAGAAATTTCCCCTCACTGTGATTTGTTTAATGTGAGGTATATTTTCTATAGGAAAGGCAGAATTAGTTTTGATTCTTTCCCTTCCTTTACCAGTTATTAAATTAATGAATTGGTATACTAGCAATCCCCAAAGGTGGTTGATAAGGTGTGTTTTTAATCTTTATGAATTTATGGATTTAAAATGATTTGTGTTGTAGTCTACTGTGACCATCATCCTTATTGATGTTAAAAATGTCCCATCTTTGACCTGTCAGAGCCAATTCAAATTAGTTTCCAAGATCTTTGACATAACCCTAGCAGTTTGAGAGCTTCTTTAAGCCTTAATCTTAAATCTTCTTTAAGATTTTTGAGAGCTTCTGGCACGACAAGACATTCCAGGAAAATTTGAACATTTTCTGCCCCAGACCTGGAATCAGTCTTTTCTCAAAGAAGCCCTAATCATTTTTAGCAGATAAAAGTATTTATACACCACAATCTGAGCTCTTAAGGTTCTCATTGCTATTGATTAGTCATTATTTCCAAGTGTTTTCAGTAAACTAAAATATATTGAGTGAAAAATTTAACTCAAAATGGATCATAGGCCTACATGTATAACCTAAAACCATAAAACTTCTAGAAGGAAGCAAAGGAGACTATCTCTGTGACCTTGGGTTAGGCAAAGTTTTCTTAGATACAACATCACAGCATGATCCATAAAGGAAAGAACAGATGAATTCGAATTCATCAAAATTAAACATTTCTGTTATTTAAAGTCATTGTTAAGAGAACTGAAAATCAAGCCACAGACTGGGAAAAATATTTGCAAATCATAGAGCTGGTAGAGGACTGGTATCTAGAATATACAAATAGCTCTAAAAAAGTAACAAGAAAACAAACAATACAATTTTTTAAATGTGCAAAAGATTTGAACAGATACTTCACACACACCCCAAAGCTATATGAATGTCAAATAAAGCATATGAAAAGATATTCAACATCAGTAGTCAAAAAGGAAATACAAATTAGAAGATTGACCATACTAAAGTGTTGGTGAGAAAGTAGAGGAACTGAAACTCTCATACACTGCTGCTGGGAACATATAATTATCATGTCATCCAGCTATTCCATTGCTAAGTATTTACCCAAGAGTAAAGGAAATATATGTCCATACAGAATCTTATACATGAATGTTCATAGTAGTTTTATTTGTAATAGCCAGATGTTCATAAACAGGTGAATGGATTTGAATGGGTTAACAAATTGTGATATATTTGTACCATGGGGCACTACTCAACAATAAAAATGAAAGAACTACTGATATACAGGGACTTCCCCGGCGGTCCAGTGGTTAAGACTCCACGCTTCCTCTGCAGGGGACGCGGGTCCCATCCTTGGTGGGGGAACTAAATCCCACATGCAGCTCAGTGTGGCCAAAAAATTAAAAAAAAAAAAAAGAACTACCGATATACACAACATGAATGAATCTCAAAATAATTATGCTGAGTAAAAGAAGCTAGACAAAACAGTACATACTCTATGATTCCATTTGTATAATACACTAGAAAATGCAAACTAATCTTTAGTGACAAAAAGATCAGTGGTTGCCTGAGAGGGAGGGATTACCAAGGGTCACAAGGAAACTTTTGCAGGTGGTAGATACGTTCACCATCTTGATTGTGGTGATGATTTCACAGGTGAATACAGATGTCAAAGCTTCTCAAATTGTACATTTTAAATATGTGCAGTTTATTGTTATGTCAATTGTACCTCAAGTTTTTAAAAAGATATGAAAGGAGTGATAAAGAATGAAAAAGTCATGGGGGCTAGTGAATTAGAGGTCTTGAAATCAGAGAAGTATAGAAGGTGATGGTCTGCGGTCAGGAAGTATGAAGTCAGTGTCTCAGTCGCAGTGCATTTTCTGGTAATGCAATGACTTGGGTGTGACCATGTGAGTGGGTGGCCAGGTGAAATGAGAATATTGCTGTACAGGAGGACTATTCGCTCACTTCTTAAGCAGAAGTCTTGCTTTATGTTCTGAAAAAGGGAGGTTTTCCTTGCCACCCTGCCTAAATAGATTACTCTGTGATCCAGCAATTCCATTTCTCAGAGTTTATTCTAAGGGAATAAAGAAGTGCCCAAGAATGTGTGTACAAATATGTTCATTATCAAAGTTTCGTATGATCAAAAATTGATATCTAAGTGTTAAACAAGAGGATTGGTTAAATAAATTATATCTATTCTTCTGAATACTATGCACTCATTAAGAATGAGAAGATAAATGTCAGTTAAGTGACCTGTAAAGTGAGGCAGAAGCATAAGGTGGGGTTAAGTACGTGGACCCTGCCACTTCTTACATGTGTGGCCTTTGGCAAGTCACTTAACGTTCCTGGGATTGAGCTTCCTCATCTGTAAAATGGGATATCAATCAAGTGTTACCTCATTGAGCTATTATGAGGATTAAATGAGTTAACATATGTAAAACACTTTAGAATAGGGCTTGGTACATAGTAAGCACCATATTAAGAGTTAGCTATTATTATAATACTTATGATGCCTTAAGTGAAAATTAGGTTACAAAACAGTATGTACCATAGGACTCCATTTTTCTAAGCAAATTACATTAAAAATTAATATATATTTATATTCAGAAAAGTCTGGAAGGATATGCTTCTAAGACATCTCTGAGTGATGGGATTACAAATAACATTCATTTTTTATTTGTATATTTTAACTTTTTATTACTTTCATATAAAAAACTACTTTTATTTAAAGAATATGCATTAGGTGGTTCTCAGTGATCGGATTTGCATAGCTTTTGGAGAAATAAACTTTAAAAGAAAAATATTAAAATAAATCATTGTTAACTTTTATTTTAAAAGTTTTATTAAGGAAGATTACATAGCAGCATTATCTAATGAAAATTTGTGAACATCTTAAGAGTCCAACAATAAGTGGAATAACAATTAGTGGAATATTATGATCCATTAAAATGATTGTTATTAATACCAATACCAAGTAGTATACTTATGCAACCAGGGAAATACTTATATAATAAGTGATAAAAGAACACAAAATTCCATGCATGTAAGCCAGGGATAATATGAAAGACTGAAAATAGTGATTTTTTAGGAATGGTAGGAGGTGGGCAATTTTGGATTTCTTCATACTGGGATGGCAATAACACGGGAAGGAATACTTTTTCATTTTTTGTTCCTAGGAGCCTGTCTTCCTTTGCCTAGGACCCTGGAGACATGGGGGCTTCGATTGAGTACATTGTCAGTAAACGCATCTGGCTCTTCCAAGGAGTCCAGACTGTAACAATGACCATTACTATCATAGCTAATGGTTGTGGAATGCTACCTGGAACTCTACTATTCTAAGCACTTTACCGTCTATCTTGTCATTTAATCCTCATAACAATTCAAACAGGTAGGTTATTTTTATTTTATTTTATTTTTTATTATCATCATCACCTTCGTTTACAGTCTCGGTGAGCATCAGTAACCTGCCCAGCCCAGGGCACACAGCTGGTAAGGGCTACAGGGGTCCATGTGCTCGGTGCCTTGACCCCTGCTGCAGGGGCTGCCTTCCCCCATGCCGGCTGCTCCCATCACCCCTTCATTCTCGTCCCCCAAGGGCTCTGGCCCCCAACCCCGAGGAAGTAATAAGCAACCAGAGCGGGGCCCAGAGGAGCCTCCAGGGTCCGCGCGCCCGGAGCCAACTGTACCGCCTGAGCCTTGCGGAGAATCGAGAGTTGCAGAACTGCGTCCCCTCCGAGCAGGTAGTCCTCTGCGCAGAGGGGAAAGCTTGCTCACCGTGGGGCCGGTGAGGACATGGAGACGAAGGAACGGGTAGGAGGGAGGGACTGGTTCGCAGGCTTTCTTAGGACCGGAAAGCCATGCGCGAGGACGCGGGCGCCACCAGCCGCTCAAGAGCAGTCGCGGCCGGCGAGGCTGCGGGGAGGCCAGGTCCCAGGCCCCGGGTCCGGCGGCTCTGCACCGACACTACGGCCTCGCCTTTCCTGGTGCCGGGCAGGTTCCTCCCGGGCATCGCTGACGCCGCCGGGGACCTGGCTGGTCCAGGCTTCTTCAAGTATCTGATGTGTGCGTGTTGGGGAGGAGGGCGCCGGGGAGGCAGTATTTCCAAAGTGCAGTCATCTCCGCCCCCCGACCTGCTGTCGGGGATCTTGGTCTTCAAGTGAATCCGCCTCTGTCGGTGGCCCGCGACTCCAAGGTTATCCAAGCCTGGGCAAGCTGGGATTCCAGAGGGTTCCAGAGGATCTCGGGGAAAGGCGTCCCCGTGTTTCTACTCACAGATGCGGGCGCCGAGCCCAGCAGTTTGTAGTGCGCGCACTGAGCTTTCTGGGGCTGCCTTCTCCCCTTTTCCATCAGCTGTGGGTCCCAGCAAGACCTCGTAGTAAAAGAAAATTTGCGAGGTCGTTCCGGATCTTCCCTGGTCGGCAAGTGGCTGCAGACGCACGAGGAGAAGCCTGGGCCCTGGGCGCATCTTCCAGGAAACCCCGTTGTCCGCAGGCAGAGATGGCCCCAGGCTCGGCTCCAAATCCCTTGTGTGTGTGTGTGTGTGTGTGTGTGTGTGTGTGTGCGCGCGCGCGCGCACGTTGGGGGGGCCCAGGGTTGGAAGGACGCCCAACTCGAGCTGAGGAAAGTCGCGAATGGGGTTCCACGGTGGGGCAAGCGCGCAGCCTCCCGGACGGAGCGGACCTAGGAGAGCCGGGCGGTACCCGGGGCCGAGCATCCGACCGCGAGCGGCGGGGTCACCTGGCCAAGCACCAGCCAGCGGGTAGAGGGGAACCCAGAAGTGGGAGAAAGGCGTTCTTTACCTAGGAGTCGGCCTGAGCCCCTGGTCTAAGGCTGGGGCTCCGGTCTCTGGGCAAGGCCTGGAGGGCTGACCCGCTGTGGGATGCGGCGTAGGCGCCGTGGTGGAGGATGGACTCGGAACTGCTCCTGAGCGCCCCCAGCAGGCCTTCGCCTTCGCTCGCGATTCCACTCCTGCCGGGCTCTAGGGCCTTCCCCGGGAAGCCAAATTCTTGGCTCGCCTACTCCTCTCCCGTGGACTTGTAACAGGGACCCTCGCTCCACACCGTGATTTGGGAGTTAAGCGCCATTCTCTCGCTTGCTCACCACCCTCCAGCCACACTGGTCTTCTTCCAGTTCCTCCAATATAAACAGGTCTTCCAGTCTCAGGGTCTTTGCACAGTCTCTCCTGCCCAGTAACGCCATCTCTGCTTTTTGCAAGGTCAGTTCTTTCTCATCGTGTGTGTAGCAAATCTCAGCTTAAATGTCGCCCCCCCCGCCAAAGACTTGTATGTAACCATCCTACAAAGTAAGGTCTTCCTTCCCACCACAAATATATTTTATTTCCTTTCCTTCTTGTTTCCTTTATGCTTCTGGCCGCACTTTGTATTTATTTTGCTTTATTCTCTGACTTTGCCAGTTTAATGTAAAATAGCGCAAGGAACATATTTGTCTTGTCAAGTGGGCACATAAAAATATCACAAATATTTGTGGTAGCATTTTTAAAAAATAAATTTATTTATTTATTTTTGGCTGCATTGGGTCTTTGTTGCTGCGGGCTTTCTCTAGTTGAGGTGAGCGGGGGCTACTCTTCGTGGCCGTGCGTGGGCTTCTCATTGCGGTGGCTTCTCTTGTCGCCAAGCATGGGCTCTAGGCGCACGGGCTTCAGTAGTTGTGGTGCGTGGGCTCAGTAGTTGTGGTGCACGGGCTCCGTGGCATGTGGGATCTTCCCAGACCAGGGATCGAACCCGTGTCCCCTGCATTGGCAGGCGGATTCTAAACCACTGCGCCACCAGGGAAGTCCCTGTGATAGCATTTTTATTAACTAATAGCCTCCTTGCTCCATAGAACATTAGAACCAGAATACGCCTCCTGGACAAGGCAGTTCTGCAGAAATCTGTGCTACTTGCAGCAGCCCCAATCTGTCAAGGTAGAGGGTTGGCATCTAAGTGTGATCTTCATTCCCTGAATCCTCCCTTAGAGCCAAAGACAGGTACCTCTGCTGGGCAGGATTCCCGGGGCCCTCACACAGGGTTTTATGGTATCAATGAAAAAAATGCGAATGGCAATCAAGAAGAACTTGAGCTATGAGACAGAGAAGAGAAGGTTAGAACTGGGGGGAGGATGGTGTTGAAAATGGTACTGGGGTCAAGATGAAAAGAGCTCATTTGGTTGCGTGAGAATGATAATGTCCTTAGCGCTACTGGACCGTACAACTTAAACCATGTAAACTTTATACGGTATAGCACAGGGAACTCTTCTCAATACTCTGTAATGACCTATAGGGGAAAATAAAAACAAGTGGATATATGTATATGTATAACTGATTCATTTTCCTGTACAGCAGAAGCCAACACAACATTGTAAATCAACTATACTCCAATAAAAATTTCTTTAAAACATGTAAATTTTATACTATGTGTGTTTTACCACTACCGAAAAAAAAAGTTACCAGGCAACAACACATCATCCATGAGAACTTTTAGGGGGTCTACCCTTTCAGACCCTGAGCCGCTAACCTCCCCTTCCTACCAGGAAGTGCAGAAGCTCAATGACAGAATTTGGGTTTAGGACCTGTCTTATCAATGGTATGTTGGTGTCCAAGGGATTGTCGATGTGGTGCTGGGGATGGAATTAGCATAAAGCTATGGGAAATTGTTGGGTTTTGGTGGAGAAGAGGTTGGAGTGGGGTAGGCAGGGAGGAGAGGGTGTAAAGCTGGCCTGTGTGATGTCCTTCTCTGCCTCTGCTTTTCCCCGAGGGTCTCAGGGGCGCAGTGGGAGGGAAACTCATTCTACTCTATCAACAGCACGCTGCGAGGCTCACCCACATCGGCTCTCTCCCGTTTCCTGACGTTTGAGACAGTAGGTGGTGCTGTTTAGCAAACTTGGGAGCAGGGAAGAAGAACCCTGAATTTTAAACTTGAGAAGTTGGGCAGCTCTGGCCTGGTAACTCTCTCCTTCCATCTGCCAGCACAGAGGAGGGTGGGGGAGATGGGAATCTTCTTCCTCTTTGACCTCTAAAGAACTCCTCAGCCGGCCCCAGGGAGGAGGAGGCCTGCGATCTGCTCTCAGGTGTACTTCCCACGTGTGTTGGCATCCCAGATGTCTTTGGAATGCGGTTCAGGTGAAGTCCTGGGTGGTGGCTACCTGCAGCTTGTCTGGGAGGGGTAAGGAAATTCAGAGGTGTTCTCACACCCCCCTCCACCACCCAGGCTGACTCACCCTGTACCCAGCTTAGGGGTAGCCTCGATGGTTCTGCCTGCTCCCCCTGGACCGAGGAGCCCCCCTTTTCGTAGGAAGTTCAAACTGCTCTGAGGATTCTGCAACGCTGCAGTAAAACAGAGCAAACACTCGAAAGCCATCTCCTTAAATGTATTTTTAAATGTCGGGCTTTGGTCCAGTGAGTGCAGGTTCCAGAAAGCATGCACAGGGACCGGTCGGTGAACTGCAGTGCTTTCCACGTGGGTTAGGGCATCGGATTAGGTAAGAGGTCTCCTTCTGTCCTGGGAATCCGGATTTGATTGTTTCGCTGGGCTTTGTCCCCAACAATGACAGGATTCTGGGGAATGAAAACAACACTGGTTTGACAGCTTCAGCAAGTTTTAAAAAGCCCAGCAGGACAGAGCCCCGCGTGCCTTTGGGGCTCCGTGGGCTGCCGCTCGCTCTTAGCACACTTTCATGCCCTCACCCTTGTTTCTCCTCTGCCTCGCCTTTCCCCTGCTCTTCTAATTTATGTTCTTTAACTCCATTATGTGGTTTTGTAAGCAGCCTTAAATCCTTTTGGAAACAGGGCAGGGTACAAATAAACAGAAAAACACGGCTCTAAAAGGTTAGATGTTCTGATATTGGCTGAACCTTGTGCTAATATAAGAAAATGACTCCAGGGCTTCCCTGGTGGCACAGTGGTTAAGAATCCGCCTGCCAACGCAGGGGACACGGGTTCGAGCCCTGGTCTGGGAAGATCCCACATGCCGCGGAGCAACTAAGCCGGTGTGTCACAACTACTGAGCCTGCGCTCTAGAGCCTGAGAGCCACAGCTACTGAGCCCACGTGCCACAACTACTGAAGCCTGCGCGCCTAGAGCCCGTGCTCCACAACGAGAGAAGCCACGACAATGAGAAGCCCCCACACCACAACGAAGAGTAGCCCCCCGCTCACCGCAACTAGAGAAAGCCCATGTGCAGCAACAAAGACCCAACGCAGCCAAAAATAAATAAATACATAAATAAATAAAAAAGAAAGATTCTTAAAAAAAAAAAAGAAAATGACTCCATCCCTTAATCACCATAACATCCAGAATCTTCTACGACTGGCAGCAGAGAGAGGACCTCCTTATGAAAAAAGGCAATAGAAATGCACAGCCTTGACTTTGACCCCTGGCGTTCCTGAGGCCTCCCCCTGGCATCTTTCTACGGCTGCTGCTGTTACTGTCTAGCGTTAGGGTAGGGTGGAGCCTGGGGATGCTGGGTCCTGTTAACCATTTTGCTGCTGTGGACTCATGACCTTTCCCTTAGAGCTCCCTGCAGAGCTTCTAAAGCTCTAAACCCAGAAGGTCGGAACATTTGAAATGACTTCTGAAAAGACCATGGGATAAGCAAAATGGAAGCAGAAAATTACAGGAAACTAGGTCATCCAAGTGACGGCTATGAATTTTTATTTCATTTTCCATTAGAGGGGTCCCTCTTCCCTACTCTTTAGTCTGCCTCAAGACAGTGCTACCATCTTAGGATATACGCACACACCTCTTCCGAGTCTAAAGCTAAGAGAGCAAGGTCTAGACAGAAAGAGGGAATTTCCTTGTCCCCAACCCTCTCCTGGTTCTATTTTCTATCTGAGCATCCGCTTCCCTTGACACTTGGAATGACCCACTTTCAGGGCTGTTCCTATCAAAGCGATACACCACACGATGGCCTCAACTTTCATACAAAAGCCGATCAGGGCAGCAGTTGTTTTCTTATACTAGTGACAAACCTAAGCAATTCTCAAACTGCAGGGCCTACCATCTCCTTCCTCAACAGGTGGTCCTTACCTTCCTAGGATCACTTTCAAACCGGCTGATGTTTCGTAACCTCCAGCACCAACCCTGGCTTTCAGTTTTAACCCACACTTTCCCCTCCAGTCTTAAAAGATGAATGTAGCCATACCAAATACTTAGATGTAGTTCCCTGCCTTCTCTGAGGTGCTTCGCCCAAAGGCCTGTGGTCAGGGGCATCTCAGTGTTGAAAAGTCATTTTTACCATCCAACTGGATTTCAAAGAATTTTAGAGACGTAAGATCATAGAGATCATTTAATACCATCCTTGCAGAGTACTGAGGCTGGAAGTGATTAGATGACTTGCTGAAGGTCCCAGAGCTAAAGTGTCTACACTAAGATTGATGCCTGTTGATTCCCAGACCACCCTTTTTCTCACCTCACCACCCATATTGACCTCTTTCACGTCTAAACAGAACTGTATGGGGCTATCCTAGTGGCACAGTGGTTAAGAATCCGCCTGCTAATGCAGGGGACACGGGTTCGAGCCCTGCTCCAGGAAGATCCCACATGCCACGGAGCAACTAAGCCCGTGCGCTGCAACTACTGAGCCTGCGCTCTGGAGCCCGCGAGCCACAATTACTGAGCCCGTGCGCCACAACTACTGAAGCCCGCGCGCCTAGAGCCCGTGCTCCGCAACAAGAGAAGCCACCGCAATGAGAAGCCCGCGCACAGCAACAAAGAGTAGCCCTTCCTCCCCGCAACTAGGGAAAGCCCGCACGCAGCAACGAAGACCCAACGCAGCCAAAAAATAAATAAAACATAAATAAATTAAAAAAAAAAAAAAAGAACTGTAACGGTACCTGGAATTTTCTTTACAGAAGCAGATGATATATATATACGCACAGACACATAATACATATATACACATGCAAGATAATAGAATTAGGAATTAAAGTAATAGAGGAATGATTCCTTGTGTTACGTATACAATTTTAGCTGTTGGTCATGGGTGTCTTAAGGTATGTATGGAAGCAAATCTGACCGCTAGTAGATGGAATGAATGAATGCGTCTTAAGGGAGAAGAGATGTAAGTCCATCCATGCATTGAATGCAGAATTAGGGGAAACAGTGAAATTTAGATGTGGTCCTACCCTTTATTTATCTTTTTTTTTTTTTTCCGGCTGCACCGTGCAGCTTGTGGAATCTTACTTCCCCAACCAGGGATTGAACCCAGGCCATGTCAGTGAAAGCACAGAATCCTAACCGGATGCTAGGGAATTGCTGGTCCTACCCTTTAGAAGTTCATGAAGGGTAGACATGGTTAAATAATTCTAATATAAAGCAGACTTTGATCAACATTGTTACAATTTAAAAAGGAGTTCAGGATCACTATGTGTGAAAAAATAATAGTAACACAAATAAGGAAAGTTATCAGTAAATACAAGCAAATTACATGTATACAGGTATATAGTGCGTATGTATATACATGTGTGTAGATATGTAGCAGCTGCCCATTCACATACATGCCATTTTTTCCACTGTATTCCAAGTATCCAGTAGACAAGGATGATGTTATTTGGGATGAATTCTTGTACTACTTCCATCTTTTTTTCCAGCAATATATATATTTTAAAGTATACACTACAAACAAATGTAGTTTATTCCAGTGGTGTAAGACTTGTTCAATATTTGAAAATCCATGAAGATAATCCATCATATTAACAGAGTAAAAAAAATCACATTGTATTCATTATATCAATTGGTATGTATTTCGGGTAGAATTTCAAGGAAGTATAGAGCGTTCATGACAGTGTTTACAGGTAGCAAAGTGTTCTCAGATTTATAAAGGCCCTGGGGAGGGGCAATTAAATATATGGTGCTGTCATGAAAATGCAGCCTCAGGGTAAAGATGAAGCCAACTTTCATCTTTTCTGTGAAAGGGCAGGGCTTTTAAGAATTTTAAAGTCATTTTTTTCCACAGTAGCCTCATAGGGAACCCTTGGCTTGATTCTACGTCTGATGAAGGAAATACATTTCCAGTCCAGACCTCTCCCTTGAGCTCCAGACCCATATATCCACCAGTCTGTTTACCATCCTCTTGGGTGTCTCAAATGTACCCAGAGCTCAACATGTCCAAAATGGAAACCTGTCCTTCTTCCAGCGTTCCCTAGCTCAGTTAATGGCATCATCGCCCACACAGTTATGCAAGCCAGGAACCTAGAGCCAGATTATCATCTCCCTGAGGGCGGGCACCTGCCTGTCTTGTTTTCTGCTGTATCTTCAAGCCCTAGAACAGTGCACGGCACAGAGTAGGTATTTAATTACTGCCTGCAGTCTCTAGACTGCATTCACTTCCCTCCTTCTCCACCATTACTACTCAGTCCACCTGCCATAACTTCTCACTGGCACTAATGAAATAGCCTTCTAACTAGTCTCCCTTGACCCATGCTCAGCCCTACCTCTATCTGTCTTCCACTCTAGTCAGTGATCTTCTCAAAACACAGATCTGACCCTAAGAAAAGTGTTCTTGCCACGGCCTCTGAGGCTGTGCACGGTGTGTATCTTAGCACTCTTCCAGCCTCCTCTCACACCATGATTGCCCTTGCTCTTTAGATCCAGTCAAGTTAGCCTTTTTTACAATGCCTCCCATCACTTGCTCTCTCCTGCCACAGGGCCTTTGCACATATTGCTTTCTCTGCTTGGACCATTCTTCACCCACTTAACTTCTACTCATCCTCCAGATGTTACTCTCAGAGAAATTTAAAGTATTAGGTTCTGTAGGTCCTGAGGAGACTGACTGTATTTGATGGAGAAGTGATAGTCAAAACCACTTGAAAAATGCTGACAAGAGATATCTCCACAGCACCGATCGTGGTTTCATTTTTACATTTGTTTGTAAATTATTTTCTATACAAAGTTTTTCACAACTTGTAAGAAGTTTTTGCTTGTCTTCCTATATGAGACCAAAGCTCTAGTCAAGGACCATTGACACATGTAACCATTTCTCCCTTTCTTTATGAATTTTTGGAAAGTATCATCAAATATGTTTACCTGTATTTTTTTTTCTCTTGGATATAAATTCTCAGAAGAAGATCTTACTCTGTTTTTGGACTAACCTTTATAAAGATCATTCCCAGTACAATATGAATGTTTAATTATGCTTAATAAAAATATCTCATGATGATAGACCTTGAGGTCCTCCTTACTTTATAAATGCTCTGTAGGATGGTTTAAGTGTAGTTCAGCCTGTTCATTGTTTGGAAGATTCAATATTGTAAAGATGTCAAATTTCCCCAAAATTAATCTACAAACTCAATGCAATCTCAATCAAAATTTGAGTTTGTTTGTTTTTTTAAGAAATGAACCGTGGATTCTAAAATGTTGTGAAAATGCAAAGGGCCAAGAATAACCAAGAAATCTAACCAAAGGAAGGACAAGGCTGAAGGCTTTACATTACTAGATACCTAGATGTATTATAAAGCTATGATAATTAAGATGGTGTGGCATTGATTCAAGAAGAGACTAATAATGCCCTCTAAGTCCATCCATGTTGCTGCAAATAGCATTATGCTAAGTGAAATAAGTCAGACAGAGAGCGACAAATACTGTATGATATCACTTATATGTGGAATCTAAAAAATACAACAAACTAGTGACTAAAACAAAAAAGAAGCAGACTCACAGATATAGAGGGCAAAGTAGTAGTTACCAGTGGGGAGAGGGAAGCAGGGAGGGGCAACATAAGGGTAGGGGATTTAAAAGAGGGTTATTATGAGATTATATGAAATCACGTGTGTGAAACTTTGGAAAATTGTAAAGCACTGTAGAATTTAAAGAATCTTTCATTCAATAAAAAAGTAAAATAAATAAATAAAAATATTCAAAAAATAAAAAAAAGAATAGATTAATAAACCAGTGGAACAGAACAGAGTTCAGAAGCAAATCCACACATCACAGGGACACTGTAGAGCTGGTGGGGGAAAGCTGAGTTTTTTTAATAAATGGCACTGGATCTGTGGGATATACTTACAAAAAAAAAAAAAAAGAATCTTGACCTCTATCTGATACTATATGGTAGGGAAAATTTTCTGCTTCAGGGAAAACTGCATTTTCTGTAGCATCTCCTCTGATTTTGAGCTTATGGCAGCTATTTTATAACTCTGCAACTTGTAGGGAGTTCCTTGGAGGCCCAGTGTTTAGGACTCAGCATTTTCACTGCTGTGGCCCAGGTTCAATCCCACATGCCATGCTGCAGAGCCAAAAAACCCCCCCTACACACACACACACACAAAACCTCTGTAACTTGTAGATAACTGATAGCAGTGCCAAGCTCATAAAAATAAATTCTGTCTGGTGGAGGAACACACCCCCAACCATGGAAAAACCAGTTTTGCCTCAGTTTGCACATTTATTTCAATATTCCTTTTTTAAAAAAAATTATTTATTTGGTTGCACTGGGTCTTAGTTTCAGCAGGCGGACTCCTTAGTTGTGACATCCAAACTCTTAGTTGTGGCATGCACATGGGATCTAGTTCCCTGACCAGGGCTCAAACCTGGGCCCCCAGCATTGGGAGCAGGGAGTCTTCTCCACTGCACCACCAGGGAGGTCCCTATTTCAATATTCCTGATCTATACATGTGTCTATTCTTTGGATTCACCTTGGAACAGGCTGAAACACCTTACCACTTTTCCTTCTTAATAAGTTAAATAAAAATTTAACATGTGTTCATTTTTATATCTGTATGAGTCATGGTTTTATCTTATTTTGGAGGATTATCTTTTCACAATAAAGTTAATCCCAGATGGATTGCTAACCTAAATGTGAAAATAAAGCAGCACAGCTGCTAGAGGATTATAAAGGAGACTATATTTATGACTTTGAGGCAGGAAAGTTTTCTTAAACAGGACACAAAAGCACTAACCATAAAAAATTGATAACTCAGATTTCATTAAATGTAAGAATTTCTTTTCACCCAAAAACACCACTAAGAGAGTGAAGAGGCAAGCCACAGAGTGGGAGAGGATATTTGCTTGAGATTTTTTTGGACAAAGGTATAATATACACATATATATTATATGTATGCTATGAATCAATAAGACAGACAACTGAAAAGAAAAATGGACACAAGAAATGAACAGGCATATCACAAAAGACCATATCCTGATGGCCAATAAACAAGCACACAAGCCCCTTAGTCATCAGGGAAATACAAATTAAAACCACTTCACAGCCACCAGAAGAACAAAATAGGAAAGACTGACAATACCAACGTTGACAAAGATGTGGAGAAACAGGATCTCTCAGACGTTGTGGATGGAAGGATAAATTGGTATCACTACTTTGGAAAATGATATGGTGCTCTCTCAGTGCTAAACATATATCCACCCCGTGACCCAGCAATTCCATTCTTAGGTGTGTGTGTATGTTTATGCATATGTACCAAAAGACATATGAGAAGGTACAGCAAATTTATTCCTAATAGGCCTCAGTTTCCAGTGGCTGCCGTACTTGGTGGTTTAAAGCAACAGGAATTTATTCTCTCGTTGTCAGTTCTGGAGGCCAGGAGTTCAACTGTAGAATGAAAAATAGGTTGTGGTATAGTCACACTGTGGAATACTACAAAACAATAAAGATCAATACATTACTGCTGCACGAACACCATTGGTGAATTTCCTAAACATAACATACTGAGTGAAAGAAGCCGGACCCTGGGGAATTTCCTGGCGGCCCAGTGGTTAGGACTCTGCACTTCCTTTGCAGGGGACACGGGGTTGATCCCTGATCGGGGAACTAAGATCCTGCGTGCTGCACAGCACAGCTGAGAAAAAAAAAAAAAAAGTAAAGATGCCAGACCCCAAATAAATACCTAATATATGGTTCATTTACATAATGTTCAAAAATAGCAAGACTAATCTTTGGTGATAAAAGTCAAGGTAGTGGCTACCTTTTGAAAGGAGGGAAGCCTAGTGACTGGCGGTGAACCAAGGGGAAATTTCCGCAGGTGCCAATCCTGTTCTATTTCTTGATCTGGATGGTGAAAGTTCACCAGGCTGGAAACTTTTGTGCACTTTTCTGCATATAATGTTTACAGTACATTTTCCTTTCCTTGATTATAGCCATGCTGTAATGCTATAATAAAGTTTGTTTTAAAAAATCTGTTCCTATGTTATATAAACACTTTTCTTCCTTTTTTTTTTTTTTTTTTTGGCCGTGACGCTTGGCATGTGGGATCTTAGTTCCCCAACCAGGGATCAAACCCATTCTCCCTGCAGTGGAAGGGCTTTATTCTGGTGCTCCCCCTTGGACCTTGCAAAGCATCAAGCGCTGGGGTTGGCTTGAAGCTTCCAGGTCTACATCACGATTCCTTAGGGTGTCAAAAGTCCACGTAGCCATCAGCCCTGTGCCATGTGTTGTGGCATCAAAAGGGAAGAGGAGTGAAGGGTTGATGGGGTTGTTTACATCCTCCTCTTGGCCGGCTCTGCTGTGGTGGGGTCCGCAGTGTTCCGGGGGGGCGGGGCAGTTGAGAAAGTGGAGACTCATGGCTTCTCGGAGAGATGCCAGGAAGAGAACAAGATCCTGAGGGGCAGCTTCCAATGAGAGAATTCAAAGAGGAGTAAACACTCAAAACTTCTACTTTGCCCCTACGTGCCGTGAAGTTGATTCTGGAAAGGTGGAAAATGGCTCCTATGATGAACATGTATTTTTTTATACTCAGAAAGTGTAAACCTTATAATTTAATTAATTAATTAATTAATTAATTTTTGGCTGCGTTGGGTCTTCATTGCTGCGCACAGGCTTTTCTCTAGTTGTGGCGAGCGGGGGATACTCTTCGTTGTGGTGCGCGGGCATCTCATTGCGGTGGCTTCTCTTGTTGCAGAGCACGGGCTCTAGGCACACAGGCTTCAGTAGTTGTGGCGCATGGGCTCAGTAGTTGTGGCTCGCAGGCTCTAGAGTGCAGCAGGCTCAGTAGTTGTGGTGCGTGGGCTCAGTTGCTCTGCGGCATGTGGGATCTTCCCGGACCAGGGCTCGAACCCGTATCTCCTGCATTGGCAGGCGGATTCTTAACCACTGCACCACCAGGGAAGTCCTAAACCTTATATTTTAAAAAGACAGTTATACAGGACAGTGTTGGAGGTGGCAGTAGCAGGGATTAAATGGACTAATGCTGAAGGTTCAAGAGTCCTTTATGTCTCTTCTACTTAACTTGAGCTGCCTTCCATTGGCAAGGAATTGGGAGATGGTTAAGGCAAAGGTGAGGACCACATTTTTCCTGCCTTCGAGCTGCTGGCAAGTGAGTAAAACCAGTGCTGACTCCAAGTACAAGAAATAAGCTAGGGGGAATTCCCCGGTGGTCCAGTGGTTAAGGCTCCGCGCTTCCACTACAGGGGGCACGGGCTCGATCCCTGGTGGAGGAACTAAGATCCTGCATACGACCTGGTCACTGCCCCCTCCGTGTCTCCCTCCCCTGAAAAAAAAAAATAGCTAGGAAAAGGCAGCAGTTCTGAATGGGAGCGGCGGGAGGGAAAGCTTCGTGCAGAAAGTGGGAAGGTGAGGGCTGCACATTCCCTAGAGCTTTTCAGCTGTGGGATTCAGGGGCCTTCTCCGAAGGGACCTGACAAGTTGCAAAGGCAATACGTTTGCGTAATCCGTGAGGCAAGCTTCATTAAACAAAGTAGTACTGTCACCAAGATTGCAGGGAGATGGCTGATTCATCTGCTTGTTGAGACCCTCCTCTGTCCGCTGGGCCATGGTTTCAGCCTCCTCACTGCCACGGCCCCTGGGGCACAGGAAAGAGCCTGGTGCTGGGCTCACTGAGTCCACGAAGAAGCAGGAAGCCCTTGCTCCTTGGAGGGAATCTCGGTCAACCGAGTGGGCAGGAGGAGGCAGAGGCAGCTGGACCCGGAGCAGCCAGAGGGCTGTTTAGGCAGAGCCCCGGTGAATGAGTCATGTGTGTGGAAGGTTGTCGCTACCCCCCAGGGACTGAGGCGAAGGCAAACACGCTGACAGGCAGCCCTATCAGGCCCTTTCTCTTCCTCCCTCGGGGGAGCACGTGGGCCCCTCCAGGGTTGCCAGGATGACCTCTGAGGTCGTGTGCCTGCAGCTGGGGGATGTCGAGGGGCCGTAGGGAGGCCGGCCGCTGGCGGGGCAGTGACGCCGCCCCTCCACAGGCCCTGTCTCCCGTCTAGCCTGGCTCTGCCCCATGTCTTAGAGGGGAAACCTTCCCAGACGAGCCTAAGAGCGGATCTGTGCTACAGACCCCACCGCGAGGCCCAGCGCCGCCCGGCGAGAGCCGGAGCCCAGGCGCTCTCCGCCCTGCTGCTTTGGGAGCAGGACAGGTGGCTGACCCTTCCGGTCGAACCTGCCAGGCGCCTTGTCTGCTGAAACGCCTTCCTCTCCCAGTCAGAGCCCGAGGCGGGGCGGGGTAAGAGGGGAGAGCCGTCATCCCTCCGCACCCTGGCCATGAGAGGTGTTTACAAACACTCCTGGAATTCAGGGAGCCAGCCAGGGGTCAGCGGGCCCAGCGCCAGCCTTGCCCGCGTCGTGTCGTTGGGCCTGCTCCACCCATCCCCCCCCCCCACCCGGCCCCACGTGGCCTGAGGGTCTGTCTACAAAGCTGGAAGAAGACAGCCTCCTGGACTCTGGGCGGTCCGTAGGTAGGCCTTGAGGGACAGCGCGCTCCAGCTGGGGAGGGGAGAAAGCCACCCCGACGCGTGTGGTGGGCGATCAGCCGGCTCCCAAGCACGCCCTGTGCTGGACCTCCTGGCATCTCTCCACCGACCAGTTTCCCATTCCCGCCTCCGGTGAGCCCCACTCCTCTGAGGTAACCCCTGCCCGTGTCCAGTGTCTGGAGAGAAGGATGGGGAGCGGGATTCCTCTGAGGTGGCGAGGCTGCCCTGTCCTCCCCCAACCTCTCGCTTCCGCTTCAACCACGGAGCCCATCTGTGTCTCACAGGGACCCAAACACGTGAGGTCACCAGGTGACCCTATTTTCTCCTCCCCTCCCACACCCCTCCCTGTCCTCATAGCCTTTCCATGAGTGGCGGGGAGGCTCCGTGTCATACTCAGCCTGTGGGGCTGTGCTTCTGGGTTTCATTCCTGGCTCTGTCTCCCCCGGGGAACCGTGTGTGTGGGGGGGAGAGGAGGTGAGGCTGGAGATGAAAAACTTTACTCCTAGGATCAGTTTGGATGGCAAATCTCTGACTCTGTCCGGCTGGGAGGCAGTGGAGCAGTGTAACCAAGAGGGGAGTATGGTACAGCCTTATTTATTGTAGTATCAGCTTAGAATAGTCACCAAGGATGGGTCAGGGGTGGGGCGGAATGGGGCCCGAGGCAGACAGTCTCCAGGTGAACATGAAGGCGGGTCTCTGGCTGTGACCTACCGTGCTATTGGCTGCTGGGCTGCTTCTGCTCATACCTGCCTTAAGACCTGATCACACCACTGCTCAAAGTCCTCTGGAGGCGGGCTCACCTGGTCCAGAACTCTGTATACACACCATGGCCTGGTGTCCATGGTCTGTGTGATCTGGCCCAGCCTACCTGGGCTGTCTTATCTCCACCACCTACCCCCAACGCCCTCCTGAAGTATCCCACGGTCTAGCCCCACTGGGGTACTCTGACCTCCACACTTCTGCTTTAGCTGTTCTGTTCTCTCCTGAAAGGCTCTTCTTCCACGCCTCCTTCTCTGCCTTTCAAATCTGGCATATCCTTTAGGGCCCAGCTCAATGCCATGTCCTTCATAAAAATCCACCTGCTTAAGATGTTAGCTATTTTATAGAGAATGGATAAACAACAAGGTCCTACTGTGTAGCACAGGGAACTATATTCAATATCTTATGGTAAACCACAATGGAAAATAATATAAAAAAAGAATGTATATATATGTATAACTGAGCCACTTTGCTGTACAGCAGAAATTAACATTGTAAAACAACTATACTTCAATTAAAAAAAAAATTTTTTTAAAAATCCACCAGCTTAGAGAAATTGCTCTATCCTCAAAACACCCAAAGCATTTTATTGGTACAGGACTCCCTTTACAGCATTTGTCAGGGCATGCCTTGGGACTGGGTCTCATTCAAAGGGTTTTGTGCCCTCGGTCTGTAGCACCTAGCACACGCTGGGCACCAGGTCAGTTCTCAATATACCTTTACAGTAGTGAATGGAGCCATAAGGTTGAATGAGGTTAACAGATCATCAAGCAGGGAAATGGCACCAAAACAACAGAGTTCTGCTAGGTTTTCCTGCCGCTTACAGGTCTGGTACCTCCTTTCCTTTCCCCTTCCGATCACCGTTAAACATTTCAAGGCCTAGTAAATAGGCCTTTCCCACACTGCAGCCACCCTCAGTTGCAAACCTGAGGCATAATGTCTGTCTTGTAATTTCTTATGTGGTAAAAGGAAACACTATGTACTCATGGTTGGCTGGGATAACCTGCCAACTCTTCAGTTCCATAGCACTTCCTGAGTACCCACTGGGTGCCCAGGTTTCTTCTGGGGGCTCTGGAGGAGACAAGTCACCACCCGGTCCTGCCCTGTAGAGGGCTATCAGAAGCCAAACCCTGGAGAAATCTGAGTGAAGCCTTGCAGTGGATAGAACGTGGGTTGGCAGAGAGGTGGGCGGGGCCGCCATGGGCCAGCCAAATGAGTACATGCCTGAGGTGGGAAGATTATCTGGGCTACAGTTTGTTCAGGAGAAAGAGGAGAGTGAATCAGGGTGGGGTCCAGATAGGAATGCCTTGAGCCATCCAAGATTGGGGTTCTGAGGATCTGGAAGAAGCAAAGGATGCAGCAGAAACACTGGATGGGAGTCAGGACACCTGGGTTCTAGTCCTGGCTCTGTTGCAGGATCTTGAACGAATCACGTCTCTGCTTCTCTGGGCCTTTCCTTAACTCTAAAACCTAAAAACCTTCAAAGTGACCTTTGCAATCTGATGATCAATAGATATTTGAGTCTTTGAAGTAGCATATTGGGAATGAAGAGAATCAGCCACTCTAATGGAAACTGGGAACGAGGAAGTGCCTGACTGGGAGCTCAGAGATGGAGAGCGAGGAGAGACTGCAGAGAGTCCAGCCAGGGAGAAAAGGGGAACTGCGGGGAAGGGCCCCGTTGGGCAATCCCATTTTCAGTTCCTCCTTTCGTCCCCTTCCCTGACTTCGCCTCTTGGCCTCACCTTATTTGGTGAGGGCGGGGCAAAACAGAACACTTTCACGCCGCCTCAGGCGCTCCCTGCCTTTCCCTTCCCCTTTTCGGGCCCTCGAAAGATCCTTCTCTTTCTTCCCTCACCTGGCACTTTCCCCGAACCCACTTTCCTCCATAGCAACGCCCCCAGCGGCCAAAGTAGGAAGAGCAACGAATTTGGGAACGCATTCATAATCACCCTCGTAGCTACCGTTTATTGGGAACTCACCCTGTGCCAGGTAACATTATTTTTTTATAGCAATTCTATGAGGTGATTGTTATCTCATTTTACAGATAAAGAAAATGAGACCCAAAGATATTAAGTAATCTGTGCAAGGCCACACACCTGCCGGTTGGCAAGGCCAGACTGGAAATGAGGTCTGGCTCCCCAGTAGCTGCTCTGGCCACTTCCGGTTGGGCCGGGAGACCTTTGGCCGTCGGAGACCCCTGCCCTCCCTCACCTACCACCTCTCAGACCCGACTTCTTCAAGCCCCGCCCCCACCCGCGCCGCGCCCGCCCAGCCCTCGGCGCCCTGGAGCCCCGCCCGGCCTGCGCGGCGGAGGCGGGCCCGGCACCCGCAGGTGGGGCGGGTGGCGGGGCGTGGCCGGGAGGGGGCGTGGCACAGAGGGGGCGTGGCCGGAAACCTTAAAGAGGCCGGCGCGGCGGGGCGGGACGTAGGGGCCGCGGGTCGCGGCGATCTTCTCAGTTTCGGTTGGACCGCAGCGCAGCCACCATGTCCCTGGCGGCCTCGGCGGGCAGGGGCCCGGGGGCCGTGTGGTCCCCAACGCACGTGCAGGTGACGGTGCTCCAGGCGCGGGGCCTGCGGGCCAAGGGCCCCGGGGGCACGAGCGACGCGTACGCGGTGATTCAGGTGGGCAAGGAGAAGTACGCCACCTCCGTGTCGGAGCGCAGCCTGGGCGCGCCCGTGTGGCGGGAGGAGGCCACCTTCGAGCTGCCGCCGTTGCTGTCGGCCGAGGCAGCGTCCGCCGCCGCCGCCACCCTGCAGCTCACCGTGCTGCACCGCGCGCTGCTCGGCCTCGACAAGTTCCTGGGCCGCGCCGAGGTGGACCTCCGGGAGCTGCACCGGGACCAGGGCCACAGGAAGACCCAGTGAGTAAGGGCCGGGGGCGAGGACGCGTGATTTGGGCGCCGAGAGCCTTTTGAGTGTGTCCCCACCAAGGGGACGAACGGAGCGAGGCCTTTCTAGAGGGATCCCCTCGGCCAGTACTAGTATTCTCACCTAGCTTCACCTTCTTGGGCTCTCCCAAGTGTGTGGCTTCGGGTACCTGGAGCGTTTTTGAATCTGCAGGACGGCGCTCGGCGTCTGGAACTTAGTAATCACTTAATGAATTTTTGATGAATTGAAACTACCTGTGGGCTGACGAATTACTCTTCTTTAGTTGAGTAGCGTGTATATTTGATGTACGCATTAGCCTCCGTGGAAAGCCTCCTGGGTATTTCATTGTACTGGACACTGAGCTGAGAATGGCTGGGCCAGGGCACAGGGAGGACCCACTGGAGCAGTGAAAGCCGCTGACACTAGGGCCCTAGAGGCTCGCCCAGGGGCCGAGCTGGGGCGTTACAGCGCGGGGCGGACTGGGGAACGGGGAATGCGGGCTGCCTGGGGAGGGCTATCCCCCAACCCCACCTCACAGCCGCCTAAGGGGTTGGTCTAGAGAATTTGCCCCGCCCTCCTCTCCGCCCCTCCCTCAAGAATGCTAGAACAGTTTGGTCTTCGCTTTCAGACCGAAAAGTACTAACTGTGTTTGCCCCGGGCCCCAAAGGAGTAAGGATTTCCCATTGATGGCTGGAGCCAGGGCCTGCCCTTGGCCGAGCTGAACTGAAAAGTAAGCATCGTTTCTGTCTGGAGTTCGTCAAGTTCTCTCTGGTCCTACTGGGTAGGGGGGAGGGGATGGCTGCTCACCTGTAGCCACCGCCCCACCCCCGCCCCCAAGACTTCTCTTTTAGGGTATCACAGTCCTGCAGGGAAAGCAGGGCGAAACCCTGTGCACTCCAAAGTGTTACCGATTTATTTGTTCTCTTTCGCAGGTGTTTGGAACGGAACATTTGATTATGCTCATCTAGTGTACCGACAACTAGCCTCGCTTAGCTTAATTGGTTACTTTGCTGGACCTTAAATATTCAAAGCAGTCATGTTATCACCTCAGTCCTGTGGCTTACGAAGCACTCTGATTCATGTTGTGTGTTTTAGATATAAATGGTATTTCAACCTCCCCTTGTGAAGGAGACAGGAAGAGCCAGAGGATTTGAAGTTACCAGACTCCCCTTTCTGTAGGGTGCTTGCAAATGTAATACCCGCTTCCCTTATCTGGCCAAAGATGAACAGGCATTTCTGAACTCAAATGAGATAAAAAGAGAGAGCCTTGAGGTGAGGATGGATGGGGTATCTTTGTGGCATCAACTTACAAGCCATAAGGTGAGCAGCAGCGTCTTTGCTGAGCTGGGGCTGAAGCAATGCTAATTTTCCGTTTGATTAAATGACATTTGGGGCCTTGGGTTGGCTTCCTTTCCAGCTTCAACTAGGCACCACTGGCCATCCTTTGTCTTGTCCCATCCCAAGATGTGTGGATATTATCGTTTGTCTCTGCCATCTGTTTCTTCTGTGAACGTTTTATTCCCGTGAAAGATAGATAGAATCTCCCTGCCAGAGATGGGGATTCCAGATTCCTGGCTCTGGTGCCCACTCTCGCTCTGACTCATTTCTGGGCTTCAGGCTGCTCGGTCTCTAAATATCCAAGTTTCCCTATGTATAAATGGAGCTTGTGGCCAGACTTAATTGATGTTTATAAGATGTTTCCAGCTTGCTGGATTAATGGAGCCCCGTGTA
Organism: Balaenoptera borealis; assembly: GCF_965194805.1. NCBI lineage: Eukaryota > Metazoa > Chordata > Mammalia > Artiodactyla > Balaenopteridae > Balaenoptera > Balaenoptera borealis. The sequence continues at coordinate 7,761,023 of NC_138880.1, forward strand.
TAGATTCAAAAGATTCTGTTACTGCTTTGGGAGGAATGAAAACCTCCTCAAGTTCCCTATTGCAGGAAGGGTACAGTCTCCGCATCTCCATTTTTCTCATCCTCTCTGATGTAATTCTAAACTTAGATGATTACTCCTGTCTCTATCATATGAGCTTGTGACCACTTAGTCAGAATATCAGCTTATAGGAAAATGGTGCTTAGTTGATGGATTTTTAATAACTGCAAAGGAAGCCTTCTTTGCTCTGCTAGCAGTAGGTGAAATTGCAAGCTTTCCACCTGTCACTTCCTGGGACTTTCCAAGGTGCTGGGGAAACCCAGTTAAACTAAGCCTGTCTGATGTCCTGGTACATCACTTGGGTGCCCAAGGTAGCTGTGATTTGGAGCATGAGATATACGCTGAGAGGTGGGAATTCAACAGAAAGAAACTGGTTGGGCTAGGAAGATCATTTGAACTAGCTATTAATGGTTTGACTCCACCTTAGACATTAAAACCAAAACCAAACCAAAAGCTGAAATCTTGGTCTGTAGTTTTGTGTGTGTGTGTTAATGTGTGCATGTGTGTTCATCTCTACAGAGAACAGTTGCTCCTCTAGAGTATGATTTTTCCCCCCCATGGGTCCAGAAGCTAAAACTCAAGGCATTAAGAGCTAACTGTGCTGGTATTTTCATTTGTTCTCTTAATAAGCCCCCGTGTATCATATATTTGGAGTCAAGAGAATATGCTTTTTGTAATGACTCACATTTTGCAGACCTCAAATTTAGTGTGATGATCTGTATCTTTAAAGCACTAAACAGAGGCTGACATATAGATAGGATCCTTTTAACAGGGCAGAGTGGCCCCTTTAGTTAAGAAAAAATGGAAATGAATTGATTTTGCACTTATACAACTGTCCCTCATATCCGAGGGTGATTGGTTCCAGGACCTCCACCCCACCCGGGATACCAAAATCTGCGAATGCTGAAGTCCCTTATATAAAATGGCTTAATATTTGCATATAACCTCTGCATACCCTCCTGTATACTTTAAATAATCTCTAGATTAGTTATAATACCTAATACGATGTAAATGCTATGTAAATAGTTGTAAATACAATGTAAATGCTATATAAATAGTTGCTAATGCATGAATCCAAGTTTTGCTTTTTGGAACTTTCTGGAATTTTTTTTCGAATATTTTTGATCTGAGGTTGGTTGAATCCGACATGTGGAACCTGTGGATACAGAGGGCCGACTCGTGTGTACTTATCTGGGATCTCAGCTGGGCCCCGGTTAAATGGGAATCAGTTAAGTCCCGTGATCATAAAACTGACGTGAATCTGAGAGGAGGCAGAATCAGGTGACCAGCATGTGGATTTCTCTGCTGTCCGGTCTCATGTAGTTTGGGGTCCTAGATTGAAAACAAAACAAAACAAAACATCTTTTTAGGACACTAAGAGCAATAAAAATGGGGGAAATAATCTCTTAAAGACAGATTAAAATAAATATTCAGGCTGGTGCCTGGAAGGCCATTGTGTAACTAAATAAGATGAAACTTGATACTGTGATAGCCTTCCAGATATGAAGACTGATGGAGGGTCATTTTCTCATATTTCTTGAAGATTCAAGAGAAAATTTGGTTGCATGTGAAAAGATCTGGATACTGATAAAGGTTAGACATTTTGAAGAACTGTAAGTATAGTAAGAAAGAGTGACAGGCTGTCAAAGGAAATTCAGGTGATTAAGGAGGGCTAGACAGTTGTTTTTCTGGGAGAGGTGGAGGCGTAGAAGTGACAGATGAGCACAGAGGTCTCGAATTCACAAATCTGAGCCGGCGGTGTTTGCGCTTATACCTCTGGGTTTCCTAAGCACGTTTCGGCTTTTTGTAACAGACTGGAAAATTCGAGCAATGCTGTTACTGCTTAAGTTTTTCTTTCCTTGGGATTCCCCCTAAAGATGACATTGGGCGTTACTGGAAACCCTCCCACCCAGCGTAGGAACCTGATAGCTCGTGTCCAGGGCGGGGATCTGCAGGTTCTGGGATAAATAACCCCAACCTGTTCACAGCAGGGGAACGGAGTGACTAAGAAGGGGGAGGGTGGCTCAAAGTCACAGTTCCATGGATGTGAAAGATGTTCCCTCCTGTTTTTCGTGATACGATTTGATGATGATTTCATTTAGAAGACAGTTAGCATGGGGAAAGTTCTAACTGCCTTTTTTCCCCTTGTTTTTAACGTTCATCCGTACTTTTAGTAATTATTTTTTGATGCCTACTATGCGCAAGGCACTTGGTATACAGTGTAAACAGTGATGAACATAACACACATGATCCCCGCTTTCAGAAAGCTGAGAGCCTTGTGGGGGAGATAGCCAGTAAACAAATGAACACATAAATGAACAATCCTGTATTGGGATGAGTGCGGTGGAGGAAGAGAACAGGGTGTCATAAGAGAAAAGAGCAGGAGATTGCAGGTAGCCTCTCTGAGGCAGAGACCTGAAGGATAAAGAGGAATTTTCCCAGGGAAAAGCACAGGAAGGGGAAGCAACCTGTGCAAAGGCCCTGAGGCAGGCACGCCTGGGAAGCTGGAGAGGTTGCCTCCATTGAGGCTGAAGAGGAAGGCAGCGCTTCGTTGAAGAGCAGTGGAAGCCACTGAGTGTTGAAAGCCGAGGGGTGATGTGATGCAGTTCGTGAAAGATCACTGTGGCTGTTGGGTGGAGAGCAGATTTGGAGCAGGCCTAGCCTGGAATCAGACGGGTGAAGTGGGAGGCTCTGGCAGGAATCTAGGCAACCAGTTATGGTGCTTGGACTCGGGTGACAGGCATGGTCACGGACAGAGGTAGGTGGATTTCAGAAGTATTCCGGAGGTTCAGTTGGCCTGACTGGTGATGGATTGGGTATGGGTGGGGGTGAGTGAGAGGAAGTGATAAGAACGAACAAACAAAATAAGGAGAACTTGCTGTTGAAAATGAACCAGGAAATGGTGGCTGATTCTTTCCCTGGCAGTCACCGTGACACAAGAGTGAGGTCACCATTACAAAGACAACACCGGCAGTGATACCTGTGCGCTGAGTGAATGAGCAGGAAACACCACTGAAACCAGGGTGTGTATATGTGTGTCTTCAAGTGTTTACAGCTTCAACACAGGCCAAGCCTTTGTTTTGTAATGACTTAACCGATGTGACCTCACTGGTTGCCCCAACATGCTGGTAGAGTCACTGCTGCGAGGACTACAGGACTAAGAAAAGGAAAAATAATAAATAACACGAGGGAAAATAAACCTGTAAATGAAAACTACGCCTCTGGAGGCAAGTCAGTCAACCATTTAAAGGTTTCTCACATCAGGGAAGGTGAGCGCACAAAAGAGCCTTGTTTTGCTTAACTTCCTTTCGATTACAAAGACTTCTGTTGTATTTCCACAACTACCATCAGAGGAAGGCTTTTATAAATAGTATCTCTGTCATTTTAATTGTAGTTATTAACTAAAAAATGTTATGATTACATTAAGAACAATACATGTGCTTATTAAACTGTCATCAACTCCAACATGCATTTGCTGACATCACTCTTCCTCCCCCTGGACGATAATCTTAGGTATCCATTTGGCCGCTCCAATTTTAATTGCCATACGTCCGAGAACACTGTGCTTCTCACCCTATACTTTTGGAGGGACGCTCACTCTGGCCTAGCTCCAGAGGATTAAGATGCCCTTGCCCAAACGTGGGAACAATAGAAGGGCATTTAAGACTTTCTCTCCATCTCAGAGCCATGCCCTGGGTGGCCTTTGGTTCTGGGCCTGGTGCAGATCTCTAAGCCTCAGGGCCTTTGGGTTTTTTTTTTTATTTTTGGCCGCGCTTTGCGGGATCTTAGTTCCTTGAGCAGGGATCGAACCCACACCCCCCTGCATTGGAAGCACGCACTCTTAACCACAGGACCGCCAGGGAAGTCCCCCTCAGGGCCTTTGAATTCCAACAAAATTAACACCCAGACACTTGTATCGGCCTTTGAAGAAAGCCAACATCCACTGTGTGGAAAAAACTTGGTGAGCGGGCTGTGCTCCCCTTAAGGGGTCCTGGGTCAGATCTCATGCCACAGCTGGCTCAGCAGGAGACCAGGCCAGTTCCCCCGCTTTCCCCTTGGCCAGGGACCACTTCCATCTCATTGTTTGCTGTGTGACCCAGCCTAGGTGCGCAGATGTCTCTGAGTGCGGTCCCTGTAGACACAGGGCAGGCGGTCATTTGCCCGTGTGGACGTGGAGAAGTGTTTAATCTTACATTTAGCCCAGTGGATTAAAGACTAGGGGTGGCCTCGGTATGAGGTCAAAGCCCCGCTTCTCTCCGTTTCCCAGTGTGCGGTCTGGCTTGCTCGTCAGCACCCCTGCTCAACACTGGAGAAGCAGGTCACCTGCAGCTTGGGGCTTACGGTGCCTTTGGTAAAGGAGCCGCTTTTAGCCACTAATGAGACGAGAAATTCCTTTCCTGCTGGGACAGGTCTGGGGATGATCTGTTAGAGAAAAATCAAGGGCTTTCGTCTCCAGGGTGTCCCTGAGGGACACATTGAGGAATGTGCCCGTGGGGAGAAAAAAGGCAGCTGTAATTAAGTGTCTTTTCCTGAGTGCTGGCCTCTGAGTGGAGCAGAGGGAAGGCATTTATAGGAAATCCCAGAAAAACCCTTTTCTAGAGGTGTGACCGCTGCACACTTCACTTTTAAAATTCTTGTTTATTAAAAAGGACATGGCTAACCGAGGGAGAACAACCAAGGCTTCCAGAAAGCCTGGTCTGAAAAGGCCTCTTGTGATCCTGAAGAACAGCTGTCCTGTGTGAGGGGCACCAGCGGCAGGCGGGCCCCGAGCTATTTCTTCAAGAGTGTCACCGCCTACAGCACCAGTCCTGTGGGGTTTCCTTTTACGCTAATGGAACTTTTCGTTTTTACTGATCATTTGTCATGAGAACAGGATTTTGAAATGCTCTTGGTATGGGGTTTTCTCCTCCTCCTTGGGACTTACCTGATTACCAGATAAATCAGATGCTCTGCTTCCCTGCCGGGAGCTCCCACAGAAAGGAGTGTGAGTCTGCCTGTGGGGTAGAGTGGACTGAATGTTCTTTGATGTCTGTCATGCTGAAGTTGTTTTCTTTTGTCCTGGCCGAGAGGTGGTGAACCAAACCATCACATTTTCTTTCCCCATCCTTAACGTCTCTTTGCATGAGTGACAGAGGACCCCACGGAGACTGTTCTTTGGCAGATCACGTAGACTACATCAGTGGCATTTACTTTTGGGCAAGAGGCGAGATACCTGATCTGATGTTAGAATATTAACATTTGTGGCTTTTTGAGATATGGTCAAGTAAAAACTTGGTAACTAGATGATGGCAGGAGTGGTAGACTTACATGCTTATAAACGTGTTAATTTTTCTAATTCTTAGAGAATCTTAAAATACTGGTGCTTGGTTTTTCCTTTCGTCTTTACCTACAAGGAGTTTGGTATTGCTTTCAACTTAGAAAATATGTCTTGATCTGCAGTCAGTTATGCCATCCTGGCATATGTCGGAAATAGTTTGGGGGCCTCTGTTTCTTGTCTCTCCCACCTACTTAGAAATCCTGCAGAGTTCTGAGGATCATTAAATCTCACGATAAGTTATAGAAATTATACACCGATCGTGGTATTTTAAAAAATGGTATATACTTTTTAATTTTGGAAATTGTATCATACAATTTTTTTTTAATTAATTTATTTATTTGTTTTTATTTTTGGCTGTGTTGGGTCCTCGTTCTGTGCGCAGGCTTTCTCTAGTTGCAGCGAGTGGTGCGCAGGCTTCTCACTGTCGTGGCTTCTCTTGTTGCAGAGCACGGGCTCCAGACGCGCAGGCTCAGTAGTTGTGGCGCACGGGCCCAGTTGCTCTGCGGCATGTGGGAATCTTCCCCGGCCAGGGATCGAACCCGTGTCCCCTGCACTGGCAGGTAGATTCCCACCCACTGCGCCACCAGGGAAGCCCACAATTTTTTTTTATAATTTATTTATTTATTTTTGGCTGTGTTGGGTCTCCATTGCTGCGTGCGGGCTTTTTCTCTAGTTGTGGTGAGCGGGGGCTACTCTTCGATGTGGTGCGTGGGCCTCTCATTGCGGTGGCTTCTCTTGTTGCAGATTACGGGCTCTAGCCGTGAGGGCTCAGTAGTTGTGGCTCACGGGCGCTAGAGTGCAGGCTCAGTAGTTGTGGCGCACGGGCTTAGTTGCTCCGTGGCATGTGGGATCTTCCCGGACCAGGGCTCGAACCCGTGTCTCCTGCATTGGCAGGCGGATTCTTAACCACTGTGCCACCAGGGAAGTCCCACAAACTAATTTTATAATTGAGTCTTTTCCCACTCCCTTCAAATGCAAATCATTGTTATTTGTGTTTGATGGCTTAAGATTGGATCCTTAGGAATACGGTCAGTCAGAACTGTTGATATCTTAAATTCCCATTTGAGAACCGTGGGTGAACGATGGTATAAATGCACTTCACAGAACATCATACAACCGTTAAAAATGGTGGGTATGGAGATTGTAAGACAATTATATTTAAAAACACGCTACAAATAGAATTGCACGTGTACTCTGGTTACTACCAAGTCATAATCATAGCGAACGCTTACTGAGTGTAAGTGCCAGGCACTGTTCTAAGCTCTTTACATATATTAAGCCATTTAATCGTCATTACATCCTTATGAGGTAGGTGCTTTTAACCCTGTTCCACAGACAAGTTAAGTAACTTGTCTGAAACCTCTCAGCTAGTAATCATTGAACTATGCGGGAAAAAGACTTCAAGAAAATACATCAAAAGGGAATGTTTGAATTAGCACGAGGGAAAGTCAATTTTTAAAAAATATTAAAAAAATTTTTCTATAACCTGTTTTAATTACTTTCTAAGGGAATTTCTGTAGAGCAAATAGTATAGGAAGATCAAAAGCGTTTTCAACCTGCTTTTTCTGTGATCTCTCCTTTACCATGTCATTTACTGGCTTTTTAGGATTGAATTTGGTGACTACAGATAGCTTTTCAGTGCTGCCAGAATGTCTGTTTTAGGGATTAGGGTAAAAAAGGAGCCATTTGCAACCCTCATGATTTACCACCAAGAAGTTGATGATGGGCAGAGGGGAAGGTCCACTTTGGGAGGCAAGGCTGGCTGGTCGGTGATTCTGTATTCACAGTTAGGAAGTTAGGACTAGCTACCTTGGTCAATGACAAAACCTGTCAAACCACTTAGCTTCTGTAGGGTACACACCACAAACCTTTTATCGGTCATAATCATCTCTGTCCCTCTTTGCTGTGCATTGCCTCTAAGCTACCAAGAGAAAAGTCTGGACATTTTACCCATGTGGAATCAGTCCTTTTTCAGAACCCCTTTTAGATGTCCTCCTCTGCTACCCTCACGTGATTTTTATTATTTTTATTCCCTGGGGAAGACGGTGAATAAACTGCTTTTTAAAATTTCTCCGTCTAAGAAAGATCAAGTGCGTCCTCCATCTCAAACATTAGACTCAGGTGCTATTCTGTTCTTCCTGCTTCTTTCCTCACTTGAGGCCATACTCCCCTGTGTCATGAAGTTTAGTTACCATGGGGGATGATTCATGCTATAACTCACGGTTGAGTTTTTGCGCAGGAAGGGAAGTAGGCGGTCCACCATTGACCCTGGAGTCCACATCAGACCCATAGACAAGGACACCTTGAAATGAATACTAACCCATTAAAATGAAGTGACTTGTGGAGCTGGTGGTCTTCCTTTGCCTTGCCCTTCCTGGAGCCTCCTGTGTCTAACGGGAGGGTGCAGTATTAATTCATTTTGCCGAGTCCCTAAGTAGGTGGTTCTTATAACCCCTTGGGATTTCAATTAGCTGAGAACCTTCTTTGTGTGTGAGAGTCCTTGTTTGTGATGAAATTGTATAATTTAGCGGGAATTTCTTTTCATGTCTAATTATTTTCTCACACTTCATAGTCAGAAAGAAAAGGCAGCAGTTGTTTCAGTGTAATAAACGCTTTCTGATGTTTGGTGAGCCAGCTCCCTACTGGTGGGTAAGCTTTTCAGCGAAGAATCTGGCCTCTTCGTTTTGTGTTTCCAGTGCCTGCCGTGCAAAAACATGAACCGAACCGAATCTTTGAAGCCATCGTTTCTCTGTGTCTTGAATCTTTTAAGCCATCATTTTTTCTGTCTGTATCTACCCCTCTGGAATGTTTTAAAGGAAAAACATGTTTGCTTCAGCTGCAGACAGGTTATCTTTGAGGCGTACCAGTCAGTCCTTTACAAGTGTAATCCCGCACGTCTGCAGGGATGCACTGTGGGACCTTTCATTTCCCAAGAGCAGGAACCACACTGCCCCCGCGCCCCCTGGGACCAGCTTTCCTTGTATTGAGAAACCTACGTTCTGAGGCAAACCAGCCCTGAGAATTGGGCATGGTTGGGTGGTTTTAGCTGTTCTCAAAATGAGTGTTTAAAAAGCCCAGGAGGACTTCCCTGGTGGCACAGTGGTTAAGAATCTGCCTGCTGATACAGGGGACACAGGTTTGAGCCCTGGTCCGAGAAAATCTCACATGCCACGGAGCAATTAAGCCTGTGCTTAATTACTGAGCCCACAATTACTGGGCTCAATTACTGAGCCTGAATTACTGAGCCCACAATTACTGAGCCCACGTGTCGCAACTACTGAAGCCCGCGCACCTAGAGCCCGTGCTCCGCAACAAGAGAAGCCACCGCAATGAGAAGCCCGTGCACCGCAACGAAGAGTAGCCCCCGCTCGCCGCAACTAGAGAAAGCCCGTGCACAGCAACGAAGACCCAACGCAGCCAGAAATAAATAAATAAAATAAATAAATGTATTAAAAAGAAATAAATAAAAAGCCCAGGAGATTTGACAATGCGGGTCCAGACACTAGTTCCCCAGCCGGGCGACTCGGGAAGCAGACCCTGTGTCCTGCATCCTGTATATTTTCCTTCCTGTACCCAGTTCATGCTTTTTTACTTTTATTCATTCTTTCCCTTGCTGCTCTTAATAAGGCATCTTTCTGAAAGTGTAGAAGACTTAAATGAATTTTTCTGTATTTTTAGCTGTTGCCTTGTCTTGTGTTTGACCAAGAAAACCCCAAACCAAAAAACTCCCAAACAGTAGGGCAGCCTGTTTGGATAATATGCATTTTTGCTTGTATGTTTATTCCCAAGATCCTCACTTGACTGAGGGGCATGGAGATTAAAGTTTTCATTCTGTACCGCTTTGTATGATTTGAATTGTTATCCTATGCGTGTTATTACTTTAAAATACAGTTTACATACATTTCTCGTCACTTTCTGTGTATTCAGAGATCCTTTTAATTTTGGAAGAACTAAGTTTTAATTATAAGTAAAAATGACTATTTGCTTATAGAAGGGATCCTTTTATTTTTCTTTTTTTGGATAGGTTGCAGGATTTTTTAGAATATGGGCCTAAAAATAAACTTTCTACACTGGGATTATGGCTTTCTCTCTGTACTCTGCCCTTTGTACTGGGAAAACCCAGCCCTGATTTCTGAGATAAGTCAGGCTTTCTGGGCCTTCATGAATGGTGGTTCTGGGACACAGCCACTCTGCCGTCACATGCTGTGTGGCCGTGCTGGGACCTGATTATATACGAACTACTTCCGTGAGGTGCTGGAATTAAATGCACCGAAAATCAAACGGACAGAAACACTGATAAATTGAAGCAATGCTTAAATGTTGGAACCCACAAATATGTCCTGCTTTGGAATTTCTTAGGGTGAGACATTCATGGATCGTTGCTTTCATGAACTATCAAGTTATACTTGTGTCAAAGATCCCTTGCTTGGGGCTTCCCTGGTGGCGCAGTGGTTGGGAGTCCGCCTGCCGCTGCGGGGGACACGGGTTCGTGCCCCGGTCCGGGAGGATCCCACGTGCTGCGGAGAGGCTGGGCCCGTGGGCCGCAGCTGCTGAGTCTGAGCGTCTGTAGCCTGTGCTCCGCGACGGGAGGGGCCGCGGCGGTGAGAGGCCCGCGCCGCGGTGAAGAGTGGCCCCCGCTCACCGCGGCTGGAGAGGGCCCTCGCACAGAAGCGAAGACCCAGCACATCCAAAAATAAATAAATGAATAAATTTATTAAAACAAACAAACAAACAAAAGATCCCTTGCTTAAGCTGTGTGAATTTAATGATCAGGATAATATTGCTAGAAGAATGCCTGTCTTCCTTTCCAGCTTTAATAAATCCAGCAGACTCACAGTGGTTACTTAACCTGCCTACAATTCAGTCTGCTTTTCACATCCTTAAATAGCCCTGTGGCTGTTCTTGGCTACCTGGTCTTTGGTTTTAGGTTTGCGTGTGAAAATAAATGACAGGAACAGTTGAAGTGCCTGTTCATACCTCCTAGTGGTGTTAGAAGTTTCCAAAATAAATCCCACTCTACTGCCCAGGGTCTGAACCTGGGCATCAGGTGATAATAGGCCCTCAGGGAGGATCCTAGAGTTGGTTGCAGCTTCGCTCAAAATAAACAGACTTCTTCGGCGCTGATACTTTGGGGAAGGCGGCCCCGTTCAGGGAGCTGGCAAGTGGTATTCTTTGAAGGTCGGGAGCCTTTGCATCCCCTGGGAGGGTGAATAGAGAGGTGGAAGAGCTGGGAGAAGGCCCTGGGTGGAGAGGTGAGGCTCTCTGCTTGTGGCTGGTGTGGTCATCTGAGCCTCCACACTCAGCTCTCAGCAACTTCCCCTTTTCAGGTGCCTACCCTTGGTATTTACAAAAGCTAACCACCCCTCATCACCAAGGCTACCATTTAGCACATGACTGTCAGAAGAGAAAGATACAAATAATCCTCTCAACATCTAAATGACAAATATGCAAACTGTTGCCAGCCTGCTGTGGAAAATGTGCTGGGAAGACACTCGGCTGGCTGGCAGGGTGAGGCTGTCTGTAAAGACCTTGCGTCTCCCTGCTCCTCCAGCTGTGGACTGTAGTTTTAAAAATCATAAAAGATTTCTCCTAAAGGTCCAAAATCGTAGCTCATGTCATTTTCCCAGATCTTGGCTGTATTTTGTAAATCCAGTGTAAGTCCTTCTCGATGACGTTGTATCTGAACTTTATGTGCAGCCCTATGATTTATGGCTGATGGCAGCTATGGGGGCTTTCCCCCTTCTCTTCTTTCATCTCAGGACATTTAAATTGGAAGCTTAAGCCTTCCTCAAAAAGAATTTAAATTTCAGCCCTCTTTTCTATGTGTTGTTAAAGACGACCCAGCAAAGATGAGTTCAGAGGGAGTGCCAACCCGGAATCTTGGTGTAAGAGAAAGCTTTGGGGAAATTGTAGAGCTGGTTCAGAGTCCTGACTGTGCCTTTTAGCAGTTGCAAGGCCTTGTACCAGTTACCTAACTTGTGAGCCTCAGTTTCCTTACCTGTAAAGTGGGTATGCTGTCCACTTCATGTCATTCTCGTGAGACTCAGAGGAGGACGTTTCTAAGTGTGTTTCTGCTTCCCTCTGCCCCTTTAAGTGTAGAATGCGCTAAGGTAGTGGGGGGCGCGATCTGCCCTGGGGGCAGGACAGGCTGAAGGTGAAAGAGGAAATTGTGTTTATTTGGGCAAAACCATCATTTCCTTAAAGTCCACAGCCCTCAGCTCTTAAATAGGTCACCGAAAAGAACATCAGAGTGTGGTTCTCGGCATGTGAGGGTGACCCCGGGGGCAGCTGTGGGTCAGCCCTGTATTTGGAGTTGTTTGTTCTGCAGAGCTTGCGCCACTCACCGGGCTCACATTCTTGCGGTTCACCCGATGGAAAATGCCGAGGGGAGGTTTCCTTTCTCTGCAGTTCGTCTTTCAATGGAGTCGGGCTGATATAATATCATTTGCCATATCGTGAAGTAGTTTGCAAATGACCAAGTGAAATTCTTGAATCATGCTTGAAATATTCCTTTTTCTGATTATTAAGCTGGGGATGAATGCCTCCTCTCAGTTTCTCGTTCTTTCTCATTGTGGTAAAATACTTATAACAAAGGTGACCATTTTAACCATTTTGAAGCGCACAGTTCTGTGGCATTAAGTACTTTCACATTTTTATGCAACCATCACCACTGCCCAACTCCAAAACTTTTATTTTCCCAACTGACACTCCCAGGTCACCCCGCCCCACCCAGCCCCTGGCGGCCACCATTCTCCTTTCTGTCTCTGAACTTGGCTCCTCTAGCAGCCTCACGTCAGTGGAATCATACAATATTTGTCACTTTGTGACTGGTTTATTTCACTCTTTTTTTTTCCTTCTTTAACAAATCTCTTTTACTCTGTCTTACAGTTTCCATTACTCCCTGCCAGGGACTATTCTACAAACCCTTGCTTTTCTCTGAGATTTCTCTTGCAAATTTGCACTCTACCTATGTAACTGTTTGTATATGATCTTTGCATTTTTACCCCGCTGAAGGAAAAAACCAGTCACAGGAAGTGATTTGATGGAATGTTTATTTTATTCTTAGAAATAGCTCTTTACCGAATCAAGATCTTAGGTGACCTTACCCTAAGTACAGAATCAGATCCTATCTTTGCCTAGAGGGTGTCTTCTCAGAAATAAAACTTCAAGTTCTGCCCTCCCCCGCTGCACCCCTCACTCCCCCCAAAGAAGAGAACACAGGGTTTGTATCGAGGCTGGTGATAGCAGAGAGGAGAGGGCAGGTAACGGGCACTGTGAACATCGTTTTAGGCGCTTCCATTCCAAGGTAACCTCTCAGCCTTTCTCCTCGTAGGTGGTATACCTTGAAATCCAAACCGGGGAAGAAGAATAAAGAACGAGGAGAAATTGAGGTTGACATCCAGTTTATGAGAAACAACATGACCGCTAGCATGTTTGACCTTTCCATGAAAGACAAGTCCCGGAATCCATTTGGGAAACTGAAGGACAAGATCAAGGGGAAGAATAAGGACAGCGCATCGGATACCGTGTCCGCCATCATCCCCAGCGTGACGCCCTCGGCTGACAGCGATGAGGAGTCTCCTTCGAAAGACAAGAAGAAGAAGTCAAAGCTCAAGACCTTGTTTTCCAGGTCCAATCTGCAGAGAACATCACTTTCCCAGTCCATGTCTGTCCTGCCGACTGCAAAGTCAGACAAAGTGCTGCTTCGTCCTGGAGACTTTCAGTCCCAGTGGGAGGATGAGGAAAATGACGAGGACAAGTCCTCCTCTGCCTCGGACGGTGAGTTTCCTTCTCCTCCTTCTTACTCGGCCCTTCTCCCTCGACTGAGCCTACTTTGCTTTGGGAGAGAAGAAACGAACAAATCTTAGGAGAAAGATTCAATTCAGCTCCTCAGTTATTACAGTGATGGTGATGCTGGTGGAGGGGATGGCGGGGGTGGTGGTGATGGTGCTTTTACTGGTGGTGCTGGCGCTGGAGCTGCTCATGATGGTCACGGTAGTGGTGGTGATGATGATAGGTAACCTTGGTTAGGAAGCCTTCTCTATTTCTAAGCCCTCTGGTTTCTAGGAACGTGCGAATCCCTTTTCCGTAACGTCTGGCTCTATAACTGACGTACGTTAGTACAAGCTTTTGGGGCTCACGGAATGAATGCATGCAGAGCTTCTTTTTTTAATTAAGGATAAAACCATGGAACCTTACACTAATTCTGATATTTCATTAATTCGTTGGGTACTTATACTGAGCTCTCATGGAATACATTCCTAATGAAAGCTGAGGAATCCAGTTCCATTAACTCTGAATTAACTCGGTATTTTGAAATTCAGTCTCAGTGACCAGATCCCTATTATTGGCCATATTCTGCACCTCTACCAAGAGCGCTGCCCTTTTCCTTGCTTCCATGCACGGTTTCTCAACCTCAGCACCACTGACAGTTTGGGAGGATAATTGTTTGTTGTGGGAGCCTCCCTGTACTCTGTAAGATCTTTAGCAGCATCCTGGCCTCCACCTGCTGGATGCCGGTAGCACACCCCACCCAGCTGTGACAACCAAAAATGCACTCAGATGCGTGAGGACAAAAGCCCCGCCCCCCCGCCCTGCTGCGTTGCGAACCGTTCCCGTAGCTTCTCACTCCCTTGGTTCTCGGTTCTTCTCCCACAGCCTTGTCTCACAAGGGAACGGCAAGTGTGGATCCTAAGCAACTGAACCAGATCAACTTCAACCTCCCCAAGAAGGAAGGACTCTCCTTCCTGGGAGGCCTTCGGTCTAAGAATGACATCCTTTCCCGCTCGAATGTTTGTATCAACGGGAACCATGTCTATGTGGAGCAGCCCGAAGCCAAGAGCGAGACCAAGGACAGCTCCCCGTCCTCCACGCCGTCCCCCCAGGGCCTCAGGAAGAAGCATTTGTTCTCATCTACAGAAAACCTGGCCTCTCGACCTTTGAAGGAGCCTGGGGAAGGAGGTGCAGTGCCTTCCGAGTCTTCCACAAAGGACTCTCTCAAGTCCATGTCCCTGCCATCCTACCAGCCACGGGTCAGCGGGGGGGACCTTCGGGAGAACACGGTTTTGGTGACCTTGGAGGCTGCAAAGGAAACCAAAGAGAGCAAGAAACAAGAGAACAAGAAGTCCTCTCTGCTCTCCCTGGTGACCGGGAAGAAGGACACGGCCAAGGGCAGGGAAGGTGAAAGCCCGCCGGCCACCCCCGGGAAGGAGAGGGAAGGCACACCTGTGGTGGTCAAAGCCAGGGAGGACCAGGCGGGGCCTCTCGACGACCGTGTGAAGAGATCGGACAAAGAGACTGCGGCCATTTTCTCCGGACGGGGCAGAGCCCCGAACCCCTTTGAAGACGTGCAGATCCCAGAACAAGAAGCTGACCCAGAGCCCAAGGCTGCACCAGCACCACCTGTTCCCTCACCCAGGGCTCCCCAGACCAGAGCCGTGAAACCCCGGTGAGTCTCGACCCTTCCCCGGGGCCCAGCAGCCAGGCCTACGTTAGAGCAGACCTTGCTTGTTGGTCCGTGGTGGTCCTTGTAGAAATTGATTTTGGCCAGTCCCTACCACTGGCCTGGCCCACCTGCAGAGACCGCAGTGATGTGCCCCAGCCCGGGGCCACTGCCCGCAGGCGTGGTCTGCCCCTTGCCCGACATTTTCCCTGCAGGCATCTTTGCCGCAAGCGTTTTCTCTGCACACATTTTTGCTTCTGGCGAAAGTACCTAGAACTGGTCTGTCCATCTCAGTGAGATAAGCAGAGCACAGTGGAATGCCCTGGTGTTGTATCAGATTCCGAATGTCGTGGTCTGGGAGCAATACCGGGTTTCGGTGGTGGTACCTGCAGACCGGGGTTTAGTAGGTTCTTCCCGTGAGTTCCCTTTGAGGCAGGTGTAATCTCTCCTCCTTGCACTTTGGTGTGGGTTTACTGGCACAAGAGACCCTTGGTCCACTGTCAAGTGTGCCTGGGAGGGTCCTCTGAGTGTTTCCTCTGCGCGTTGTCTCATGAGCCGGGTGTTCTGCTTCTCAGCATGACTCACATACACAGTCTCGATATTCCTGTGGGCTGGGGGTGGGAGAGACTTTTTTTTGAGATTCTGCCTACTTTGATTTCACAGACACACACACACACAGTATTCCTCTTCAAAATCTGCCTCTTGCTTTGTGGTGCACCTTTTATGGCTTTGCACTTTTTAGGTGCTTTTTCTTTATCACCAAAAGAGACTGCAGGCTGTTGCTCTACCTGGATCTTTCTGTTTCTATTGCAACAGTCCTTTCTGTGGCAGATGTACTTGGTGATAAAATTGTGCCTTTTGTGGATTAAGTATTGGTGTTCCTTCTTTAACTTCTCAAGGTACTGCCCCCAATATAAAAAAGAGTTCTCGCCTTTGGAAAGACTGTATTTTTACATGTCTTTTGCCTCTCATGCTGCATCTGCAACTGACCTGCAGATTTTATTGTGTCCTTTTTGCAGACTGGAAGTGTCTCCAGAGGCTCAGCCCGCACCCAGGCTCCCCCCTTCCACTCGCTCTCCTGTCGTTTTCTCTGCTCTCCCTTCCAGTTCTGGTCAGACACCCGTCCCTTCTAAACTGGGGCATGATTCAGAGACACAGTCCTCTGAGTCTCCTTCTGGCTCCTTCTCTTTCCCCTCTCCTGAAGCAGCCCCCATTTCCACATCCACTTCCATTGAACACTGGCCTTCCGCAGACGTGGGTGAGGCCAGTCCTAAAGAACCGCCTTCGCTCCTTGAACCAGAGCTAGAACAGGAGAGTCTGACACAAGTTCCAAGCACTGTTCCTTGTGCTGTGGGCTCGCTTTCCAAGCAGACACCCGTTCCAGTGGGGAAAGGGACGGAAGACTCTCCAGTGGGGAAGACCGGCGCTGATGACCCCGGACAGTCTCTCCGGACGCAGCCTGAGGTGGGGCGAGAAGAAGAGCTTCTGGGGTCTCCCCCCAGAAAACAACAAGGCGCCATCCCTTCATCTGTCGAGGCCCGAGAAGTAACACCCGCCACTGCGCTCGGAAGAGGCGGGATGGACAGCCCTGCCGGGAAGCCCCCGGGGCAGGGAGCCTCAGGCTCTGCGGGTCAATCTCGGTCTCCCGTGGGGGATGCAGGTGGGGGTGGCGGGATGAGTCCTGCAGTTAAGGAAGCGGTGCCCCCCGTTCCCGTGGGCGAGTCGGTGCCTCCACTTGACTCTGCGATGCAGAGCCACGAAGAGATGGGTCCGGATGCCTGTGAGGGCAGAAAGGAAATCCAGGAGCAGGTGTTGTTTTCCGAGCAGCTCTCTACAGAAGGGGCGGGGGAGAAGGCCCCTGTGCTGGTCCGCGGGGACAGAGGTGACCCCCAGGAGCTGACGCCGCAAGGGGCCGCCCCCGGAAATGCGTGGGACACGGGAGACTCCCAGGAGGGGGCGGCTGTGGCTGGACCCCGGCCCGCTGCCCCGGCGGCTCGCCCTCCCCGCCCGTCCTCCAAGGGGAGCTGCTCGGGGGGCCCCGCGCATGCGGCCAGCTCGGGGAGAGACGGTCCCCTTCTCGGCAGTCAGGGAGACGATGCCCCGATGGCGCGGAACCAGAGCAAAGCCAGTGACCACGAGGGTCTGCTGTCTGACCCCCTGCACGGCCTTCAGTCCGCCTGCGAGGCAAAGCCCCCAGCCCTGGCCCATCTGGACTTGACCCTGCCTTCCATCCCCGAAGTTGCTTCGGAAGATGAGAGAGGAGATCAGCTTGAAGATGACAGAGGGGTGGCCCCGGTGGCAGCTCTGGGAGGAGGGGCTTCTTCCCCGAGCACGTGGCCCGCCCGTGCTGAGCGGGAGAGGGCGCCCAGCGGGGAGGTCGGCGGGTCAGCAGGGGGCCTGCGCGACCCCAGGCCGGGAGCGCCCAGAGCACCCACCCCCGCTTCTGCAGAGCAGACCACAGCCTCGGCGGTTCAGGAACCACAGTCTCCGGGCCCCGGTGACAGCGGGGAGGCAAAACCAGTGGGAGATGGGAGGCCGGGTCAGCCTCCAGCCGCAGCCCTGGATTCCCTTGTGTCCACTCCCCCCTTTTCTGAGCCCTTTCCTGCCACACGCTCTTTTCCCACCTCTGCACGCTCTGACACCCACCACACCAGTACAGCAGAATCTCAAAAAAAAGCAGCAGTCGAGGGCTCCGCGGGTGAAGTGGAAAATTCTGGCAAGAGGAAGCCGCTTCTTCAGGCCTGGGTCTCACCCTCAGACACACAGCCAGTCTCGGCTCAGCCAAGCGCTGGAAGCGGGTCGGCCAAGCACAGGTGAGAGCCGGGGGACGACTGTCCTCGTGCATGTAAGCCGTGCCCCCTCTGCTTCTTGTCTCCAGACGCCAGGGCTTGCTCACCGCACAGCTGTTCTGACGGTGCGTCCGCCTGTGTTGCCGGAAGGGCTGTGTCCTGGGCCAGGAGCAGCGCAGGCACCCCTGCGTTTGTAGCAAGAACAGAGTAGCAGCAGTCCTGAGAGATAGATTCAGAATTGTTCTGCACGGTCTGATTTGGAGCTGTCCTTGCAGAGAAACACCGGGAGCCATATCTTATTTCCTAGTCTCGGAGACCAGCTGAGATGCAGCAGTAGAACCCAGCAGTGCGGACAGCTTACTTTAAGCAGTGCCCAATGGGAAGCTGGCTTGTTTGTTCTGAGCTCTTTCCTCCCTCTTGGGGCACAGAGGGCTCTGCGGGGACTCCCACAGTGGAGTCCTAGGCTGCAGCTGCCTCTGAGAATAGGAGACCGTCTTTAATGTTCTCCTGACGTTGATAACGAGGCCAAGGGTCCTGTGAGAAGGTCAGGACACGTGGCCGGAAGTGGTGCCTTGTTGGCTTGCGCGTGGCTTCCTCGCGCTGACCGCTTTCCTTTCCTTTTCCACACGTTGGCACGTGTGGGACTGCAGGTGTGAGCACGCATGTCCCCCCCACTCCCCCGTCACCTCTCATTGGCGGCCACGTCTGAGAGAGGCAGTCCCTAGTTCTGCCGGTTCTGCCGTGACGTAAGCGTCTAAGGAAACAGCTAAGTGTCCTTTCCGCCTTCTCTTTAGACTTCATCCCGTGAAGCCGATGAACGCGGCA
Organism: Balaenoptera borealis; assembly: GCF_965194805.1. Taxonomy (NCBI): domain Eukaryota; kingdom Metazoa; phylum Chordata; class Mammalia; order Artiodactyla; family Balaenopteridae; genus Balaenoptera; species Balaenoptera borealis. The sequence goes on from NC_138880.1 coordinate 7,779,453, forward strand.
GCCACCAAGGTCGCTCTCTCCAGCTCGGGAACTGCCACTGTCATCGGTGAGAACTTGGTCAACGAAGCCATGATGAAGGTATGTCTTCTCCAGAAGGAGGCAGGTTAGTTAGGGATCTAGAAAACCCGCTGTCAGAGTCACCATGACATACATCTCCCTGGGCAGCAAGTAACGCCAGGGGTGACTTAACCACACGTCTCGGTCTTTGGATGATCTTTGGAAGCCCCTACACTTTCCATGGGATACTTACTTTTCCCCTCATAGTTCTTGGGCTGTCGTTGAATTTTGTTGTGTGTCAAGCAACATGATTGACACCAGTACTCTTTTTAATGAGAAGAAAATGTCACCCACCCTCCAGCCCATGCAAATCAGATATTCTCATTTTTCCCACGTGTCCTTTCTTATCTTTTGGCAAGAATATAAAATTCTCGCAGTTGTCATCATTGCGCAGATAGACTTTTTTGTAACTTTATTCTGAAGTAATTTCAAACTTTAAAAAAGTTGCAAGAATAGCACAAAGAGCTCCTGTATACTTTCATTCCAATTCACCAACCGTTGACATTTCACCAGATTTGCTTTATCACCCTCACCCTCTCCTACTCCGTTCTCTCTTTGTAGCTACGTATATATTTTTTCCTGAATTATTTGAGAGTAAGCTGCACACGTCATGCTCCTTTTACCCCTAAATACTTAAGTGCGTAATTCCTAACAATGAAGGCGTTTATCAAAATGAAGAAATTGAACATGGATGCCTCGCTACTTTCTCATCTGCGGTCCGTATTTCACCTTCACCAGTTTTCCCAGTAGTGCCCTTTCTTGTCTGTCTGTTCTCCGGTCCAGGGTCACTCAGTGCCTCGTCTCGGGAGTCTCCCTTATTCTGGCATAGTTCCTTGGCCTCTTTTGTCTTTCAAGACCTGGACCTTTTTCAGAGTTTCAGTCAGTCGTTTGGTAGAACCTTCCTCAGTTTGGATTTGTCTGATGTCTCCCTGCGGTTTGGTCGAGGCTGGGCATTCTCGGCAGGAATTAACTAGAGAGATAACGTGCCCTTTCCAGTGCGTTGTGTAAAGAGCCCGTGACACCAGCCTGTGCTGTTAGTGGGGTGTTAAGTCTGATGACTTAGGTTAAGTGGTGTCCACTAGGCTCGCCAGTGCAAAGTTGCTAGTTTTCCCCTTTACAGTTAGTGAGAAATGTGTGGGGAGTTCGTTTCAGACCGTGTAAGCCTCCTGCCCCTTATCAGCCTTCTGCAGGCCTCAGTTTCCACTGACGAACGTGGTGGTAGCAAAATGATCGTTCTCCAGCTCCATCACCTGCGTGGAAACACTCTGAAATCCTCTTTTTCACTTAGTATCATATCGTAAACACTTTTGCATGTTGCTACTTAATTATTCTTTGAAACGGTTATGTCAGTCTTTACTTACTCACTCTCCGGTTAGTGGATATTTAGCTTGTTTTCTGTTTTTTCAATATGAATAACACTGTCATCAATAATTTCTCGCATAGAACTTGTCCCTTCTTGCAGGTGATTTCCGTAAGCTAAATTCCCAGGACGACTATTGCTGGATGAGAAGATCTCTGCTCTTTAAAAAACTTGAGTGGCTAACACTAAAAAAACCCAACTCCTCCCCTTAAAACCAAAACCAATCCCCCCAGATGATCTCTGCTGGAGAGTATCCTCATCCTGCCCTTTCTGATTCTAAAATCAGAGGGATTCAGATGTGTTATGTTTCAGACACGTGGACAGGAATTTCCTAACCCACCCCTGGGGATCGCAGTTGGGAGACATAAACTTTGTTTCTATTTTACTGCAAGCGTCTAGAAGTTACATTCAGTCATAGATTTTACGGTCCCAGGGACTCCAGGACGTCAAATAGTTTTTGTGTTTTTAAAATAAAACTTTTGCTCACGTCTCCTTCACTCCTGCAAGCGTTTTGCAAGTGCCAGGCGGTGGCTGATACCTACGGCTCTGTTGCCCCTTTGCCTCCAGGGGCTGCGCTGAAGGTACACTCAAAGCTGGAGATTTTGGGGTCGAGAGACTGAGTAGTAATAACGACCTGCTGCTGAAAACAAGTTAGCATCTTCCGGCCGTCTTGCCTTCTCTTCCCTGTTGTCCACGCTGACGGGGCATCACTGTTAAGCATCATTCTCAAAATGATCAGCTGTAGCCAGAACTGTGTACCTACGGTGCTTTAGCCCAAAGCCTAAAGGTGGACCCTAACTTCGCCAGCCTAGCCTGTCTGGCTTCTGTGGTTGTGTAGAAGGGGCAGCACTTGTCCTCTTGGAGTTAATGATATTTACCGGGAAACTGGGCAAAAGAACAGCATGGAAGGGACCATCACGAAAACTAGAGTCATTTAGCACCCCCCTCGCCCTGTCCCCTCTTCCGTTTACTGTGGCATGCAGCTTGGCTCTGAAGAGAAGCAAACACCTAGCTTTCGGGAAGTGAGCAAGACCCTTGGTTCCCATTCTGTTTACTCTTTTTTTTTTTTTTTTTAACATCTTTATTGGAGTATAATTGCTTTATAATGGTGTGTTAGTTTCTGCTTTATAACAAAATGAATCAGTTATACATATACATATGTTCCCATATCTCTTCCCTCTTGCGTCTCCCTCTCTCCCACCCTCCCTATCCCACCCCTCTAGGTGGTCACAAAGCACCGAGCTGATCTCCCTGTGCTATGCGGTTGCTTCCCACTAGCTATTTTACATTTGGTAGTGTATATATGTCCATGACACTCTCTCACCCTGTCACATCTCACCCCACCCCCTCCCCATATCCTCAAGTCCATTCTCTAGTAGGTCTGTGTTTTTATTCCCGTCTTGCCCCTAGGTTCTTCATGACCTTTTTTTTTCTTAGATTCCATATATATGTGTTAGCATATGGTATTTGTTTTTCTTTCTGACTTACTTCACTCCGTATGACAGACTCTAGGTCCACCCATCTCACTACAAATAACTCAATTTCGTTTCTTCTTATGGCTGAGTAATACTCCATTGTATGTATGTGCCACATCTTCTTTATCCATTCATCTGTTGATGGACACTTAGGTTGCTTACATGCCCTGGCTGTTGTAAATAGAGCTGCAATGAACATTTTGGTACATGACTCTCTTTGAATTATGGTTTTCTCAGGGTTATATGCCCAGTAGTGGGATTGCTGGGTCATATGGTAGTTCTATTTTAGTTTTCTAAAGAACCTCCATACTGTTCTCCATAGTGGCTCTATCAATTTACATTCCCACCAACAGTGCAAGAGTGTTCCCTTTTCTCCACACCCTCTCCAGCATTTATTGTTTCTAGATTTTTTGATGATGGCCATTCTGACCGGTGTGAGATGATATCTCATTGTAGTTTTAATTTGCATTTCTCTAATGATTAATGATGTTGAGCATTCTTTCATGTGTTTGTTGGCAATCTGTATATCTGCTTTGGAGAAATGTCTATTTAGGTCTTCTGCCCATTTTTGGATTGGGTTGTTTGTTTTTTTGATATTGAGCTGCATGCGCTGCTTGTAAATTTTGGAGATTAATCCTTTGTCAGTTGCTTCATTGGCAAATATTTTCTCCCATTCTGAGGGTTGTCTTTTGGTCTTGTTTATGGTTTCCTTTGGTGTGCAAAAGCTTTTAAGTTTCATTAGGTCCCATTTGTTTAATGTTTACTTTTCAAAGCTCATTTAATCAGGGGCTTATCTCCCGGCCCTGACTGAGAGTAACTTGCCTTAAAACAAAGGCAATGGCTGCTTATTCTACTCATGATTTGTAAGTTCCGCTGCTGCCCCCCTGCCTGGATGCAACAAAGCTGTTGGTCCTGGACCATACCTGGTAACTACTTTGAGTAAACATGGAAAGGTTCCTGGAGCCGGCTATTGGCCGACCGCAGAATAGACGCTTTGTACTAAGGCATAAACAGTGCTTATAAAAATAACTACGCTTTGGAATGTTGCAAAGTGAGAGAGAGGCTAGGAAAAGAAATTGCTACGAAAAGCCAGCTGAATCATTACTACAATGGCTTTTGTTGTTGTTATTGTTTTAGGGCCGCCATCTTTTATAGATGATTAAAACTAAGAATGTATTATTTATTCAGGTGGCTTCCACACTTCCATTTAAAAATAATACAGGCAACTAGATCCAAAAATCATCTGTCATATTGTATGGGAACAGTTGGATACAAATCTGAATGTACGTCATTATTGGTACAGCTATGCGGGAAAAATCCAATGTAAAAATCCTGGAAGGAAATGTGTGACACTGGGCACTATTGTTTCTTGAATTAATGGGTATTTTCTTTGCACCTCTTCCTCTCCATGGTCATTACTCACTTTCTGTAATTGCTGGATTGCTTTTTAATTTTTTTAGTCATCACATGAATAGGAACTTCTAATGGTTTCAAAGTCCTGCATAGTTTCCTCTTTAGGTTACAGAATCCAAATCGAAGAGCTGTTTGACAGTTTGTAGGAAGTACCTTAACTGCGCACGCCTCTTCAGTTCTATGCATTTGTCTTAAGGAAACATTTAGGGATGTGACCAAAGATTTATGGTCACGCATTTAAATAAATGTTATTATATAACTGTGAAAATTGAAACCAACCTCAATATCCAGCAACAGAGAGATGGTTAAAATATAATGAAATTTAAAACATCCACTTAGGACTTCCCTGGTGGCGCAGTGGTTAAGAATCCGCCTGCCAATGCAGGGGACACGGGTTCGAGCCCTGGTCCGGGAAGATTGCTCCACAGAGCAACTAAGCCCCTGCGCCACAATTACTGAGCCTGCGCTCTAGGGCCCGCGAGCCACAACTACTGAGCCTGCGTGCCTAGAGCCCGTGCTCCACAACAAGAGAAGCCACCACAATGAGAAGCCCGTGCACCGCAACAAAAAGTAGCCCCCGCTCGCCGCAACTAGAGAAAGCCCGCGCGCAGCAATGAAGACCCAACACAGCCAAAGATAAAACAAAGAAATAAAGAAATAAAATTAAACAAACAAAGAAAATCCATTTAAAAAGCAATTTTTCTAAAGTTTAATGATGGGAAAATGCTCACAAAATAATGATTTTCAAAAGCTATAAAACGGGATATTGTATGATGCTAAAGTTGTAAAACATATCATAAAGAAAACCCAGGAAGGGAATTCCCTGGCGGTCCAGTGGTTAGGACTTGACAGTTTCATTGCCGGGGCCCCGGGTTCAATCCCTGGTCAGGGAACTAAGATCCCACAAGCCGTGCAGTGCGACAAACAAACAAATAAACAAAAACAAATAAACCAAACCAAATAAAAAGCAACAACAACAAAAACCCACAAAACAAAACAAAACAAAAAAACAGGAAGAATAAGAAAGAAAGAGACCCCAGTGTTAGGTGTTGGAGCTATGGGTAATAATTTTTTCCCTCTTCTGGATTTGAGATTTTCTATGATACATAAATATTCCTTTTATAATTCAAACCAAAATCCTGTTATTTGGGGGGGGGGAATTAATTTTAATTCATCTCCAGGGTCTGGTTCAGAGGTTACTCCATCTTTGAAGCTTGTCCTGATCACCCATGTAGCAATGGTCTCTTGTTTGTTCGGCAGCTGGAGCATGTCATATCTCTCTGGACCCCGACACTCAGGTGAAGCCCCAGGTGTGTCAGACACTGTGGGGACCTGGCCCCTCCTCTCGAGGAGCACCTGCCTGCCCTTCCCTCCAGGTGTCAGCTGCTGCTTCTTTCTATCTCCAAACTCTCTTGCAGAGCATCTTATGTAATCAATATTTTTGAATGAATATAATCCTTCTGTGACAGGGGTATAATCTAACACCCCTGGAGGATGTATTCTTGGCTGTTGTTTACAAAGACTACTTTTTTCCTTGATAGGATATGTGAACAGACACACCCTATTTGACAGCGTCAGGCACGTTTCTAAGCCAGTGTTGCCATCATCGTGCTGTTCTTTGTAGCCAGGACAAGACGGACGGGATTTCTTTCGGGATTCTGGCCGGTGTGCAGGCAGCTTGCGTCACTGCACTGAACAGGGCCTTCTCTTGTGTCGTGTCAGGGTTGACCCTGCTCTTGACGTAGCTGCTTCTTGAAGCAGGTGGTTCTGAGCCTTCCTCGGTGAAACCGTGATTACCTCAGAGTTCCGCCGGCAAAACTGTCTTGAGGTTGCCCCATGACCTCTTCTCTTTAAACTTATGAATCTGAGCCACAGAATTCAGGAAAAGTTAGCTTTGGGGTTTTTTCCCGTCTCACCGGAGACTTGGTACAGCGTGTTACTTTATGTAATCCTTATCTTGCGTTTCCTCGTGGCTGGGGCCTGGGCAGTTTGCAGTCAGCCATGAGTCATCCCAGATTGTAAATGTAACTCCGCGGGGCTCCCGCTCTGGTCAGGACAGGGCTGCCACTGTGCCCAGAGGGGGCGCCATCGATGGCTGTGATGGTGGCCCTTGGCTTTGACTCTGTATAGTTTTGGGGAATGACTTACAGTGGGGTCTCCCAGTGCACCCTCCTAATCACCAGATCTCCTGAGCACAGCCGAGGCAGTAGCAGGCCTTCTGGGATGAACGGCCACGTGTTGTCTTGGGAGGACAGTGTCGCCTCCTGCACCGTCTGCCACTAGGGTTTCTTCACAGGTCACGTTAGCTTGGCGCTCAGCTCCACTTGGATATCTGGTTGTGCCAGCTCCAGGGTTCACAGGCCACCAGTCATTACATCACTAAACCCCAAGCCCAGAGTCTAGTCCGGGGGTCTGCAGCCTGTGAGCTGGGTACGGTTTGTACATTTTTAATAGGTCATAAAACAAAAAACCAAACCAAACCACAAAGACAAACATGCAGCCAAGGCCACCTGTGGCCTGCACAGCCTGAAATACTAACTCTTTGGCCCTTTCACAGAAAAGTTCATCCGTCATCAGTTTTCCACCCAAATCAAAGACGAATTCCCAGGAGACTCAGATCACAGACTCAGTCACTAAAAGCTACCTCTTTTGTACTTCTTTAAGATGTTTGACTCCTTGACTGACTTTATCACTTTTCTCCCCCCGCCTCCCCTCTCCAAAGAAATACAAGCCCTCGGAACCCGAGTTTGCTTATGCACAGCTGACCCACGACGAGCTAATCCAGCTGGTCCTCAAACAGAAGGAAGCGATAAGCAAGAAGGAGTGTCAGGTGCGCCAGCTGGAAGACTACATCGACAACCTCCTGGTCAGGGTCATGGAAGAGACCCCCAGCATCCTCCGGGTTCCCTCTCAGGTCGGCAGAAAAGCAGGAAAGATGTGAATCGCTTGCCTCCGGCACTGAGACTTTCGTGTGAGTTTGTTTCCGCCTGCTCCCAAGGCCGAGGACTCGGTGTGCCTGAGAGCCAGGGTCCGGGCTCCAAATCGCTATCTCCCTCGCGCCTTATCTGGCAAGAGTCAATCCCACCCACAGAAGCCAGGTTAATTATTACAATGAATCTTTTATTGGACATTCCCAGGGTTTTATTTTCAAATGCCACTGTGCCTTTAACCAAGTTGTAAATATTTTATGCCTGACCTGAGACGTGGTCATTAGATCTGATCCTGGCCGAGAGGTTCAGATGGCGCTGGGGGTAATAATGTATTTTTAACATTGGGGTTTTCTTTCTTTAATATTGAGATTTTAAAGTACGTCTCCCCTAGTCATTAAAGCTTAGGGTGAGATGACAAGGACCAGGCAATTGGTGTGGTGCTGCACATACTTTCTTGGCTTTTGAGTAGCTCAGCTGTGGCGTTTTGGCTGCAGATGCTAAGTTTTGATACAATGTAAACCTACCCAGCTCCTCGGACTTGGTCTTTTGTTTTCGACTGGAGCAGAGGAGCTTAGGGTGCGCCTCCGAGTGTGCCTCTGAGATTTGGAACAAGCTGCCTTTTGCAGACATCAGCCTCCACTACTCTGTAGCCTTCAAGTGTGCTCTTTATCAACCAAGAGGGGCTGTCTGTGGAGGTACGGAAAGTAGACCAGGGGAACTAGAATCACTTTGCACTGGGGCAGTTGGTCAAAATCCCTCCTCTTGTGATCGCAGGGTCCCTGCTGGCTGGAGTGACCGAGTCAGTGCCTTGATTAGGGATCGGGTGACCCAAGCACTTGCTAAAACAGTCCCACCAGGTACGGAGCAACTGCAGTGGCATCCACTGGCCCTCCCCCATGTGCCGTCGCTCGGCCCCCTGGCTCCCTTGGCAGCTCTTCTCGGCATTTCCCTCCCCCGCCCCTTGTTATAAAATTGCAAAGAGCAAGATGATACCTATTTTTAGATGGCTGTATTTTTTAAACTAGATTAACATACTTTTTTTTTTTTTTTAAACTAGGACACTTGCCCCCTTCTCAACTAATAGCACCAGTTCAGAGTCTTCAGGTAATTTCGTTGTTAGTAACCTAATATTGGAATTGGAATGTTTTCCGTATTACTCATTTTATTCTCCCAGTTGTGACAGAATCTCATCAAATCCCATCATCTCTCCTGGGGGAAGAATGTCACAGGCCAAGTGGGTGGGCAGGGGTTGAGATGAGAGCGGTTATTAAATGGAACTCTCTTCTATGTTCATTCTTGTTATATTGAAGTTGAGGCAAGATGATTGGCAGTGGAATCCCTTTTCAGGATCACGTTTGCTGCCGCGTTAGTTAATATCAGAGCACTTTAATCTGAAGGATGATACTGTAACTTGATTTAGCTAATTTGCTTTTAATTATCGATAGCTCTTTTATTTAATACCCTCCTACAGTACTGGGGACCACTGTAAACTTCTCAGATGACTTGTATTTTTGTAGTGCTATGAGATTTATGTACATCCCTATAAAGAGAACTGGATATTCGCTTGAACTCTGCAGATGCACGTGTATATATTTGTTCTGCAATGTTTTTTACTTGATGTCAATGTACTTTGACGGTGATAACCCGCGTGCACTGGGTGGCGGGAGCGCTGAGTGGTTTCTCCTCGGAAGAGCTGCTGTGGAGACCCGCATTCTTCCCGAGAGCTGGTTGTTGTGGAAAGATCTGCTGCTAGGACCTCGGGGATGGGACCCAGTCTCTGTTTGAAGGAACGTCCGGGTGGAGGAGCAAATTCCTCTGCTCTGTATGCCACTCGAGAACTCTGGAGAATGAAGGACAATCTACTTCAAGGGTGTCTGGTTTCTACCACTGCTGGGAAAAAAAATCCCCAGGTAGCATTCCTGCACCTCTCAAGGTCACTGTTTAACACCTGTCCTTGAGGACTCTACTATGAGGGAGAGCTCAGCTAGGAGAGCTGGAGCCTGCTCTGAGCTGTTCACAGGGGCAGGTGGACTGGAGGGCTGGAGCTCCTGCAGCCGGCGTGGGTCTGAGGGCTTACACCCAGCCGTCTATACCAGGAGAGCCTGAATTAGCCTCTAGCTGCTGAAAACGCTCACCAAACTGATGGGCCCTAGGAGGAGGCCGTGCTCTGCGGAAGCAGGAGCAGCTCTTTCTTGGCCTTGCCTGGCTGACCCCCTAGAAGACCAGTCAGTACTTCAGGGAAGCATCCGATGACATACCAAACACCTTGCAGTGAACTTCAGTTGGAGGTCAGCGTCTGGAAAAAAATGTCAACCCTTTGCCTGGGTGTTCCATATCATCTCAGTCCTTGGCCTTTGACAGATGTCCTGCCCAACCCTTTTATTTCCTGTGTGTCAGCCTCCCCGGGTAACAGAATGGAGGAGCAGGAAAGTCTGTCCTTTGCCACACAAACAGCGTTGACCCTGAGTGGAGGGTGCGTGCATGGTGAGTGGGATACGTGTGTGGTTTCCAGCTCTGCTAACAGTGGGGGCTCGGAAGGGCACAGAGGGAGGAGGGTCCACGACACTCAGCCACCTGCCGGATTGAAGGCCAAAGGCAACCTGATGTTAAATTAGGCACGATCTTCCCTCCCTGTGCCCCTTCTTTTTTAGAACTGCTAACTAATGGTCCCTCAAGGCTGAAGGATCTGTTGCCTTAGGTGGGCGGAGAGCTTAACCTCCAGTTAAGCTTAACCTCCACACCAACCTCAACCCTGTGGTTTCTCAGTATCTATCATGTGAGCTGCTAACTTGACCTCTTCCTCCCTCTGACTGAAAGTTCACCCAGCATCTTTGGATTATAGAATTCTTATTTCCTGCTTTGTTACTTTGGGAATTTTGAATTTCTTTGCTTTTGTTTTTAAGAAGTAACCTAAAATTTCCTACAACACTAAATAAAATGGCACTACCTTTCAAAGATTTGTGTCTGTGGTGTCGTACGGGTGCAGTAAGAATTTCTTCTGTCTTCTTGGAAAACCTTTCTTGGGGGCGTGACCGGCGTTTCTCACCCCATGAGGGTCTCTTGCCTGGATTCCTGCTGCTGCCACACTGTCTGGTGCCCAGGGGCCCCAATGCCCTTTCTCCTTTGGAGGTAGGGACATCTCTGACCCTTCCCTATGACATACCCCATATTTTGGCCTGGAAGGGACTATGGTGTTTACCAGATGAACATCATTTGAATTTCCTGTCCCTAGTGCTACAGGCTGCCACCTTTTCCTTGGCAGTGGTCGCCTTCAGCTAATCACATGAACAAGGCCACTTTCTTGATTCCCTCCCCCATGCCACCCCCTACCTCCTCACCCCTGCCCCACTGATTCCCCAGAGAGTGACATCTTGACTTTTGGAGCATGAGTTGAATTCACACTGGGTTCAGGAATGCCCAGATCAGTACCAGATCTAGGTTCCTGGTTCCATCAACTGAGTTCATTCATTTCTGAGTAGAGGGAATTCTGGCTGTAAAGGACTCTCCTCCTGAGCTCATTCTACCAATCTCCCACCCTTTCCTGATGAGGTGAGAGGTCTGCCTGCCTCAACCAAGGGTCCCAACCTCTCAAAAGGGAGGAGATGCTCTTTCTTAGAGATGAAAGTCACACTGTAGAGGCACAGAGGCAGGCAGCACCCATGAAGCCCCTGGGTGGGCTGGGGGGAGCTACCTGAAGGCCTCCCTGGTTTGGGTGAGGGGCCTGGTTACCCAGCCAGATGTGGACAGTGGGGCCACCGCATACAGTGATACAAAAGCAGCTTCTCTTGAAACAACAGCCTCCCAGATTTGCTTCAAACAAACAAAAAGCCCTCCAAGGAGAGTCTCTAAGGAAGGAATGTTTACACGAATGACCCCCAACTCTCCCCCAAGATTCATTTCCCTTGCTTTTGGAGGGGGCACCCTGCCCACCTCCCCGTGGAAAATGTCATTTACAGGGTACAGTTACCACCATGACTGTGGCCAAAGCGCTGGCAGCACACGCTCCCCTAGCCCTTGAACCCCATCTTGAAGCCGATGGAGCCTGTGCCCTGGGCTTCTCTTTGGGGGTGTCATCTTTTGGCTTCTGCAGGCTTCCCCTCCTGGGAAGGCGGGTGCGATCACTTCCCATTCAAGTTCAAAGCTGGCTTAGCTGAACTCTGTGGGACCAGCGGATCCCAAAGCCACAGAATCTCCTGAGGGAGGATGTCCTTACTTAGCCTTTCGACGTTTGACTCTTTTACACACCTGTATCCCAAGCCCTGGAAATAGTCACCCTGGTGACACTAAGCCCTCAGAGCTGAGAGAAAGCTGCTTCATTCTTGCATATCAACTGCTCACTTCAGGCTGAAACTTGGTCGCAAAAGGAAGTCCTGTTTATTGAGTTCCTGCTTATTCACTAAGCGCTGCTGAGTACTATTTCCAATTCTCAAGGTAGATAATATCTCCATTATGCAGATGAGGAAATGGAGACTTTCAGAGGCATCAAAACTTAAGTTTGCCTGGGGTCCCACAGCAGGTAAAGAAAGGATTTGAACTCCTCACCTGTCCGACCTGGGGTTCTAGAACAAGCGTCAACAAACTATGGCTTTGCTTTTGTTCATGTAACCCTCAAGCCAAGGAATTTTTCCCGGGAGTTCCCTGGCGGTCCAGGAGTTAGGACTCTGCGCTTTCACTGCTGCGGCACCGGGATCAATCCCTGGTCAGGGAACTAAGACCTCACAAGCCTCCCACAAGCTGTGTGGGGTACTGCCAAAACAAAAAAAAAACACAATGATTTTTCCTTTTTTTTTTTTAATGTGGGATGAACAAGTGGCCGGAATGATGACCACAGTCAACAACACCTCACTGAACACTGGAGATTTTTACATTTTAACAATTAAAGAATCAAAATAATATTTCGTGACACATGGAAATTACATGAAATTCAAATTTCAGTGTCTACGCAATTTTATTGGAATACAGCAGTGCTTATTTAGGTAATTGTCTACAGCTGTTTCCACGTTGCAACAGCAGACTTGAGTGCTTAAAACAAAGACCTTCACGTCCACCAAACCTAAATATTTGCTCTCTGGCCCTTCACAGAAAAAGTTTGCTGACCCCCAGTCTAGGCCCCCAGACTAGGAGGCCCCACTCTCCTCTAGCCTTGGGGGTGGAGGAGATAATATTCTGAGTGACTTGAAATCCTGGAGGATGGGCAGGGAAAATGGAGGGCCTCAAGACAAGGCCCGACGAGCCACGGCTCCGAGGAGGGAAGTTCCCTCTGAGGCGACTGTGCTCGTGCTCTAGGCCTGTGACCTCCTTCTCAGAGTTACCAGGTGCCTTTGTTCCTGGGAGATCAGGAAACCGAACACAGCGGGGCTCAGCCCAGGGGAGGGAAAGTGTATTGGGGTCACACAATAAACAACAGGAAAGGGGAAAGTGAATATGAGTGAGGGCAGGGACTTGGCACAAGGATTTAGGAAGTCCTGGCCGTGCCCTGTACCGAGCCTGTGTCACCCTTGGGTGTCAGAGAAGAATCATTGTCTACTGAAGAGCTGAGGTGATGGGGACACGGTCAGAAAGTCTCCAAGACTCACTGTGACGAGGCGAGGGGGTCCTCTGGGCTCAGAGTGAAACTGGGTTAGAGTCATCTGAGCTGGAAGGAGCCCAGGGAGAGGCCCTGAGAGCAGCCCAACTCCCACTGGTTACTCGCTCCAGATTAGAAATGATCCTGTCTCTGAGGAATCCCGTCTATGTGTTGCTTCTGATCGGCCCACCCAGGACAGGTGTCCACCAGAGCTGGACAGCCTTTCCGGAGTGTAGCAGGCACTGCCAGGACACAGGGGTGAGAAAGCCAGGTCATTCCCAGGGAGACTTGTAACAAAGACAGGTAGATCCCTAACACATATGCACATGTCACCAAGGGACGACTGGCCGGGGGCTTCCTTCAGGCCACCAGTGCCCTCCTCTCTGGCCTCTTCTCTAGAAAGAACTCTGGCCTTAAGGTCAGTATTTCACATCTGGACCATGTCTGAGGCATCCTTTCCAATGGCCGCCCCTCCCCAGTAGCTTTCTGCTCTAATCCAGCCCATCCTGGGCACTCAGCATTCCAAAAGCCTACGTGCCAGATACCATGTGGGCTCCAGCCTTACAGACAAGAAGCATGGCTCCAGCTTCACAGGCTCAGGGAGGAGTAGGGGAGAGAGGTTGGAGGAACATCTGTTAAACAGATCATCATGGGCTTCCCTGGTGGTGCAGTGGTTAAGAATCTGCCTGCCAATGCAGGAGACACGGGTTCGAGCCCTGGTCTGGGAAGATCCCACATGTCACGGAGCAACTAAGCCCGTGTGCCACAACTACTGAGCCTGCGCTCTAGAGCCCGCGAACCACAACTAGTGAGCCCACGTGCCACAACTAGTGAAGCCCACGTGCCTAGAGCCCGTGCGCTGCAACAAGAGAAGCCACTGCAGTGAGAAGCCTGCGCACCGCAACGAAGAGTAGCCCCCCTCTCACCACAACTAGGGAAAGCCCACGTGCAGCAACGAAGACCCAATGCAGCCAAAAATAAATAAATAAATATCCCTTAAAAAAAAAAAAACAGATCATCACTATCACTGAATGATGGTAACTCTCGGTAGAGTATGTAGCAGCAGGAAAGGCACGGAGGCTGATGTATCTGTCCTGATTTCCCAGAGGAAGGCAAATAAATTTCCTAAATAAACAGATTTCTTCCTGAGAACGTGAACCCCAGACTTGCATGTCTTAGTGGAGCGCGCCATCTTCTGGCCTGGGTCCTGACCACCTCCTAGCCTGTCTGTGTCTGAGGGCGAGGCTCTCTTACACTATCACATACTTGTGGCTGGAAGAGAATTACCCCTCCACCCCTAGAGTTGCTGGTAGGAGAATCATAAAGCTGCTCTTCCACTTTACTGTGAGTAGTGTTGAGGAAAGCAGAATTTTGGGGCTTCTGTCATAGGTAGATGACTGTAGTAAAATTCCACTTTAAAAAACTGCAGTTCAGTTCAAGATCTGCACAAAACTGGGGATGAGAGGAGTCTGATGCTGTTCTGTATGGTAATGTAAAGAACTACTCCCAAAGAGACACATGTGTATGTATAACTGAATCACTTTGCTGTACGCCTGAAACTAACACAACACTGTTAATCACCTATACTCCAATATAAAATAAAAAGTTAAAAAAAAAAAAAAAGAAACCTACTCCTGGGCTTCCCTGGTGGTGCAGTGGTTAAGAATCCACCTGACAACGCAGGGGACACGGGTTCGAGCCCTGGTCCGGGAAGATCCCACATGCCGCGGAGCAACTAAGCCCATGCGCCACAACTACTGAGCCTGTGCTCTAGAGCCCACGAGCCACAACTACTGAGCCTGTGAGCCACAACTACTGAAGCCTGCACGCCTAGAGCCCATGCTCCGCAACAAGAGAAGCCACCGCAGTGAAAAGCCCACGCACCGCAACGAAGAGTAGCCCCTGCTCGCCGCAACTAGAGAAAGCCCGCGCGCAGCAACGAAGACCCAACGCAGCCAAAAAATAAATTAATTAAAAACAAAAAACACCTACTCCCAGTGCCAGTTATGTTGCTTTTAGGGACCTGTTTCCCATCCCCAGTAAGGATGTCGACTGCACTGTCTGAAACTAACAGATGTCTCTGAGAGCTGTGTGTGCACACATGGGCACACAAGTGTGTCCCCAGTATTGATCTGCTGGACAACCAGAAATAAATCCTGTCATACCTCACAGTAGTGGGGAAGTCTAGGAAAGAGGGAACTTGGGGCACCAAAGCTCACTCAAGCCCTCGCATGGCATGGGGCTAAAGTGAGTAATTCACACCTCAGGGAATGGACTGTTAGAGATTATTGCATCCCTTGGTTGGGAGAGGGGGTGGATCCCTCCAGTGGGACCAAGCCCTGTGGTAGCGCATGGGATTTCTCTAGGAGAGCGGTTCTCTTGCTCTGAGAAAGCAGTCTCTGGGGGACCGGATGGGACCCTTAGATGTGGCTATTGAGGAGAGAGACTCGAGGAGAGTGTGGGAAAGAAGGCGCTGACACCTTTTGAAGGTGTTTTTGTTTGGTTTGATTGGTTTTTAATGCTTCCCTCTTGACGTGTGAGGGGAATCTTATGAAAGTTCCCATCTCACTGATATGTTTTCATTTATATTATAATCGCATTCAGTTCTTCAACCCTTCAGTATAGCCCATTAACCATCTCATGTGATGCTGATGTGGAAAATGAAAAACTGGAAGTCTAGCTGCTCTGTGTTCACTGGTCAGCTAATACCTGGAATCCTGACAGTTCACTGAGGTCCAGGGTGCCAGAAGTTCTGTTGTGCAGTAGGAAGGGAGGGGAGGCTTTGGGGTAGCCCTGAGCAGAGGGGAGGGACTTGTGAGCCAGAGGGGCTGAACGGACAATTCTTGAAAGGTACAGCACCTCTCTCCCAATTTATATTAGAGGAAAGTGGCATTTGAAGCAGAGAAGGCTGCTGCGTGGATTACAGACAAGAGGCAATCTTATTTTGGTCAGAGATGCTCTTGTTCTGCACTGTGGTCCAGAGAACTCACAGTCTCTTAAGGCATAGAGTCCTCTGTACCTGACCACTGGTTGTAGCTCTTTCAAAAGAACCTATAGCTCTGCCTGATCAGAACCCTTTTTTTTGAGGCTCACATCCTCTGTTTGAGGACTCACTGGGTACATGGTCATTATGTCACCTCATCTCTTCATACTAATAAGTACCGTTTTTCTGTTGAAAACTTTTCAGCTCTAGGATGCATACTTTATTGGTCTTCTAAAGAAGACAGCTGTGACCTGTGTCTTAATCCTCAAGGGAGAATCCCTATCTGTTAAGGGGCTGGCAAGACACCCTTTTTCCTCAATTCAGTCTGTGTAGGAGCTGTCCAATCATTTTCTGTTTTCAGTGGGAAGTGCTCACCGTTCACCCCCAAGTCCCAGTGCATGGTTGAAATTGAGCCCACAACAGCTCCCAAGATCTGCTAATGCCGGACCTGCCTGAAATTCTCCACCACCAGACTGAGAAGCAGAAATTCCCCACCTACTTTCAGTACTGGCTATGATGACTTCCATCTGTTGTCTTGGAGTCAGAAGGAACTGGCCTTTGGTTCTTTGTCATTTAACTCAATTTTCTTATTTTTCAGACACAACTGATTCTAAAACTTTCAAGTGTTAAAACCTTTGGTTTTGTTTTGTTTTGTTTTGCCACATCATGCAGCTTGCGGAATCTTACCTCCCCGACCAGGGACTGAACGCGGGCCCTCGGCAGTGAAAGCATGGAGTCCTAACCACTGAACCACTAGGGAATTCCCAAAAACCTGTATTCTTGATGAGTGCAATTAGGATTTACTTATGAGAAAGCACACTTTCTTTGGTCATGTTTAATTTATATTCAAACATGACATACAAAATCTCTCATGTGTAAGCTTGCTAGAGGCACTCTTTTGCTCAAGAGTCTTTGATCTATACTATCCCATGCTAGGAACTTTGGAGCTAGAATCTTGGAGCATCTTAAAGCTCACGTTTAAAAACATCCAAATCTGCTTGAACCCTTCAGATTGCCAAGGGCCTCACCACCCCATATTCTTTCTCTCCAACTCCCTTAGACATTCCTTGCCTAGCCTCTGAAAGCATCCGAGGTTGCCACTCTGGATTTTAATTCAACTCCTTCATTCTACAGTGGAGGAAAATAGACTGCAAAGAGAGGAAACAACTTGCTTGAGGGGAAGCCACTCTGGAAAGAGCACGATTTCCTGCTCTCTTGATACACTACTCTCCCTTTTAGACACAGATTTTGTACTACGGCCCAAATCAACATCCATCACCAAAGAGAAATGGAGAATCTGCGATTCCCCTAGCGCTTTAGAAAAAAGAGTTGTTTGCGGATGGCAACAATTTCTTGTCTGTTATCCGTGTCCATGCAGGTAGAACGCTCACTCAAATGCAAACCCCCAGTCTGGCCCACCTCAAAGTAACTACAGATTGCGGGGAAGCCGAAGACACAGTCCAGAACAGGAACCTTCTCTCCTAGATCACGTTTCTACCCGAGTCCAAATAGGAACGGACCGGAAGTGGCGCGCAGCCGCGGAGGAAATACCTATAGTACAGCCGTCACGCTGGCCGGAAGAGAACGGTGCAGACCTTACAAGGCTCCGCTCCTACTTCCTGCTTCCGCACAGTTGCTGTTGTCGACGTTAGGGGCGGGTATCGGAAAGCTTCCTCGGCTCTGGACGGGTTGTGAGATGCCGGGCGGAGGCCGGTGTCCCGATTGCGGCTCCACTGAGCTCGTGGAAGACTCGCACTATTCGCAGAACCAGCTGGTGTGCTCCGACTGCGGCTGTGTGGTCACCGAGGGAGTCCTTACTACCACCTACACTGACGAGGGCAACCTCCGAGGTACCTCTGCGGGCTTTTCTGGGGCCGTGGATACAGCCTGGGGCTGCGGAGGGATTGACGTCAGATTCTTATCTCCTGCCCTCTCCCTGTCACGTGCACACTTAAATATGAGAGAAAACAGCCTAAAGTGGACGAGCGAGCTGCAGAAGGTCAGGGACTGCCACTTATCTGTGTTTTTCTAGCACCATATCTGGTATATGTAGTAGGTATTAACAAATGTTGAATAAATGAAACAGAAACAAAGTTCCACTCAGTTTACCTAGTCTGGGCATGGTTGAAGAATTGTATTGATAGATCAATTCATTACGAATACAGAAAATACTATTATCCCGAAGTAGTTTTGAGCACTAATTGGCAAAAGCAATCTTTTTTTTTTTCTTTACTTTGCTTTCCAAGTCCCTGAGCAATGCAGCCCTCAAAATCTGTGCAGGCAGGAGAATTGCCTGAACTGGATGTACAGGAGGGACGGCTGGAAATTTGGAACACTTGGAGCTGCTTTAGGGCAGTCCTAGTCCTCTTTAGTCTCTGTGTATTTGGTATTGCTTGTGGTCATGGAAAACCAGGTGGACCTTTATCTTGCAAAGATGGGCACCTTCTGTGAGACAAGGAGTGGGTGCATGATGATTGGGATTCTGCTCCCCAGTTTTGTGTGGTGGGAGGGAAGGGATTTGGTGAATAGAGGCTAAACAAGCTATTTGTTGTTCATTATCTTACAGAAGTAACATATTCCCGAAGCACAGGGGAAAACGAACAAGTTAGTCGCAGCCAGCAACGAGGTGAGTATCAACCTTTTATGACACAGTGGCTTTAAAGAAATTTCTCCTGATGGTCTAGCCCAGTGGTCCCCAACCTTTTTGGCACCAGGGACCGGTTTCGTGGAAGACAGTTTTTCCACGGACTGGGTGGGGGGGATGGTTTAGGTAGTAATGAGAGCGATGGGGAGCGGCAGATGGAGCTTTGCTGGCTCGCCTGCCGCTCACCTCCTGCTGTGGCACTCAGTTCCTAACAGGCCGAGGACTGGTAGTGGTTGGTCCGGGGGTTGGGGACCCCGTCTAGCCCATCTGCTTGTCTTTCCTGTTTTCAGCATTACTGGGTAAGGTAGAGAAGAAGAGAATGGTAATTAGAAATAAAGAATGAGGATGGTTCTAAGACAGGTAGCAATTAGGTGGAAGGTTTAGGTTTGCTTGGGGGGTATGTCTGAGGTAGACTCAAGGAACCCAGATCAAACTTTGGCTTGGCCACAAATCAAACCAGCCTCCAGAAGATGGGACACTGAAGTGTGACTTCCTTCCACAAATGTCTTTGTGCCTTTCGAATGACCTCACCAAGTGTCACTCTTGTCATTGTAGAAAGGTCCATTATTTGTGCTTCTGGTATCTGAGGCAAGTTGAACAGAAATTGCTAGGAGCTGCATGGTGGCTTCTTTGACCCTCTATGTACAGTATCGTGTCATCTGCCAACAGTGACAGTTTTACTTCTTCCTTTCCAATTTAGATTCCTTTTATTTCTTTTTCTTCTCTGATTGCTATGTCTGGGACTTCCAAAACTATGTTGAATAAAAATGGCGAGAGTGGACTTTCTTGTCTTGTTCCTGATCTTAGAGGAAATGCTTTCAGCTTTTCACCATTGAGTATGATGTTAGCTGTGGGTTTGTCATATATGGCCTTTATTATGTTGAGGTATGTTCTCTGCCCACTTTCTGGAGAGTTTTTCTCATAAATGGATGTTGAATTTTATCAAAAGCTTTTTCTGCATCTATTGAGATGATCATACGGTTTTTATTCTTCAATTTGTTGATGTGGTGTATCACACTGATTGATTTGCAGATATTGAAAAATCTTTGCATCCCTGGGATAAATCCCACGTGATCATGGTGTATGATCCTTTTAAGGTGTTGTTGAGACCCCTCTAACTCCTGCTGTGGGTTTCTTAGGTCTCCGCCGAGTGAGAGACCTCTGTCGAGTTCTGCAACTGCCACCAACATTTGAGGACACGGCAGTTGCCTACTACCAACAGGCATACCAGCACTCTGGCATCCGTGCTGCCAGGCTGCAGAAGAAGGAGGTGTTGGTCGGGTGCTGTGTCTTAATCACCTGCCGGCAGCGTAACTGGCCCCTGACCATGGGAACCATCTGCACCCTGCTGTATGCAGATTTGGATATGTTTTCAGGCACCTACATGCAGATGGTGAAGCTCCTGGGGCTGGATGTGCCATCTCTGTGCTTGGTGGACCTGGTGAAGACCTACTGTAGCAGGTACCTGCCTAGTGGGAGACACGGGGATGGGATGGGTTTAGACCTGAATCCTTTTACCTCTGGCTGTCTGTTTTTGACCAAAGCCCATTCTACAAGGGTGGGAGAAAAAAGTCTTCTCCCTCTCCTGTGCCTAGCAGTAATCAGGTTAATCCTGTTTTACATTTCTGGAATGTTATAATTTTCAAATCCCTTTGCCCTTACAGCAACCTAATGATGTAGGAAGGAAGGTGTTAGCCTTGGCACGGGGCTCCTGGGTTCCACCTCTCATGTTGTGTGTGGCCTACTTGGCTAGATGCAACAGCCCTGCCTCGACAGGATCATGTGTGATTAGAGCTGAAAGGATATTAGTGAATGACAGAGCTGGAGTTAGAAGCCAGTTTTTTTTTTTTTTTTTTTAAATAAGTAGCTGTGTTCTTTTTTTCTGACAAATATGGTAGAAAGCAAAGACTATCGGTGTGAAACAATCTTGGGTGTGAAGCTTGGTTACCTCCAAGCTGGATGACTATGGGCAAGTGTTTTGACTCTGAATGCACGTGACAGGCTGTGGAGTAGATTAAAGGAGAACATTTGTGAAGCCCTCAGAATGATGGCTGATGGGGTGGGGGGAGGGGGATTGTCAAGAAATGTTAGCTCCCTTCTGCATTCTCCTGCCCTTTACCTCTTCAGCAGGAGACTCACACTGTCTTCTCTCGGTACCTGGATAAACTTGCTGCCCAGCAAGCTTGAGTGTTCCCGGGAGGATAGCATAGCTTGCCCATCTTCCGCGCTTTGAAAGAGCGGTCCCCCAGAGGTATTGAGACCAGACCCTCATTTTGGTTATTTCAGCTTCAAACTGTTTGAAGCCTCCCCGTCCGTGCCAGCCAAGTACGTGGAAGACAAGGAGAAGATGCTGTCGCGAACGCTGCAGTTGGTGGAGCTGGCGGATGAGACGTGGCTGGTGACCGGGCGGCATCCCTTGCCTGTCATCACCGCTGCCACTTTCCTGGCTTGGCAGTCGCTTCGGCCTTCAGATCGGCTGACGTGTTCCCTTGCCCGGTTTTGTAAATTGGCGAACGTGGACCTGCCCTACCCCGCTTCCTCCCGCCTGCAGGAGCTGCTGGCTGTGCTGCTGCGGCTGGCCGAGCAGCTGGCCTGGTTGCAGGTCCTGAAGCTTGACAAGCGGTCTGTGGTCGCGCACATCGGCGACCTTCTCCAGCACCGCCACATGTTGGTCCGCAAGGCCTTTCGAGACGGAACAGCAGAGCCAGGCGCGCTGGACGCCGGGGAGGAGGAGCTGCAGGGGCCGGGGTGGGGGAGAGAGGACCGGGGCCATGGCTCCTTAGATTTGCCTGCAGGGAAGCGGCCAGCGAGCCCCGCCCTCCTCCTTCCACCCTGCATGTTGAAGCCCCCAAAGCGGAGCTGTCCCACACCCCCTGTCTCCACGGTCACTGGAGATGAGAACATTTCTGATAGTGAGATCGAGCAGTATTTGCGTACCCCTCAGGAAGTTAGGGACTTCCAGAGAGCTCAGGCCGCCAGACAGGCTGCCACGAGTGTTCCTAACCCTCCCTGATGCACAGCCGGGGTCGGGGGGGTGGGGCGGGCGCTTAACCCCATCTGACAGCGGCTTGCTAACAGGCCTGATGTAGCCAGAGAAATCAGTGTATACAAGTCCTTAGGTATCTCCGTTCTCATTTAAGGGACCCAAGAGGGGCTCTGCAGTTATTGGACCCCAGGTCCCAGAGTCGAAGTCAGAAGGAACATGGGACGCCTGAGTTGGAGAGTCCCATCCCTCGGTCCCAGACAGTGGTCACACATACTCCTGTGGGCTGGCTTTCTCTTGGACTGTTGGGAAAGTGCCAGGCGCTCTCCTGCTCTCGGTTCAGGGTTCAGATTGCATACACCGCAGCTGTAGGGCTGGCGGGGCCTCCCTGCTGGTGTGGAGCAGTGCGCATTCCCGATGGTATCAGCCCTCAGAGGATGGAACTGGGCAGCCCTCGGCCCTGCGTCCATTCACAGGCCTGAGTGGATTCATGTGTACAGTGTCAGAGATCCTCTCCCTCCTAACAAAAGGACCGGGGGTGGAGTAAGCTCATAGCTCAAAGGGCTTTGCAAAATTTTAATATATTAAAACAAGAGGCATCTGCTAGAAAACATTCTATTGTATAAAACCCGAGCTTTTAAAAACATGTTTTCTTTGGCACTTTTCATCCCCTCCCTCCCCTTTCCCCAGCGTATTGCAAAAAGCTCTCCAGTGCTAAGGCATTGGCGGGGTATGTAAACAGCAGCCAGCATACGTGGAAGAATAATACGAAGCTTTTTTTTTTTTTGCCTTTTTTTTTTCTGTCTAATATTGTCTGTGCAGCAAGCATAAATAACAGGACGCATCCCAAGGCGTGTGGGTTTTCTCCCTTCCCCTCTGTCTTCTCTTGCCTTGGTGATCAGGCTGGGGTGATATGATATGATATGATATGGCCAGGTTTCCCTGGGGCTTTTCATGAGGCCCAGGGTTCCCTCCACTTGCATTGCATCCTGTAACCAAAGGCTGGTGGTTGCTTTTAAGGTTGGGAGAAATATGCGTGCTGGTGTTTAAAAGCAGTGAACGTGCAGGCCCCAGGTGAGCTGCAGGGGGCCCCGCCCACTGCCCCGGGGACTTGGCTTGGGCTTCCCGGAGGCAGGAAGCTGGTTTGATGTTTTGGAGGTTTCTCCCTAATATGGAGCTGGAGATCAAATCATTGGAAAGGCTCTCCTCTATGGCCTCATGTAGGCAGGGAGTGCTCTTTGTCAGTCCTTCGGGGTGGAGGGCTGAGACTGGGGATATGGGCCTGTGATTGGACAGTAAGTGCTTCTCCAGCACCACCTGCAGCCTGGCGGTGGCGCCCCTCTTCAGAGCGTTTTTTTGTGTTTTTTTTTAATAGGATTAGGTTTAAGGCAGGACTAGCTTCAGCTCCAGATCTAAGCACTAACTCTCCCTGCTTCCCTCACATCACCTCCAGGCATCTGGCAGGCAGCTTCTTAGGTGTAGGGCCTGGGCTTTGTCCTGAAGTGCCACCTCTGAGCCCTGCCGTGTGGTGTGTGTCCCAGTCCTGTGGGAATGGCCTCCAGCCCTGATGGTGCACCTTTCCACCTGCCCCCCTTCCAGAGGGCTGGGTGATCCCTGCAGCTGCCTTTCACACTGCCCCACCTTCTCCTTTTGCATAGTTGATCCGAAAAGCAGCACCTTGTTTCCTCCCATCGGTCCTGGTCACCTGGCTCATCTGCTAGGCTGGCCCCCTAGTTAGCCAGAACTGGGTGGGGGAGAGGCCCTAGGATCTGGGCTCAGGTGGGTGACTGATTCCGAGGAGGGCAGCGAGGAGAGAACACCTTACTCAGGCCCCCATCCCCCGTGTGTTCCCGGTAAGGCTGACGGCCGCCCGTGAGCGGGGCGGGAGGTGCGGGGGGTACCTTAGGAGAAGCCCGCCTGAGCTGTGCTGTCCCTGCCGCTCTTGCTCACTCCGCAGCCCCACAGGACCTTCCCCCCAGCCTGGACGGCAGGGGCTGCCGAAACCAGCCTGCGCTGGGACGGAAACGTATCCTGCCTGCGGTTCGGGGATTGTCTGTCGCTACCCCAGACGGATGGCCCTCTTGGCGGTGGCGGGCCTGTGCCTGTCCTTTCCCCAGCCTCCGGGACTAAAGCTGGCGGGCCCGGGCACAGCGAGCCACCTCTACCTCAATCCTGGGGACGTACCGATCGACGTCTCTGAGGGCCCCCGGGAAGCGGGGTCTCCTGCGCGCGCGGCCCGCGCGTCCTGAAGCGGCGCCCGCCCCCCGCCTAGACGGTGGTCTCGCTCTTCCAGAGCCCCGTCTTCATGCAGCCGCCGCCGGCCGCCTCGGCGCCGCTCAAGGTGACGTCGTCGTACTTGCCGCCCTTGGGGGCGCCGTTCAGGCTGGCCGCGTTGAGCGGGTACGAGCGGCGCTGGCTCTCCTTCTCCAGCGCGCCGCCCACGCCGCCCTTGAGGTGGTCGCGGCCGGCGCTGCGGCGCTGGCCCGGCCGGCCGGCCTCGGGGAGCGGCGCGGCGCTCGTGTCGCTGCCCTCCGACGGCGTGAGCGTGCTCTCGCCCTCGAGCCGGGGGCCGGCGCCCGGGCTGTTGCGGCTGCTGCCCGGGTAGCTGTCGGACGGGCTGTTGTGCGGGCTGCCGCTCTCGCCCGACGGCAACTCGGCCGCCCCGGCCGCGCCCCCGCGCGGCCCCCGGAGCCGGTTCCTGCCGCAGGCCTCCCCCGCGCGATGCCCCTTGGCCCGGCTCTTGTGGCCCCGGCGGCCGTGGTGCGAGTTGTTCGGGTGGCGCGGGCCAAGGCTCCCCCGGGGGCCCGGCGTCTCGGGCTCCCCCTCCCCGCGGGCCGCCGCCCCCGCCTCGCACGCTTGGCTCTGCGCCAGCTGCAGGTTGGTGAGCTTGCAGGGGCCCGGGGGCGGGGCGGGGCCGCTGCTGCCGCTCGGGGACGACTTGAGGGACGCGGGCCCCTCTCCGAACGCCGGGGACCCGTCCTCGGGGGCGGTGGGCGCGGCCCGCGGGGAGGCTCGGGAGGCCGAGGCGGGGGGACGGCACGCGCGCCAGGAGGCCCTGACGTCCCTGCGCCTGGCACAGTGATGGGTGAAGACGAAGAGGCCCAGGGCGGAGGCCGCCACCCCGTACAGGCAGCTGCACACCACCCGGGGCAGCCAGCGCTGGGACACGCTCAGAGCCCCGCAGGCCCACATGGCCAGGTAGAGGAAATGCGTGGTCACCAGCGCCCCCAGCTGGACTCCTGGAGAATAGAGACCGTCACCCTCCTCCGGGGGCCCGGGCGTCACCACCCCTGTGCTCCCAGCGGCCAGAAGGGAACCCGAGTCACTCAGGAGGGGGCCGCTGCTCCTGAGCCTGGTGGAACCCCTCAGCTCCTCCCCTGGCTCCAGGGAGACCCTGCTGGTGCCCCCCTTTGGGCTCTGTGCCAGAGGACCCCGTAAGCGCAGCCCCGCGCACAGGAAATAGATCCACGTGATGAGCAGAATCAAAGCCACCGGGATGTAGAAGGCTCCTAGGCTTGGGCGCCACACTAGCCAGCAGCTGAGGGGAGACACAGGCGGCGCGCGTGAGGTGGGGCGCGGAGGCTGGGTGGGCGGGAAGGGAGGCTATGGTGAGTGGAGAGGCGGAAGCAGCTCAGTCAGCAAGCAGGGCTTGGGGCTGGGTGACGGGCTGGGTGACAGGCTGGGCTGGGTGACGGGCTGCGCGGGTGGGCGGCGCCGCCGCGGCGGAGCAGGAGGCATCCCGGGCAGGGCGGGGAGGTTTGGGGCAGGCGGGCCTCGCACTCACTAGGGGCTGTGGTCCCGGTAGTTGTGGATGTTGACAGCGGCTGTGATGCCACAGATAATGAGTGGGATCCCTCCCGCGATTAGATAGAACCTGGAGAGGAATGGGTTTGGGGGTCAGAGAGTTGGGGAACAAGGAGGGGGCCAGGTGCTCAGAACCCTCACCTTGGGGTCTCTGTCCTATCCTCTTTCCCCTAGAAATTATGTCAGAGTTTTTTAGCCAGGGATGCAATGCCCCTCCAGGGCCGGTCAGTAGGTCCTTAAGGGATTTGGCCAAGACTGTTCTAAGGGACAGTGGCCAGAATTGCTTTCTGTCACCCTGAACAGTGCAGAAGCCAGGGGTGCCACTTGGGTTCCCAGGATCCCTGCCCAATGCCCTTTGAAGTCGCTCCCTTCCTGGCCTTGTCATGCCTGAAAACCTCAAGGATGCACCCCCTCCATGGCATTGGGCAACCTAGTGCCACCCAGGGCCCTGCCTCTTCTGCCTTTTTTTAAAATTTTGGCTGAGGGATCTTAGTTCCCTGACCAGGGATTGAACCCCGGGCCCCCTGCAGTGGAAGCGCTGAGTCCTAACCACTGGACCCCCAGGGAACTCCCCACCTCTTCTGTCTTGGGAGTGTGATCTCCCAGGACCTTGGGCCCCTGGGAGAGCATCCACCCTGGGAGAACAGCTTTTGGTGTCCTCCCCCCACACCTGAGCCCTTCCCCACTGCAGAGCTGACAGCTGGAGGCACATACCGGAGCATGGGTCGGGGGGCGGGCAGGGCAGCGTCCCCTTCTTGTGGAGGTGGTGCCCTCCAGGTAAGCTCCTTGTGGAGGACACGGGCCTTCACCCCCATCCAGAGCAGTGTGGACAGTGAAGAGTAGTGCAGGGTGATGCCCACCTGTGGGGTCAAGGCACTGAGGCTGGGGGACTGGCCGTCCCAGAGCCTCAGCCCCGCAGTGTTCTCCCGTGCCTCCCTTGTGCCCAGCCTCCAGCTCCACCCAGAACCTCCCCAGGGTTCCATCCCTGCCAGTACCCTCTCTGCTTCCAGCCCAGGGTTCTCCCCCATGCCAGGGACTCTCCATGACCCTGTCGTTGCTGCCTGGCTCGTCCCCGACCTCTCTTCCGTCGCAGGACCCCACTCTCCACTCTGTCCTGTCTCCTAGTTGCTCTGCTTCTTCCCTCCCCTAGTCTCATGCCCACCTCGCCCACGAGGCTGGACACGGAACAGCGGAGCGGGAGCCCACTGCCATGAGCCCCCTTCCTCCCGCGTGCCCCCCTCCTGTACCCTAGGCTGCCGTCCCCGATCTTGGAGACCCCCCACCCCAGCCCTTCTCCTGCTTACTGCCTGGCAGACCACCTGGTAGTTGGTCAGCGTGATGCCTCCCGCAAAGACGGCGGAGGTCATGGCCACGTGGAAGCACAGGTTCAGCAGCATGTGCCAGCCCTTCCGGGACACGTGGATGGAGCTGCCACGGAAACAGTCTTTAACAAATGGGCCACCCAACCCAAGGTCAGGCCTATGGGGGTCTCAAGGCCACCAGGAGAGTCAAAGAGGAGAAGGCAGATATCTGTGTGCACGCGTGGGCATGAATGGGATGGACACCTTAACCCCCAAACGCATTTTCCAACTGCAGAACCTTCGAAGGAAAGGCTAGGCAAGAGCCTGGGAAAGGAACACCCACTGTCGCCTTGCCAGTACTTAGTGACACCCAGCATGCCCTCCCTTCCCGCAGGAGCTCTCACCTGTGGTGGAGGATGTAGGTGATGATGGTGGAGAAGAGGCAGAGCAGCAGCAGGGCTGTGCAGGGGTACACGACAGGGTGCAGGCCTGCCCCTGAGCCCTCCACCTCCCTGGGGAAGGCGCTCAGCTCCTGGAAAGAGCAGAGAGAAGTGAGTAAGGGGAAGCCGGGAGTTGAGAGGCTGCCCTGTGGAGTCCTGGCCTGTCCTCCGGGCCAGTTTTCCTCTTCCCAAGCCCAGTCAGCTTTGGGCCCCAGCTTTGGGCCTTGGTCCATCTGGGTAGCAAAGATGTAGGCACCACGACATCCTCTCTTAGAAAGTTGGTCTAGGTGGCGTTAATGATCTGCCTTTCTGGGAACTTTTCAGGTTCCCAGCCCAAAAATCAGAGAGGAGGGAAGAGGGGCAGGTTCTGTCTATCATACAGCCGCATGCCTGCTCAGGATCTGG
Source organism: Balaenoptera borealis (assembly GCF_965194805.1). Taxonomy (NCBI): domain Eukaryota; kingdom Metazoa; phylum Chordata; class Mammalia; order Artiodactyla; family Balaenopteridae; genus Balaenoptera; species Balaenoptera borealis. The sequence goes on from NC_138880.1 coordinate 7,806,814, forward strand.
AAAAGCGGGCTGTGAAGTGTGGTGCGGGCACAGGGGCTGCACAGGGGTGAGCGGGGAGGGTGACCAGGAAGGAGAAATGTTCCCAGATTTTTTTTCACTTTAACAATCTGGGTGTCAGAGAGTGCAGGATGTGGAGACCAGGCTGGGCGGTCTCTGATCCATCTCTCTCGATATGGGAGTAGAGGCAGGACCTCTCTGTCTTTTTTTTTTTTTTTTTTTTTGCTTTGGGGTTTGCTATTATGGGGATGACCTGATAGAGGGCCTGAGGACCTGCCTGTCTTCTGAAAGATGAAGAGCTATGGGGGAGACCAGAGGGCCATTTATTTCCCTGCGAGTCCTGACCGTCACGAGGCCCGATAAGGCCTCTGTTTTTTCAGGATTTCTGTGGCCCCAGGCGCTCAGAGTGCCCCTGGTCCCCCCCCCCCCCGGCACCCATTCTGCTTCCCCTGCCCTCCACCCCCGTGCCCGCTACCCTCACCATGAGCACGGCCACGTTGCCCAGGTGCTGGCACTGCAGGGCGCTGACGTTGGGCTGGCTGGAGCGCAGCTGGCAGCCCTCAGAGCTCCAGCCCCCGGGCCCCCCCGGCCCCTCCTGGCTCCACCAAGCGGCCACGGGCTCGGCCCCCTCAGCCCAGTGCCGCAGCGAGACGGCCACCGGCTCAGTCAGGTTTCCCACGCTGCAGCCACCTACAGGGGAGGGGGTCCACTCAGGCTCAGCCGGGGCGTGCGCTGGGCGTGGGGAACAGAGTTAGATGCCGAGTGCGGGCCTGCCCCCCAGGGCCTCAGCCTAACTGGGGAGACACAAGGACGAATCAAAATGAAGGCACCCGGAGGTGGTGGCCCACCTAAGTGCCAAATGAGTCGTGGCGACGTGCCCAGGAAGGGAGGACTCTGGGGTCGGGGACGAGAAGGTGGAAGGCGACGCTGAGGGAGGGGGAGCCCGCGTGAAGGGGGGATTCAGGAGGGCACCCTGAGGGGGAAGCTGGCACCAGGTGACGAAGGGGGACGGAAGGAGGCCCAGGTGGGTGGAGGGTTTGTGATTATAGCCCTTTGGAAATCTGCCGAATCTGGGATGTGAAACCCAGGGTCTCTTGAGCCTTTTCTCCACCAGTCCGTTCCTTCACGGGACACCCCTGCCCTGCACCGCCCTTGGAAATGGTGCAGGGCCACTGCCCCCGGCCACCTCCACCAGGGCGCCGGGGGCGTGGGGGAGGGCTCCCGGGCGGCGCGGTAGGGCAGGGGTGTGTGTGTGTGTGTGTGTGTGTGTGTGTGTGTGTGCGCGCGCATGTGCGCGCGCAGGCCCTTACTGGTTCCCGCAGAGATGACAGGGGTGGCCACGCCGCGCCTCTTGCCAAGCCCAGCGGCTCCAGGGCGGGAGGTGTTGCCGTGGCTGCGGAAGAGACGGCCGTTTCGGAAGACGAGCAGCTGCAAGGTGCAGTCTGGGGGAACCGGGGGGGCCAGGGCAGCCGGGAGGGACGAGAACAGACTGGGCGGCAGCTGGATGGAGGCCAGGGCCACGCTGTTCTGGGGGGAAACAGGAGTTCCTCAGAGACACCCGGGGTCCCTGGAGCTCCGCTGTCCTCCCGCCCCTCCTCCTCCGTCCCCTCTCCCCCTGAGTCCTGCGTCCCCTCACACCATCCACCTGACCAGGCGCCTGCACCTCGTACCTGCCCTCTCAGCGTCCTCCCTCCCCCGGCGCCCACCTTGATGTGGAAGGACGACAGAGAAACATTGGGCCTCCCCGTGGTACAGCGGAAGCGGAGCTGCTGGTCGGCCAGGGGCTCCGGCTCAGGGGAGGGGTTCTGGCTGGCACCCAAGGGCCGGGTGCCCGGCGCACCAGCCTCCCTCCTCTGGAAGGCCGTGCAGGTCAGGCCCACGTAGCTGTGCGGCTTGATGAGGTAGGCCTCCAAGGCCACGTTCCTCGAGTTCTAGGGACAGGGACCTTGTCAGCCCTCTCCTGGCCTTCTCCTGCTCGAGACCGCAGACCTGCTCAGGCCGACCCGCCATCCTTGCTCGTCACTCAGGGCCTGGCAGCCTTCCATCTGCCGGGGAGTCTCCCAAACCCCTGCTCTTCGGCCCCTCCTCCCACTCACTCACACCCCGTCTCGGAGCCGGCTCAGCTGTTGACACGCCCCAGTCCTGCTGCCCCAACTACGCCGGGCAGCAGGGTCCTCGCCCCCCTCGTATCTCCCCCAGCAGCCAGCAGAGGAGATGCTGTGCGCGGCTTGCTAACTGGTTCGCCACCCCCCACTGGAAGCGCCCCCTCTTCAGGGAACGGAAGTCTCCGTTACCCTCGCTCCCTCCCAGGTGCCGCTGCCTGGCTCTCAAGCCTTCCTGCTGGTCCTTTTCCTCCTTCACCCCCCCACGTGCTTCCCTCGGGCCAGCCCTTCAGCTCGGTTCCCCGCACGAAGCCCTGTGTAACTCCTCCCATGTCGCTGGCCTCCCTCTCCTCTGCCCTGCTCCCCACAAGTTGGAATCTGATGCCACACGAACGGAACCCTAGTCACGCTCGGTGTTCTCGCTAACCGGGCGCACGGCTGGTGCACACCTGGAGGACTTGCTCCTGGATGACAAGGGCCGGCCCCCGTCACCTCTGAGGTCCCTCCCTGTCCCTCCCTGGGCAGGGCACCCTCCCAGCTGGCCCACCGTACCACAGAGATGTGCTGGGCGTGGGCGCTCAGGGCGGCCCCCCCAATGCGCTCCAGGGCGCCCACGATGCCGCTGCAGGCCTTGTCCTCGCGCTGGGCCAGCCACAGCAGGTGCTCGTCCACCAGCATCAGGTTGCTGGCCATATCCACCATCACCTCCACCAGCTGGAGGCGGGGGCGGGGTCACTGAGGGCAGGAGGGGGGCTGGGGACCCAGAGGCTGGGGCGAGACCGGCTTGAGCAGGTGGGGGGCAGGTGATTTCCAGGGGCCCCAGGGGCCCGATCGAATCTCACCTCTTTGATCTGGTCGACGTAACCCAGAAACTTCTGGATCATCTGAGCCACGTAGACAACGTCCATCATGTCGGAGAAGCTGGCAGCCTCGGCCGTGTATACTCGAAGCTGGTGGGCCAGGGTCAGCGCGTTGGAGGCATTGATGGGCATCTGGGGGTGTGGGGAGGAAAGGGCACCGTCTAATCTGGCTCCTTCTCCCCCAAAACAGCCCGGGGGCCCCCTCCCCTGTGCTGCTGCTCAGAGCAATGGGGCCTAGGGAGCAGGGTCTAGCCCACAGCTGGGTCTGATCCAGACAGGAGGCGAAGGTCAGGAGTGAGCCCTTCCCAACTCAGGGCCGCCCACGGGTTATGCCACTGCTTGAGGACAACGGGACGACCTCACGCTGTCCCTGCTTTCTGCTTAAGGCTGCCCTTGCTGTATTGGGGACCTTGGGGTGGCCCACATGTCCCGAGTGTGGCCCTGGGGTTCTGAATCCCCTGGGAGAGGGAAAGCTAGAGGAGAAGAGCATGAGACACGGTGCCCGTGGCCCCTCACCATGCATCCCAAGGAGGCAGGCTTCTCCCCTCCCCCTTTCCCGCGCCCCTCCCCTCTCCCGGCCTCACCAGCACGAAGGTGTAGAGCACCCGGGTGATGTCGTTGGTGTACAGACAGTGGGAGTAGTCCCCCGGCTCCCAGCGGCCAGCTCGGTCACACCGGCGGGAGGCTCGGGTGCCAGGGGCACCCCCGCTCAGGGGCACCGAGGTGAAGGGGTACTGCAGGCAGGACTGATAGGCTGTGATGCCAGCCAGGGTTCGAGGCCACCTGGGGGCACAGGCGGGAGGTTGCCGATGACCTGGGCTCCTCAGGGCAAGGGTCCCTCCCCTGCCCTGAGAACTGTGAGGCCAGACTCCTTGGGAGCTGCAGGAAGGGTCCAGAAGAGGGTGTTTGTTTGGACTGGACTTCAAGGGCTTCCCAAGCTCCACCTTCTTTCTAAAGCTGTTTGTTGGGACAGTGCTGTCACTGGTGCTGCGAGGCTGGACTTGAAGTCCTGAGTTCAAGTCACTTATGCTTTCTGGGCCTTAGTCTTCTCAGCTGTACGATGGGGAGAATAACTCCTTCCCTGCCTAAGTGAGAGGGCACTGGGATATGAAAGTGTGGCATCCGTAGTGGGAGAGCTTTGTCAACTATGCATGTAAGGAAGAAAAAAACAACCTTTTTGTTCTGCACAGCACATTTGGAGGGTGATTTTATATGAAAGGATACGGTCTCTATAAATACACCAGCGGGACCTGGAGCTGAATGACAAAAGGCAGTGTTTTCTCCAGCTTGGAGTGGGTGGGGGACTGGTCACCGGTGGTCCCAGGGGCAGGAGCGGGGTGTGGGCCGGGGCCTGGGTCTCGAACCTGAAGTCCCCGCGGTTGTTGGCGACTCGCTCAGCGGGGCAGTAGGAGGCCGAGGTCTCCAGCACCACGATCTCCACCTTCTTGCTGGCGTTTCCCTGGACCGTGGACACGGAGCACTCCCATTCGCCCGAGGCCCACACGCCGATGTGAGACAGGGTCAGCTCACTGTGGGCGGGCGGACGGGCGAGGGCTGGCTGGAGGCGCTCCCGGCGGCCACGCCACCCTCCCCAAGCACCCGGGGGGCCGCCCTGGGGCACGCAGGGCATCAGCTTCAGGCTCATTTCTTTAACTGAGCCAGGGATACACGTACATACTTCTTTAACTCTGATTGGCCTTCCGTTAGTGTTTTTCTGAGCTTCCGTTTCCCCATCCCTTTTTTTTTTTTTTTTTAGGCTGTGCCACGTGGCTTGCAGAATCTTAGTTCCTCGACCAGGGCGAACCCGGGCCCTGGTAGTGAAAGCGCTGAGTCCTAACCCCCGGAACGCCAATTTCCCCATCTTTATCACAGAGACAATATTACCTCTCTTGCAAATCTATTGGAGAGGTCAAGTCCAATAACAACAGGTGAGAGCCGCTATATCATTGTAAAGGCACTGAAGAAATGTCAGATATAATCGGTTTTTTTCTATCAGGCATTCAATCTGTGTCCCTCATCCAGACCATTTCTGACTTAGTCCTGGATCTGCACGTATTCCCAGGATCAGGCCATGTCCTTTGCGGGGTGCGTGAGGGTACTGTGGCCACCACCCCCGCCCACGCCGTGGGCCCAGAAGGGGCCGCAGGGCCTGTACCTGGTGATGAAGGTGCAGTCGTGGATGAGGCTGTCGCCCAGGAGGATGCCCGCCTGCTCGTCGCCCTCCACAGGGGCCCGGTTGTGGTACCAGCGGACGTGGGTGTCATTGCCCAGGTAGCTGGCCGAGCACTGGAAGGGCAGCCGGTCGCCCTGGAAGACCACTTGGCGGAGGGATGGGATGAGGTGGTGCGTGTGCAGCTCCAGGGCCCCCTCTGTGGGAGGCGACACTGGCCGTGAGGCTGAGCAATGGGTGAGGGTCCAGTGGGGGCAGAGCCAGGCCCCTCTGTCTGGTCTGGAGCCCGCCCCAGCTCGGAAGGAGAATGGGGGCTGGAGAGCCTCCAGAGATAAGAGCACAGGAGAGGAGCAGGCGGGTTTTGAACGAATAAAGATGCTTCTTTCCACTGCACGCTTGTCACCCCAAGAGGTGGGACCAGATGAAAACATAAACAAAGCAGCGGCCCCAAAGGAAGTTTAGAAAAGCAGATGGAGGACCGGCCCCCGGTGGGATTTGAGGGAGAGGACGCCCTGGAGACCAAACCCACCGCACAGGGAGCCTTGAGCCAGCAGGGGCCCCTCAGGAGGGAGCCTGAGGGTGCGGGTTTGCTCACCGCAGCGCAGCTGGGCCTCCTGGAGGCCGCCCAGGGCCTGGGAGTGCAGGGCGCTGGGGTAGGCACAGAGCGTGCGCTCCGACAGCTGCACGGAGCGATTCCGGGCCCAGGACAGCAGCCAGCGCAGGCGGCAGTCACACGTCAGGAACTCGGTGCCCAAGTCCCTGCAGGGGGGTGTGGAGGGGCCACAGGGTAGAGCAGAGGGAGCGTGGGCTCCCGGGGTGGGGTGGGGATGGAGCCCCAGGGAGAGACTGAGGCTGGAGAGGGCCGGGGAGGGCAAAATTGTGCACGTGTGCCCTGCTGCCACCACGGCCGCCACGGCAAGCACGGGGAGGCGCGTATGGTGGAGCTCCAGCCATCGTCTGTCCCACCTCCTCAGAAGGCTGGCCACGTGGGCACGGTGCTCATGCGTCTCCCTCCTGGGCAGAGGAAGGAAGCAGGGGCCTGACTGCTCGGGCTGGGGAAGGATACTCACACAACCTTAAGGGCTGGCAGCTCATCAAAGACCCCCGGTGGCAGGCTGGAGAAGATGTTTCCAGATATGTTTCTGCAGGGAACAGGGAGAGGGGATCTTAGGCTCTCCCTGGGCCACAGGAGGTGGGTGGTGAGTGACGAGAATGCGGGGACCCGTGAGGCTTTGGGGAGCCTTCCCTCTGCCCCCCTCCCCGCCTCCCCGCCCCTCACTCACAGCCGGAGAAGCCTGGGGAGGCCTTGGAAGGTCTCAGAGGTGAGACAGCCAATCCGGTTGTTGGAGAGATCTCTGGAGAGACACACACAACCTCAGCAAGTCGGCCACGTGGTAGCACACGGATCCGCTTGTGAGGGACACACGCGTGTGGGCGGGGCTTGGGGGGGGAGCGGAGAAAGAGGAGATGGTGTTGGGGCATGAAGTGTCTGCCCCCAGCCTGTGGCGTGCGGGGAGGAGAGGCAGTGAGGGAGGCTGAGTGGGAGGGCGGCAGCTCTGGGATCCATGGGACCACCTCCAGGGATGAGGGGGGCTGGGGCGTGGGGTCAGGCCAGGCCACTCACAGGCGCTTCAGCTCCCCCAGACCCAGGAAGGCGCCCGCCTGCACTGTACTGATGACGTTGTTCCTCAGGTCCCTGTGGGAAGCAAGCGGGGGCCTCACACCTCGCCCGCTCCGGGACCGTGGGCTCCCCGGGGCGGGCGGCCTCGCCACCGCCACTGCTGGGGTCTCTGTTTCCCTCTAAGTTCCTGCTCGCCTCAGCGCGGCTGGGAGGCCGGATGAAGGACCTGGCCTCTCAGATGGGTCCCGCTCCGCCTCCCTAGCTCCCTGGTCAGACAATCATCAGGGAGAATGCAGACACCGAGAGAGATCCGGGGGAAGGGCCTCGGATGAGAGAGAGGGTGGCAGGGGAAGTGCCACCTCGGGCTGGGCTCCAGCAGGTCACAGACTGGACAGAAGATGGCAGTTGGCCCCCAGGCGCCACAGGGCCAAGGGTCACCCACCAGGAGGGACGAACTGCCGGGAAGTTTTCAGAGTAGCTTCTGTCCCAGGCTCTGGTGGCTCAAACTCCACCACACGGTCAGGTCAGATCAGAGTGCCACCCTCCCTCCCCTTTGTCACATCCTCCCAGGGGCAGCAGGGGCGGGCCAAAGGGACAGTCCCGGCCCACTGGGGACCAGCCGGTGCCCACATGGCCCCAGCCCCCCACCAGACCCGGCAGCCCTCTGGGACCACTGAGGCCCAAGGCGATGGCCGGCTCCCTGGCGTGTCCCAGCACCCTGTCCTCTGTGGGGCACAGCCATGGGGAGAGGCGCCAGGCTGACCCAACACTTGCCCACCTACCCAAGGCCTACCTGGGTCTTTCCCGAGCCAAACCAGAACAGGCTCGCGGCCCACAAAGACCTTACCAGGAGGCCTCACTGCCCACCGGGGGGCGGGGAGGGCTGCAGCCTCCTGGCTAGCTCCCTACCTTCCAACATCCTCTCGGGCCCACCCAAGCTCCCAGGAGATCATGAGGCAGAGGGCAAGGGTGGGGGGTTCCTGGAATAACCAACTTAGGTTGGCCGGTGGGGTCAGCCTGCTTTCCAAGGCCCTGCCACCCCCCCGGCCCAGACCCGCCCTCTTGGCTCTGCAGGCCAAAGTCTCAGGGGCAACTCCGGATTATGGGCAGGAGGGGGTTAACTGAGCCAGCTCCCTGCTGTGGGGAGAGGAAATGGGTGTCCAGGATGGGGAGGTGCCATTCCAGCAGGGGGTCTGTTTTCACACAGACAGTCCCAGCTGGGGACAAAAACACCCAGAGAGAGACAGAGAGACAGAGACAGAGAGACAAAGAGAGAGACAGAGACAGAGAGAGAGAGACAGAGAGACACAGACAGAGAGACAGAGAGAAATGAAACAAATCCCCTGCCCAGCCCTGCCCCTGGCCGGGGGTCTTCACACCTCAGCACCCTCTCATACCAAGGACTTGGGCTGCATAACCCTGCACCCCACTGAGAAAGAAGAGGAAGCCCCCGGAAGGGCCGCTTCCTAGAGGGACGACTTCCATCCCCAGCGTGCAGGCAGGGAATGTGCGAGAACGCAGCCCCTAGAAGGCTCCTGCAGAGTGGAGGCTGGAGGTGGCGGGAGAGCGCCTGCCCAGGGTTGCCCTTCCTGCCGGTCCCCCGCCCGCACAGCCCCATCCTCCGATGCTGCTGCAGCCGGTGCCCCCGGCCCCTCTTGGGCTCTGGCCGTTCTCAGGGCTCCGCCTCCCACCCGTGCGGGGGACGAGCAGAGGGAGACACATTCCTCATTGTGTCACTTCCCTTCATGGGCTGCCAAGGGGCCCAGGCTGCAGCCCCCCGCCCCTTCCCTCTCCGCTCACTATGTTTATTCTCATTTCCTCCCTGGCCCCCCTCGAGAACCCCCGCCCGGCTGCCCCACTGATGCTCTACAGATGGGAGCGAGGCAGCCCGCTCGGGCCCAGCCCCTTCCTGCCCCGGGTTTCCTGCAGCCCGGGCCAGCCAGGGCCTTCTGAAAGGGGAGCTTCCAGCAAGTGTCGGCGGTCCTCACCTCTTGTCTCACGCCCGCAGAGCGGCTTCCGGGGTGACCAAGGCAGCCCTCAGAAGGAGTGCCCTCAGAGATGGCCTGCTGGCCTGGACCAACCAGTCTTGGGTCCTCTCCGGAGGGGCACAGGCCAGGGGCGGCTCCTGGCTGAGCTGGTAGCCCGATGGGGGCTGGCCCCTGGGCAGCTGAGGCCTCCTGGTCCCTAAGGTGGGGGACGCAGCTCTGGGGCTGTACCCTCCCTAGTGGTAGGAGGAAATGCTACCATAGAACTTGGATATTTTTGTGGACCCGCGAGGAGGCCCCTATAGGTTGGTGGTTCTGCACCTTTCTTGCTTAGCATATCCTTTTGAGTATCTGATGAGGGCTACGGAGTCCTGCCCTAGAAGAATGCACTACCCCCAATATTGTGCATCTGATTTCAGGGGCTCGTGGAACCCAGGTTACAAACCCCTGCTCTGGACTTTCCCATTGGATTCCTTCATTCCTTAGGTGAGGTCGCAAGGACGCACAGATGCTTCTGTGATGTGGAATCTCCTGCCCTCTGTCTGCTTCCACAGACCTCTGGTCTTGGAACCTGGAGAAAATGCAGCTTATGGGTGGAGCCTCCCTCCCTACACCCCCTTGCCTAATCCAGACCAGGCTCCTGGATCAAGATAGACCCCTCTCCCTGTACCTATGTCCACATGGAGGGGAAGGACACCCTATGGCAGAAGTTGGGGGGCGGGGGATCCCTGGGAGAAAATCTTGCCCTATGTCCTTCCTGGGGAAAAAGCAGCTCAGGAAGCTGAATGTGTAAGACTGAGTGTGTAAGCACAAGCAATAAAAGAGCAGATTGAGGACTTCCCTGGTGGCGCAGTGGTTAAGAATCTGCCTGCCAATGCAGGGGACACGGGTTCGATCCCTGGTCCGGGAAGATCCCACATGTAGCAGAGCAACTAAGCCCGCAAACCACAACTACTGAGCCCGCGTGCCGCAACTACTGAAGCCCGCGCGCCTAGAGCCCGTGCTCCACAACAAGATAAATCACCGCAATGAGAAGCCCGCGCACCACAACAAAGAGTAGCCCCTGCTCACGAAAACTAGAAAAAGCCCGGGTGCAGCAACGAAGACCCAACGCAGCCAAAAAAAAAAAAAAGAGCAGATTGATATGTTAGACTTGAAAATGTTAAACTTTTGCTCTTGAAAGGATACCACCAAGAAAGTTGAAAGACAACCCCTGGGATGAGAGAAAATATTTGCAAATCTGATACCTGATAAGGGACTTCTATCCAGAATACATAAAGAACTCTTACAACTCAATAATAAAAAGACAAATAGCCCAGCTGAAAAAAATGGGCAAGGGATTTGAATAGACGTTTCTTCAAAGAGGATACACAAATGACCAATTAATGCATGAAGAGGTGCTCAACACCATTAGGGAAATGCAAATCAAACCCACAATGAGAGACCACTTCACGTCCACCAAGATGGCTATGATTTAAAAAACAGAGATTGGAATCCTTATATATTATAGATGGGAGTGTAAAATAGTGCAGCCACTTTGGAAAACAGCTTGGCAGTTAAAGTTACCATATGACCCAGCAATTCCACTCCTTGGTACAAATCCAAGAGAAGTGAACATACATGCACACAAGAACACATATAGGAATATTCATAGCAGCATTATTCATAAGCCCCAAAGTGGAAACACCCCAAATGTCCATCAACTAATGAATGAGTAAACAAAATATGGTATCTTCATACAATGGAATATTATTTGGCCATAAAAAAGAAACACGTGCCGACACATGCTATAATATGGATGAGCCTTGAAAACACTATGCTTGCTGAAAGAATCCAGTTACAAAAGATTACATACTGTGTGCTTCCTATTTATATGAAATGTCCAGAATAGGCAAGTCTATAGAGACAGAAAGTAGATGAGTGGTTTGCTTAGGGGTGGGAAATACGGGGGGGAGGAACGGGGAGTGATTGCTAATGATTCAAGATTTCTTTGGGGGAGGATGAAAATGTTCTAAAATTAGATTATGAAGATGATTGCACAACTGTAAATATACTCAAAACCATCGGATCCTACGTTTTAAACGGGTGAACTTTACGGTATGTAAATTATGTCTCACTAAAGCTGTTAAGCGTGAGTGTGTGAGTGTGTATGACAGCGTGTGTGTGTGTGAGCTTGTGTGTGTGTGTGTGTGTGAGTGTGTACCCACGCTTGCACAGGGCGGGGCGGCACGAAGTTGGCTCCCTCTGGCCCCCACAGACCTCCCTGCTTGTGGGTTTGAAAACCGAATTATAGGTTTGGAGGCCGCACAGCAGCTCCCCTGGGCCCTCCAGGACTTTCAGGGTTCCTTAGAAAGTGGGGGGGTGGGGCTGGCTGAGGAGTGGGCAGAAGCCCCCGCCGCAGGTCCAGGGGTTGCCTGGGGGGAGGGGAAACGGAGAGACTGTGGGGACCAGGAGGAAACCCCAGGCGGTCCTAGGCTCCCTCACAGCGCCACGCCCCGGGCCCCTCTTGTCTCTGATCTCATCCAGTAGGTATTTACGGAGCACATACCCGGTGCCAGGCATTGGGCCTACCAGAGCGAGCAGGAGGGCTGTCCCCGGACCCACCGGCCTCCCTTCCCGCGCCCTCTGCGGCGGCGCAGCATTCCTCTCCAGCGCCGGGGGGCGGGGGGCGGGGGGGGGAGGGCTAGAACCCGGCCGCCGTACCCTCGGCCCCGCCCCCAGATTAATGGAAACCACCTGGCGGGTGAGCCGCACGCACCGCCCCCGCCCCCAGGCCCCCCCCACCATCGTTCCCGTGAGCATCTGCGTCTAATGAGTGCCCCCAGCACCGCGGCATACCAGCCCCCGGGGCTCATTAATCTCATTAGGCAACGACAAATCATCCTGGGGCTGCCCAGGCGCCCGCCCCGGGCCCTCTCCTCCGGGGTGCACAGGCCTCCGGGGGCGTGTGTCCACACAGATCCACACGCAGGCCTGCACGCCCGGTCCCGGGCTCCCTTGACCTCTCCTGGGGGCTGTCTGCCCTGTGGCCGGCTCGGTCCACGCTCTGGGGGCTTCTCACTGTGGCTGGCTCACCCTGGAGGCCAGGAAAGTCTTCAGGTGGCCGGCCCTCTGCTGAATGCGCGGGGAGGTTCCGGGCAGAGATGCGAGGGACCCGAGGAATGATCCTAGCGAGTCCTTTCCGCCCGTAGACTTCATCTACACGACCGCCTGCCAGGGGCTGGGGGCTCTGGACGAATCTAAGCGGTCTGGGGCGGCTGGTGTGACATCTTGCCACTTGGAACTCTTCCGAGGAGAAGGGGACGGCCATTTACTGAGAGGCCGAGGTGTCCCCTGCTCTGTTCCTGGGTGAACTCATCTACCTCCGTGACCACCTGTCAGGGAGCCGTGCCTTGCCCCTTGTTCCAGGTGAGAGCCTGAACAGGCACCCAGAAGGTAAATGGAGGTGGAATTCAATCCCAGTCTCTTTTCACTCCAGGGTGAAGTCCTGTGCCCTTTCATCGCCTGCCCCTTCACTCCAAAAGCCTTTCCTCTGGCTAGTCCACGCTGAGGGAGGCGGGACACAAAGGAGGGCTCAGAGACAGGGCCTCACACACCTCTGGGCCCTTCTGCACAATCCTGGGCTGGCCTTGAACTCTGCTGGACTGTTTCAGATTCTCCAGTTCAGCCTGCCTGGCTGATAAAGGTGTGTCTCCCCCATCCCACCTCATCCCCCAGTTCTCTGGAGCACGGGTCCTCCTGTGGGATCATCTCAGGCACATTCCCTCTCAGGGCCCTCTCTGTGTCCCCTTCCCGGCCTCGGGGCCCTGCACTGCACAACAGGGGATCCCCTCCCCCACTTACATCCCACCTGTTTGCAGAGGCCAGAGGGGCGCTCAGCAGGGCGGGCAATGCTGGCACTTTCTGGAGCAGCCCACATCTACTCAGTTATCAGACAGGCCGCTAACTCCCATGGGACTTGCTGCATGGACTGTGGGATGTGAAGCTGCCACGGGCTCAGCCGCCCCAGCCTGGACGGCTGAGTCCAAGAGGACAGAGAGATCAGTGTTTCCTGGCACCAACTGCACGCCAAGCCACGGTGTCTCGTTTGCGATGAATAGGCCCACAGTGCAGGGGTCATCTGGTCCACTGGTTCCCAACCCCAATGAGCATGAGAATTGCCCGCATACCTTGTAAACAATTCCCAGGCCCCTGCTGACCTGATGAATTAGCATCTTCAGGACCGGGGCCCAGGACCTCTCCCTACCTCTCGGGTAGTGGGTAGTGACTGTGATGGTTAGTTTTATGTGTCAGACTACAGCCCTCGGTGACTTAATCAATCACTAATCTAGGTGCTGCTGCGGAGGTATTTTGTAGATGTGGTTACCGTCTACAGTCAGTTGACTTTAAATAAAGGAGACGACCTCTGCTAACATGGGTGGGCCTCACCCAATCAGTTGAAGGCCCGGAGAGCAAAACCCGAGGTTTCCCAGAGAAGTTCTGCCTTAAGACTGCAGCATCAGTTCCTGCCTGACTCTCCAGCCTGCTGGCTGGTCCTACAGATTTTGGATTTGCCAGTCCCCACAATCACATGAGGCATTTCCTTAAAGTAAATTTCGTTATAAAGAAATAATTTCTTGGAATTCCCTGGTGGTCCAGTGGTTAGGATTCGGCACTTTCACTGCCATGGCCCGGGTTTGATCCCTGGTCAGGGAACTAAGATCCCGCAAGCCGCGTGATGAGGCCAAAAAAAATAAGAAGAAGAAGAAAGAAAGAAAGAATTTCTTTGTATATTTATATAAGGACACAGACACATACATCTCCTATTGGTTCTGTCTCTCTGGAGAAGCCTGACTGATACAGTGGTGACCAGCCAGGCTGGAGACCCTGGGCTCCTCCAGCCCCTGCACTGCCTCTCCATCCCAGGGAAGTGAGGCCAGGATGCTGAACCCAGCACCCCTCTGCCCAGAAGCGTCCCCTCCTCTGAAAGCCCGGCCGTGTCACTGGGCTTTTTGATCTTTTCCTTCTCCTGCAGCTCTGTGGGTATCACACACACCCAAGGATCATAGAGTTTTAAATCCAGAGTGCACTTTACAAACTGCCCTGTCCCCCCACTTTTTTTTTTTTTTTTTTGGTCTTAGTTCCCCGGCCAGGTGTCGAACCCGTGCCCCCTGCAAGGGAAGTGTGGAGTCCTAACCACTGGACCGCCAGGGACCCCCCCCCCCACTTTTAACAGATGAGGAAACTGAGGCCCCAAAGTGAGGCATCCCTTTGACCCTACCCCCCACCACTCCCCAGTCACGCTGCCCTTCTTCTGCACCTCAAGCTCACCAGACAGGCTGGACCCCAGGGCCTCCCCCGCTGCTACTGCCTCTGCCCCTAGACAACTACCTGCCCGCCAGCTCCCTCCCGCCCTAGGGCTAGGGCTCCATCACCTCCAGCGAGGCCTTAACCTCATTACATAAAATAGCGGCCCCCATTCCAGTGCTTTCTGCCCCCCTTCCCCTGCTGCTTTGTTTTCCTCTGCAGTGTTTATGGTCTCCTGACCTATTATACATATCTTTGCTGCGTTCTGGGTCCCGTCAGCAGCAGGTAAGTTCCCCAGGGCAGGCACCAGGCCTACCGCGTTCACTCCGGATGCCCAGCTCGCAGCCTGGCACACGGAGAGGGCTCAAGAAACATCTCGAGAGTATATGACTAGATGATTCCTAACAGGGCAGGGGCTCCAACTCAGGACCTAGAATTCTCACTCTAGTGCCCTTTCTCCTCCCTCAGCATAGGTCATTATTCCCATCTCCTCTCCCACTTTGCTCTGCTTGCCTCCCGTGGTTTGAGTGCACCTGCAGGGTGGTGATCTGGGTCCCGGTGCCGTGGGGAGGGGTCCAGTTGGGTAGGCTTGCGTGGGGGTGGTGGGGGGAAGGAGAAGGCCATCGTCTCATCTTCACCAGAAAATCTACCCTCATGAGATTGAAGGACCACCCAGCAGACCCAACAAGGGGGCAGACCCAGCGGATTTTTGGCGGATGAGGCGAGAGGGTAAAGATGGGAAGATGTCCCAGAGGCCTCAGGAGGCTCTGGGCAGCTCTCGCTTGTGCTAAGGAGAACAGAGACGGACGCTGGGCGGTGACTGGCCCTGGTTTGGCCGGGCCAAAGGACTGCGGGCAGCTGCGGTTAGTTTTTCTCCAAAAGATCCCAGGAGGGAACATCTGCTTTCTGGCCATTCAGCCCTCTAAGACCAAGCCTGGGCTGAGCGTAGGAATCACAGCTCCTGAATGCTTAGCTGCTCGTGGAGGAGAATGTTGGTACCTAACGAGTCTTCTAAATAGCAGCTCGGGGGCAGCCCTTCCTCCCTTTCGGAGCAGAGTCAGCAGGACCTGGTCACGGCTGTGTGCGCGCACCGTGGCTAACATCCCGGGAGCCCTCCCACCCCCCACATGCCCTGATCCCACAGAACGTGCTCCACCTTTCCACGCCAAACGTGGCTGTGTCCCTTTCCACCCGCCCCCAACCCAGCCAGGCCACCAAGCTTTCCCCACAGACGGCTTGGGGGAGAGCCTTGCCCTTCCCTTGTGAAGTGGGTGTAATAGAGACAACCTCGTAAGATTGTTGTCCTGGTTAAAGATCTATACTCCATCATGTCGATACTGCATCTCTATTACCCTTGAACTTTCTAGCCTTCGCTGATCCCTCCTTTGGACTTTACAGCAACTCCCACCTACTTCATTCCTATATATATGGCAAGGTCTGTGGTCTCACTAGACTGTGATCTCTTTGGCTGTTTGAGAGCAGGCGTCTGCCTTATTCGTTCATATCCCCCATCGCTCTGATCCAAGCCTTTCAGGCAAAATGGTACTAGAGGGGGCAGGACCCTGTTGGAGGCCTTGGGAACGCCCAGCAGGTGGGAGCAGAGCCAGGAGACAGGGGCCTGGACGTGGGGGAGGTGGCAAGGATCCAGCTCCTGGAGGGACAGCAGGCCCAGGGGTCCCGTGGAGGAGATAGGACCCAAAGCTGTTGTACAGGCTGTGGATCGGGAGTTGCCAACTGAACGGGGAATCGAGAGAGGGGTTGACTCAACCCCCTCCTTTGGCACGGACTTGCCCGTGACCGAGGCAGGTCCCCAGTTCTGGGAAGGAGCTTCTCTCGGGCTAGCAGGGCCCTTGCCGTCGGTCCACAGGGCAGCCAAGGATGCCGTTGCTGACGCAGCTGTAATCCAGGGCCGTGGGGAGGAAGGGGGGGGAGAAGTGGATGTGATCCGCTGTCCCCACCCTCAGCCCAGGGCTCTGGCCCCTTGGAGCTTTGTTTGTCGACTGTGTTTAGGGAAGGAGGAAAGAGGCCTCAGTCACACTAAATTCTCCCTCTGCCCTTTATGCTGGGCCCCCAGCTGGGACGGGGAGGCGGCTTCTGGACAGTTAAGGGGCTCAGCCCTCGTAGCTAATTGCTCATTAAAGAGTGTTAATGAGCTTCCCACGCCCCATCCCTGCCTGGACCAGCGCCGTGTCCCCGCTTCTCTGTGCTGTGGCTGGTGAGGGAACTGGTCTCTCCCTCCCGGACCAGCTCCTCTGCCCTCCACTTGGTGGTTGAGTCCGACTGTGGGCCCTGCTCAGCCAGCAGGTCCCGGGACCCTCAGCAGCCAGGATTCCTCACCCTCCCTGGCCCGACCTCTTGCCCGTGACCTCCACCCCACCCTGCCCGAGCACTTACAATTTCTCCAGCAGGGGCAGTCCCAGGAAGGAGCCGTTCCGGAGCCCGGTGATCTTGTTGTTGCTCAAGAGCCTGGAGGGACGGGGAGAACACAGACGGGAGAGTGTTGCCTTCTGTGTAAGCGGCGCCCCCTGAAGCTGGGCAAGGAGCAGCCCCACCCTGGGCTCCGGGAGACCACGGGGAGGAGCCAGCGAACGGCTCGTGGTCAGCCCACTGAATGCCAGGTCACACGTGTCGCCTGCCCTGGGTCTCCCCACAGCCTGGGTCTGACTTAGGCTCTGTGCGCAGGTGAGCTGAGCAGGTGTGAAGTTGCGATGACCCGTTTTGACCTTGGAACCACAGGGCCGAGCCCACGGCAGCCCCTTTCTGCCCTCCACAGCTCTGTCTTGCTCAAGCCATTGGCCCAGTAATCTGAGGGCAGTGCTGGGGAGAATGGTCTGGCAGGTAGAAGAGGAAGTCAGGCAGGTGGGAGGACCTGCCCTTCCGCGGGGTCTCCATCACTCTGGGAGCTGAGGACCTCACCAGAAGGGGTCCCCTCCCTCCCCTCAAAGGCCCCCAACTCAGAGGGACGGAGTGCCCATGCGTCCCCAAGCCTGTCTATAGCCTTGACCGGAAGCTGATGGAGTCCTCGGCCCCGGGGGAGCCCAGGCCTCAGCCTCTGCCTCTGCCCACTCGGAGTCTTGTTTATTTATTCGTTTGTATTTGTGGAAGCAGAAAGGGGCCCCGAGCTCCTGACTGAACCCACTCTGCCCACCCACTCAGCCTTTCTCTATCAGGCTCCCCGCTGGGAGGAGAGAGTTCCAGACCAGCCAGAGGGCTCATCCCTTGAGTTAATTGCTTATTAAAAAGCTTTAATGAGCCTCTCAGCTCCAGCTCTTGCCTGCCCTGCGCTGAGGCAAAAGTTTTCCCATCTTTGCTCTGAATGGTGGAGAACAGACCTGGGAAGGCCAGAGGTGCAGACCTTGGGCCTCCCCTCCAGTGAGCAGCCTCTGGGCTGGACAGTAAGCGAGAGGGCAGGGGGCGGGGGCAGGGGGCGGGGGCAGGGGGCGGGGGCAGGGCCCGGGAGGGGCTGTCAGAGCTCTGCCCCAAAGCTTAATGGAAGTGGGTGGGTGCACAAACCAGACTGGCAGTGAGAGGACCCCAGACGTCCATGCTACACCACGCTCAAGGGCACATGGAAAACAGACCATGGCCGGGACAGAGGCAAGGGTGGAAAGGGGCTTTGTGGGTCAGTGGGAAGACGTGGCATTTCATCTCCTTCCTCCCTTCTCCCCTCTCCAGAGAGGCCCCTCCTCCCCTTCGGGTCCCCCCCCCACTGTCCTTCCAATGGTGACGTTTCCCAGCAGGGTCTCAAGGGTGACTGTGTGGAGGGTTTCGAGGGAGTGCTGGGTTTCCAAAGTGCTGCACACACACGCACACACACACACACACGCACACACGCGCGCACACACACGCACACACACGCACACACACGCACACACGCGCGCACACACACGCACACGCACACGCACGCACACACGCACACACACGCACGCGCACGCACGCACACACACACGCGCGCGCACACACACGCACACACGCACACACACACACGCGCGCACACACACGCGCGCGCACACACACACACACTGTCTTGATATTTCAAAAAGCACATCACAGTAGTCATCGTATGAATAATTAGAACTTTCTCAAACCCCTTTATTCTCATTTTATGGGTTAGGATAGTTTTATTTCACGTTACCTGTGGTGGCCAATTATAAATTATCTTGTCAGTTCTTAGGGCCTCGAATGGTGTCATTCAGGCCCTGGTGGGGCTGCGGTGGCCCCCTGGGTGGGGACAGGCTCTTGATGGTGTGAGTTTTAAATCGAAGCCCGTCCCACCTCATCTGCTGCTCATTTCCCCATACATCCTCAGAGCCTGAGGTTCAGAGGTTGCATTAAATGTTGGAGAAGGCAAGAGGACCCCTCAGTATCCTTAGTAATGTCGGGAGGGGTCCTGAAATGTCAGCAAGGGGGGTGAGAAAGGGCATCTGTTTCAGCCTCCCCAAACCCCAAGGGTCTCTCCCAGGGACTGCCCCTCCCTGGGTCTTGGGGAGGGAGAAGGATGGGGATGCTGATGGGGGGGCACAGGGGAGAGGTAGGGGGTGTGGAAGGTTAGAGGAACAGGGAGAGCCAGGTTATCACAGCCCCGTGCACGAAGGGGGAAGCCTGAGAACATTCCCAAACTTGAGTGGAGTATGGACCTGTTAAAGGGAGGGGAAAAGTATCTTATTTCCTGCAAATATGTCTGAGGATCCCAGTTTGAGAAACACTGACTTTAGAAATGAAAATCTTACACTATGAAAATACCTTCTAGTAAAAAATTATCTCAAAATTGTAGGCAAAGGGGCTTCCCTAGTGGCGCAGTGCTTAAGAATCCGCCTGCCAATACAGGGGACATGGGTTTGAGCCCTGGTCTGGGAAGATCCCACATGCCGCGGAGCAACTAAGCCCGTGTGCCACAACTACTGAGCCCGTGTGCCACAACTAGTGAAGCCCGCGTGCCTAGAGCCCATGCTCAGCAACAAGAGAAGCCACCGCAATGAGAAGCCCGTGCACTGCAACGAAGAGTAGCTCCCGTTCACCACAGCTAGAGAAAGCCCGTGCACAGCAACGAAGACCCAACGCAGCCAAAAATAAATAAATAAAATAAATAGAAATTTTAAAAAAAATTATGGGCAAAAAATATTTTGTTCAAAGATCATTGAATTGAAAACAGAAAATTAAACAAATTCTCCAACTCCCAAATCCCTGATATTAAAACCCGGGATCCTAATTGGAGAACCCTATCCAGACAAGTCTAGTGGTAGTGTTGGGGGGATAGGTACCCCACATTCTCCAGACTCTTTGTCCTTTAACCCTTGAACACCTTTCACATACCCCAAATTTAACCCAGAACTGGCCAACAGAAGTACAATGCCAGCTGCATACGTAATTTAGAATGTTCTAGCAGCCACATTGTTTAAAAGTTAAAAATTAAATTAATCTTAATAATATACTTTATTTACCCCAATGCACACAAAATGTTATCATTTCAACACATAATAAATATATTATTATATATTATAAATATACATATATTATAAATTATATAAATAACAAAAATTATTAATGAGATATTTTCCCTTTTTTGGTACTAAGTCTTGGAATCTGGTGTGGATTCTCCTCTTCCAGCACAATTTACTTAACCCAGACCAGCCACATCGCAAGTACTCAGGGCCACATGGGGCCGGTGGCTTTAAGTCTTATCCCTGATTTAGTCTCCTTGTAGCCAGCACCTCCCCAGGAGGAAGTCTGGGCTGCTGGGAAGATACTCAGGCGGCCGGGGTTGGGTGTGTGTGTGTGTGTGGCCTGGGAACAGAGCAAAGCATGGGGAACAGCCCCCAAGGCAGGTGAGGACAAGCCTCTGGTCCAGGGCAGCTCATCTCCTGGCTGCCACCCCAAGGCCCGCGTTCTCTGAGGCAGCCTCTGTTGGGCTGGGGAGGAGAGGGTACAGCGGGGTGGCGTTGGGGTCGGCTGCGGCCCATGCTGCAGGCTCGGCCAGCCCAGTGTAAACTCCATCCTGGAGAGTCTTGAAATGAGATTTTTTTCTCACTGCGAGAACACGTTCCTGATCGCCCACCCTCTAAGCCACTCACTAAAGCGGGGGCACCAGGCAAACAGCGCTGCCTCCTTCTCCTCCAGTGGGCCCCTTCTTGCCACCTCTCCAGTTCTTGGACAGACTTCAGCAGGTATCGGTATGGTTTAGTCCCCAGATACCCAGAACTAGATCTTTTGGTCTTAACAACCTAGATCGGGCTGAGGAAATTTTACTTCAGGCCCAGATTACAGGGAGAATGGCCTCAATGATGCTGGTAGGTTCAGTCCTCTGGAGGTGAGGGCAGAGATTTGGGAGAGTGCTTGGGGCAGGTAGGAAGCTGGCAGTTACAGGGCTGCTAATGGGGTAGATGAAACACACACACACACACACACACACACACACACACACAGCCCCATCCAATAGGAAGAAAAATGTTCCCGCCACGCTAGACTCTCATGGGAGGAAAACAGGCAGGGCGGCCCCATGCTTCCGTCCAGAGGCGCAGACACAACGCCAGTCTCTACCCCCTCCTAATCGCCTCCCAACCCCACCCAGACAGCCTCAGCCCCACCGGCCTCCCCCCAGCACCAGCACAGGGCGCCTGCCAGGTGGGTTTGCTTCCCAACCATGCCTCCCACCCCTCAGACCCCAGGCCCGCCCAACCCAGCATCCTCGGCTTCTCTCTCCCTCCCTCCCTCTCTCCCGCGTCTACCACCCAACATCACATTTTCACAGGAAGGGGGGCCAGTCCCTGGGGGCCCCTGTTCTCTACCCCAGCATCTGAAATCTGGCCAAGGAGAGGGGGCACACTGAGTCCATTCCAGAACTCTCTCCCGGCTCGGGTCCTATTTTAGGGAAGAGCAGCAAGCAGAGTTACCACTAATGAGGCTGGAGGCCACGGGAGCGAGTGGCTGGCGTCTGCAGAGGCCCTGTGGCCTCTGGGCAGCCGCAAAAGCTCGCCAGATCCCAGTCCGACATCAAAGATGACCCTATTGGGGTCACATGGGCACCGCCCCATTGGGCACGGGGCCAGCACCTGCCTGAACAAAAGGGTTCTCACATGTGCAGGAAAAGTCATACATGTCAGCCCCCTCACCGGCCCACCACCCCACCCCAGCACAGAGATGCAAGGACCACAGGCCTGGACACTGTGGCCCCGTGCTCTCCAGGAATTCTGAGCCTGGAATTTAGGCCATTGCCAAGGCCCTCTGGGCTGTGCGGGGCCCATCCCCAACACCTGCTGCTGGCACCTCGGCAGTGTCTTCGGGAGACCATCAGTGAGGGGAGGAGGGTGGTTTGCTTGCTAACACCAGAAGGGCCTCAGGCCCATTACCAGCTGCACCATCAAGGTGAAACTGTACTCCCAGCCCCGCCCACAGGCACAGTACCCAGGGCCTTGGAGCATTTCCAGGGCCCACAAGGGCATCTGAAACCTAAAAAAAAAAAAAAAAAAAAATCACGACTGAAATATAAATGCTACAAACATAAATTAAGACTTAGCTATAGAACTACCAAATGTCATGTTATGCCAATTAGCAATAACTGTTCTGCTTCATAAAGGTTGTAGATGCAGTTTAGCCTGACTGATATGACAGTGGGACCTCCAAACAGGAGACTACCTCTGGTCCACAGGCCCTGCTTTGACACACACCTCAGGCTAAAGGTTGCCTTCATGTCTACCGAGCCTGATTGCAGGGGACATAAATGCTGGAGAGGACACACAGCACTCCCACACCTCCTGCCATCCTTCCCTTGGCTGGAAGCCTGTCCATCAGCCTCCCTCTGGTTAGGAAGGCACCCAGGTGGGACATCTTTTCCCCAGACTTTAGAGAGCCATGTCCTGAGATAGCCTCTGACCTCAGCCTTGAAGCCGGGCTGTCCAGGCAGGGTCTGAGGTCAAGGTCAAGAGGGGAAACTATTTTGCAACGGCTCCTACACATGGGCCTTCCTTCGGTCCTTTTCTCTACCCTCTCTGCAAGGTCACGGCATCCTGGTGGTCACTAGGCAGAAACCAAGAAATTGGGGCGGGGATGGGAAGGACTAACCTACTGGTGTTCATGGTGGGCGGTCGGTGTGCCTTGATGGGGACTTGGCGGCCCCCAGCACTGGAATTGATTCTGCTTTAATCGTTCATCCTGGGCATCCATTCATTTGGTCTTCAATCCTACGTGAACACCTACTGTGTGCTCGGCCTTGTGGAACACATCAGTACTACAAACACAAATGAGACCTGGTGTTTACCATCTCCCACTCGTGGAAGGTGAAGGGAGATGTGTCACAGCGGGTGGACTATTTGCGTGCGTGTGTCCCCGGGGCTTGAGGAAGCTGGGAAATTACTCCCAATCCACCTTAAGCACTTCCTGCACCCACAGCCTAACATCTCACCACTGGGGAGCCAAGCTTTTAGGTGAAGAAAGTAGGTTTCTTTAAACATACAAATAAACCTGAAAGGATCTGTCATCAGTCTTTTATTCCTAAGTATAAATTAGTCCTTTAATCCTTCCAGCCCAGAGGTTTCCCTTGGGAGCTTGGAGGTCCTGCTCTTGTCCTGCTTTGTGAGCCTGTATTCAGTCTCCAGGGTGAGACTGCAAGGCCCCTGAGGGCAAAGGCCAGCTCTCTCACCTCACAACAGGCACTGGCGGAATCGGTGGGTGGCTGTCTGGAGGGGCAGAGCCCCAGGGAAGGTGGGGTTGGTCCAGGAACCCCGATTTTCCCAAGTCGGGAGGCATTTTTTCCTGCCTCCACTTCCCACCAAATCCTCTGTGAAGTGATTTTGTACTTAGTGGTCCCCTAAGTACACGTGTATCGTTGCGGGTGGCAACCCTTTCCCCGGCTCACTATCCACGTGGGGGAAGCGGATTGGTTATGTCCCTGCCCTGTCCCCAGGGAGGACGGCTCTGATTGGTCAGTGTGGGACCGGGATGACCCGGAGCAGGAGCCCTAGGGTCTGGCTAGGAGCTGTGTGACCTTGAGCAAGTCAGCCCCTCTCTGGGGGTTTTCTTCTCAGTAAAAGAAGGATCTGGACCGAAGATTCCCACTCCGTACGTTTGATGGCTTTTCCCATCCTGGATGCCGAGTCTCCTGAAGTCTAGAGTTTCTGCTCCAACACACAGTTCCCAGCAGGCAAAGCGCCCTGGGGGAGGGGGGGCCGGGAGAGGAGAGGGAGGAGGGGGCTTCGACCTCCCCTTCGCTTTCCAGCTGGGAGATGTCTGGCCCCTCAAGTTCAGGCTGGAACTCCCTCCTGGGCCGCTCTCTGCAGCCGGTTCCCTGCTCCTCCGTGACAGATTGGTCCCCTGCCCCTCACCTGGTCCCATCCATTTTACACACCCTTTGCTCCCCCAGCCCGGCTCCCCCAGCCCGCCTCTCCCCACTCCCAGGGCTGGGAAAGCTGGGTCCTGGGAGGGCTGCCCGCGTTAGCTACACTCCACAGTGTCTCTGCTCTCCCACCCCCATCACCCAGTTCTAAAAGCAAAGGAATGTTCTGGAGTTTGGGAAGGATGGGGGCCCCCGGAGGAGGGAGGAAGGGGAGGAGGCAGCTTTGTCCTGTCAGTGTCTGAGCTCTAAATAGAACGGAGCGGCTGGGCTGGGGGAATGAAAATAAACAGCCCCTCTGAACAGCCCCTTCCTAGCAGTTAACCGGATTTTCCTTCTGGTTCCTCAGCCCAGGGCCATTTCCCTCCTCTCCCCTCCCCTCTTCTCTGTCTGGTCCCATGGGGGCGAAGGCTCTACCTCAGGGTGATGGGGGAGTGAGGGGTCCTGGTCCACGCTGCGTGGCATGGGGGAACTCACCTCCCCTCTCTGGGCTTTGGTGAGGAGAGCTCACTGAAAGGAAGGACAGAGATCAACTCAGAGGTGGCTGGAACTCTTTCTCCTTCAGGAAAGAGTTCTTATCCCAATGACTCCCATGTGGCATAAACTTAGGAACACTCGCTCCCTTTAAAAACATGACCCCAAATTTAAGGGTCAATTTACGGTGAGGTTCAAATTACACCGGTCTGCCCTTGCCTTTGGGGGAGATTCGCAGACTCACCAGGACTAGGGATTGCATCCCTCCCAACCCTAACCCAGAGGGGTGATCTACAGTAGGCGGCAGGAAGGGACTTCCTTAGGGGTCAGGAGTGGCTGGGTTCTTGCATGGGTTCTGAAAAATTCAGGCCAAATAACCCATTCTGGGTCCTGGTCCCACTGGGGGCCGGAATTATAGGTCCAGCCTCTCTGGTGCAAGAAGGACTCAGCCAGTGAAGCACGGATGGCTCTGCTCTCCGCCTGGCGCTCCCCTGAGCTGGGACCCTGGGCCCCGACGTCCTGCACAAGGGGCAGCCCTCAGGGCAGGGCTCCTAACACCTCCAGGAAGGGGCTGATGAGTCCTGGAGCCTGGGCTGGTGGCCTCCAGCTCCTCCAGAAGGTAGCCGGGGAGATTCCTTCTGAGTCCCTCCCTTCAGACCAGCGGGGGTCCGGGAGCTCACATGGGGGCGCTGCAGCTGAGACCCCCCCCCTCCACCCCTCCCCCGGCACCATCGGGAGGGTAAGGGAGAGTGTGTTGGAGTCTCCAGCCTCTTCCCTCCTTTCCTTCTTTCTCCTCGCTCCCTCCCCCTCCCCCTCCGCCGGCACAAAAGCTCTCTGTACACTGCCACTTCCTCTGGCTGCTGTCTCTGAGCCCAGACCTTATGAGAACCATATGGGGGAAAGAGGGTGGAAGGGAAGGGGGTGGGGAGGCCGCGCGGCCCGCCCCTCCAGCCACCATCTCCCTCCGCTCGCACTCTGTGCAGGCGGTTGGCACACTTTGCCCCAAACTCCCACTAAGCGGATCCCGGGGGCTGGGATGAGGGACACTGAGAGGTGGGCCCAGTCCAGAGCTGGAGGTCCAGAGGGATGTCTGTGCTCAAGAACTGCTGGGCCAAGCACGGGGTGGGGGTGGGGCTGGGAAGGGCCCTCCCCTCCCCCGGGGCTCCCAAAGACCACCAAACTCCCAGCAAAGGGCCCCGGCCTCCGCTAGGCACATCTGGGTGGGAACTGCCCCTTCTCCCCTATGGGGGCAGCCTACGTGGCGGGCAACTCCCCCAGATGGGAGGCTGAGGGGATGGGGGCTTGCGGGCCCTGGGAGAATCTGGACCGAGGGACCGTCCCATGCCCGCCCCTCTCCTCACCCAGCTTTGGAATGTTCCCAGGTCAAAAGGGCCTGGGTCCTGCTGGGAAGGAACCGGGTTTTTTAAAGCAGGCTTTGTGTCCATTGGGTCCCAAGTCCAGCTAGGTGAACAGCGAGTCTCTCACCTGAGAGGAAAACTAAACGAACCCAAGCAGCTAATCCTGACGCTGGCGTCAGCTAAGCTGTGTGGCTCTTGGCGAGACGTGGCCCTCTCCCCATCTGGCCTCAGTTTGCTCAGCTGTCAGACGCTGATTTAGGGGCCCGACCTGCTGGTCCCTAAGGCCCCTTTCGGCCCAGGGGCCCAGGAATTTATGACACTGCCTGGTATCCTCCGAGGGCCTGCTTAGATGTCCTGGGAGGTCCTCGTAGGAGGTTTCCTTCTAGAGTTATCCATCATCAGCCCTTTCCTGGAATTCCTTAGTATCCCCCTCACTCAAACTCCCAGAGCCCAGAACCAGAGGGCAGGCCCATCAGCTGCTGCGCAGGGCGGGCGGGGGGTTGACAGTGGTCTGCGTCTCCCTCCTCCACCCGGGTTCTCCCTGTGATAAGCCACTTCCACCCCGCCGCCCATGAGACCCTGCCCCTCAGGGAAGGCCCATAAAGGCTCCTGCTCTGGACAGGACGTGCCCTGTGCACTGGGCCTCGAGAATGGGGGCTGGGGTGGGGCAGGCAGATCAGGAAGGAAGCCAAGAGTTCAGCTTTCCTGGAAAACCACGAACGAAAATCCATTAGAGGAAGAAAAAAAAAAAAAAAAAAAAAGCCAAGTGTGGGGAGAGGGGGCCTGCAGTCTACAAAACCAGAGGGCAGAAGCCGAGATAACAGAGTGGAGGTGGAAGGGTTTTCCGTGAGGTGCACAGGGCTGTCGACAGGATTGCCCTCAACGGCTTGGAGGCTTTCTGAGCAGAGACGGAGGCTCTCTGCAGACAGGCACCTTATCTAGCTCTTCCTCTGCCTGAACAGTCAGCTGGGCTTCCCAAAGCAGAGGCCAGACTCTCCCCCAACTCCCCCAGGACCCACATGGGCAGGGCGGTGTGTGGAGGGGACTGGGAGATGGTGGCCCATTCTGGAGGAAAACAGGGGAGGCGGAGGGAGGGGACAGCAATAATGCAAAGACTATTGGCCCAAGTCCTGTTGTTTGCACCAGGTGATGGGCAGAAAGGGGAAAGGGGAAATTTGGAAAAAAAGAATAATAAATGAGTAAGGAGGAGGAGTTTGGGAGAGTGTGAAGGTTTTTGTGCTCATAGCCTCTCTTTGCTGCCAGGCTGGAGCGGCAAAAGCCCCTTCCCAGCCCGTCTTTTCCTTCTTCCCTCGAGATGCTTGCTGGGTAGGGGTGGGTTTTCTTGGGGGACTGAGCCCCCAGAAGAGAAGCCCTGCCAAGCTTCTGCTGAAGAAGAACGTGCGCTCTTTTTCCTTCAGAAGGCAGCTTGGGGGAGGGGTTGCAGTCAGGATCGGGATTAGGTGGAGCCTGTGGGGAGAGCCTAAGGCATATGTCTGTGGCAGCTTTTAGTCACACCCCCGGCTGATGGGCCAGCGGGCTCTCAGGGGTTGCTCCGGCCTGACCTGCCCTGTCTGTTGTTCCTGCGGAGATATCCAGCCAGGCTGCGGGGGCGGGGGGGGGGCTGTTCTTTTGGAAGGTATCTTAAGCCAGGTAGGTCAGTGGCCTGGGAAAAAAGAAGGGCCCTTCCTCCGGGGCTGGTTTGGGATGGGACGGTGAGCTAGCAGTCCTGCTGGCTGCCACCCTGTTCTGATATATTCTCGCCAAGAGTTGGCCCCGCTCTCTCCCTGGAGTGGCGTCGATGGGAATTAGCCGTGGCTGGAAAGCATTAGTTACCAAATCATTCTAAAATGTACTGCAAAACCACCTCTTAATGTTTCCCCCCTTCTTTCTGCCGTCAGTATGTTAGGATTCCCTAATCCCAACACATGCGTGTGAGCACGGCTGCTGCAGGATCCAGGGCACACACGATCCTCTCGGAACTGAATTATCGTGGCCCAGCGGGGACTCACACAGACATCAGCCCAACCATTCCACACAGCAAGCATTTTTCTCCTCCAGAACTGAGTGGGCTGGGGAATGCCCAGGCCTGTCTGGACACTTCAACCCCAGTGGACACTCAGAGGGACCTGAATCAGCTGCCACAGCTGCCTTCCCAGGCCATGGCTGTATCCCTGAGCTGCTGGGACGTGGGAGAGAGCAGAGACACGGCTTCCACCCCCCTAATGCACACATGCACACACCCACCCCAGCTGGGGAAAATGCAGGCCAGGCGGACAACGTCAGAGGCTGACCAGTCGTGTCCTGTCAGGAAGCGGGCAGCCTCTGAACTCACCCAACCAGAGGCGTTACTGTATTGTTCTGGACACAATCGGATAGACTGTGAGCCAGCTCCAACTCTGGGCAAGGGGCCGTGGGGAAACGGTCGCCGCTGGGGTCAGGAGGACAGGGAAGGGGAAGCGGCTTGGAGGCTGGATCCAGGACGGGAAAGGAAGGGGCCGCCGCCAGGGCCCGACCCTCCGGTCCTCGGCGTGCGTGGAGCTCCAAGCACGTGGTCTGCGCAGGAAATCTCTGCGGTGGGGAGGGGTCGCTAATTCTCCTGCAGTTACGGGGACTTCGGACCCCCATCGAGGAGGCTTGGGGTCGGGTTGCGGGCGCAACGGGCCGCGCTGGTTACCAGCAAAGTGAGGGCTTAATAAGGCCCGGGCTTGAGGAGGGAAAGGGTATGACGGAAGGAGGCTGGGAGGCACCCTCCTTCCCCTCGGCCAGGTTTCTTTCTCTGCACTCTGTTCGCGAAGTCAATCGAGAAACAGCCAAAGTTCACTTGTCTTTATATCCGAGGAGGGGAGGAAGAGGGAGGGATGCAGGATCCAGAGCAGAGCTCAATTCACGGATGCGCACGGCGGGAGAGGGGTCCTAGTGGGAGTCGGGACGCCGGGGTCTCATTCACCCCAGAAGCGCCTGCACCCCAAGGACAGACTTTTTCGAGCCCACCCTCCCGCCAGCGCTAGAGAGACGGGCTGCAAGCGGGGCTGGCAGGCTCCGGGCCCCGATGGGGCGCCCCCCACTGGAGGAGCCAGGCCGTCTGGATGAAGCCGGGAGACTCCTCCAGTGCGGCCAGGGACGCGTCCGCGGTGGTAACGACCACAGCCATCTACTGGGCCGCGGGCGTCGGTCTTCCCTGAGCCTTCCCCTCATCCCACCCCCCGAAGGTCCGCAACACCAGCCCTGGCTAGAAACTCAAGGGGCGCGGGCGTCCCGCCAGCGCGCATTCCCTGTCACCTGTGCAGGTGAGTGGGCGCCCGCGGTGCCTCACTTTGGGGAGCCCCCGCCCCGCAATGCTCCTTCCGCCCTCCACATCCCTGGAGCCCTAATCTTTCCCTTACTTCTCTTCAAGCCTCCCTTTTCGGCTTCTGGACTCAGGCCTGTCCTAGAGTCTCTGAAGTGGCACATCGACTCTGTCCCCCATTTCCCACCCCTCCCGTCTGGTCTCCTTTCGTCCCCCCGTCGGGGCTCGAGCCGGGCCGGCCAAGCAGGATACTTACAGGGTAACGGTGCTGTTAGGCAGAAGGCCGGGCTCGGGAGGCTCCGGGAGGTCCCCGCCGCCGCACACCACCCTCCTGCGCGCCGGGCTGGGGGCGCCGCCGCTTAGCCCCTTGGGCCGCTCCCCTGAGCACTTGCAGCTGCGGATAGGGACCGGGCAGCCGGGCGCGCCGCGGATCTCGGGCGCCAAAAGCAGCAGCCACTGCAGCAGCGGCAGCAGCAGGCGCGCGGGCGCCCACCGCATCCTGCGTCCCGCGGCGCCCATCAGCCCATCGCCCCGCGGGGACCGACAGCGCTGGGGCCCGTCTGCGCGCCGGCCGGAGGGATCCGGGCGTGCGAGAGGCGTGCTCAGCGGGGGCCCGGGGCGCTCGAGGGCGGAGCGGGGGGCCCTGGGCGGAGGCAAGCCCCGGGGTCCCCGCCGCCGCGCCCCGGGGGCATGTCCGGCGAGCGCCCCGGCGGGGAGGACGCGGGCGCGGCTGTCAGCGCAGCGCGGGCGGCCCCCGGCGGCGCGGCCCGACTGTCTGCGCGGTGCTCCCGGGCCGGTTGAGGCCGGGCCGCTCCGCGTCGTCTGCTCGCTCTGCGCGGGGCTGTGACCTAGCGGATCGAGCCGGGCTCCTGCCGCCGCCGCCGCTCCGTGCCATGGATGGAGGCAACTCGGCTCGGCGCCGCTCCCGCCGCCGCCAGCCCCCGCCCGCCCTCCCGAGAGGGCGCCCTCCCCTCGCCAGCTCGTCCGTCCGCGAGGCCCTAGCGCCTCCCGATACGCAGCCAGGCCGCTGCCCTCCTCGGAGCAAGAGCGGGCCAGCCGGCTGGAGGCCCCGCGTGTCCCCTGCACCCGCCCTGAACCTAGACTTCTCCCTCGCGCCTCTCTCCCCCCACCCAGGAATCTTCCTCTCCATAACCCACCTCAGACCTCAAAGCCAACCGCCATCACTTTCCACAAAACCCTCCCTCACTCGTGCCGTCCAGCCTGCACCCCCGATGCTTCTGGGGCTTTCACTGACCCGAGGGCTTGGCCAGAGATGGCCATGTTTTATATTGCACTTCGTTCGCCGCTCTGGGGCTGCTGAGACTCGGCTTCCCTTGACCCCCTGACCTGATGGGCCAGTCTGGAAGCCGGGGCTCGCTCTCACAGCCCTGCTCCAGCCACTGCAGGAGACAAGGCGGAGGCTAAGGAGGCTCAGACCCTCTGGGTGACCTCGCCCAGCGGGGGCTGCATGTCATTCGGCCAAGGAGGGGTCAAAGGCCGAGGCAGGCCTGCCACATCTGGCTGCCTACCTTTTCCACATCCGTGTGTGTGTGTGTGTGTGTGTGTGTGTGTGTGTGTGTGTGTGTGTTTGATGGTAGGTGGGAATGAGGGGAACACAGAGGGAAAAGCAGGCATTCCCGCTGGGTGTGGAAGGAGCACAGCAGCGCTGAGTCAGGAGGGCCCGTTCTCCGCAGCGCTGACAAAGGGCACAGCCCCTAACATCCTGGGGTATCGAATCTCGGGGGTCAAAATGAGGCCCTGCCTGCCTGCAAGTTGTGGCCTGAGAATGAGTGAGTGACGGGGGGCACTCGGATGGGTATGAAAACTGCCTTGGGTCTTAGATGGGCTGCAATGCAAGTTGGGAACCGGGCTGGGGATAGAGGGAACAGTGAAGTGTGGCCCAGTGTGTCTGCTTCCTCAGTTTGCCCATGAAGGCGGCCTTTTCTGCCGCTTAATGCCACAGCACCTTTGCTGTGGAGACGCAGGCTGCCCGGGTTGAGGGATCCCTGGGCAGGGCTCCTGTTCCCCATCCTTCAATGGGCCACCAAAGTCGTCCCTCCGGTGACTGCCACCTTCTTTCTGTGCCTTTGGCCCTGCTGGTGTGTGTGGCACCTTTTCCAGCACGGTGGCCTTTCAGCCGGGTCCCCACCCCCCTTCACTGGGAATGGCTTCTTTCCCTTGCGTGGGCGGCAGACGCTGAGCCCAGACGCTGGCTTCTTCTGGCTCCACAAGTCTCTCCCAGTTGCAGGCTCTGGTTCCTTCAACTTTCAAAGATAAATAAATAGTGATTGCAAATGGAGGAAGGGAGAAGGGGACCGGCCTCCCCCAGCAGCAGCCCTCCTCAGGGCGGGCACAGGGGCTGGGCCTGCATTCCTAGGAAGGGTCCTCACAGAGCTGCGGCCCACAGGCCGGTCTGCCACCCAACGATCCTGTTCACATGCCAGGGAAGTTCTCAAAGACATGAGAAGAGGAGGCCTCTGGCCTGGGTCACACAGCTTCCCCGTCATTTCTTTTTTGCTAAACGAAGACACTAAGTATGGAAAGGAATTCCACTGAAACACCGGCTCTCTGAGGCTGAATCAGGGCCAAATGACATTTAATGAGGCGATGCTTCCCCACAGGTGGGAATGAGGTGCGTGGTGGAGACATTTACAAAACACTGTCCTGTCCTGCTGGTCATCACTTTTGGTCTCTATACCCATCCAGGAAGGTGAGTGGAGCCGGGGTTACTTCCCCATTTTACAAACATGGATGAGGAAACCAAATCGCTGAGAGATAAAGAGACAGGGCTGGGAACTTTTCCTCCGATTCCTTTTAAAATGCTCTTTTCTCTGAGCCACTCAAAACTTTTCGCATAAAAATCCTTCCTGGTTATCTGTTCTCAGAGGTGCAGGGTGGAATGAATGAGTGGCTACACGTTTTGAAGTTTGTTTGCAATAGAAAGATGACTCAGGCTTAATTCCCACCCTCACAACGACATCTGGTTAGGAAGCTTGACCCTGGCCCTGATCGCGTGTGATAAACTCTTCCTTGAATTATGGATAAGTTACCACGATATAGGGATGGGCTGAATTAATCCTGCCTGAAGCAAGGGAGGGGGGCTTACCAAAAGCTTTAGTCCAATCTCGCACAGAGGTGTAACCGACCTGACTCTACTAGACCATAATTGTCCCCTTAAGGGCCTGGGGGACTCACATCCGTTATGCCGTCTCTAAAGAAGTTGGCCTTTGCTGGGTGCTAGCTGCCAACGTCTGTCTCGCCTCCAACTTCAAAGCTGATCCATTCCCCTTTGTCAAGGAGTGGCCGCGGCCTCTTACCCCACGATTGACCAGACCCTCCACTGGGGACAGCTGAGAGTGGAAAATGGGGCCACGGTCGGTGTCCCCTCCCTCTGAGCCCAGAGCAGAGCAGAGCTAGCACAGGACAGCCTGCACATCAGGCCAGCTAGCACCTACTGAGCGCCTGTTGCCTGCTGGGCACTTGTGACTATGTTTTACAAGAATAGGCTCATTTTGTCCTCACAACAGGGTGAGGATGGCTGTTTTAACAGACAAGAGGGGAAGGGGCACCTTAAGAGTAGTTTGCCCAAGGATACACAGCTCAGAAGTGATGGGACCAGGATTTGAACCAGGAACTCCAGATTCCAGAGTCTAGTTTTAACTGCCGTGCTCTATAATTTCTAGGGGAGGAGGGGACTCTCAATAATCACCCGAAGAAATTCCCTCACTTCCCCTTGAGGTTTTCTCGTTTTGATTCCCTGGCCCTCTCTGAGCTGAACCTTTACAGATGTCCACCCCCAAACCATAGCTTGTGGTAGAACCAGGACCCCCAGCCCTAATTCTTCTAGCAGAGTCAAGGAAGGCAAAAACTTTCCAAGGAGTTCCATTCCTCAGCTAGAAGAAAATAGTCTCTCTCGAAAGACTATGAGAGACTATAAACACGTATAGAGGACTTCCCTGGTGGCGCAGTGGTTAAGAATCCACCTGCCAATGCAGGGGACACGGGTTCGAGCCCTGGTCTGGGAAGATCCCACATGCCACGGAGCAACTAAGCCCGTGCACCACAACTACGGAGCCCGCGTGCCACAGCTAGAGAAAGCCCACACGCAGCAATGAAGACCCAACACAGCCAAAAATAAATAAATAAATAAATTTAAAAACAAAAAACAAAAAAACACATATAGAGTCAGAGCCGGCAGTAGCTGACACCGCCCAGCTCCAGGCCCTGGTCTCTTCTCCTGGCTGTCAGGGTGCCCCCCACCCCGGGGATGTTCACATTTAATTATCAGGTTTCCCGGCTCCCTCTGTGCCTTCTCATCTTCCAGAGGCAGGATCCTAACACAGACCCAGGGTAACAGTGGATGAGCTCATGGCCCATAACTGGATCCATCATGCAAACGTGACAGCCCTCCAGAGCTCTTTTACTTTAGAAGGACACGGAGGCACAGAACCTGTGAACCCCACCCCTTTCTCCCACCTCCCCCCACCCCCATGGCTCTCCTGGGTGGTCCTCTGAGCTCTCTGTCCTCTCCTCCCTGTGGGGACTATGCTAAGCTGCCTGTCCTGTTGGAACAGTCACACTGGGCGTTCATGACAGAGAAATACTCATGCCTCAACCGGAAGGAATGAATAGGAATTGTGGGAAGCTACCGAGATAAATATTTGGGCCTGAAAGGGCTTCCCTTCAGAGATCAGACTCCACCCCATACAGGGTACCTGTGTATACTTTAGACGCTCTCATAGGAGGGGATCTTAATCTCTGTCTCCATGAAAATATGACTTCCCCTTTAAGTGAAATCTGCTCATATTCGCCCAGATGATGGATAACCTCCTACACTAGGAGTGTCGTGCCTAAGAGCATGAGACTCTGAAGATTCAAATCCTGGGCTCTCCATTTTATGGATCACGTAACTCTGGGCAACTCACTTAATTTACCCAGGCCTCAGTTTTCTCATCTGTGAAATGGGGATAAAAAAAGAATATTTACTTCAGAGGACTGTGATGATGATGTCAGTTATATGTCAACGGTGCCTGTGTGGTATACTATAAAAATATATTTGGTCTTTGTTCCTGACCCCCAGCTCCTAAAACCCTTTGCAATACCTGAATGACAGGAGTATCTTCTGTTCTTCATCTGGAGCCTCTCTGGGACACACCGGAGTTTCTGCTCACGAGGGTGGTACTCTTAGCCTCAGGATGGGGGCTGGTCACCAGAAAGACCTAATGATTCCAGGGTTGGCAGTCTCAGCCCCACCCACTGGCCTCTGGGAACAGGATGGGGGAACTGGAGATTAAACTTTATAAAAACTCTTGAACACTGAGATTCAGAGAGCTTCTGGGGTGCTGAACAGTCACGGTGCTGGAGCGGTGGCACACCCAGGATGAGCACGGACGCTCCACGCCCCTCCTCCCCATAGCCTGTCCTATGCATCACTTCCATTTGGCTGTTCCTTTGTTGTATCCTTTATAATGAACCAGCAAATGTGAGTAAAGTGTTTTCCTGAGTTCTGTGAACCGTTCTAGCAAATTATCGAACTTGAAGAGGGGGTCATGGAAATCTCTGATTTAAAGCCAGGAGGGTGACCTAGGACTCGTAAATGGCATCTGAAGTGGAGGCAGTCTTGTGGGACAGAGCCCTTAGCTTGCGTGGTCTGTGCCAAGCAGTCGGTGTCAAAATCGAATTAAATTATAGGACACCCAGTAGGTGTTGGAGAATTGGAGAGTTGATTGGAGTCAGAAAACACACCAGCCTGACACATTCATGTACTCAGTAAATGTTAGTACGGCCTGCTGCTGTTTTTGTTATTGATACCTGCTTAGTTTTGTCCTGTGTTATAGTTCACTGTTTACACATTTGAGTCTTCCACTAGGATGGAAGATCCCAGAAGAGGCTATTATTTTCCTTATTTCTATGATTCCCAGCCAGTTTTAGTGCCCAACAAATAGAAGAGACATTTAATTAACTTGTTCAACAAAGTGTTCCTGAGATCTTACTTATTTAAACAACATTTATTGGGCATCTACTATGTGCCCAATACTGTTTCGGGCACTGAAGATACAGCAGTCAGTGCACAGAAGGTAAAGTTTGTGGTCTCATAGAGCTAATGTTATAGCAGAGGGAACCAGATAATATGTAAATAAATCAATAAATATGTATAATCTAGTGGGTGGGGATAAGACCAATGAAGCAAAATTAAACAGGGTAAGGGAACAAAGAATGATGGGAGGATGGAAGCAACCTAAATGTCCATCAACAGATGAATGGATAAAGAAGCTGTTGTGTACACACACACACACACACAATGGAATACTACTCAGCCATAAAAAAGAATAAAGTTTTGCCATTTGCAACAGCGTAGATGGACTTGGAGGGTAGTACACTAAGTGAAATAAGTCAGAGAAAGACAAATACTGTGTGATATCACTTATATGTGGAATCTAATAAATTAAACAAACTAGTGAATATAACAAAAAAGACGCAGACTCACAGATACAAAGAACAAACTAGTGGTTACCAGTGGGGAGAGGGAAGGGGGGAGGGACAATATAGGGGTAAGGGAGTAAAAGGTACAATTATGTGTAAAATAACCTACAAGGATATATTGTACAACATAGGGAATATAGCCACTATTTTATAATAACTATAAATGGAGTATAATCTTTAAAAATTGTGAATCACTATATTGTACACCTGTAACTTATATAATATTGTACATCAATTATACTTCAATAAAAAACAAAACAAAAGAATGATGGGGAAGACCTCTCTGAGCAAGGGCTCTTCGAGAAGAATTCTGAAGGAATGAGGGAACAGGTCCATGGATTTTGGGGGACAGAGCACTCCATGCCGAGGCCATGGCAAATGGCAGCACCGTGGGAGAGCGCTCCCTGCAGCACAGGGAGGGAGAGGGAGAGAAAGAGGGCGGTGTCCTCACAGTACCCTTGACCTTGTGTCCAGATCATGTTGGGTATTGAAGACCACAGGAAGGATGTGGATTTTATTCTGAATGAGAAGAGAAGCCTAGAGGGTTTGAAAAGAGAAGTGGTCTGATCTGAATTGGACTTCTACATCTCCTCTCTGCCTCCTGGGCGGAGGATGATTCTGGCGGGAGGAGCACGGGGAGTGGGAGACCACCTCCGAGGCCAGTGCGACAGTCCAGTGGATGAGGAGGTGGTGAAGGAGGTGGAGGGGAGGCTGGATCCTGGATGTGGGTGGAAAGTGAGTCCAGCGGGATCCCTGACACAGAGAGTGGGGTGAGAAAGATTTGTCCAGAATGACCCCTAGGTGTCTGGCTTAGGCTGTGAGAATGGAATCCCCACTTACGAAGCTGGAGAAGACTCAGGAAGGATCAGATCTGGGGAAAGAATCAAGAGTTTGGCCCATCACTGTGCTCGGAGCTCGGGGTCCAGCTTGCTGCGTCATGGAGTTGATAGTCCAGCAGGAGAGGCCGGGATGGAACAAAGTAGGACATAAATGAGTCTATAATGACACACCGTGATGAGTGCTGGGAAGGGAAGGGGGCCGTTAGGGGGAATAATGGGGGTGGAAGGCCCTTAGTTTCCACTGGCGATCAGGACAGGCCTCTGAGGAGGTAATGGCTAAGCTGCCCAGAGGATAATCAGGCCTTGGCCAGGTCAGGAGGGAGGCCGGGATAGGACAGACCTCTGTCACTCGAGGGAGTAGGGGGAGGGTGGGAGGGGTGGGGGCGCACCTCCTGCCCCCGCCTCTCCCTGGCCAGCCCCTGAAGCCGCGCGGTGAGCTGCGTGGCTCCTCAGAGCTCAGGACGGTTGCATCTCTCTTGCTCCGGGTCTCCCAGGTGGATCAGGACCCGGGAGGCCTCTCGTCAGGTCACGGGGGGAGGGGCTTTTCTGGTGGGCTGGGGTGGCCGTGCCCATCATGGCCTGGCTTCCCATCTGGTTCCGGGGCTCCTTGGGGTCTGTGATCTGTTCTTCTAGGACCTCCCCCCGTGACCCAGGGGCTGCTCCATCCTTTTTTCTTTTTTTCTTTTTTTTGTCCCTGCCATCAGGAAACTTATATTCTTTTAAAAACAGAAGTTATACATATGCATGGTTTAAAGAAATAACAAGTATTATAAGGTTTTCTATGAAAACAGAAGGCAGTCCACTACCTTTTCCCCCATTTCCGCTTTCACAGAGGCATCTATTTTCAACTCTTTTAGCTGACTGTATTTTAGATTTATCTCCATTATCTCTAAGCAATTTTTTTTTGCTTTGAATTTTATTTTATTTATTTTTTTATACAGCAGGTTCTTACCAGTTATCTATTATATACATATCAGTGTATACATGTCAATCCCAATCTCCCAATTCATCCTACCACCACCAACCTCTTCTCCACTTTCCCCCCTTGGTGTCCATATGTTTGTTCTCTACATCGGTGTCTCTATTTCTGCCCTGCAAACCGGTTCATCTGTACCATTTTTCTAGGTTCCACATATATGCGTTAATATACGATATTTCTTTTTATCTTTCTGACTTACTTCACTCTGTATGACAGTCTCTAGATCCATCCATGTCTCTACAAATGCCCCAATTTCATTCCTTTTTATGGCTGACTAATATTCCATTATATATGTGCCACATCTTCTTTATCCATTCATCTGTCAATGGACACTTAGGTTGCTTCCATGTCCTGGCTATTGTAAATAGAGCTTCAGTGAACATTGTAGTACATGACTCTATTTGAATTATGGTTTTCTCAGGGTACATGCCCAGTAGTGGGATTGCTGGATCATATGGTAATTCTATTTTTAGTTTTTTAAGGAACCTCCATACTGTTCTCCATAGTGGCTGTATCAATTTACATTCCCACCAACAGTGCAAGAGGGTTCCCTTTTCTCCACACCCTCTCCAGCATTTGTTGTTTGTAGATTTTCTGATGATGCCCATTCTAACTGGTGTGAGGTGATACCTCATTGTAGTTTTGATTTGTATTTCTCTAATAATTAGTGATGTTGAACAGCTTTTCATGTGCTTCTTGGCCATCTGTATGTCTTCTTTGGAGAAATGTCTATTTAGGTCTTCTGCCCA
This sequence comes from Balaenoptera borealis, assembly GCF_965194805.1. Classification (NCBI taxonomy): domain Eukaryota; kingdom Metazoa; phylum Chordata; class Mammalia; order Artiodactyla; family Balaenopteridae; genus Balaenoptera; species Balaenoptera borealis. The sequence goes on from NC_138880.1 coordinate 7,844,328, forward strand.
TTTTTGGATTGGGTTGTTTGTTTTTTTAATATTGAGCTGCATGAGCTGTTTATATATTTTGGAGATTAATCTTTTGTCTGTTGATTCATTTGCAAATATTTTCTCCCATTCTGAGGGTTGTCTTTTCATCTTGTTTGTAGTTTCCTTTGCTTTGCAAAAGCTTTTAAGTTTCATTAGGTCCCATTTTTTAATTTTTGTTTTTATTTCCATTACTCTAGGAGGTGGATCAAAAAAGATCTTGCTGTGATTTATGTCGAAGAGTGTTCTTCCTATGTTTTCCTCTAAGAGTTTTATAGTGTCCAATCTTACATTTAGATCTCTAATCCATTTTGAGTTTATTTTTGTGTATGGTATTAGGGAATTTTTTATTTAAATTTTATTTTATTAATTTTTTTATGCAGCAGGTTCTTATTAGTCATCAATTTTATACACATCAGTGTATACATGTCAATCCCAATTGCCCAATTTAGGGAGTGTTCTAATTTCATTCTTTTACATGTAGCTGTCCAGTTTTCCCAGCACCACTTATTGAAGAGGCTGTCTTTTCTCCATTGTACATCCTTGCCTCCTTTGTCATAGATTAGTTGACCATAGGTGCGTGGGTTTATCTCTGGGGTTTCTATCCTGTTCCATTGATCTGTATTTCTGTTTTTGTGCCAGCACCACCATATTGTCTTGATTAATGTAGCTTCGTAGTATAGTCTGAAGTTAGCGGGTCTTATTCCTCCAGCTCCGTTTTTTCCCCTCAAGACTGCTTTGGCTATTCGGGGTCTTTTGTGTCTCCATACAAATTTTAAGATTTTTTGTTCTAGTTCTGTAAAAGATGCCACTGGTAATTTGATAGGGATTGCACTGAAAATGCAGATTGCTTTGGGTAGTATAGTAATTTTCACAATACTGATTCTTCCAATCGAAGAACATGGTATATCTCTCCATCTGTTTGTGTCATCTTTGATTTCTTTCATCAGTGTCTTATAGTTTTCTGAGTACAGGTCTTTTGTCTCCCTAGGTAAGTTTATTCCTAGGTATTTTATTCTTTTTGTTGCAACTGTGAATGGGATTGTTTCCTTAATTTCTCTTTCTGATTTTTGGTGTTAGTGTATAGGAATGCAAGAGATTTCTGTGCATTAATTTTGTATCCTGCAACTTTACCAAATTCATTGATTAGCTCTAGTAGTTTTCTGGTGGCATCTTTAGGATTCTCTATGTATAGTATCATGTCATCTGCAAACAGTGACAGTTTTACTTCTTCTTTTCCAATTTGGATTCCTTTTATTTCTTTTTCTTCTGATTGCCGTGGCTAGGACTTCCAAAACTATGTTGAATAAGAGTGGCGAGAGTGGACACCCTTGTCTTGTTCCTGATCTTAGAGGAAATGCTTTCAGTTTTTCACCATTGAGAATGATGTTTGCTGTGGGTTTGTCGTACATGGCCTTTATTATATTGAGGTAGGTTCCCTCTATGCCCACTTTCTATAGAGTTTTTTTATCATAAATGGGTGTTGAATTTTGTCAAAAGCTTTTTCTGCATCTATTGAGATGATCATATGATTTTTATTTTTCAGTTTGTTAATATGGTGTATCACTGATTGATTTGCATATATTGAAGAATCCTTGCATCCCTGGGATAAATCCCACTTGATCATGGTGTATGATCCTTTTACTGTGTTGTTGGATTCTGTTTGCTAGTATTTTGTTGAGGATTTTTGCATCTATATTCATCAGTGATACTGGCCTGTAATTTTCTTTTTTTGTAGTATCTTTGTCTGGTTTTGGTATCAGGGTGATGGTGGCCTCACAGAATGAGTTTGGGAGTGTTCCTTCCTCCACAATTTTTTGGAAGAGTTTGAGAAGGATGGATGTTAGCTCTTCTCTAAATGTTTGATAGAATTCACCTGTGAAGCCATCTGGTCCTGGACTCTTCTTTGTTGGAAGATTTTTAATTACAGTTTCAATTTCATTACTTGTGATTGGTCTGTTCATATTTTCTGTTTCTTCCTGGTTCAGTCTTGGAAGGTTATACCTTTTTTAGAATTTGTCCATTTCTTCCAGGTTGTCCATTTTATTGGCATAGAGTTGCTTGTAGTAGTCTCTTAGGATGCTTTGTATTTTTGCGGTGTCTGTTATAACTTCTCCTTTTTCATTTCTAATTTTATTGATTTGATTCCTCTCCCTCTTTTTCTTGATGAGTCTGGCTAAAGGTTTCTCAATTTTGTTTATCTTCTCAAAGAAGCAGCTTTTAGTTTTATTGATCTATGCTATTGTTTTCTTTGTTTCTATTTCATTTATTTCTGCTCTGATCTTTATGATTTCTTTCCTTCTACTAACTTTGGGTTTTGTTTCTTCTTCTTTCTCTAGTTCCTTTAGGTGTAAGGTTAGATTGTTTACTTGAGATTTTTCTTGTTTCTTGAGGTAGGCTTGTATTGATATACACTTCCCTCTTAGAACTGCTTCTGCTGCATCCCATAGGTTTTGGATCGTCGTGTTTTTGTTGTCATTTGTCTCTAGGTATTTTTTGATTTCCTCTTTGATTTCTTCAGTGATCTCTTGGTTATTTAGTAATGTATTGTCTAGCCTCCATGTGTTTGTATTTTTTACATTTTTTTCCCTGTAATTGATTTTTTAGAAAAATTATTTACTTATTTATTCATTTATGGCTGTGTTGGGTTTTCATTTCTGTGCGAGGGCTTTCTCTAGTTGCGGCAAGTGGGGGCCACTCTTCATCGCGGTGCACGAGCCTCTCACTGTCGTGGCCTCTCTTGTTGCGGAGCACAGGCTCCAGACGCGCAGGCTCAGCAATTGTGGCTCACGGGCCCAGTCACTCCGCGGTATGTGGGATCCTCCCAGACCAGGGCTCGAACCCGTGTCCCCTGCATCGGCAGGCAGACTCCCAACCACTGCGCATCAGGGAAGCCCCTGTAATTGATATCTTATCTCATAGCGTCATGGTCGGAAAAGATGCTTGATATGATTTCAATTTTCTTAAATTTACTGAGGCTTGATTTGCGACCCAAGATGTGATCTATCCTGGAGAATGTTCCATGTGCACTTGAGAAGAAAGTGTAATTTGTTGTTTTTGGATGGAATATCCCATAAATATCAATTAAATCTATCTGGTCTATTGTGTCATTTAAAGCTTGTGTTTCCTATTAATTTTCTGTTTGGATGATCTGTCCGTTGGTGTAAGTGAGGTGTTAAAGTCCCCCACTATTATTGTGTTACTGTGGATTTCCTTTTTTATAGCTGTTAGCAGTTGCCTTATGTACTCAGGTGCTCCTATGTTGGGTGCATATATATTTATAATTGTTTTATCTTCTTCTTGGATTGATCCCTTGATCATTATGTAGTGTTCTTCCTTATCTCTTGTAACATTCTTTATTTTAAAATCTATTTTATCTGATATGAGTATTGCTAGTCCAGCTTTCTTTTGATTTCCATTTGCATGGGATATCTTTTTCCATCCCTTCACTTTCAGTCTGCATGTGTCCCTAGGTCTGAAGTGGGTCTCTTGTAGACAGAATATATATGGGTCTTGTTTTTGTATCCATTCAGCGAGCCTGTGTCTTTTGGTTGGAGCATTTAATCCATTCACGTTTAAGGTAATTATCAATATGTGTGTTCCTATTACCATTTTCTTAATTGTTATGGGTTTGTTTTTGTAGGTCCTTTTCTTCTCTTGTGTTTCCCACTTAGAGAAGTTCCTTTAGCATTTGTTGTAGAGCTGGTTTGGTGGTGCTGAATTCTCTTAGCTTTTGCTTGTCTGTAAAGCTTTTGATTTGTCCATCAAATCTGAATGAGATCCTTGTTGGGTAGAGTAATCTTGGTTGTAGGTTCTTCCCTTTCATCACTTTAAGTATATCATGCCACTCCCTTCTGGCTTGTAGAGTTTCTGCTGAGAAATCAGCTGTTAACCTTATGGGAGTTCTCTTGTATGTTATTTGTTGTTTTTCCCTTGTGGCTTTCCATAATTTTTCTTTGTCTTTAATTGTTGTCAATTTGATTACTATGTGTCTCGGTGTGTATCTCCTTGGGTTTATCATGCCTGGGACTCTGCAATTCCTGGACTTGGGTGGCTATTTCCTTTCCCATGTTAGGGAAGTTTTCAATTATAATCTCTTCAAATATTTTCTTGGGTCCTTTCTCTCTCTCTTCTCCTTCTGGGACCCCTATAATGCAAATGTTGTTGCATTTAATGTTGTCCCAGAGGTCTCTTAGGCTGTCTTCATTTCTTTTCATTCTTTTTTCTTTACTCTGTTCTGCGGCAGTGAATTCCACCATTCTGTCTTCCAGGTCACTTATCCGTTCTTCTGCCTCAGTTATTCTGCTATTGATTCCTTCTAGTGTATTTTTCATTTCAGTTATTGTATTGCTCATCTGTTTGTTTGTTCTTTAATTCTTCTAGGTGTTTGTTAAACATTTCTTGCATCTTCTCGATCTTTGCCTCCATTCTTTTTCTGAGGTCCTGGATCATCTTCATTATCATTATTCTGAATTCTTTTTCTGGAAGATTTCCTATCTCCACTTCATTTAGTTGTTTTTCTGGGGTTTTATCTTGTTCCTTCATCTGGTACATAGTCCTCTGCCTTTTCATTTTGTCTATCTTTCTGTGAATGTGGTTTTCCTTTCATAGGCTGCAGAATTGTAGTTATTCTTGCTTCTGCTCTGCTCCATCCATAGCCTTTTGTTTCCAGAGGCAGCCAAGAGGATGGGGCCCAGTTGCAGGTCAGCACCCCTCTCCCTGAGCCCCACTGGGGTCAGAGTATTCAGGCCCTGGAGGGAGGAGAAGCAGCTCTGGCCAAGAGTGTGTGTGTGTGTGTGTGTGTGTGTGTGTGTGTGTGTGTGGCGGGGGGGCTCGCTGATCTTCTTCCTTTCTGTGCTGTAACAGGGGCACTCACTGGAGCAGCCTGGCTGGGCCCCAGCTCTCCGGACGACCCTCTCACTCACTGCACCTGCTGCACCTGCCCCCGTGCGCTGTGTTGGATGAGTTGCATGGGTGTCAGTCTCTGGTCTCCCCGCCCCAGCACCGAGGTTCACACATCTGTGCCCATCACACCCCAGGGAGGCCTGAAGCAGCACTGAAGAAAACAGAAGAGGAGCAAAAAGCTGCTGGAGGAGGTCGCGGGCATTATTCTGGGTGGCTGGAGAGGTGGAGGACGACCCAGACTAGCCTGGAGTGTTTGGGGTCACTCTGGTGTGCTAGGCCAGGTGGAGCCTCTCCCTCTGCAAAGCGTGAGGCAGGGAGCCTGAGGTCAAGGCAAACCTCAAGCATTTGTCTAGAGCTGAGCCTGCTTCCAGCCCTCACCACTATTCACAAAAATTATTTTTATCAAAGGGATACACGCATATGGTGAAAAAATGAAATAGCACGGAAGAGCTTATAATGGAAAGCAAGGGCCTCTTTCCAGTCCTGCTGCCAGAGGCAGCTGTTACCCGGTCCTGCTTTTAGTTCTCTGCTCTTTGTAAGAGCAGCTGGGGCAGGAGGCCTCGGACCTGGGAGAGCATCCCTGCGTGACCGTGGGTTTGCAAATCCAGCTTTCAGGAGCTGTCCTTAGATTCCCACGTCTGATGCTCTGGGCCACTGTTGCCCTCTCCCAAAACTACTGCCACCTTCCCATGGGTCACTCCCCGCCGCTTGCAGCACGTGGGAAGCCCCTCCAGTCACAGGGGAGCCTCAGAGAAACGTTACTCACATACAGCCTGGCAGAGTGGATTTCCAGTTTGCTGGAAAAGTCAGTCTTTGCGTGGAACCCCAGTTCCCTGCGGCAGCTGTCCTCTTGGTGCCTGGCTGGCCCGTGGTGGGGCAGGGGCTGGGGGTTCTGGAGCTGGCCCTTTGCCGTTTGTCTTGTCACCTCCCTCTGCTTCTTTCCCCCTCTCTGTGTTTTTCTTTCTCCTTTCCTCTCCTGTCCTCTTTGTAGAGTACATCCAATCTCTCTTTCTTTCTCTCTGGAAGGCCAAGGTCAGGCTTCTTTGCGGGAGGTGGGCTTTATTCCCTAAGACCTGTCAGGCTGCCTTGGGGCCCTGCAAGGCCCATGGGAGTGGAGGGGAGAAATGCAGTAGCGGGACCCTCGCTCTGGGCCTCCTGTCCAGGGGCTGCACTCAGAGAGCCAGGGTGTGTGGCTAGAGCCTCGATGCCCAGGGTGTGTGAGCCGGTGTCTAGTTTTGGTTTCACTCTGGACTGATTTTGCTGTTTTTGTGCCCCAGTCTCCAGCTGGGCCTTTCCTTTCGAGCTAGGGGGACTGGAAGGGAGGCTTGGGTGTCCGTGCTCGGCCAGCCTGTGAAGGGGAAGCTGGCCCTTCCACTGCTCCCATCCAGCCCCTTTATGTCAGCAGGACTTGGTGAGAGACCCACGAGGGAAGCTTGCCGGGCACTCCGAGCTTTGATTGCCTCTCGGAGGGTCCCCTTCCTCCTCGGCCTCAGAGGCTCGTGTTTCATTTCTGAAGGAAGGCGGCAGTTTTCCCGACAGTCCTTATCTGCTCCGTCCATCAGCGCTCTGCCCCGATGCTCCGTGGAGATTGCAACAGACTGCAAAGCCCAGCCGGCTGGGTCCAGTGCTGGTCCCTGATGCTTCCTGAGCGCCTACGATGTGCCAGGTTCGGTCACAAGGACACCATGAGGCCCTATTTACAGATGAGGGAACCAAGGCACCAAGGGGGTTAGTCTTTGGCCCACGGGAATTTGGCTGGCGAGGACCAGATTTGGGATTCAGACCCAGATAGACGGGTGTCAGTCTTGGAGCAAGCCTTGTGGCCATGCGTGTGCATGCGTGCGTGTGCATGTGTGCGTGCGTATGCGTGCTTGCATGCACGCGCATGTGTGTGCGCCCACAGCTCCGCGGCCCCAGCGTGGTTCCTCTGCCCATCTTCCCGCAGCTCCTCTCCCTGGGAGTGTGTTCCCAAACTTACTGCATAAAATCCTTTTGATGCCCGGGTTCCTTGCAGCGGACACAGTGAGAGCCCTGTTCCCGCTTCCCCACCCCGCCAGAGGGAGGCTCTGGGCCTCAGTTCAGGGCGCCAAACGGCACAGTGGCTGCCAAAGCGGGCCTGGACCTCACAGGTGAGCGGAGCACGCCGGGGACGGCGCCCACCTCGGCCGGACAGCGTGCTCCGTGATGGAGACAGGCCCTCGACCCGTCACACAGGCACACACAGATGCTGTGAGGCCCGGGCAGGGGAAGAACGTGGCTCTCCTGTGGACCTTCTGGTCGCACATCTGGAACGGGAAGCGGGCCATACCCGGGCAGAAGCCTCTTCCCGCCAGAGGGGCTGCCCTCCACCATCCGCGCGGGCCCCAAAGTCCCGGCACCCGCAGCAGCAAGCTCCTGCCCATGGATGGCTAAAGCAGTAAAGCGAAGATGCTCAAGAGTCCTCAGTTTCGAGGTCCTTGCCATCACCAGTGGTTTGTGGGGGAAAGGTGGGCGGGGGGATCCGAGGGAAAGATAGATGTAGGATGCAGGGAGGAAAAAAGGGAGAGAGTGAGCTGGCTGGGCTCACCCAGAGGCCCCCCAATGGAGGAACACCCCCTCTTTCTCCAAGGGAGGAGATGTCCCCTTTGGAAGCCAGCAGGAGGCAGGAAGCCAGCGCCGGAGGGTAGATCAATGTGGCTGGAGCTCCAGACACCAAACGGCTGCTGTCTGGGCACAAAGGTGTCAGTGGAGAGCCCTGGGGGATCGACAGCAGCCCCGAGGGCCTGTGGCCCAGCTGGCCAGCCTCTCCCCAGAGCCTGCCAGCCCAGCTGAGGAGTGCCGTTGGCAGGGCCCCCTCTGCAGATCTGGCTGTATCTTCCCCACACATTGAAACCATCAGGCCTGGCCCTCCGAGCAGCCTGCCTAGCCCCGTCAGCTAGAGACACTGAGCTTTCATCCAAACCAGACCTTCCCTCCTCCAGGTCCCCACTTGGGGGAAGGGGGGCAGAGAGCACAGCCCTGGAGCCAGTTTCAGAACTTTTTAAACCTTTGTCCCCTATTTTGCTCTCTCTTCTCAAATGTCCACGAGGCCACCTTCCACTCTGGGCCGCCCTCGCTCCACCCTCGTCCTCCAAAGGGCATTTTTGTTGCTACTGCAGAAATAGGGAGTTCGGGGGACCCCGAAGTACGGAGCTGCTCCATCAAAGCAGCAAGGGCTCTTCTGTACCTCCAGTTCAGGAGAAGCCAAATCAAAGGCAAACCCTGAATGCCTCTTGCTCACGGCCAATAAAAACCTTGCTTCAGTGCCGGCTTCCTCTGCTGAAATCAGATATCCCAGCAATAAACAAGTCCGAAAGGCAGGGGAAAGCTCTTATTTTTTTCTTCTGATTAGTTTTTCTTCCTTACAAAAAAAAAAAAAAAAAAAGCCCTCTCCTATAACAGGATGCCTGCCCCAGAAACTTGAGTGCAGAACTGTGCCCTCTCCCGCTCTGCACCCCAACTCCAGAATCCTAACCCCCAGGCTCCTGCAGGCAAGGGTAGGGCTTTGAACAGTTGAAGGCTTTGCTCAAAGGCAGGTCAAAGGGGGTTGGGGGGACAGGCCTTGCAGCCTGGGGAGCTGGCTGCCAGCTTATAGGAATAGCTGGGTTCTCGGCCTTTGGTTGCTAGTGGCAGTCAGAAACAAGAAGTGGAGTTAGGACAAATTGGGACCACTTTTTCCTAAGGTAATCCTTCTGAAGTCCCCTCAATGCAACGCAGGCTGTGCAAAGCCCAGCACCGTGGGGTTTTGTGTTGAGTGCACAGTTGAGAAATCCACGCAAGGTGGGTCGTGTGGCATCAGAGGGGCTGGGAGGGCAGAGGACTTGGGGTTTTGCTTCCCCACCAGCTCTCTCCTGGGCGCTCCCTCCTGCCCGTCTGTCCCAGGGTGAGTGGTCCTCCGCATGTGGCCTGCTGTGAGGAGCGCCCTCTCCTAAGAGCTGACATCTCTCCCCCTATGCCCACCCCCAAATAGGTTTTTAAGTGACTTTGCTGTCAGAGATGCTATTCTGTTTGTTTTTCCTTCTGACACTATCTCTCCGGAGAGTTTCTGGTCAAGAGAATTATGTCGAGGCTGCAGATTGCAAGAGAATTGCGCCTAATGGGGAACAGACAGACAAGACACCTTTCATGTCCAGCCAAGTTTTCTCTCCCCGCCACCCCCCTTTCTCTGTCTCTCTCCCAACTTCTCATCTTCCCTTTTTGGCTTCAAAGTTGGCCCTAGTTTGAGTTAGTTTCTTCGGTACAGCTGGTGAATAAGGTCACACATTGATTTTATTTTGGAGATTGGCAGCTGGGTCAAGCTTAGCTCTGAAGCTGGGGAGCGGCGTGCCTCTGCTGGCGCAGGGGTAGGGGAGCACCAGCAGGAGCGCAGGAAGCCAGCTCACGGAAAGAACCTTCGAGAAGGCTGTCGGCACTCCAAGGATGCCTTCTTGCTCCTTTGTGGTCTCAAATCAGGAGCCGGAGCTTGTGTTCATTTTAAATACAAGAGTGTTGCCGAAAACACCCCTCACCTCTGTCCCCACTGCGTGCCATGTCAGCTCACTGTGCTGCAGTTGATAGAAAAAGAGAGTGTTAGTTCTGAGGTCCCCTGGGACCTTGAAGTGCTTCTAGGAGAACTCTACCTCGTGAATAGCTGCTCAGCCACATGCAGCCCGAGTATCTACTAACTGGGTGCAAGTTGGGTGCCGCTGGGTGTGGTGGGAGCAACGCGGGTGGGAAAGAAGAACCCTCTCTTTACCTCAAACAAGCTTCTTGAGGGGGGAGCAGATTAGTAAAACGTCTCGTGGACGGCTGGATTCTTTCGCCCTTAGTCACGAGGCTGATGTAATAGCATTCAACTGATTTCATGGTAAAGACAGCCGCAGTTCCCGGAGCAAATCAGTTCAATTGCACCACTGCACATCCATCCTCATAGAAGCCCTCCAGGGACTGGGGGCGAGGCCTTCCTCCTCCAGTGCTTTGGTGGGAAGCCCAGGGCCATTTCTTGTCTGAAGAACTAGGATGTCTTGGATTTTCAGAATGTCCCATTTGACCTCCTTCCGCCCGGCCCGGCCTTGGGGAACAGAATTCACCACCCATCTAGCTCTGGGGGCAGGAGGACACAGTCCGGCACACCCTGAGCCCTGCAGCCTGTGGCACAGTTTGAATCTGTTGGGGGGGAAATAGGGTAAAAGAAGGGTAAGGCTGATTCCACTCAGGCTGCATTTAATTCTCTCCTTCCTTCTTATTCCCTCTACTTGTGGTTTCAAAGTTTGTTCTGCATCAAGATGTGTCAGTTCTCAACAATGACTGCAGGCTGGAAAACATACATTTCTATCACGGTAAGAAGGTTCTCTTAAATGAAGCTTATAGGGAGTTCCCTGGCGGTCCAGTGGTGGCCCGGATTCGATCCCTGGTCAGGGAACTAAGATCCCGCAAGCTATGTGGCACTGCCGAAAAAAAAGCAAAAAAAAAAAAACCAAAACCAAAACCCAAACCCAAAAAAACCCTAAACTAAATGAAGCTTATAAATCTAAGAATGTGCCGCTTACTAACTATTAAAGCCTGAGACAACAGAAGAGACCAATGTGGTGTGGTGTGGTGACCAAGCTCTGGAACAGGAATCAAAGGTCTTGAGTTTATTTCTTGTCCTGCCACCAACCCACTCTGACCTCAGGCAAGGAGCACACTGAACCTTCTCTGGGCCTCCGTGCCGTCTGCGAAGGGATGCCGCCCAACAGCCTAAATCACCCTACCAGCTGCCGTGAGGGCAAAACGAGCGGATGTAGGGGATGGTGCTTTATGTGCCATGAATGATTAAAAAAGGGGAGAGAGGAGTACAGTTTGACTATTAAGAGGTTGCTTTGTTAAGAGATGCAATGAATCTGTGAGGAACTTCCAGAGGACAGAGCCTTGATGGATTATTGGGAGCCTCTGAGCGTCTGGCACTCGGCAGAGCAGGGCCCAGGAGGTTGACAGTATTGTCACAGAGACAGGCTGCCTGGGTGGGTCCGACCCAGGACAGCGTGCTGTTGTCACTCAGGAAACCTGCTGTGGGTACTGTCACGGCTTTGATGCAAATCTGTGAGTACTCATGCCCGGCCCGTGTAACAAAAGACAAAGTCACAACTTTGCTCTGTTTTCTCTCCGCAAAAGGTCCCGGCCTGTGGTGGGCACACCGGACAGACATACTTTGGTTTCCTTTCCTGATCTGGGTTTGAGTCCGTCTCTCCGGGCTCCCCTCCTTCGTTGTTCTTGATTTCCAGGCACAAGCCAGAGGGCTCTCTTGCTCAGACCCGTTTCTCACCCAAAGGTTCCACAGTCACCCTCAGGACCCTCGGCTGAGTTCGAAAAGAAATGCGGTATCTGGAAGAACCTTGTGACTCTGCAAGAGTCGGCCATATCACTTGGGAGAATCGTGTCCTCCCTGCCTTCTGTTTCTGCCTTAAAAGAAGGGGTGACGGGTGGCAGCGTCCGACTGGAGAACCGGGAGGGAAGCCTGGAGGAGGTGACGGATGCTGTGAGCAGTGGGTGGGGCACACTCCTGGGCTCCGGGGCCCCCTACCCTGTACCCACTCCCAGGCAAATTTGAAAAAAAAATAAGGGGTGAGACTTTGGGTGAGAGCCTCTACCAGAGTAGTCTGGGGACAGTGGCACGCCAAAGCTTGCCCCTCAGGTTAGCCAATGTCGCCACCTAGAGGCAGTTTTAAGAGTTTCTTACAGAAAGAGGCAACCTCTTTATTCTTGCAGTTCCTGAAATGCCAACATTTCACTTTCTTGCTCTTAGAAGTTCAGAATCCCTCTTTCATCCGCAGTCTGGCTTTGGCTGTTATCTGTGACCCACGGGAAGCCCTTCTCCAAAGCTGTACGATGCCAGTGACGGGCACAGTGGCTTCCTATCGGGTCCAATGCCCCCCTCCTGTTATACTCACTCACTACACCAGATGTAGAAAATAAATCTTTTAATCGCTTTGTAATTGGCATAGATGGCATAATTCAAACTCACATTTTTATTTAATAGACTGAAATATCACACTATAGCTTTGATTGAAACAGTACAGGAATCGTAATGGTTTAAGTTTTACAAAATTTCATTTCGGCAGGAGCTTAATGGAAGTTGTTTCATAAAATTAAAGACTGGGGCTTGAAAAAAAAAAAATAAATAAAGTTGGTTACCCAGGGAAAAAAAAAAAAAAAAAAAAAAAAAAGACTGGGGCTTGAATAAGTAAGAAAAACCCACCTAGAAAACAAACAACGACCCAGACTACAGTTGTCTGTTGTGACTATCCGAGAATTGTGCTTTCTGGGTTTTGAAGAGCTAGCTACTCTATTGACGTCAAGACTTGCAAAATTCTGCCTTATAAACATGGTTGGGAGGGGAGGCTATAAATATGCCTAAAAAGTGCTCCCAGGAACAGGAACCTCAAAGCCAGGCTTTGTTGAAACCGTGAGCCTGAACTGGCTTTGAGGGAATCTTTCATATCTGGGGAGCTATGAGATAATAAATAATCATAACGGGGACTATGGTGGCGGAAAGATCGTATCATTTGATGGTCATCACCGTAGGGCCCAGGGCAAAAGCTCAAAGTCCTGTCTCTGGAGGAGGATGTTAGAAAGGGCCAGGGACCGCTTACGTTAGTTGCCCTGTAATTTTCAGGGTCAGCACCACACGGTGGCCGAGGACACAGCTCTCATCAGCCACAATGTGGATCTGGAGGACTAACTCAAGGCAGGTCCCGAAGTTACCTGTACTGCCATTGCAGAGTGGAGACCAACGTTTACTGGGTGGGTGGAGACTGGGGGCAGAACCCACGCTGCTCCAGAGCAGCAGAGATGACTAGTCAGTGGGGTTTGTATGAAGTTGGTAACGGGGAACTTTCTACTGAAGTGGATGACAAGTGGGAATCCCTGTGACTTTGGTGATTATAGGCATTAGTCACCAAGTTTTAACCTGGGAAAGGCATTCATGGGTTGGTTGGTGCTCCTGGGCAATGTTCAAGCCTGAACTCAACTCCCAGCTAGTGCCCAGGTACCTGTTCTGCAGAAAAGTCTGGATTCCTCAAATCCAATCCAAAGTCACTGCCTGAAGTGAGCTTCCTGTGTCAGACACTAAGTCAGATGGTTTCCATCGACGCACGTAATCATCGGCATGCTCTCTCCAGGTCCCGAGGAGGGTGTGGTCGTGCTGTGACGTGGGGCACGTGGAAGCGAAAGCCCAGAGTAGTGCATAGTTAGTCTTCCTGGACCCGGCCCTTGGGCTGGGCCGCTGCTCAATGTGCCCGGGCCACCTCCGCCGCCGGGGCCTTCAGCTCTGCTGCAGGCTTGTCCGGGGCAGCTTTCTTGGAGTAATCTCGCTCTCCAAAAATGGTGCTTCCTATTCGGACATTCGTAGATCCCACTTCAATCTGTGGGAAAGGAGTACCGAGGGCTGAGTTTAAAATAACGAAACGCAGCAGACGCTGAAGCTGCGCCTCATTTGAGGGGCTTCTCAGAAGGACAACGATGACGCACCTGCAGGGGACTGTGGGGCAGTGGTTCACCAGGAGCGGGTGTCTAAGAAATAAGTGAGGGGACTTCCCTGGTGGTGCAGCGGTTAGGACTCCGCACGTCCACTGCAGGGGGCGCGGGTTCGATCCCTGCTCAGGGGACTAAGATGTCGCAAGCTATGTGGCGCGGCTTAGATCCTCCTGAGCACAGGATCTAATTCCATTTTACTTATAAACACCAAGTATTTTTGCATTGTTTTAGTATATTCTGTTTTCCACAAGAGCTACTACTGTATACCTGGAGGGAAGTTTACAGTGTGATTTCCGGAACACTTTATCAAGTTATTCACTGCCCCAGAAGATCACGTCTGTGAGTTGTTAATACAGCACACCTGTCAGAACATACTTAGAGCTGCTGCCATCATGGTGACTCTACACGCACGATGAGGCGTCCGACTACTTCGTCATGACTTACTGTCATGTAACCACGCCCAAGCCTGAACTCAGTGAAATGCCTTTTTAAGAAGTTGTAGTTTAATTTCTTCTTATTTTCCTTTAGATTCCACTTAGGGAATTCATTTAAAAAATTATGTGTGGGGCTATAATTTCTGTACACTTCATTTCAAAACAGAAGGGGCTGGGGATGTTAGTGTAGGTGAGAACCAGCACTCCTGGGCGCCCTAACGCTGCAATGAGGCATTTTCTGTAGCAAAAACACATTCTTGCTGGGGCCCTTCGGACCCGGACTTGAGGCGCCCGCGGGCGCCGGGGAGGACACTCACCGCGTGCTGGAAGTCCACGGACATGCCCATGCTCAGCTCCACCTGCTCGGCGGGAATGTTCAGCTTCCCGCGCAGCTCCTCCCGGAGGGCCAGTAACACCTGCCAGAGAGACGGGCGTGACATCCGCTTACGCTGCCTTCTCCGAGGACACGCGAAAGCGGCCGAGTCTCACCATCTCTGACACAGATTCTTTCTTCCTCATGGTTTCAAGGCCTGTTAACATTGCCGGAAGTGGACTTCCCTGGCGGCGCAGTGGTTAAGAATCCGCCTGCCAATGCAGGGGGCACGGGTTCGAGCCCTGGTCCGGGAGGATCCCACGTGCCGCGGAGCAGCTAAGCCCGTGCGTCACAACTACTGATACTGAGCCTGCGCTCTAGAGCCCGCGAGCCACAACTACTGAAGCCCGCGCACCTAGAGCCCGTGCTCCGCAATAAGAGAAGCCACCGCAATGAGAAGCCCGCGCACCGCAACGAACAGTAGCCCCGGCTCGCCACAACTAGAGAAAGCCCAACGCAGCCAAAAATAAATAAATAAAATAAATATTTTTAAAAAGATAGAAAAAAAATGTTTTAAAAAAAATTGCCAGAAGTTACTGAAAGGGTTTTTTTTTTTTTTTCTTTAGCAAATTCTCCTCCTTTTCAAGAAAGCCGTCAGTCGTTGGGGAGGAAGTCAGAGCTCATTTTCTCTAAAGACTGTGTCAGGCAGGTTCAAACTGAGCCGAGAAGGGTCTGTGGAGGTTTGGGGACCTGTTCTGTGCCCCGTATGAGGAGAGTTCCAGAAGAGGGTAATAATATAACACGACAGGCAACGTCCGGGATGTCTGTGGAGTTGACGGCAGCAGCCAGCCCTGCAACAGCACCTCACCGGATGCTTGCTCAAGCACGTGAGCAGCGCCCCGTCCCGGGCCCCGAGTACCTGGAAATCTGGGTTTGGTCCTTGACTAAGATCGTGCCCCAAGCTCCCGATGGTCATCAGCCCCACGAACTCCAGGCTGGGGCACTTGGCGTTTATGTGTTCCACCATGGCCACCATCTCTGCAGGCGGCAGGCCATGTTTGCCTTCACAAAAAGAAACAGAAGACACGTAGAACATACCAAGATGTTCCAAGAAGCCAGAGGAGAGCCCCCGTCTCATCCCTTCATTATGACAGAGGAGGTGGCTCTCAGACAAGAGGACTTCTTGGAAGAACTTGCCCTCAAGACCAAAAGAGTGACTTTACATTGAGGTCTCCGTGTGTGTTACTCCCCTTCTGACCTGGCTCTGAGTTTCTCAAGGGAAGAGCTCTAAACTGGATTCTCTTTATTCTATCTCAGCATCTGAGAACAGCTAGAGTAGGAGGAAAAGAAAGAACACTGCTTTTCTTGAGACACCAAGAAGATTCACATCGCCAAAATGCCAGATTAACCTGAGAATTATTTTTCCAAATCTGGTATTTCTACCGTTTTATTAATTTATTAGTAGAATTGTAAAAAAAAAAAAAAATGAAGTATATATTACATAGTTTTGACTATAACTTGTAAAATTTAACTGAACTTGCTAATTAACAACCAGAGGAGGAATCTGCAGCAAATGATTATTTGTTATACAGTTGTAAGGGTGGATACTGTCCTTCTCTAATTTAACAAATGGAGATGCTAACACTCCACCGATCTTTAATTAGGGCAAATGATAGCCACTGATCGAGAAATGATGTAACAGACTTGATCTGGAGTCAATTTCAGATTTACCTATATTGATAATGTAATGAAGAATCTAGGTGCATGTACATATAACAATAATTGTTAAAATTTACTGAACACTTCTGTGCCAGGCACATGTGCCAAGTCCTTAGAGCTTTTCATTTAATGCAGTAACTGGATGAAGTAAGTACTCTTACTTTCTCCATTCTAAAGAGGGGGAGACTGAGGCACTGGGAGACCAAGTACCTTTCCCAAGGTCACACAACCAGGAAGTGTGGAACTGGGATGTGGATCCAGGTAGCCTGACTCCAGGCCCCATGCTTGTTCCTTCAGCCTAAGCTTTGGAGGCAGATGACTGGTCTGTAAACACTTATTCTCAACAAACATCTAACAGGTAAGATGCTCAGGGCTCTATAGCAACAGCTTTACCTCCATTTCCACATTCAAGCCTCACAACACCCTTGGGAGTACTGCCCTGCTAGCAGTGCCAGATAAGGCAGTGAAGTGCAGAGAGGTTAGGTACGTTACTCAAGGTTACAACGCTGCAAAGTGGTGGAGCTCAGACCCCAGGTCTGTCTGATTTCAGAGCCCAGGCTCTGTTTACTATTTTACATTGTTAACCCAAGCCCCATAAACATATTCACTGACTGGTACTCACAGTGATAGTTCTTCGATTTTCTCCTAATGTAACATTAAATAGTTTTGTTAGGTCCTGAGAAGTATTATACATGTAAAACTGCAGTCTCTTTCAGGAGGGATGGTGACCTCTGAGAATTTTCAGGACCAAAGTCACAATGCCCTTCTCGATTCCCCTTGCCCACCTCCTCAAAAGTTAAGAAATAACAAACCATGATGTATCAAAGAATTACATGTGGACGAGTTTGGATGTCACTGTGCCGAGACCCTACATACAACAGATTCCTTAAAGGCCTGTGATTTCTTTCTGTAATCTTATGTATCAGATGCTTAGGGCTGCCATTCTTCCTGAGCTCCAACCATCCTAAGGGGAGAAAAGTCTGCAGTCCAGGTCTGGTCACTTACTCTCCTCTCCGCTGGTGTTAATCTGGACCATAACCTTTAACCTTTCGGGAGAACCTTTTTTCTGCCACGCACTGTTCACTTTGTCTGCCAGCTTCACAGAATCCACTGTTTCCAGCATGAAGAGATTGGGGACAGCTGTAACGAGAAAGAGGCCAGGTCATTCTTCACTCACCTGACCGCAGCAAGCAACACACCACAAAGCTTTTCTTGGTACACAGGAAAATAATTTCCCAGGAAAAGAAAAGGACAGTTAAGTCTCAGTTCTGCTAAGACTTAACGCGACAGTTTACTAGATATTAAGTTCGAATGTCAGCCCATTGCTGTCTAATCGGAAAAGACGAATAAGGAAAGGGAGGTGATGACGTGCTACGATCAGGCAGCACACGTATCCATCCATAACCTTCAAGAAGCCAATAGTTTATAAATTAGGAGTGTGGGAGTAACATATACACACTACTATATATAAAACAGATAACCAACAAGGACCTACTGTATAGCACAGGGAACTATACTCAATATTTTGCAATAACCTATATGGGAAAAGAATCTGAAAAAGAATCTATCTATCTATCTATCTATCTATCTGAATCACTTTGCTTTACACCTGAAACTAACACAACATTGAAAATCAACTATACTTAGGGACTTCCTTCGTGGTCCAGTGGTTAAGAATCCACCTTCCAGTGCAGGGGACGCGAGTTCGATCCCTGGTTAGGAAACTAAGATACCACACGCCGTGGGGCAACTAAGCCCACACGCTGCAACTACTGAGCCCGTGCGCCACAACTAGAGAGCCCACGTGCTGCAACTACAGAGCCCACGTGCCACAACTAGAGAGAAGCCCACGCACTGCAACTAAGACCCGACGCAGCCAAAAATAAATAAATAAATATTTTAAAAAAAGAAAATCAACTATACTTCAATAAAAAAAATAAAAATTAAAAAAACAATAAACAGTGAAAAAAAAAAAGAAGCTGATAATTGTAGAGATTCTGAATGGCAGGCTTGATCTGATTAAATCTCAGTTCAAACTGAAAGAAACAGGCCAAGGTGACAATAAGGAATGGTTAAACAGTGAAAGCTAAAGTGCTCCCCGGACCTGATATCTCCATGTCTTTAAACTTCCTGGGATGGGGATGCTCTTATTCAACAAGGACATCAGAATGACCACTGACAGCTAAGGGAGACACTTAGCTGTCATCAAAACCAACTTCTTTCCCAAAGATGCATTTAGTCTTGCCTCAGATAAAAAACAAGACAGGGACTTCCCTGGTGGCGCAGTGGTTGAGAATCTGCCTGCCAATGCAGGGGACACGGGTTCGAGCCCTGGTCTGGGAGGATCCCACATGCCGCGGAGCAACTAGGCCTGTGAGCCACAATTACTGAGCCTGCGCGTCTGGAGCCTGTGCTCCGCAACGAGAGAGGCCGCGATAGTGAGAGGCCCGCGCACCGCGATGAAGAGTGGCCCCCGCTTGCCACAACTGGAGAAAGCCCTCGCACAGAAACGAAGACCCAACACAGCCAAAATAAATAAATAAATTAAGTAATTAATTTAAAAAAGTGAAATTCTTAAAAAAAAAAAAAAGACAGAAGCAACATCAGCAGCTTACTTTTATTAAACATTGAACTCCTCCAGGTAATATGCTAATCACTTTATTTGCATTCTTTTTTTTAAATTGAAGTATAGTTGATTTACAATATTGTGTTAGTTTCAGGTATAGAGCAAAGTGATTCAGTTATATATATTCTGATTCTTTTCCCATAAAAGTTATTACAAGATACTGAATATAGTTCCCTGTGCTATGCAGTAGGATCATGTTGTTTATCTATTTTATACATAGTGGTGTGTATCTCTTAATCCCACACTCCTGATTTATCCCTCCCCCCACCCCTTTCCCCTTTGGTAACCATAAGTTTGTTTCCTGTCTGTGAGTCTGATGCTGTTTTGTAAACAAGTTCATTTTGTACCTTTTTTTTTTTTAGATTCGAAATATGAGTGATAGCATATATTTGTCTTTCTCAGCCTTACTTCACTTAGTATGATAATCTCTAGGTCCATCTATGTTGCTGCAAATGGCAGAATTTCATTCATTTTTATGGCTGAGTAATATTCCACTGTATATAGGTACCACATCTTCTTTATCCATTCATCTGCTGATGGACACTCAGGCTGCTTCCATGTTTTGGCTGTTGTAAACAGTGCTGCTATGAATACTGGGGTGCTTGTATCTTTTCGAATTAGGGTGTTCGTCTTTTCTGGATATATGCACAGGAGTGGGACTGCTGGATCATATGTCAGTTCTATTCTTAGTTTAAGGAACCTCCATCCTGTTCTCCATAGTGGCTGTATCAATTTACATTCCCATCAACAGTGTAGGAGGGTTCCCTTTTCTCCACACCCTCTTCAGTATTTATTATTTGTATACTTTTTGATGATGGCCATTCTGAATATGTTTAAGACCATGATTGTTGTGATGGTTTCATAAGTGCAAACATATGTCAAAACTTATCAAATTAAATATGTGTATGTCAATTATACTTCAATAAGGCTGTGTATGTCAATTATACTTCAATAAGGCTGTTTTAAAAAATAAATACATACAGGTTACTTTAATTTTGACACCTTGAGAGAAGTAAGTATTCAGTTATCCAGGAAGATCTCCACCTGTCATTTTCACGCAGTTAAGTCTTTCTATAGTTAATTCTTAATTTTACTTTATTTACTGTATGTTACTGTATATTGTATTTTATTATTATATACTTTACTTATAGTATGTTGTACTTGTATTATTGTATATTATTGCATTTTATTTACTGTAGCCTTTTATTTAAAGGGAAAAGGACGAAAGTGTCTCCTTTGCCAGCTGAAAAATTTTATGGGCTTCAATTCCTTGTAATTTATTTCAAAGACCACCAAAAAATACCTAATGTGAGGTAGGGTAGGTTTCCAAGTATATATTATCCAGTCAATTGTGAGTTCATTCTTTTCTTACATGATGTTTTCCCTTATATCAAGAACTAAGGGGCTTCCCTGGTGGCGCAGTGGTTGAGAATCTGCCTGCCAATGCAGGGGACACGGGTTCGAGCCCTGGTCTGGGAAGATCCCACATGCCACGGAGCAACTGGTCCCGTGAGCCACAATTACTGAGCCTGCGCATCTGGAGCCTGTGCTCTGCAGGAAGAGAGGCCGTGATAGTGAGAGGCCCGCGCACCGCGATGAAGAGTGGCCCCCGCTTGCCACAACTGGAGAAAGCCCTCGCACAGAAATGAAGACCCAACACAGCCATAAATAAATAAAAATTAAAAAAAAAAAACAAAAAACTAAGATTTCCTAATGCCATTTGTGGCAACATGGATGCAACTAGAGATGATCATACTAAGTGGAGTAAGTCAGAAAGAGAAAGACAAATATCATATGATATCACTTATGTGTGGAATCTAAAATATGGCACAAATGAACCTATCTACAAAACAGAAACAGACTCACAGACATAGAGAACAGACTTGTGGTTGCCAAGGGGGAGGGGGGGAGGGAAAGGGACGGACTGGGAGTCTGGGGTTAGTAGATGCAAACTATTACATGTAGAATGGATAAACAACAAGGTCCTACTGTACAGCACAGGGAACTATATTCAATATCCTGTAATAAACCATAATGGAAAAGAATATAAAAAGAGAATGCATATATGTGTATAACTGAGTCACTTTGTTGTACAGCAGAGATGGGCACAACACTGTAAATCAACTATACTTCAATTAAAAAAAAAATTGAAAAAGAACTAAGATTTCTTTCCCAAAAGAAACTCCAAAGCACAAATGGTGAATCAGAAATACTCTAAAATCTTCTCTGTTCCACAGAAGGTACTGTAAGTGATACAATGATGAAAAAATTGTGTCTTCATATTTAGAGTTTTCTCTTACCCATCAATTTGTTGACATTTTGTTTCTGTAGATGGCCAATGAAGTGCCATTTGATCTCAGGACACGAAGACAGAATCTGAAGAGAAAGAAGTGACCATGTTTGACTTAGACTGTGTGGAGGCCTTGCCTGCTCACATACCTTGCACGCTGCCTTCTGACCTTTCCCGTTTATGCAATAAACCACTACTGTCATCTTTGGTCAGGCTCCTAAGGATACTTAGAGAAAAACTGAAGGCTTCTGTTCCGTTTCTCTTCCTTGTTCCTATCAACTCTCTCCTTCTTTCAGATATTGCCCATTAAGAATGAACTGATTAAAGCTTTCAAATCTCAAAAGGATCCAAGATCACAGCAAGCTCCTAAAAATCACCATTTTCAAAAAGCCACAAAGGAGAAAACTATGTAGAGAAAGCCCTCGCGCAGAAACGAAGACCCAACACCACCATAAATAAATAAATTAATTAATTAATTAAAAAAGGAGAAAACTATGGTCTTAAGAAAGAAAGAAAATCTAGATGAGAAATGTTTAGGGCTCAGGGTGAACACAGACATTTCTACCGCCAGCCCAACCTCCTGCTCTAAAACTCAACCACCGAAGTGGGTCTAATTTTCAACTGAGCAGCCAAGATTGAGATACAAACTAAAGAATTCAGATTCCACTTACTTTAGGATTTGATGCTTTTTCAAGCAGTTCCTGAACCTAGAGGGTAAAAACAGAACAAGTCAGAAGCCTGGCATACGTGACTCTTCCGAGGGCAGTGTGGAAAAGGGCTCTTACATAGTTCTCCCCGAAAGTGCGCTGCCCGTGACTGTAGGCCTCGATCACCATGTCTGCAGGTTTGGTTTTGCTGACCGCTACTAGCCGGGGCTGGATGGCTGGGAGTTCCTGCCAAGAGGAAAAGACCCAGATGAATCAATGGTTGGGAATATTATCCCAATAAGCCCTGTAGGACACCCTGTAGAAGAGACTGGCAGAGATCTTGTAACTTGGCATTCTGTAGGATCCATTATTCCAATACTGCAGGGAGATCAGTATCAAATGATGCTGATCAAATGTCTTTTGTACGCGTGGCATCTGACTCTAATACGCTAGCTACCTTAACACCTAGCAGGAGACCTTTCTCTCTCAGGAGAGCTGGGCAGGTAAGAAAGAGCAGGATTTCCGTAAAGCCTGGTCTTGGACCGAAAGCATCAGCATCACCTGGGTCCTGGTCCAGACCCACTGGATCTGAATCTCAGTCTGGAGTCTGAGAATCTCCTTTAAATCAAGCTCTCCGGATGAGCCTCTTGCATGCCAAGGTTGGAGGTTTAAGAATCACTTTGTCAAGAGAAGGCATTGCTCTCTGACTAGAAGGGAGGCCACTTGTGGCTTCTGAAACCCCGAGGTCAACAGTTTTGGAAACTCATCTGGGTCCTGGTGTAATTATCCATATTGCCCACAGGCACTCTCAAAAGCTGCCTGCTTAGGGCAACTCTGTAACTTATTGTACAATCTAATCAAGAACCGGCGGCAGAACTGAGGCAAGGGCACAGAAGGCTCTGGACTCAGGATTAGACCTATCTGACCCCGTCATGGCCGTTACATAAAGAACACGGCTTCCCTGGACTCTGCTGCAACCAAATCCACACAGGGAAGAGATTCACCTATCCCCATATGGCTCAGTTTTCATGTACCCCATCACCCTCTGGAATTTTTACAGAATCACAGAGTTCTCAAAGGGCCTAAAAAGTTACACTGATTAGCAAAGAGTTTCCCCTTCCTTCTGGGGGCTGCACTGCCAACCTTTTATGAGACCATGTCATAACTGCTAGGATTATGTTGATGAATTGACAGTTTCTAGAGAAAAAAGTGGAATAGGCAGCCCATCTGCCTGAGAGTTATGCTGGGAGCACCCCCTAGTGTGATTATTTCTTAGGGGAATCTCTAGCTTTTTCTTGGAGAATCACAAAAAATTAATGCTGGAAGGGAGCTTAGAGCTTTCCATTGCCTGTACATATGAGGAAACTGACAGCCCGAGGAGTTAGTTAAGTGACTTGTTCAAGGTAACGTCTAAGTAACAGCCAAGTAAAGGCTACACTAATACAGGTCTTCTGTCTCCAGGCCACCATTCTGAGCTCTAACACCATAAATGCTTGATCAGAGAAAACTCTGACCTCTCTATTCAAGCCTGTCTCACTCCACACCATTCAGCTTAAACTTGCACTGAGGGGGAAGATATTGACCTTTGGTTTAGTGAACTTCCAACAAGAGAGGAAATATAGATAACGAAAAAAAAAAAAATCTCCCCGTAAACTGCTTGGGATTGGAGGTCAGTTCCCTCCTGCCCCAAACGCGCAAGTGCAGCTCTGGTGCCTCCCTCCCAAGTCGCGCCAATCCACCCTGCCCTGCGCCAGCGAGGGGGGTGGGGGGACTGACATTTACTGAGCATCTACTAGCTGAGGCGCTGCCACACACGTGACCTCCGGCAGACCTGGCCTCCTTTGGCTGCTCTGGTCGTGGACGTCTTCTCCTGCAGCCTGTGGGCTCAGGCCTGGCCCCTCTCCCATCCGCCAAGGCTGCTGACCCCTAACACGAAGCGGGATGGACAACGATCGCGCTGCCTGGAGACTGGTCATTTTCCCGGGATACCGACCCCTTCTGCTCCGACCAAGCCAACCTCCAGAAAACCTGACGGAAGCTGAGGAACCCCTTCGCTAGCCTTCTGGGGGCTCTGCAACCCGCGCCTATGCCAAGGCGGCGGGCAGGTCCCGCCCCTCCGGGAGACCCCTCTGCGTCACTGTGACGACCCATTCACGCGCAGGTGTTCCCCCCCACCACCCCGCCTCAAAGCGGCCGCCCACCGTCACCACGCGGTCCCCTTCCTCACCCGCGGCCGCCGCGTCACCGCTTGCTGCACGCGCTCGTTCACCGCCCTCAGGGCGAAGCCGACCCCCATCTCCGCCGACATGCTGACAGCTCTCCACATCCCCCAGGGACTAACGTCGAGCCCGGACCCCGAGCTCCCCGGGCTGAGACCCCTTCCGGTCCCGCCCAGCTCACGTCTCCGTGTGCCCAATCACCGCTCACCACCGAGTCGTCTCAGCCAATCGTCAGCACGGGGCGGGACGGGGACGGTGCGGCCGGCGGCCCCGGCCCCGACCCCTCAGCGGCGCCATCTTGAGGAGGTCGCCGCGGAAGCCCGGCGGGGCTCCTGGGTGCGGAGGCGCTGCTGGCGTCGTTCCCGGGCCGCGGGGCGGGCCTTCCGCGTCCGCCGTCTCTGCCGCCCCCGTGGAACCGAAGGGACGCAGAAGACGTGGCCTGTTCCCGAGGTCCTCTTCCCGGGGTCCTTTGCTCGCGGATCAGCAGGAGAAGCTGCTGGGGCTGGAGACATGTCTTTTATCTCAGATGATTCTCGAGAGGAACCGTTAAGAGATACAAAAGAAAACAGCAAAGAACGTGGCAGGATTCAAATGTACCGTTATTTTCCTCTGGTCTTCCTTTAGCCCAGTACTGCCCAGTGTAAGACACATATGTAATTTAAAGTTTTCTAATAGGCACATTAAAAAAAATACATTTTATATAGCCCAATATATCCAGAGTAAGGTTTCAATATGTAACCAATAGAAAAACTTAATGAGATCTTTGAATTCTTACTGTATTGATACTTAATTTACAAAACCCGGTGTGTAGTTTGGACGACAAGCCTCAACTCGGACTGTCCACACCGCAGTCCCCCCGGTGGCAGGTGCCGCCTTCTGGGAGGAGAGCACAGGCAGCTTTAGACAGGCCAGCCTGGGCTCCGCACACATTCAGCCCAGTTCTTGAGTCTCCTATGTGTGCAGCTCTGGGCCATGTGAAGATCACAAACAGGATGAGGAGCCAAACGATACAAAGATTAGCGCAGTAAAATACTAAGTTTAATAGTCGGATGGTGAAACGGTAGGTGCTGAGGCAAGTAGAGATGGATTTTGTTGCGGAAAACATTCTTGGCTGTACTGCTGTACTGTTAAAAGACTCTCAAGCATTAATTCAGCTTCATGAATGAGATGCTATTACGTTGGAGAAAGGGCTAAAGTTTGCTCTCCGTGTTGTCTTGAGGTGACTGGGCTTACTTCGAGCCTTCTGGAGAGAAAGGGCAACGTTCGTACTTTGTTCTCTCACCGTCTTCCCAGACCCTGGGAACTGAGATAGAATTTCACATGTCTGCTCTGGGAAAATCACTTTGAGCAGAACCTAGGGTCTTTGTCATCAAGCACTTCTTTTGGGGAAGTTTCCATCTACCAGGAACACAAAACTGGGTTATCTGTAAACTAGGGTTGCAATAATTGTGTTCAAGTAAAATGTCTCTGGACTTGATAATTTCTACTCCTGCCAAAGTGATAAAGATTAAAAACTGACTTAGACTAGCCCTTCATGGTGTGAATATACTAATAGATGCTTGTGGTAGAGGTGCAAGGGTGGAAGGTGCCAGCCAGCAGTCAGTGGTGGAAGGAACAAAAGGATTACAGTGATGGGGGTCATGGTGAAGGGCTGTATAGCGGAGGGATTGGGTGAGCATGACATACTTAAACGGATATGCTATTTAGAAAACATTTTAAAAACCATAAATACTTAACTAAGGGATGTATAATCCAGGTGATAGCTATGACAATAAGTAGAAGTACCTTCATTTAATAGGTCAGGTCATTTCTTTGAATTACAAGGTCAACCTCCCCACCCCAATGGTGTATGTGAGAGTGGCTCCCCAAAAAGTATCAGAAGAGTGATTTAAGCTTTCGGGTTAATAAGGATAGTGGTGGCAAGATTGGGTGGTGGTGGGCATAGGGCTGACACAAGTTGAATCTTGGTTTCATCACTAAACTGTGATCTTGGACAAGTAACTGAACTTCTCAGTTTTTCATTTATAAAATGGAGTCAGTCAATATCTCCTTCAGACTTGCAGTAAGGATCAATCAAGGTAACATGTGACAAACCCTTAGCAGAATGCTCCCCAAAGCAAGTGTTCAATGAACACTAGTCCCTCCAATAGTCAACATTTATTGAGATGTTTTCTCTGTAAAGGAACCAGGGGAGACCAAGATGAGTAGGACAGGATTTATTGTGGATTCACTTCTAAGATACTATTCATCTCTAACATTCTATGACCTTATAAAAATGGAAATAAAGGCAAAAAGATCATGGGGACCCCAGTCTCATTATCATTTCCCATTTTCCAATTTTTTCTTTTAACGTCTTAGCTGTGCTTTTGAATGAATTTTATTCCACTTTTTCCTCCTTATTTTCTTTTTTAGTTTCTTCCTCTTCCTGGGACATCAACCATCTAATTTAACCTTTCTTCCTTCCATACTACTTAATCCTTGAAAAATGCAAGTCTGAAATCACCTCATCACTAGTAATTGTCTTTAAATTGCTTCAACAGTTTGCAAGGACAAAGAAAAAAAGAGATTAGAAAGCCAAATACCCAGAGGAACCGGTTTCATAAACAATTTAATAAAAATCTAGTATACTTACTCACCATAAATGCCATCAAACTTTTAAAATATTCACCTCTGTAGTCTAAGGCCCTGAATTATGAGAAAAATATTTATGGATTTTAAAATTATTTCCTTTAGGGAATCCCCTGGCGGTCCAGTGGTTAGGACTCTGCACTTTCACTGCTGAGGGCCTGGGTTTCATCCCTGTCAGGGAATTAAGATCCCACAAGCTGCGCAGTGTGGCCAAAAAAACAAAACAAAACAAAAGTTTCCTTTTGAGTTTACTGTGATTCAGGGGGATTAAAAAAAAAAGATAAAATAATAAAAAATACTGTTGCCTGGTTACTTGGCTCTGAAGAGAAATGGAAATATAATGCCCATGTTCCGGTTTAAATGAATTCAGGTAGAGAAGCCATGACAGCAATCCCTTAGCAAACATGCTGTCACATTTGGCTTTTGAAATGTCAATATAGATTCTAGAACCCTAGACCTGGGGAGGACCTTTAGAGATCATTTGATCCTTCATATAGAGAGGATGACATTTAAACCATCCCAAACAGCACAGAATCTCCCCAAGACCATCAGAGAAGAAAATGTTATCTGTGATAATCCCTGGATTTATTTTCTATTTGCAGATAACCACTTCTCCCTATTTCAAATTTTAGCCAGTCTTAAAGTAAAATCTTTCAAAATGCTCTATTCTGCGAGCCCATTTCCTCTTCTTTGGTCTCTGAGGAGCTAGAATATCTAGCTGACCATGATGCAACCTTTTTTTTTTTTTGGCTGCGCCGTGAGGCGGGCGGGATCTTAGTTCCCTGACCAGGGATCGAACCCGTGCCCCCTGCAGTGGAAGTGTGGAGTCTTAACCACTGGACTACCAGGGAAATCCTGCAACTTTCTAAAAAAAATTGAAGTATAGTTGATGGACAATATTATACGTTACAGGTGCACAATATAGTGATTCAGTTTTTAAAGGTTATGCTCCATTTATGGCTATTTTAAAATATTGGCTATATTCCCTGTGTTGTACAATGATGCAAGTTTTATAAATGTGAAGTTGCTAAACTCCCCTTCTGCCTTTTCTGGGGTCAACCCATGAGATTTAGTTTTTAACTACTTTTTTTCTTTTGGTTTTAACATTTTGTTTTCTTTCTAGCCTCTACAAGTCTTTTTTTTTTTTTTTTTAAATTGGAGCCCAGAACTGGGCAATTCATTTCAACAGGGCCAAACTGGCTAATTTTCTACCTATCTACTGCATTGCTGGAAGTACGAATTCTCAATACTGCGTTTGCTGAATTGCAGTGTTGTTCCCTTCTTCCTCTATGTGCTATCCTACCTGTAATCTTATTCCATGTTATCACATCTGTTTGATTTCCCACTTAGTTACCTGTGTTTTCTAGCCTGTTTTTCCAGATGACTGAAAATAAGTTATTTTTGAACACTTATGCACTGTGCTAACCCCTTCACATGCGTTTTCATTTCATCCACTCAACCCATTTTATAGATGAAGAAACTGAGGCTCAGACAGGTTGAAGAATTTATTTAAGACCATACATCTAAGAAGTGGTAGAGAAGGGATTTGAATCTTGGCAGTCTAACTCTAGAAACTACATTCTTAATTTACCTATTCAATTGTAAATTCATAGTATTTGTGTTGGGCTCTCCAACCAACAGAGAAAGTTTGGGAGCACCATTGAAAAACCTGAGAAAGCATGGGCTAGGGTTGCCAGATTTAGCAAATAAAAATACAGTTGATCCTTGAACAATGCAGGTGTTAGAGGCACTGACCCCGGCTGGCATCGACGAAAATCTGCCTGTAACTTTATAGCAGGCCCTCGTATCTGTGGTTCTGCATCTGTGAAGCCAACCAACCGCAGATTGAATAGTCCTGTAGTATGTGTTTATTGAAAAAAATCCGTGTAAAAGTGGACCCGTGTTGTTCAAGGGTCAACTGTTCAGGATGCTCAATTAAATGTGAATTTCATATAAACAACGAATACTTTTTTAGTATGTCTCATGCAATATTTGGGACATACTTATACTAAAAATTATTCGTTGTTTATATGAAAATCACATTTAACTGGGCATCCTGTATTTTATTCGGCAACTCTAGGCTGGGCAGATTTCCCAGATAGAGACTGCGACTTTCTTACCGAATTGATATCAAAATGAATTTTGGGTCAATTGAAAGTACCTCTGCTCTTTTGGAGCAGAATTGCAGCAGTGTATGGAGTATTTTACGATAAATCTCCGTAGCACCTACCAAGAATTATGCCATTTTCACAAATAAGCTGTTTATTATTTCTACATTGATAATGGGAATAGATATTCATCTGAATATATGTTTGGGGCTCGACTTAACTTACTAGGCAGAAATGTTTTTATCTCTTTTTATCACCTAACCTAATTTTAGCTATTGCTAAATTTCACTGTAATTAAAAAAAAAATACAAAGACTCATTTTATTTAGCAAGATTGAAAATAAAACTAAGACATCAAATCACACCTTTAGAGTTGTCCAAAACAGTTCTTCCATCTATCAGTCCAAGGCAATTAATCCAGCATATCATTTGTAGAGTGATTAATATAACAACAATCATTTCTCAGTTACAAAGGGGGTCATTCAGTCCTCGGGGCTCTTTGCAAGTAGAATTAGTTTTGACTATTCAATCACCAGCTTGCACAAAAGCAGAAATAGAGAGGAACGGAAATAGAAACACAAAATGATTGGCTATTACCTCTTTTAAAAGGAAACACCAGAAATAGTGGCTAGAACCCTACTGAATAGAACTAAAGAAGCAGTGGTTAAGTCCATAGATGCAGAGTGACCACTAGTCAGGATACAACTTATCCTCGATCAAACTTAAATAGGTAAGTCAGTAAATAGGAAGATCTTACTTTCACTGTTTATAAATGGTGAAGTTATCTGTGTTGAAAGATAGAGACCCATAGAGACTGCAACAGATCATTTATAAAACATCTACTTTTTTCGGATCAATACAGTCGGCCCTTTGTATCTGTGGATGTGGAACCCGCGGATACAGAGGCAGCTGTACTGGGCCATTTTATATAAGGGACTTGAGCATCCACGGCTTTTGGTATGGGGGGGGGGGAGGAGTGTCCTGGAACCAGTCCACCGCGGATGCCGAGGGATGACTATATTGCTAAAATTCTTTCAGTGATTTTTTTTCCTCTCTCAACTTAATATGATCGCAGATCCCTCCAAATTTATTTTAGTCATATAAAAATTAACAAACTGTGGCTTCCTTTCAAATATTCTGTCCTGATATTAAAAAAGTGATTAAAAACAGTACTGAATATAGATCACTTCTGCAAAGTTTAATGAGTGAGAAACATTCAACCAAGGTGATTTTTCCTTGGGAAGTCCTACAAAAACTGACTTTTATAAACAGTTCCTTATTTTGATAGAGGTTCCATTTATCAATAGCAGCCATGACTTTACTGCCTACAAAATTGCAGGCTGTCACAGTTTACATGTTTAGAATTCAAATGTTTTCACATCAGGTTTTCTAGTAAGTGTTACAGAAACGAAGTCACACAGACAGATTGGTTAGTTGTCCCAAGCTAAGGAAACAGCCCATTTCCATGATATTCCTATTCAGGCAGGTACAGACAACATTGGAGTTAAACGAATGGGTACTACAACAGTTATATTTTTTGCTTAAAGAAGAAGTGACATTGACATTGAAGGGGGGTAGGTGTAGCAGGACTTCACCGAGGCTCCTTTGTGATCTAGTGCAAGGGACAAGCCATCACAGGATGCTAGTATTAGAAGTTCCGGTTAAGAATCTGAGCAAGCTTGCTATTCAGAGAGGCTGAGATGTCCTTGCTGCGTATTCCACTGGAGAGGAGTAGTGTTTTCTGAGGCTTAGGCAGCCGGTCTCAGAGCAGAGGAGCCGACAGACATGTAAATCAGGGATGCTGGATGTGACATGGTACTCCTAACAAGTGATTAATGGCACTGAAATGGGAGGAGGGTGAGTGTATCTTAATGACGGATACCTTATGTTGGTCTTAGACTAACTGCCTTCTGCAAGGCCTTCTGAGCACATTAAAATCCATCACTCCCAGGAACATTTGGCTGCCTGCACAAAGTGTGACCAGGAATGGTGGTTTGAGAATTCTAAGTCCCACAGATTAGAACAGAGAAGGGCAACATTTAAATTAAGAGGGGTTAACCCTTTGTGTATTCCTAGGCCGGCTGAATGCTCCCCCAACTCCCGACAAGCCTGGTGCTACTTAGAAGCAAGGTAGCCCGACTTTTGGGGCCATTCGATTAATCAGAAGTCTGGGCGTGGGATCAAAAATGAGATGGAAATCTGTGCCAGAAAGTATCATTTGTAGTTTCACCGAGAAAAGAGGGGTACAGTGGGAGTTCTTCTTGGAGGGGGGCAGCTAATAACAAATCCTCAGCCAGGGCTTGTGGTGGATGATACCAACAGGCTTGCAAGTTCACTCCAGACAGCTGCCCTGCACTTAGTGACCTGGTACCCACTCCTGCCCCCAACTCCAACTTCAGGACACAAGAAAACCTTTTTTTCATGTTTGTGTTCCCCCCATCCAAATCTCCCAATTAGTAACGAAAAAACATTTGAGTGGATTCTGATGCAGCCCTTCTGACCCAGGGACTAGGGCATGAACTCGTACCCACACAGCTGTCTCTGGAGATTTAACACTCGGTGTGACCCCTGAAGCCCTGGATTTAAAGACATCGGCCGTTTAGCGAATGGGCTCCCCCTTATCACTACATCAGACAGACCCCAGCACAAGTCACAGGCGCTGAGAGTGGGGAATCTTTTGGACGAGCCCTTCTTCCTCCCCAAGAGGAGGTCTTCAACCGTAGGATCCCCACAGCAATGAAAAGACACTTGATCTCAAGGAACGCACACAATTTGCCAAGCAGGTACCACAGTGGCTAACAGATAGCACAGTCCCACTTCAGCAGCTTTGAAGACAACTGAGTTCTTCATTCCTGTCTTCTTGATGCTGAGTGGAACCAACGAACAAGTTAAGAGGAGAAAAAAACCAAATCACAGAATAGGTGAAAAGTTTTAAAAAGAATTGTGTGGTGGTGGCCAAACCCTGACCCTGGAAATGTAGTCAGAAGCCACCACGCTTTCAGCCCTGGGGCAAGGAGGGTGGTGTGTAGAAAAGCTTGCAAAACCTAGCACCAGCTCTTCCTTACCAGGGCTCTAGAGAGCGGGCCTCGGCAGTAACTCACGGGCTCACGGCCAGGAGCGCCGGGAAAGCCAACATCCACCGCAGCCGTTTCTCCACAGCTCTGCTGGCAAACTTGCAAGCACGTATTTGCTCGGTAGCTGGGCCTCACCCACGGGCATCTCCCACCTCGGAGGCACGATGAGAACACTGGACTGCCTTTCCCCAAATAAGGGCAGTCTGATCGGAGGCGACACCCTGCATTTCTCCCACTTCTTATTAATAGCATCCCTAATTAAGCCAGCTTCAGAAGGGCGAAAATCAGTGCCTGGAGGTCAAAGGTCTAACCCATGGTTTCCAAATCTTAACAGAAGTCACATACCTACTTACCTGAAGAAAACCCCAATTCATCAGTCCCTGCCCCCGCTTCCCAGGAAGGGGAATAGATTTAAGTCCGTTTCTTCTTTTTTCACCACAGTACGTGGAAGAGAGTCAAAGAAGGTAGTGTGGAAGGGAGCGGCATCCTGGTTCATCATTAAAAAATAAAGATCTCTTTGAGTGTCATGTGCGGCTGTGGACAGACATTCAGTTCTCCTCCGCGTCCGCCTCCGAGGGCTCCTCTTCTAAGCCAAAGCTCGGCTTGTCAACTAGCGCCTCCAAGTGCTTGCCCAGGCTGCCCGGAGAGTCCACGAACATGTCAGGGATGTCTTTGCCAAAGTAAATCTTGCTGTTGGAAGCGATGGCCTTGTACTTCATCAGCTGCAAATACTCAGGGGTCAGCTTCAGCTGGAAGAAAAATGAGGAAGGAAGACTCTGGTGGGGCCAGATTAGGGAAAAGTCTGGGCGGCATCCCTTTACTTTCGCGAGGAGAGGGTCTCCGTGAGAACCACGCCCCCCTGCTCCTCTTCCTGGTCTCACTGCTACATTAGTAACCGCGAAACCCCTTCTCTGGGAGAGAGTAATCTCAGGTCCTCAAGGTGAGAACTGCGAGAGTTTCAGGAGTTTCTCTGTTTACCAGCAAAATTAAACTTCTCTCAGGGTCCAGCTAAGGGAAAAGGGAAGGCGCTGGCCCACACGGCACAGGAGTCCTCACTCCCGACCACGAGGGGCTGGGGCAGGCGCAGTGTTCTTACAACCACCCGGCAACTCTCAAGCCGGGCACACGCCCTCTGGCGGCCAGGCGGCGCTGGGCCTTTACCTTGTTTGCTTCGGCTATTTTCAGGGCAGTGTAGCACTCAGCGTCCGCCTTGGCCTTCTCCCGGGCCAGAAACGCAGCATCTTAAGGGAAGAGCGCAGTGAAGTGAAGCGCAGCGGCTATCAGAAGGCAAGTCCCCGCAACGTTCCCCGACCGCCTCCGTGACCCTGGGCACACTGCTCTGGCTTCTCTGTGCTCTGATTTCCTCATTTATGAAACTGGGCAAAAGGCATTTTTTTCCTGTTTCACAAGTGGTTGTGAAAATCGACCAAGATGAAAGAGTGCTCTGACAGCATCTCCCGGTGCTGGGGACTAGCCAACCCTGAGCAAGTCTGCTGCTGTGCCCGACAGTGTGTTTTCTGACAGCATCGTGGAGAAAGGTGCTGCGGCCCGGAGACACGTCCTCTTTCGAGCCGCTTACTCCTGCTGTGGCCTGTGAGGAGACGGGCGGGACCCGCCTCAATCTCCAGTCTCTGAGCTCTCCACCCCGGCCCCCTCCCCTCCTATTACACGGCAAGAGCAAGGGAAGCCCGAAGAAGGCTCCGGATAAGGCCCAAGGTGGATCTGCCCTGAAACCGACTACCATAAGCAAAACAGTTCAGTCCCTCTCCAACTTCAGCTCCCTTTTCATTTCCATCAATCATTTCAGAAAGGCTCTAATTAGCAGCGCTTAAGCTGGCACAACTTGAAGGGCATGCCGTGCCGTGGTCCAGGCTAACACCTGTTTGGACTAAGACCCATTTAAACTTCTACTTTGCAATCTGCTTCCTTAATCTGCTCAGACCAGCTTTCGGTCAAGCTGACGCAAAATTTTTGATGTTTACTCCCTGGCCTTGGGAATGAGGCCAGCCTTGCATGGGCAACATCTGTAGCAAAAGCCTGGGAAGCAAGGGGGGACTGGGGGTGGGTTCTCACTGCACAGCCTCAGCAGGGCCCTGGGCGGTGGAAGCCTACAGGCCGGCTGGGGTGCATGCGGCCGACTCGACTGGCCTTAGCGCCTGGTGACCTGCGTTTGTAAGAAATAAAAATGTGCTGTTCAGCTAAGAGCTCCCCAGTGAGGAGCCGCTGACCCGTAAAAGCCTAACTGGCTCCTCCACGGGCACCTGCAAAGCCCGAGAGGCCCCATCGTGAGTACAACTGGACACAGCACTGTGTAGCCTGAAGCTGGGCCCTGAGGTCTTGTTTTTGGCCTAGAATTTGCTTGATATAAAGGCACCACACGGAGGAGGAGGTGAGTGGTGGGAATGAGGTGAGAGCTGAGGGGCAGGGGACTGAAGGTGAGTGAGATTCAGAGAAGCCGGCGAAGACAACACCTCTCTCCAGCTCGTGGTGTCGGTATTGCAAGGTGTCTTCTTCACACCCAGCTTAACATCCACAGGGACCCTGAGAGGCCAAAACTATGGTGTTCACGGGCTTCCGAGGAGGGGGGCGGGTAAGGCAGGAGGGAGCGAGCTGCTGTCTGGACCTAGCTTCTTGGTTTACTTCCAATGCCAGACTGTGAGCGCAAGACAGCAGGGACCACGTGATTTCCCTTTTTCTTAAGCCTGGCAGAAGAGTTCTGATGGCACCCAACTAAAATCTGATGAATGACTGAATCTCTCAAGTGGAAAGTTAATGCCAGCCTGGACCGAATCTCCTCAAAACTCGAGTCAGAGCACAGAGAACAAGGGATGTTCCAAAGAAATCATAACATCTGAGAACAGAGGTTACAGAGCAAAGGAAATGACTCTCCCACCCCCTGGCCACAGAGAGGGGTCTGAGGAAAAGGCAGGGGGGAATTTCACTCTTGCTCACCTTCGATTTCCGAAATTCTCTTCTCTGTCTCCTTCTCCATCACCTTCTGCCCATAGGTGATTTCTGCCACCTGAGCCACTTTCTCTGCCTCTATATTAATGAAGTTGAGAAAAGGCTTAGAGCTCTGATATTCCCAGAGTTTGACTGCATTGCACCTTTCACCTGATCTGAGGCCCTGATGCAGGGCAGTGGGCGAGCTCGGGGGAAGGGCCACTGGCCCAGAGGCAGCCATGGCAGGGCCCCTCTCCTAAGTCACAGGACATTTCTTCCACAGGAATGCTTTCAGGGTTAAGGTACAGGTTTCCTCCTGCCACTGCACTTTAGGAAGTGGCCAGGGCTGTGGCTGGTCGTCTGGGGCAGTGGTGAAGAACCCGGGTTCGGGGGCAGAGTCCCTGGATTTGAACCCCGTTTCCATCACCTCTCTGCCATGTGACCTTGGGCAGTAATCTAGCCTCTGTGTGCTTCAGCTCAGTGAAAGGAGGTTAAGGATGGTGCCTTCCTCACCCGGCGGGGCTGGGTGTGTGAGGAGCGAGATGATTCACCCGCAAGCCTTTAGAAAAGCCCACGGCTCATAGTAAGGGCCCAATCGGTGTTATTATTATTGTGAATGAAGAATTAACTGGAAGGGCTCCTTTAAGAGATTTGTGGAAACTCAAAACTCATGATCCCTGGCTGCAATCTGACAATTTCAGCTCTGCTTCCGGGGGATGAAGGCCGCCCCTGCGTGTGGCAGGGCTTCGGAGGACCGTGCCCCAGGCTTCCTGAATCTCTCCACCCTCCCCAGCCCCTCTGCCCCGAAAGGGGACCCCAGAAGCACAGTCAGACCAATGAGGGCCTTCTTCCGCTCTGTCTCGGCTTCCTTCTCCACCACCTTCTGCTTCTGGGCTGCAATCAGAAGCTTCGTCTTCTCGCTTTCCCTGAAGGGGAGAAAAATGCACAGCTGTGAGGCCACTGGGGACCAGCTTCTGCGGAGCTTCACTGTGCCCTGGAGAAGACAAGCTGCCCCCGCCCAGGGGGACGCAAGCTGTCATTCCTTCCTCTCTCCTGGCAGGCTCTTTAACATCCCAGGTGAAAGCGGCTCTGCTGCAGGCAGTAACATGGCTTGCCTTCTCCTCCGAAACTCATTGGTAGGAAATAAAGCATAACTGACTTCAGTAAAAGGCACCTGCCTGCCCACTCAATCGCCGCTCCCCGTCTTCTTTGGCATGAGCCGTGAAATACCACACGCCTCCCCACCGCCCCCTCCCCGACCCCCTGAAGAGCATCCCTGCTCTGTCTTCCCGGAGCCCAGGTGAGCGTCCTGACATGCCTGCCCCATCTTCCAGGGTGGTGTGCTGTAACAAATACTCAAGAGGGGATGTCTGGCCCGGCGTCGATCAACCCCGGGATGGGATGAACGGGAGGCGGGGGAGAGCGGTGGATACAGCTGGGGCACCGGGCACACTCACATCAGCTCGTAGTTCCTGCGGATGGCTTCGGGTATGTTGGGCTTTGTCACCCGCACAGCCTGGAGAGGGATAAAAACAGCACCCGATGGGGAGGTGAGGGGCTGAGGGACCAGCTCCCACCGGTCCTTGATCTTCCTGCACAGACAGGACATCCTCTGGAAGAGGGGATGCACCTTCCTCGGGGGTCGGGGGCGGTGGCAGGGCTCCCACCAGGGCGGTGCTTACTTGGATGACGAGCCCGGGGGCCATGGAGGTCAGGTCCTGTTGCAAAGCCAGTTTGAGATTTTCATCAATCTGATCTGGAATCAAGACAGATAGAAAAAGGAGCTGTTACACTTTTCAGGCGGGGAGGAGGGAAGTATGGTGGTAGAGTGCAAGGCAAGACACCGGCTCAAGAATGCACAGGCAAAAGGTCTTCCCAAGGCAGACTGCTCATCAGAGCCTGGATGTCTAAAGACGCCCTGCAAGACTCTCACAGCGGGATGCCCACTCGGTCCGCTACGTGAGCCAGACGTGAGCGTGTCCTTTCCCTGGGGCCTCAAGAAGACATCAGCCTTGCCCAGAAGGGAACTAAGCTTTACAAGGACAAACAACTCTAGCACATTTTTGGAGTCAGGCAGCAGCCCTTCCCTAGAAACAGCAGCAACAGAAGGTGGCTGCCTGGCTTTCACGAAGAAGGAAGGTGGAATGGCCAAGTTAGGTATTTTGAAAAAGCCAAGCACATTAAATCTAGTAATTTTAGAGGTTTCTAAAAGATAAACAGACTCTGATGTCAAGGAAAGCCCCAAGGAAGACTAATTCCATTAGGAACTCCATCAAATAACACAAGGAGAAAAATGACAATTTACAGTTCTGGAAACGAGCCCAAGTGGTTTGATGTGTTGTTTGCTTTGGTCCTGATTCTCTGTCTGAAACATGACACGTGAGTCATTTCACGGACAAGGGTTGGAAGAGCTGTAACCGATTGTCCCTCTAGCTGTGACCCTAGGAACAGCGGCACCCAGGCTGCCTGCTCTGGCCTGGGCCTTCCCTTCCCTGCCCCCCGCCCATGAGATCCTCAGTAAGATCCTGGAAGATCACCGAGAAAAGGACCCACGAAACCAGGCTGGGACATCTACACGGAACCATCTCCCTTACTGTCAGCTGCCATCTGCTTTAAGTGGCCATTCATGATCCAGGAGCCTTTGAGGAACAGTAAGTCTAACTCCTTGCCTGTCATAGATGCTCAAACTGAGGCCCACAGAGGTTCAGTGATGTGCTCTAGCTAGTCAGGACCCCAAATGAGGAACTTGTTCAATTATTATGCTTTGGTTGTTAGGGTTGAGAACAGTACTTGCTTCAACTGTCATATCGCTAAGCAAGGGGTTTTAATACTTCTACATATCAGATACGTTCCCACCAGCCTCTCAGCACTGAGGGAGAAATGCCCATAAGGGCAGCACCTCACACCTGACACGGGTCTAACAATTTGACGGCTAGAGATAAACATTCCATTCCATATTTTCTATTTTAAATAGGAGACCAACCAAATTTTAAGGGAGATGGCCTGTACCCTCCATAAGTTAATAACACAGCTGTTTATCAGATTAAATTCTATCTGAGTCAAGGCAGAAAACTGTGACCCTGGGCTAGTAACTTTCTAGGAAAATCTGGAAGAAATATTTTGCAAGGTGGTTTACTACCAAAGTAACACCAGTACTAAGTTGTTTATAGGTGATGGTTATGCTGACAGATGCGGATTAAGTTATGTTACTAAGTGAACACAAAGAGGGTCTTCAGACAAACTTCTTAACAAGTACTGGATAATATTTTAATAGAACAGGCAAAGAGGATGCATCAGAGCAAGCAGTGATAAAAACTGCAGTCAAGCTGAAAGTCAGGGCTATGAGTCCTGAGAGGAGGGGACCTGAGAAAAACTTTCCAAATTCAAGGAACAGGATTAGAGACTCGAGTTTCTCCTTTGCAGATGCAAATGGATTTTAAACAAAACAGTGCTTGCTGGCAAGAATGATGTTAAAAAGAAAGATATTTCAAAGCAAACATACTTCCCTAGCTCCTCTGTACAAGAAGTTTTACTTTACTAGGCCGCCAAGTTCATCTGCAAGATAGTGAGAAGTTCTCTAATGCAGAACAATTTCACATTTTAATTCTCTCTACATGGAAATTAGAGCTCTTCTGTCTTTTGTTTCAAATGCTTTGAAACGTTCATTTAATGGCACAAGTTCTAAAACAATGCCTAGAGAGAAAACTAAGGTATTTTATGAAATTCTATCAGTTTGAGGTTAAAAAAAAAAAATCAACAGCAGATTTACTGAATTGTTCTTAACAGCACACTGAATCCAAACCCCACAAGAGAATCCAAAGCCTATAAAGTGAATTTAGATTCATTTTCTTCTGCAGAAAAGTCAAAAGTGCTTCTGATGATTTCCCAAATCTGAAACACAGTGCAAAAGGCTGTTTGCTTAATTAAGACCACTGGTGTCGCCAATGATTCCGCCTCTGTCTACTCTACAGAATGTTCTCACTCAGGGTCCTTTTAATGAAGATTCCTGGGAAAAATCACTGTCCAGTCCTGATGTCAAGAATAGCTGTTACCACTGATGGCAAAGTTCATTTGCTTTTATTTTTTTAATAAATTTATTTATTTTATTTTTGGCTGCATTGGGTCTTCGTTGCTGCGCACGGGCTTTCTCTAGTTGCGGCGAGCGGGGGCTACTCTTCGTTGTGGTGCACGGGCTTCTCATTGCGGTGGCTTCTCTTGTTGCAGAGCACGGGCTCTAGGCGCGCGGGCTTCAGTAGTTGCGACGTGTGCGCCCAGCAGCTGTGGCACGTGGGCTCAGGAGTTGTGGCTCGCAGGCTCTAGAGCGCAGGCTCAGTAGTTGTGGCGCACAGGCTTAGTTGCTCTGCAGCATGTGGGATCTTCCCGGACCAGGGCTCGAACCCGTGTCCCTTGCATTGGCAGGCGGATTCTTAACCACTGTGCCACCAGAGAAGTCCCACGTGGGTCCTTTCTGTTCTAAGCGTTTCCCTATTCCTCTCTACAGGTATAGGGTAAAAACAACAACAACCAAAACCCACAGAGGTTTTAGGAACTTTAAGTAGCTATGGTCCTTGTCCCACTTCTAGAATTAAACGTGACCCTTGCTGTTCTCATCAGCCGGTCCTGGTGCCCTTCATCCAGGGTGGCATGGATGAAGCCAGAAGCCAGAAGCCAGGGGAGGGAGGTCTGAGCTTCAGCTCTGCTACCAGCCAGCTCTGGAACTTTCTCCCTTTGGGCCTTAGTACCCTTATCTTGAAAGGAGGATGCTGGGTAATCTCTAAGGTCCTTCTAGAACTGATCCCTCTTCATTACAGAACGATGTTTAGGGACAGTGGGAACACATTTCCATCCCAGGCCTCTGATTCAGGGCAGGAGCGAGTCCTCTCATCCACTATTACTCCTGTGCCCAACACTCAACCACTCTCACGAGCTTCTTCCACCAGCATCAGCATTTCCCAGGAGTGCCCTGTGTGACCGCCCGCTTCCCGGGCACTGGATCTTCAACACTTCCGGGCCTTTGGTACCCATGCTGCCCTGTGGGCAGCTCAGAAGTAGGCAGCGGGGGAAGCAGGGCTGCTCGAGCAGGTGATCATCACAAGAGACTTTCTTACCGAAGAGCTCGATGTAGACCTCCTGAAGCGTGTGGACACTGCAGAACTGGTTCAGCTCGTGGTGGATCTTGTTGAAGATGAGCGCCTTGTCGTAGTCGGCAGTGTAGTTCTTCACTATGTCATACACTGGGAGGAAGGAGAGATTCAGCATGAGGACGGGCGGGACTCGCCACATCCCCGGACACAGCGGCGGTCCCTTCCCGGGGCGCTGCAGCAGACACGGGGCCG
Source organism: Balaenoptera borealis (assembly GCF_965194805.1). Taxonomy (NCBI): domain Eukaryota; kingdom Metazoa; phylum Chordata; class Mammalia; order Artiodactyla; family Balaenopteridae; genus Balaenoptera; species Balaenoptera borealis. Next base: position 7,884,098 of record NC_138880.1, read on the forward strand.
GTGGCGGGGCGGGGGGAGTGGGCCGCGGGGGAGGGGCTGGGCTGGGGGAGGGGCACGGCGAGCACACACCTGCGTGTGGGACCAGGAAGTTCACCACCTCGATTCTGTCGAAGTAGATCATCACACCACCGCTGTCGGAAGAGGCATGGACACAGCAGTCAGGGCTAAGCTCTGGAATATGGTGCCCCTCCTAGGGGGCAGCGGCAGGTGTGTGACTCGACGGGAAAGGAGGAGAGTTCACGGGGGCGGTGGGGTGGGGGGCGGTGAGAGGTCAGAGGCAGGAGGCTCTCCAGGCAGGAGTCCTTCCGAGCCGCTAGTGAGAACACAACCTCGCGAGAAATCACACCTCCTAAAAATACCTCCGCGAAGAGAAAAACGAAACTTTGGCGGTAAGACAAGAGTAGTTCATCTCCTTTGAATCTGCAGTGCCTTTTGATTAAAGCAATCAATCGAAAGGAAGAGACTAAAGAAGGTAACGGAGTTCTCAGAACTTAAAAATGTGGGGTTTTATGGTCACTGTTTCTCACTTGGTTTTCACCATCACTTCAGTTCAGCCCTCCCCGCCCCTGACATTCATTAGAAAACAATTTCAAACATACAGAAAAGCTGAAAGAATAGTACAACTAACACTCATATATCAACACCTAAATTTAACAATTGTTAACATTTTACCTATTGATTGATCTACTTTTTTTTTTTTTTGCTGAACATTTCAAAGCAAGCTGCGGTCAGGATACCTTAGCCCTTAACACCTGTCAAGCATCCTAAGAATAATGACAGTCTCCTACAGAGTCACAATACCATTCCCAAACCTAAGGAAATTAGCAATAATTCCTTACCATCTAATACCCAGTCTTTCTCCAAATTTCCCCAGAAGCTCCTGTCATGGACTGAATTGTGTGCTCTCCAAAATCCGTATGCTGAAACTCTAATCCCCAATGTGACTGCATTTGGAAGCAGGGCCTTTACAGGGGTAATTAAGGGTAAATGAGGTTATAATGGTGGGGCCCTGATCTGACTGGACTGGTAAAGGAAAGAAGAAAGAGACACCAGAGATCTTTTTCTCTCTCCACACGTGCATAGAGGAAAGGCCATGTGAGGACACAGCAAAGTAGCCACTTGCAGGCCAGGAACCAACCTTGCTGCCACCTTGACCTTGGACTTTGAGCTTCTAGAACCGTGAGAAAATAAATGTCTGTTGTTTAAGCCACCCAGTCTGTGGTATTCTGTTATGGCAGCCCAAAATGACTAACGCAGTTTCTGTAATGTCTTTAATAGCTGTTATTTTGGAACCATGTTCTAAGCAAGGTTCACCACGTTACATTTGCTTATATCTTTACGTCTCCTTTTTGACGCAAGGCCCCTCCAGATACAATGACTTTGTGATGAAATTGGGCCAGTCATTCTGTGGGATGTTCTGATTCTGTATTTGTCCGAGTGTTTTCTTGTGGTGTGGTTTACTTTGTTACTCTGTCCCTGTTCAGACCTTCCTGACTTTTCAACCAGACCACCGTATTGGTTTTCTCTTTGAATTTCCTGCCCCTGAGTTCTCCCCGCTACCACCTTTCCAACATTCTCCATAGCTAGTTCTGCTAAAGTTATCCTCCTCTAGCAAGTTATTTATGTGCTAAAAGCCTTTATCATGGCATTCAAGGCCCTTCCAAACTTGTCTCCCTTCTGTGATTTTCTCTACTGCATTCCACCACCTACTCAACTCAGAACATAGGGAGCTTGGGGACAAAGAACTTGGTGAAACCACCAAGGGGTACGTCCCTTTTCACTGTCTCTTACTGTAGCCAGCCAGATGGCCTTGCCTCTTATGTGGGCTTCACAGCTTTATTCTGGGCACCTTACCTTGTCCCACAAGGTACATTCTTCACCTCATCTGTCTGGAGTGTGGTCTGGAATTAGGGGAGACATAAGATGCTGTAAGGTGAGCAGTGACAAACAAAGTGAGTTCTTTTGGGAAACCCAAATAGCCTTGCCCTTGAATACTTATTTGGGTTAAACTTTGCCTCTGTGAAACGTGAATACCCCCACTGAATCCTCCTCACTTACAGAGTGTGAGACTAAACCAAGCAAAGGTACCCACCCTGCTTCCCTGTAAATGAACCACCACATGAACAAGCTGAGCAATGATGGTTTAGTGAAAAAGACCCTGGATTAGGAGTCCTAAGACCCGTGTTTACTTCCATTTCTTCCATTTACTAGTCTTGAAACAGCAGATTCTTTATTTAACCTCATAGCCTCTAAAACCTGCTCGACCCATTCTCAGGATTATTGTGAGACTCAGATGAGATAATGTGCATGAATGCACTTTGAAAACCATCAAGCACAGTAAATGGCAGAAGAAACCTACAGGGCAAATGCTGATGAGGTATCCCAGGATATTTTTCTGGGTTAGTTTAAAAGTCATTCTCTGAATCTTCCTATTCCTCTTAGCTGGATATACTTCAAAGATGACTAGTCTAACTTAGCCTGGCTTTGGGTCTGTCATAACTAATCCTACACCTATTTTAGATGTCATTTCCCTTCTCCAAGTTCACCCCTCCCAATTATGTTCACATCTCTGAAGTTCAAAAAAGAACCAGCAAAATTACCATGTTTTATTTCCATCTATCTTGGTAGCCTGTGGTTTAAAACATACAGATGCACAAACATCCTATTTTTCCTTCTGCGTATTCAGAACAGATTCTTCTCTGGTTTTGTCTTGAAGTGAAGCCATAGTTCCCAGCTGGGAATGACGGGCCAAGGCAATGACCCCGTTCAGCTATTTCAACGATCAAGTAAAACCCCAGAAGTGAATGGCTCACGGGGCCTCATACTTTATATTATATATATGACTTATATGACTTATTCTTAAGTGATTCCTTGAAAAGGCATTATACCCATCCACTCATCCAATGGCTAAATCATTCCAAATCATGCACTAATCACCACCCAAGTCTGCAGTCGTCCAACCCTGCCCCACAAGCCGAGTATACCTGCACAGACTTATAGGATGTGATGAATGGGAGCATGAGATGGAAGCCAGGGCCGCTGGTGGAAGTCAGCAGGGCACCGCCTCTGCAGAGGAGGGAGAGAGAGGCAGGCTTGGTTTAGCAAAGGGGTGTCTGTTACATCAATACTGTTTGGGCCCACTTTCTCTGCAGCCCCATAAACATTTAATATAGAGTGACATGTGCCAGAGCCATGCCCACAGATCCCTTTCTTCCTCTCAGCTTGACCCTAATATTCTAGGAAGCCTGATGCTAAAACCTAAAACTGCTATTCATGCTTTTGCAGTGAGAAAAATGGGCACACAGACAAAGTGGAATAAAGACAGCAGAAGCCCTGGCTATACTTGAGGTAAGAGAGGAGAGCTGTTTTGTCGTATCTGTTGGGCTTGTGGCGATCCACAAGGGCAGTTAAATCCGGTAATACAGTGACCAATTAATGGTACTAGTGTTGGGAGTCCAGTGACACAAAGAACCAAAAGAATAATTTTAAGTACACTTGATAAACCATCTAAATATTTTTTTGGCAGTACAGTTACTTTTCTAATCAAGTTATATGTAAATGGTAATAAAATTAAAAGCCATTTTGGGGGACATAGAAACAGATGGTGGGAAGAAATAATTAAAGGGAGAGGGGAACCCAATCAGATTTCTAGAACTCGCTATTGGCATCCAGAGAAAAAGCATTACGGGGTACATATAAGAAGGCGTTCATAAAGACTTAAAGCAAATAACTTGGTTATGGAGGTTACTCAAAGGAAAGCAACCCAAGATTTATATTAAATGCTTTTTTGCTTTATATTATTTAAGTCACAGATACATTTTTTTTTAAAAAAGAGCAATAAAAATAAAGTGATATAATGGGTTATTGCAAGAACCACTATCCTAGAGCTTGCCTTGATGGATACAAATCAACCTGCAGGCTCTTTCATTTTTCCTGAAATGTTAATTTTAAAGAGTAGGTCCCCATTACATCTCCTCAGGTTGCCATCAAGAACCGGTACTCGTCAGAGGTAAACTTGTGGCACCAAGACGCCCAGAGGGAAGTAGGAGAAAACAATGTTTCAGAGATGATCTTCAAGGAGCATGGTTGCCTTTAGGTTTTCTCTCTAAATCTCTCTACACGTTTATCGATGATCATCCATGGCATCAGACTACTAGGTTTTATATTTACATTTATATATGTATTTACGTGTGTGTGTGTATTCCCCTCTCCATGGTCACTGACACAAAAGCTCAATCTAAAAGACTCCCCTAATCAACAAAATAGAAACACAATTGGCCAGCAGAATCTGTTAAACATTGACTAGGAAAGCCAGTCATTGAACAGGAAGTTGCAAGCAACTCCCTGTCGCTGCCTTACCTGTAATACACCCCAATATGTCCCTCTTCTATCTTGTGCACAGCTGAGAAGAGAGATGCACACAAGAAACTGGCAGCCACAGCCAAAACTGCTCCCAACTGAGCCATCAGTGAGCGTTCACCCTGGGGGAAAAGATACAGCAAGACGTGTGCGCTCTGACTTGCGGGAGAAAAGCTCTCACAGCAAGAGCACCTCCCCAAGCTGAGCTCTGGAAAGTGGCTCACGTCCAGCCTGTAGTAGTACGAACACAAGGCTGGATCTATAGCTCTCTTCCTCCTTGCTCTCACTTGGCACCACCATTCCTTAACTATGGACTTATACTCTCCACCTCCCCGAAGAGGCAGTGGCTCCAGATACAGCCGTGGTCCAAGGGAGAACCAGTGCCAACTGGGCAGCTTCAGGACACAGCCTTCCCTTCCTGTGAACACGAATGGGCTGTCACCGGAGCCACTCATATTAGTAAAAGGGAAGCGAGGCAGCTGCAGTACGTTGGCCCAAATTACAGAGGATGTCAGATGACAGGCAGTTGTGGCCGTGTAATTCTGGTCAGAGCCTCCCAGCCCTAATTGCCTGCCACTTCAAAGGAAACCATTATTTACTCCTTTCAGAGGCTGGAGCGACAGAGACAGCATGCGAGCCGAGTTCCATGGCGGGATTCTCTGGCCCTTCATCCACCTTCCCAGTTATTCCTTTGGCCCTAAACAATACAGGGCTCTGAGCAGTACTGAAGCCACACTCCCTCCCATGTGCTTGACCGGCACTTTGCACCTTACAGGTTCCCCAAGCCCATGGTTAGAGGGGAAAGGGGGTTCCCCAGGCTGGGTAGACTCTGGGGCTACTGGGTTCAACTGTATTCAGGCACCAGGACGCGAAAGAGTTGGCATCCAGAGACTCATTTCCTGAACACTGAATGATCTGGAAAAACTGCGGTAACTGTCAGCGAGGTTCCCAATCCGGCGCGCCTGGGCCCACGCGTCCAGCGCGTGGATTTCTGCCTCCCGGGTCTAACTTAACTCGGGCGCAGACGTCTGAGAGGCGCTTATTTTACCGTGCGGCCTCCAGCTACCGATCTGCAGCTGCGTCCTATCTGCAAAAGCCCTTTGCTCCCCGAAGTCACCCCCGCCCCACCTCGCGCTCCTTCCCTGCCCTCTTCTGAGAGAGGGTCGCGAGTCCCAGGAGCCCTGGGTCGGGGCTGGAGGCTCCAAGAGCCTCCGCTCCATCCCGCCTAGAGGCTCGCGGGGAAGGGACGGGACAGAAAGGGGTTGCTTTCCCGCTCCCGAGGGAGAAAGGATGCTGTGCTGGGGGCCGGGGGGAACCGCCGATCAGCTCCTGCCGGGAGCCTCACCGAGGCCCAAGCGCGCGCACTAAGGTGGGGGGGGGGGCGCGTACCAGGCTGTCCCTCCAGGCGCTCCGTACTCGTCCGAACCCCTGTGCAACCGCAGAAACCGCCACACCTCTCCGCACGCCACTTCCTTCCGGGCCCGTCGCTTCGATGACGCCATTAGTTCACGCGAGAAGACCACGCCCCCTCTCTCCCTAGTTCGCCAGTGCCGCTCCCGCGCCCCGAGCGGGCGGTGGCCGCGGGTGGCCGCCAGGAGGCGCCCGCGACTCGGTCCGGGCGGTCAGGACCGCGGTCTGGGATTTCCGGGGTGAGGGTGGTGCGGGCGTCTGGAGAGTGACCCCGGGGACGAGGCGAGTGGCGGCGGGTGCTCAGACCGACGTGTCACTTTCCGAGGATTTGACTTTGGAGTTTGCTCCGGATTCCCCTCCACGTTAGGTCAAGCCTGTGTTTTTGTTTGTTTATTTGTTTTGTTTTGCTTTTTTTCGGAGCAGGTACCAGCGACTTGCAAGCCTTCTAGCCCTCTGTTCCGCTCTCCTGTAGCACCGCTGAATGAAACATCCTTTAAATGTGCAGATTAGCACCGTTACGTAGCTAATCAACAGTCTCTACTTTGAATTGCCCTTTATGCTTTTCTAGGAACTTTGGCCTTTGAGGTCCCTACAGCACCGTAAAGTAGATTAAGAAGGAATTATCTCAATTTTAGTGAACAAAATCTAGGTTCAGTGAGGTGCGAGGGTAGCAGTGGATGAAAGCCTGCTTTGCTCTTCCTTAACGTCAGGAGTTTAACTGCCTTGTAACTGGTGCCGCTCCACACAGGGGCTTGTGCTTGTCAGTGTCTCCCCGCTAGACTGTAAGTTCCCTGAGGGCGGGGACTGCGTCTTCCTCAGCATCCCGGGCCCTTAGGTGCCCAATAAAAATAGACCGCAGCACGGTGGCCGAGAACCAGCATCCAGACCTTGTGTCTCCCAGTCCGCAGCCTTCACTGGTCCGCAGCATCACACTAGGGCATTTCTAATTCAGCCACTAAAGTTACTGTGTTCGCAGAAGAGAGTCCACTTAATTACAGCCTTCGGTACTTGCAAAGCGTTTACACAGGGAAGATGGCAAGCTGGTGGTGCTGGACAGACTGAGGACACTGGAAAAGGAAAGTGTAGGTTTTCCAGGCATGGAACTGGCCCATTTCCAACCCCCTCCCCAGCTCCTGGGGGTTTGCTCTGCGTGAGCTTGTGTTGAAATGTTTCATTATATGTTAAGCCCACAAGTGGGCGCTGTCGGGGAGCTCTGTGCCCACCTCCATAAAAGAGGGTTTCTCCTCTCCCCGCCCCGTCACTGCAAATCTCCCCCTCCCCCAACACACGCATTGTGCACACAAACTTGGCCAACTTCCTGATTGATCCTATCAGACCTTGAGAGCTTTTTCTCCGCATGTTCAGTGATAGAACTGGGCCCCGCACACTTAATAAAGGTTTCTTTAATAGTTCACACTTAGTAAATGTTTACTCAATAGTTGAGTGAATGAATAAGAGAAATGGAAATATTGGGGTTTATCAGCCCAAGGAATGGGGCTTAGCGTGCAGATAAAGGAATTAAATTAGTTGTCATTTAAGAATTTCCTCACTATTAAACTTTGAAATGAACTATGAACGGAAGTGGTGGGATTTCGTTCTCAGGAGGCTTTTAACCAGGTGTCTGTTGTTTAGTTATGGCCCTTCCTACAGCCATAACTAAATGATAATCTAACATTTCCGAAAACTCTTTCCTTAAGAGACCTGTGATTTTTATGACTCAATATCCAAAATTACCCAGGAGGTAAGTCTGTGATGATTTGTGTAACAAAAGTCAAACAAATGTGTTTAAAAATCCATTTTTAAAAAAACTTGCAGGGCTTCCCTGGTGGCGCAGTGGTTAAGAATCCGCCTGCCAATGCAGGTGACACGGGTTCGAGCCCTGGTCTGGGAAGATCCCACATGCTGCGGAGCAGCTAAGCCCGTGCGCCACAACTACTGAAGCCTGTGCACATAGAGCCCGTGCTCTGCAACAAGAGAAGTCACCACAATGAGAAGCCCGTGCACCGCAATGAAGAGTAGCCCCCACTCACCGCAACTAGAGAAAGCCCGCACGCAGCAACGAAGACCCAACACAGCCAAAAATAAAACAAATAAAATAAATAAATTTATAAAAAGCTTGCAGTAGAGAGTAGTGGATAAGTGCAGATACCCCACGGTCAGATTGCATTGATTTAAATCCTGGGCCATCACCTCTCCCCCAGCCTCTTATTAGCTGTGTGACCTTGGGAAAAAGACTTTATCTGTGCCTCAGTTTCTTCATCTGTAAAATGGGGGTCATGGTATGAACTTTATAGGACTGTTGCGAGGATTAAATGACAAACCAAGAAAATCATGTACAACAATGTTTGGCACATTTTAAGTGTTCAATAAGCTTTAGCTGTTGCTGCTTTAAATAGGGAATTCCATTAATGTGTTCTTGCCCTTTTGTGGATTCCAATTATTAATGTGACGGAAGGTGAGAGAACGATGAGCTGTAAGTTATGTGGTTTTGAGTCGTAACCAGATGAAGGCTTATCAGAGGAAGAGAAGAGGGACTCCAAAATGACACCCCCATAGATATTTACAATACAGATTTCATAAAGCATTACTGAATGTTTTCCACGTACCAGGCCCTGTGCCTTTCTCATTTTGTAGAATTTTCAGCTCAGCTCTTTGAGTTCAACTCTATTTTAGGGAGGAAGTTGAAGCTTACAGAAGTCAAGGGATTGTCCAAGATCACAAAGTTTGTAAGTTGCCAAGGCAGAATTCAAATGACCCCAAGTCTCTTTCTTCATTATAGTAAATGAATTAGAGAATAATGATGCAACTTAAAACACATACACACACACTTACCACATTTATTTCATATGTAACCTCTCAGGAATGTAGATCAGTGGTCAGAAGTTGCAAAACTTTAAATTGGGCTGGTTCATTTTGCAGTTGGAAGTTGAAACAGGATTTAAAAAAATTATTCCCGCCACAGCCATCCACATCTCCCAATCTCTGGATTGCTGTTTAGTCCTCCAACAAACTAATTGTTGGCGAGGGTGTCACTCCAACGCTGGAAGAGACCCCTTCTTTCACATTTAGAGCCCTTTTCATCAATAACCAGGTTAGCCCCAAAGGAATCAGGCAACTCTTAAAATCTTTGGCTTCAGTTCATTTATATCACAAGAGTGGAAGTTGGTGGAAAAAGTTTTTGTTTGATTTTGATTTTTCTTCTTAATGCCCTACACAGAGAATAGAGGTCATCTTTTAGGACATTTGATCCCAGTAAGATTTTGGTGAGCTTGGGGGGAAGAGAAGTGAAGAACTGTCTCCTTAATTATTGAGGGTTACTCAGAATTTTTCCAGCTGGCAAACCTAGGACTGGTGCCTTGTAACAACACAAGGATATTTACTTGGGGCTAATGATGTTTCTTGAAGAGAGTTCTGTAAAGGGATCAAAGAGGGATCATGAAAACAAAATTGAGTTGGAAATCAGTTGGAAGTCCCCTAGAGATCATTTTGTGATTATATGTTTGTACAGCTTTGTTGAGGAATAATTGACATACAATAAAAAGCACATAAAGTGCACAATTTGATAAGTTTTGCCATCCATATATATCTGTGAAACCATGACCACAGTCGAGATAACAAACACATGCGTCATGCCCCCAAACTTCCTCATGCCCCTGTGTAATCTTTCCCTCCCAGTCCTCTCTGTGACCCCCACTCCCTAATTCCCAAGCAACAACTTGTCTGCTTGTCATTCTAGCTTACTTTGCATTTGTAGAATTTTATATAAATGGAATCATGCAGTATGTACTCTTTTGGGGGAGGGGGTTGTCTGGCTTTTATTTTTTTACCCAGAATGATTATTTGGAGAGTCATCTATGTTGTTGAATAGAGTTCATTCCTTTTCATTGCTGTGTCATATTCCATTGTACAGCTGTACAGCAATTTGTTTCACCTACTCAGCTGTTGATGGACATATACACTGTTGGCTGTGATTTTAATCCAACCCTTTTATTTCACTCATGGAAAAACAGAGGGCAAAGGGGAGGAAGTCTTCAGAGAGGGGGCTTGGTCAAGGTCCACAATGCATTTGGGGAGTGATAAGGAAGCAGCCAGCTACCCTGGGAAGCTATGCCAGGGGGCCTGGTGGTGTGAGATATGGCTTGGTTTGGTTTGCCTGGGATGCTCCTTCACTTGAATCCATAACAATATTAGGAATTATAAAAAAGATTGTATGGCATTTTGTCTGTGTGTATTTATCCGTACATCTCTCTGTATCATTGATAGACTCCTTTCTGCCACACCCGCCTGGTTTTTCTCTTCCATGTCAGAATGTTCCTTCTGTAGTCTCTCCATCATGAGTGCGTCCTCACCGATTCCCCAGAACTCTCTCCTTGAACCCCTGCTCTTCCCTGCTCCTTCTGGAAGGTCTCTTGTGTTCTCAGTCTTCTAATTATGGGGTTGTTAATGACTCCCCCAAATGCATATTGATAGCCGTGAGTTACAGACTAGCACACCATCTCATTAGATGTTGGATGGAGGGAAATCAATTGTGTCTCAGCCTGAACTCGAGGTTTCCCGCCAACACGCTCCTTCATTAAAGGCATCACCATGCACTCAACCATCCAAGCCAGACGCTCTGCCTCTATCTTAATCTGCCCCATCCATTTAGTTATGAAGTTCTGGTTATTCCTTGACCCTGTACTCTCTTCTCTGTGCATTGTCCTCATTCCGGCTTCATCACTTCTCACTTGGGTTGTTGTAAGAATCTAATGTTCGTGACCTTCTTACTCCACCTTGTGGCTTAAATCAGTGCACCTTCCACACTGTGCCCCATGTGTTCTTAAAAACCCAGTCATAGGTTTCCTAGAGAAAAAAAATTCAAATCTCTTAATGATGTGATCCCCTACCTACCCCTTCACATTTCATTCTGCTTTTTGGGTTTTAATAGACCAACTCTTACTCATCCTTCAAGACCCTTCTAAGTGCTGCTCCTCTCTGTTTCCATAGTATCCTGAGCCTTCTTCCTGGGTGGCACTCACTCTAACATACTGAAATAAACTGGTTATATGTCAGTACTTCTCCTAAGAATGTATGCTCCTGGAGGGCAGGGGTTTCATTTTATTTACCTTTGTGTCGGCCCCCCCTAGGGGTGCTAAATTATTCCTAGCACATAATCAGCACTCCATAAGTGTTTGTTGAATAACATAATAAATTACATTAGCTCATTTGATCCTCATAATAATCCATGAGGATAGTTTCACTATCACCCCATTTTACAGATGAAGGCACGCAGGTTAGAGGGTTGTCACTTCCTCAAGGTCATGGTCAGATCCCTCTGGTAGTCAATGCAACATACTTCCTCCCTCTATTTGTGAATTTGGAAAATGTCAGTGTATCAGGAGAGAAATTTAGTTCAATTCAACAAACATTTTATTGACCATCCACTAGCTGTACATCACAATCCTAAGTGACGAAAGCACAGAAGAAGAAAGGGGAGACCACTTGCACCTGTTAAGGTTCCACAGCTGGGTTTCTTAACCTTTCCACTATGACAGTTTAGGCTGGATAATTCTTTGTTTTCGTTTGTTTGTTGCTCTGCTGTTGTGGGCGGGCTGTCCTGTGCATTTTGTAGGATGTTTAGCAGCGTCTCTGGCCTTTATCCCTCGATGCCAGTGGCAATCCTTTCCCCTCCCCTGCCAGTTGTCAGAACTAAATATATCTCCAGACATTGCCAAATGTCCCCTGGTGTGTGTGTGTGTGTGTGTGTGTGTGGTGACAAAGTTGCCCCCAGCTGAGAACCACTGTTGTATAGCAAGACTTAAAAAAGGGGGGGGATTGAGAACGAGACGGCAAGTTTTCCAGGCATCCCAAAGTGTGATGGATGTTGTATCCAGGACGTGCTGTTCGGGCTGAGAGAACCAGGGGAGTAGAGAATGGGGTAGATGCTGTGAGTGTGGATGAATGAAAGCAGAACCCAGGAGGGGTTCTGGAGGAAGATGGAAGATGGGGGGGAGGTTATTGCTGGTGGGTCCTGGAGAAGCTGTGCGGATAAAAACCACTGGCCGTGGGACAGGAGAGGCAGAAACATTTGTGTATATGTTTGGAATGTAGATCTCAGCTCATCCTCCTGAAATGACCTCCAATGACTTGTTCTTCAGAAGATCAGACATGGGGAGAGGCCGGGCTGTAAATCCTGGAGGGGAGGACTTTAATGCCACTTAGAAATCAGGCCTGAGACACCCATAATGTTTGTCAGTTCACATTTTAGTGTTCTTGAGTAAGTGTGCAGGGTGTGGGGGATGAAATATGGCAGGTATTTGATTTAAAAAGCCTGCCCAGATTTAATGTCCTGATAAAATGTATTAAATCTTTTAAGGTTTTAATGAATCTAGTATGTGTTTCATAAATCAAGAACTCTGCTAAGCCATCTCCTGGTTTAATAAGAGTAAACTGGCAAATTGCTCTGAGCAGAAGCAAAATACATTTATATCACATCGAAAAATAATAGATTTTTAAGCTGAGGGGGGGTCTTGCTGGGCCTTTTAAGCTGTTTGCTTATTACATTGCTCCGACTCCTTCAAATATTAAACCCCAGGCAAACACGTGCTAAACTGTATCAAGATATGAACCAGCACAAAGGTAAAGATTATTTGGAAGAGAGCAGGAAACAAAGCCGGTATTTCCTGACCCAGAGACCTTGGACCAAGTTGGTTTTTGCACTGAAACCTGGCTTTGTGTAACTAGGCTTAAGGTGGTTGGTTAAAAATCATTAGTAACTGTTATTAAACCTCCTTTCCTAAATTCCCTCACTCCTCCACCCTCACCCCCTCAACACATTTGCTGGACTCAAGTGGTAAGTGTGTAACAAACACACTTCTTGGGTTTTACAGCTGTCTGGGGAATGGCTTGTGAAGGTCGCTGGTCAGATTATCTAGAGCAGGCATCAGAAGCCTCTTCCCCTTGTCTTCAGCCTAAACTCCCTAAGGTTTGCTTTTGTTCCTTTCCCTTCCTTTTTTTCCACGAGTGCCCCCAATCCCACCGCTCCAGCTCCTGCAGGGGTGGGGAGAGGGCTCTTAGGGGCGTGGATGTCACAGATGGGTCTCTCTGAGCAGGCTGGGGATGGGAAACCCCTGGTACCAGCTTCCTTTGTGGATGGGGCAGGTTCTGGGTGAGATGGTGCTTCAGGGCCTTGGGGGGAGGTGGTATTGGAAGAATGAAGTGGGGCTGGTGGGGCTGGAACATTCCAGCGCACAAAAGCTGGCAGGGCTTGTGAGCTCTGCAGGGGAGGGAGCCGGCCCCATAAAGCTCAGCGAGGAGAAGCCTGTCCAACCTCATTAGCTGTCACGGGCAACAATACTGATCTGGCAATAAAGGCGATTCCAAACCTGTTGGTCATTAATCACCCGCCTGACAGTTGCGAATGGAAGTGGAAAAACCTCTCCCCCCCTCTCCCCTCCCCCTCCTCCCCTGGCCCAGCTCTGGGGTTTCGAGTTACCTCTTGGTATATATGGGGTTCGCTGCTGGGGGCTAGTCTCTTCCCCCTCCACTTTTCAAGAGGCCGCGTTCAGCGTGGACAGGCCACAGGTTGGCCAGAGCAAATTCCAGCACAGGGACCAGGGGGCAAGGAGGTGCCGGGAGGCGCCCCCGAGGTCGGCCCCCTGGGATCCAGGCTGGGACTTGGCCAGCGCGAGCGTGGGGTTGGGGAGACTTGTCAGCGCCCCAGCCTCGTCTTTCTACACCCTCCCCCTCACTCCCTGCACCCCATCTCTCCCTCCTTCAGCCACCAAGTGCCAACATATTTCCCTCTCTGTTCCTCTCCTACTCTTCCCATCCCCTACCGGCCCCCCCCAACCCCGTCTCTCCTAAGCAGATCTCAGCTCGGGAAAAGCTTTCATCTCAATCCTTTACTCCCTGCTCTGAATGTAAGCCCCGTATCCTTTCCCACAGGCACTTGTATTGTCAGCCTCATCCCTAACCGTAGCATTTGGTGGCAGGCGACTTTGGGTGACAGTGATAGTTTGCGTGTGGGAGGTGCAGGCAGTGGGTAGGGTGGAAGGACGGGCCGGTCTGCACCGGCGCCCCCTGAAGGCAGCTCGCGGGAAGTGCAGCTGGGTCGCCTGGTCTGCAGAGGCAAGGAGGGACCAGCGGAGAAAGGTGACGCCCCAGGCCAGGCGAGATCTCCCTGGCTCTTCAAGTTCCTGGCCTGCTCTTCAATGCACTTGAACCATGTGATCTTTTAGAGCGAGAAGGTGCAACTTCTGCTCCATTTCAGAGGATGTGGAGGGAAGAGGGGCGCTTAGAATTAGCCAGGAATTTCGGAAATGGTAGCCTGACTGTAATTTGCATACTTCTTTTGGCTCTTTGGATGGGCAGGCATAAGAGAGAGTCAACCGAATGCTAAAACCTAGCACGGGGCGAAATTGTAACATAAAATTTCGAGGGGTCTAAACGGATCCTCTAGTTTCCCCGAACTTTTCTGAATCCCGCGGGTACAGATTGACTGTAGCCTGGCCCACGTTAGCTGGTGCTGTCTGTTCTCCCCATGGCAGAGAATAGGAGCATCTGTCTCCAGCTGATCCATCCAGAGTACTCTGACAAAGATGAATTCCCATGACCAACTCATAGGAACAAAATGGAAAAGGACAGCTTTTCAGGTCTGTTTTGTAATTTTCTTTACATTCCTTTTTCTTTTACTTCCTTCTGTTTTTTTCTAACACTATGGTTGTTCTTACCTCTACCTACACATTAGAAACACTTGGTGAGCTTTTAAAAAATAGTGATGCCTAAGCCGCATTCCCTGATACTCTTATTGATAACATTGATCTCGGGTAGGGGTCCCCACATGGAGATACCTTCAGGTGGTTCAAATCTCAGGTGGGCTGAGAACTATGGGTGTAATATCTTTACACTCATCACGTCAATTCCCACCACAGTATCTTTGCTTTTGAGTTTTCTCTGCCTGGAATGCCCCCCCCCCGCCCCTTTTCTGTCTGCCTGTTGACGGACCAGCTGTGCCACTCATATCAATTGCTTCTACTGCACAGTGCAGTCTTATTAAAAAGAGGGAAGAAGCAAAAGATGTGGTCCTGAGCTGGGGACATTTTTAGAACATAGTGTTTCTATTTAGAGACTAAATGGTCTGATACCTGACGTAGGTGCTATCGGAGCTCAGAGGATCGAGAAGTCAGGGAGGGCTGGAGCAATCATGGAAAGCTGTGTGGAGGAAGGGGCTGGGCTGAGCGTTGATGGGTGGTGGGGTTTGGGGAGGGGGGCAGGGAGGATAGAGGACTTCAGGCAGAGGGATGACATGAGCATATGAGTAGAGGCTGAAATTATTGGGGCATGTGCTGTGGACGAGGAGAAGATTTGCTCGACTAGATAGAAAGCTCAGCCCTTCCCCCTCCTTCAGCCTTGCACGCATCCCTGCCACACTTCCTACAGCATCACTGTGGATTCCACATCGTTGTGAGTGGTTTTGTACTGTTCGGTCACTTTCATGTGTGTGTCTCTAGGTCTCACCATCAGATTTGTAAGCAACTGGAAACAGGGACTCTACTTTATATAAGTTGGGACCTATCATTCAATTCAATTCAGTTCAATTCAACATATATTTACCGAGTGCCAGCTCTGTGTCAGTTCTAGGCTTTTGGGATTCAATCAAACAGACAAAGACACTGGCCCTTCTGAGCCTGGATTCTAGCCAGGGGATACAGACAAAAATAAACACTATAAATAATATATAGATAAATTACATAGTCTAGTAAAAGTAGAAGTACCATGGATAAAAGAAAAAGGAGAACGGGGTAAGGGGTATCAGGAGTGAGTGTGTGTAGGTGAGTGTGCATGTGTGTCTGTGTGTGCATATAGAGTTATTGAATGGAAGATATTAAATACAAGGCATTATTATTATTTTTTAAAAAAAATAATTTTATTTATTTATTTATTTTTGGTGGTGTTGGGTCTTCATTGCTGCGCGTGGGCTTTCTCTAGTTGTGGCGAGCGCAGGCTACTCTTCATTGAGGTGCGCGGGCTTGTCATTGAGGTGGCTTCTCTTGTTGTGCAGCATGGGCTCTAGGCACGCAGGCTTCAGTAGTTGTGGCACGCGGGCTCAGTAGTTGTGGCTCACGGGCTCTAGAGCGCAGGCTCAGTATTTGTGGCACACAGGCTTAGTTGCTCTGCGGCATGTGGGATCTTCCAGGACCAGGGCTCGAACCCGTGTCCCCTGAATTGGCAGGCGGATTCTTAACCACTGTGCCACCAGGGAAATCCCCAAGGCATTATTAATAGAGGTATTAAATACAAGACGAGATGAGGTCTCATTGAGAAGGTGAGAACTGAAAAAAGACTTGAAGGAAATGAGGCATTTGCCCAAGTGGATCTCTGGGAGAAAAGATCTTTAGACAGAGAAAAGATTTCTAGAACAAAGCTGCTATGTTGCAGCATGCCTGGCATTTTGAGGAGTGGCAAGGAGGCCACGTGGATGGAGCCCAGTGGCGGAGGATACAGCGGTGCAAGAGGAGGCCAGAGAGGGAGCAGGGAGCTGGACGACGTCGGGTCTCAGAGCCACCCTATGGACTTTGGCCTCTACTCTTAGTAAGACGGGAGCCCTCGCAGAGTTTCAAGCAGATGAGTGACATGATCTGAGTGACGTTTTTAAAAGACCTCTTGGGCTGCTGGATTGAGAACAGCCGATGGGGGTTGGGGGTAGAAGCCAGGAAGTCCATCATGAGATCAGGTTTTACAGACACAGCTGAGCTCATGCAAGTCAGTGAAAGAGGACCTTCAAAGCGTTCACATGGGAAGGGGGCACATTATTCCTATGTGCGATTAAGAGCGTCATTATAAGATGCCCATTATTTAGATTCTTGACCTGACTGAATAAGCCTGACCATCCAGCTTGGCTTCAGGAGACATTTCTGTCCCCTAATCAGCACACACAGCTTTGTCATTGCCAATAAAGTATGTGATGGGCTTTGACGACGGTTTTTAAAGAGTTCCAAAGAGTTTCGGGCAAGGTAAGAGAATAGAATAAATGTATGTCATTCCAAAGTAACCATTTTGAGTGGGACAGTATTTATTTTGATGTCTAAGTCCTATGTCTGTTAAAAAATTCTGTTACTTTATAGTATTTCTTCCGTCTTCCCCCTTCTCCTGAGCAGAGGCTTGGCACTCAGCACACAGTACGCTCAGTAAGTACTTGGGGAATGGAGTTAAGCCTTGGGCATGCTGGTATGTGCTCGTTTGCAAGGCAGTATTAAAAATTCCATTTGAATTTCCAAATCCAGCTAATTTTAAGGGGGCAAACTATTTTTTTTCCCTTAAGAGAAGTGAGACATGCATATTTAAAAGAGGTTCTTTACCTTCCCCCGCTGAGAAGCAAAGGTGACCACTTTTTGTTCAGTTTCTTACAAGTCCATTTAAATGAACACGCAGCTAGGAGGGTAATCAGTCTGTCACCCAGACAGCAACATCGTTGAGTGGCTTCTCTGAGTGTTAGTCACCGAGAAAGGATACAAAAGAAATAAAAAGCATCAACTTTGCCCTCATGTTGCTCCCAATCTGTCCAGGAAACCGTGAACCATGAAGACAATGGGACATTTTACAAAGACACAGGCTGGTGGGCGATTCCAGGAAGGGAGATTCCATGTTGCCAAATGCGTGTGTATCATTGTAAACTCCTCAATGTAGTGTAACATTGGTAATAATCCTCCGAAATAAAATCAGTGTTACAGCTGAAAAGAACCCTAGAGATTATCCATTTTATCCAGCCCCCTCCCTCTGTGAGCAGGAAATCGAGGCACAGGTATCTGAAGTGCTTCACCCCGAGTCACTCAGGGAGCTGGGGAGCTAGAACTAGGTCTCTGGGCTCCCAGTTCTTTCCTACAAGTTCAGGGTGGGGTCAGCCTCCAGGATCAAGGTCACAGGAGCATTTAGTGAAGCTGGGGGGAAAGCTTGATTTGGCAGGAGGAGAAAGAACAAGTTGGCTAGGGGCAAAAGTCCATACCCCTTTGTCGTTTCAAAGAGGAGGGACCCAGGCAGGGCAGATGTGCTGGTTCATCTAAGGGGTTTGGAAGGTGGGGTCACAGCAGAGGGACCCCTAGGCCCAGAGTCACAAGAAAAAAAACATTAGCTTTTGATTATTATTTTCTGAGGCTGACCCTCCCACAGCTAGGGCGGCTGGAGCAGGGCGATGGGGGAGGTTAGGAATGCCTGACGGAGTGAAGGCCGGCCGGGTGGCCTCAGTGATGAACGGAATTCCTCAGCATGGGGCATTTCTGTCCCAACCCCTGGGCTGGAGCAAAGACCCCAGACCCAGGACACTCACAGGAGAGAGTCACCTGCTCCTGTGACCCACTCCCTTCAGTCCCCAGGGGGGATCAGCCAGAAGTGAGCCCTGCAAAGCCACCTGGCCGGGGCCTTCCCGTTGTAGCAAAGCCTAAAAACCGAGTCGGGCCGGCCGTCCAGCTGGGTCCGTGCTCCAAATGGAAGAAAGCAACAGGACCCACACTGATGATTCTCTGCAGTGTTCTGGCCGTGGGTCACAGGGCCCCAGGGAGTGAGACGGGGACTACGTGGGGAACCCGTGTCTCCTTTGTGGTGAGCAGCCCTCTGGGCAAATGTCAGGGGATTCGCAGACACCAGGTCCTTGGGTCAAGCCTGCTTCTGCCTGTGGCTTCCTGAGCAGGGCATTTAGAGCAGTGCTTCTCAAACTTGTCTGTGCAGCAGAGCCCTAGGGATCTAGTTCAAATGAGGATTTAGAGCCACAGGTCTGGGCTGGGACCTGAGATTCTGCATTTCTAACAGGCTTGCAGCCCATGGAGATGCCGCTGGTCTTACGCCCACGCTTGGAGGAACGAGGCTTTAAAGGGGAATTCACCTTTTCAAAGCCCTCACCTGGAGAACGGCCTTCCCAGCTCTTTCCACCTGAGGGCTGCCATCTTTCAGACCGCTTTGCATATTCCCTGCCTTTTCTAGACATTTCCAGCCCCTCCTCTGAACCCACCTCTGCTCTGAACGCCGGTGGCACCGAGCATCCGTGCTGCTCATCTGGCCTCAGCATTGCTGTCCGGGCTTTTCTTCTCTATCCACTTGTTGTTTCCCCACTTGACTGCCAGCTACCTGGGTTTCGCCTCCCTCCCTCTGTCCTGGTAAGGCCAGGATTCCGTGAATACGGATTCCTTGAATTGATCTCCTCTCCTGTGCCCTCTGACACCTTGCTCAGTGGGCCCCGAGAATCCTTGCTGGGCACCGTCTTTCTGTCCCTGTTGCCCAGGACTCTGTTTCTAGAACAATAGGCTGGATTCTGTTCGTCTCCTAAGAGAGGGTTGAGTTCCGGAATGGGGGGAAGAGTTCTCTCTTGGCAGCAGCGGAGGGCTGGCCCAGTCAGGCGGTCAAGGGACCATTGATCTGAGTTCAGTGAAAAAGTGGCTTCTCAGGAGCCCTGGATCCAGGCCCACTTCTAGACAACTTCTTCTTTCAACGCGCTCTCATGTGCTTTAACTTCACAAACATGCCGGTTTCCCAGCTGTCCCTGAGAGACAGCGGTGGTGGTGGTGACCACAGCAGGGGTCAGATGGTGCGGCCAGTGCGGAGGGCAGGCTGGGGGGTTTCGCTGTATCCGAGACCTTTCTGTTGGGGCTGATATTGCAGGTCTGCAGATACAGTTACGTGGACTCTCTCCCCAACTCTTGGGACAACACGGTGACACATGTTAAAATATAGACGTGTGTGTAGGGCGAATTCACACATCGACGTCTCACCTCTTTCTTCTGCCCTTTATACCTCCCTCTCTCTTTCACACACACACACACAAACACTTAACCAATTAAGTCCGTCGAGTGCTATTTGCGGATGATGGTGCGGAATTGTGCTGGAGTCGTGTCCGGCATCATTAAATGTCAGCATTAACAGTACGGCACTTGGCAATCAAGACCGCTCTGCGGCTGTTAGCCATTAATCACCATCTGACAGTCCTGAATTGGAAACGAGGCACTTGTTCACATGTGCTCCGTGTGTCCAGTTACCCTCTCGGTAATCAGTCCCGGAAAACTTTTCTTCGACTCCCTGCCTGTGAGGGCCTCTGTCCTGGTGAGGGGGCGGGGGTCCTTAGGTGCTTAGTCCCTCCCCCCTGCGCTGCGGAAAGAAGCCCAGGTCTAAAAAAATAGGGGAGAGAGGAGCGTATTTTTTTGGCCTGCCCTTTCCCTCCTAGGGCCGTTTCATGTAGCCTTGTTTTTCTATTCTGGCCCAATGGCCAGGAAAATTCTTTTTCTCCCTGAAGAAATTCTGAAAGACAGCAGGGAGCTCGGTTCTGTTTCAAAAGCTGGTGGGGTAAGTTTGTCAAGTGCGTCCTCAGGTGTGGACCTGCGTCTGCTAGCTGGGGGACTTGACTAATTTCAGGGATCGCTTCCAGGAATGTGGGTCTGAACTGCCACAGGTCTTCTGGGTCCCTTTGCCAAACTGAGAGGGAGGACTGTTCCTCCTTGGGGTCCAATCTCAGCACCTCTCTATAGCCGTATTAATTCATTCGTTTATTCCAGAAATATCTCCTGAGGGCCCGTTATGTGCCAGGCACGGACTGGACACTGGGGCTGCAGCGATGGACACAGGCCCAGGTCCCTCCCTCGTGGTGGTGGCTTTGAGTGGGTGGGACGAGGGTCAGAGAGAGAAGCTGTGTGGCCCCAGGCTTGCTCTCTGAAGGGGAGTCCTCTTCCTCTGCATCCTTGGTACGTGTGCCCAGCTGCCAGCTCCTCCAAGGGGCGTGAACATCTGGGAAAACGGTCATTTCCAGAAGCTTTCCTGACCTGGCTCCTTCACCCCTCTGATGTCTCATGCCCTGCAGACCCTGCCCTCTGCCTACCCGGGTGGAGGCTGTCCCCGAACAGGTGAGCACTGATGTCTCCAGAGGGTTGACTTCTCCCTCCATCCCTTTCACGCGCACATTTTATAATGTTTTTACGGGACTTCGTTCTTTAACTCCAAGGAATGAGTTGAGTGGGGGGATTTCAGCCACCCCTGTGAGTTGGTAGAGGACGCAGGCCACTGACAGCTCCGTCCCCAAGCGCATCTCCTCTGCCTGCCTCGAGAGTTTGCCACTCCAGCCAGAGTCCCTAGGGTGACCGCCTTGCCCCCAGGACCACCCCTCCTGCTCTGCGCTGATGAGAAGGAAAGGCTTCTGGAACAGCTGGTCACTGGGCATCGCTGGAGGGCGTGCCTTCTTTCTCTCTTCCCTGGTGGCTCTGTCTTTTGTCCCTCCTCTGAGTTTCACCCCCGGGTCTCTTCTCTCACCCAACTAAGGACTTCAGTTCAAAGATGTTGACAAATATTTTAGCCCTTTCGCTGTTTTCCAATTACGTGGAATTCAGCAAACTTCCACGGATTGTCCACCACGTACCTGGCGCTGTCCCAGGCACACAGGGGACACGAAGATGAACAAAAGAACCTTCTCGCCTTTAAGGAATTTGTGGGCCGGTGAAGGGCAACGAGGGGTCCTCACATAGAGAAGGACTAGAAAGAAGATAAAATAAGGGGCTCAAGGGATTCAGAGCGAGGGAAAACCACAAGTGGTCATGGTAAAAAGACCAGTGAACTTGTGAGGAGGGGTAAGAAGGAAGAACGTGATGGACTGGTCTGTGCGGACCACTTAGTGATGGACTTGAACGTGGGGTTACAGGTTTGACCTTGGGTAGACAAGGCCTATGAGTTTCCAAGAGTTAGAAACACACCCTTGCATATTTCATTAAAAATGTATCTTTCAGGAAGAGAGAAGGCTGAGGTTCCCCTCAAGCTTCACACTCCCGGCAAGAACCCTGTAATTATAGGTTGATTTGAGTGATCACCAGTTTAATTTTTGTCTCCATCAGCAGCTGTCCATGCCACAGCTCCGGGAGCTAGAGAAACCTCCAAGCTCTGTCCCACGGTGTCCCTGTGACTCCCTGGAGAGGTCCCGGCGGCACCGGATCTGCCTTCATCTCCCTCTGGCTTGTGCTGGTTTGCAGCCCTGCCTTGCTTCTGCGGCTGGTGGTCCCTGGATGGTGGTGCTCTCTCTCCACACCCTCGGTATCCCTTCTCCTCCCAACTCATCCCACTCCGGGTTCTTCCAGGGCTCAGGCTGAATTTTTGTCCTTCTCTGGAGGCACAGCTACAAGGGAAAGTTCCTTCATGACAGGAGAATCCGGCTGCCGTTCGGGTATGGATTTCCCAGCCTGAGACGCTCTCCCCTCCTCACCTGCCTGATCCCACTCATCCTTCAGGCTTGGCTGCAAGGTCATGTAACCAGAGACTCTCCCTGACCTTAGTTCTAAACGATGGTTCCTTGTTACCCGCTCTGTACGCACTGTGAAACAATTTCTGTCATTGCTGCTACCGCAGTTTTTAATTATATATTGATTTGTTTAGTTTTTCCCTCCGTATTAGTCTGTAAGCTTTATGAAGGCAGGCGCTGAGTGTCTTTTTGCCCACGATCGTATGCCTGGAGTCTAGCCCCATGCCTGGTGTGCAGCAGATGCTCAGGAGATGGTATGGAATGAATGAGTTGTGTCCATCTGGTGGCTGGATGATCTCAGAGCCGGTTGGGCATTTACCCAGTGGCCTGGGGATAGGTAAACTATGGGATCGCTCTCTCTTTTTCAGAAGGAAAGGGAAGGCAGAAAATGGGGAGTGAGGAGCCATGAAAAAGAATGAAATAATGCCATTTGCAGCAACATGGATGGACCTAGAGATGATCATACTGAGTGAAATAAGTCAGACAGAGAAAGACAAATATCTGAGGAATCTAAAAAAAATAATACAGGGCTTTTCTGGTGGTGCAGTGGTTGGGAATCTGCCTGCCAATGCAGGGGACATGGGTTCGAGCCCTGGTCTGGGAAGATCCCACATGCCGCGGAGCAACTGGGCCCGTGAGCCACAACTACTGAGCCTGCGCGTCTGGAGCCTGGGCTCCACAACGGGAGAGGCCGCGACAGTGAGAGGCCCGCGCACCGCGATGAAGAGTGGTCCCCGCTCGCCGCAACTGGAGAAAGCCTTTGCACAGAAACGAAGACCCAACACAGCCAAAAATAAATAAATAAATTTATAAAAAAATAATACAAGTCAACTTATTTACAAAACAGAAACAGACTCACAGACCTAGAAAACACACTTTGGTAACCCCAAAGGGGAAGGAGGGGAAGGATAAATTAGGAGTTCAGGATTAACAGATACAAACTACTATATATAAAACAGATAAACTACAAGGACCTACTGTATAGCACCGGGAACTATATTCAGTATCTTGTAATGACCTGTAATGAAAAAGAATCTGAAAAAGAATATGTATATTCTGAATCACTTTGCTGTACACCTGAAGCTAACACAACATTGTAAATCAACGATATTTCAATTAAAACAATGGGGAGTGAGGAGCGTGGGCATGGCCTGGCATTCTTGGGAGCTCTCCCTCATGCTCTGGCCTCGTGGAAGGTGCTTAGCCTGCCCCACAAGAGATCCTGGGTTCCAGGGACCAGCTTCTCCTCTGATGGAGTCCCCAGACCTAGGAGCCTGTTTGAAAAAGAAATAAATGGATGTTCCAGAAAGAACCAAACAGCCCATTCCCGATCCCAACCACCCACCACCAGCCTGTTCTTGAAGGATTCTGAGCTTGGAAATCCCAAAGAAGTTTCGGGGACCCTTCTCTTCCCTGACGCATGGATGAACCACAGTCTGCTGGGGAGACAGGAGAGCAGAAGAAGAGGGAAGAAAATAGAGTTTAGAGCGGGGCTGGCCTGAGGCGAGCGGCCAAGGGGGGGCATTAGTGTTATGGGGGAGTGAGAGCACACCCCACCTCCTCTTTCCTGACTTTCAAGGGGTCTCCTCGCTGAGTGGGCTTGAGGATGTGAGAGCTGGAGGAGACAGTGGAGTGGACGAGGCCCTCGAGGCACGAGGGATGGAGGGGAGGCTCCTGACCTCAATGGTGGTCCTCAACCAGGGCTGGTACCACCCCCAGGGGCGCTGCGATTGTAGAGGATATTTTTGGGTCGTCTCCACGACTGGGGAGGAGCTACCAGCAAGTAGTGCCTTGAGACCAAGGACGCTAAACCTTCTGCCCTGGTTGGGAGAGTCCTGCCCAGTAAAGAATTGTCTTGTTCCAAATGTCCCCTCGGCGAAACACTGAAATGAGAGAAAAATAAGGCCTTTGATGCTCGACTCTTTGGGGTGTAAGATGCCCCATGGTTTCTGTCCCCAGAGCTCCTGAGATCCATGGGAAAAAAGGAGACAGGCCCACACTTGACCGTGGGGGCGTGTGACACGGCGCTCAAGGAGAACTTGGGTCACTGCCTCTTCACCCCCTCTCGGTGCCCCCTCCGCGCCCCACAGGCCTGCAAAGCTCGCCAGCAGGCCCTGCGCGCCCAGCCAGGCCTCACCGAGCTGTGACGTCTAACTTTTTTCCATCTGTCTGGCCGCTTCCGCATCGGCCAGAGAGATGTGGGGCCGGAGGTGGGTGTGGGCGGAGGTGAGGCGTGGTGTGGGGGGACGTCTGAGGGTTCGGGGAAAGGCTTTTTGGGGGGTGTTGCTGGGAGGGAGCAGTGCTGGGGGAAGTCGACGGCCACAGGCTCTGGCCTGTCGGGAGGACGGCTGTTGGCACCGGGAGAAATCCATCCAGCGGAGCCAACCCTCATTAATCATCTGGGCGGCTGAACTGCCAGCTCCTTTCAAGATCTTTCAAGAAGGGTTTTCACCCAAAATAGAGTTGAAAATGTGCTGGGCTCTACTCAGAATCTCATCAGTCTGGGCATTATGGAAAGTGGCGGGCGGGCCGTGACGGACAAGGCGCGCTCTGTTCCAGGGGTCCTGACTCCTAGAGCCTGTCATATCAAGCGTCTCATCAGATCTGACAGCTTCATTTGTACCTACAGAAGAGATAAAAGGGGCTGTTCATTGACACAAATGGAGGGGGAGGGGTGGGGAGGGATGAGAGGGGAGGGGGAGGGGCGCACGCACGTGTGTGTGTGTGTGTGTGTGTGTGTGTGTGTGTCTGTGGTGGGGGAGGAATGGCATCGGGGGAGGGACGGGGGGGAGGGTGATGGTTGGGGGCAAGGGGTGCCAAGAAGGATGCTTCCAAGAACAGTTTCTCCTCCAGTGCCCCCAGAGAAGGGTGCGGGGTCAGGGGAGACAGGTGAGGCTCAGGATGGGGATGGCGCGGGTGACCCCACCGGTCAGGGTCATCGTCAAGAGGCTCCCCAGCCCCCCTCTGTGCTCTGGGCCCCGAGGCTGTAAGTGGAGCCAGGAAGGTGGGCCTGGAGCAGGAGAGCCTGGGGGGGGGGTGGCTGTCACAAAGGTGACCCGGGCCAGCAAGTGGGAGGCATGTCTCAGCTCTGAGCCCTGAGCTGAAGTTTGCAAAGAGCCTTCCTTTCCTTCTGCTGCAGCCCCTTCACTGGGCTGTGTCTGTACTGAGGCCATCGCCCCTTGGAGTAAGCTGCTGGGTGGCCACACTTAACGCTGGTGGCCCCAAGCAGTGACTCCCTTAAATTACATTTGTAAGTGCCTTCCTGTTCCCAGCAGATGGCAGCTGGTTGGCGTGGGCTGGACGATGTCCTCAATACACTTTGCACAGTCCAGCTTTGGCTTTGCTCAGGCCGCCCCACTGGCCTGGAAGGCGCCTCCTTCTTCCTCCGGGGGCTGAGTGGACAGGTGAGTCCTCCCGGCCCCTGGGCTGCTCCGAACGTCTGGCACTCTGCACAGCTCGCCTTCATTTGTTAATGTCATACGTTATTTCATGTTATTAACATGCGTTTGTCCTGGTTCTCCTACTAGATTGCAAACAGTTTGATGTGCGGGCTCATGTCTTAACGCATCTTCTGTCCTCTGATAGCATTTAGAGAACTTAGCAGGTTCTCCAGAAATATCTCCACAGGAGATTCCACAAGGCTCAGTCGTGACTTCAGGAAGTGAGCCTGGGATCAGGGGATTTAATATCCCTTTCTGACCCGTGGTCTTTAGAGGAGAGGGTCAGAGATCAGCAAGGCTCTGCCTATCCTGCTCCCACCCACCTGGGGCCTTTGGAGGACTTAGACAAACGCCCCCTTCCCAGCTAATGCAGCCCAGGCCAGGTGTCATGGGTGGCCGTGGAGCTCCCTCACGCTCCCTTGGCCGGATGGCTCTGGTGGCAGGAATATAGGTTTTTGGAATCGGATAGACTTGGTAGGGATCTTGCCTCTAATGCTTACTGACTTTGTGACTTCGGGCAAAATGTGTTCAAGAGTAGACTTACTGCAGGGAATGGATGCCAGGATTAAATAAAACCTTGTATGGAAGTACTTAGCGCAGTGCCTACAATACAGCAAGCACTTAATAAATGTTAGAGAAGGAAAAAGGCCATATCTGGTCCTGTTGCCGAGACCTTTTCCTTTGAACTTAAGAGGACATCCTGTTGATGGCACTTATTTGTTGGTGACCATTGATCATTATCACGTTGAATCAATCCATAGCTTTTTGTAAGTTTCACAGATGGAAGCTTTGCTAGAGTCCAGTGCACAGAAGGTCCCTCCCCTTCCTATAAGGAGGAGGTGTTAATATGCTGCCTCAGGACTACAAGCTATGCGGAAGGTCATGAACCTCTTTGAACTTCAGGGTCTCAGAGCCCTGGAATGTCTGTCCCAACAGGAGTGAGGTCAGCCGTGTCTGGCTAAAGCGTTCCATCCCTGCGCCTGTTTCCTATGATTTCAAATGTAAACTTCCTCCAGGTGAACAGGGCTCTGTGGGTTTGGAAGGGCTTCTGTTTGGGAAAGTCCGAGGAAGCAGGATGGAGGTGGGCTGGAGTGAAGGAGAGCTGAGTTCTGTCCTGGCTTCTCTCTGACCTACCGTGTGGCCCTTGGCAGTCACCACGTGCCTTCATCTTGCTACAAACTCAGTTTCACCCTGAGCATGGGGAGGGCAAGATGGAAGCTGGTCAGAGCTCCCAGACAATGCCTGTGGGGGACCACCCTCCAGCTCCCCTCTCCTTGTGTGCACAAGAGAGGGTCAACATCTTGCAATTAGGAGGGCCCGTGTGACCAGTTCCAGCCAGAGGATTATGAGCATAGGTGACATGTATCATTTTTGGCCTGAGCTGTGTGATTGTTCACGCAAGACCTCCAGCTCTTCCCCTGCTGTGACCACTGAGGATGTCAGGAGTCCTGATTAATTATGTGCAACACAGTGATGCTTTCTGAGGTGTCACCTTGGTTAGACTGAACTAGAGTCCAGGTTATTTAATCAAACTCTGCTTCTGGGAAGGAATTTTGTGGCTGTGATTGAAGTCCTTAATCAGTTGGCTTTAAGTGGCTCAAAAGGGAGATTATCCAGGGTGGGCCTGACCTAATCAGGTGAGCCCTTTCAAAGAGGCTTCCCTGAGCTCAGAGACTCCAAAGGGCTCATGCCAGTAGAGTTTCAGCCTGCTTGTGGTCTTCCCTTCTTGCCTGCCTGCCTTACGGACTTCCAACTTGCTTAGCTAGCCACCACGATTGTGTAAGCCAACACCTTACAATACATGCCTTACTATATTATTGGTTCTGCTTCTCTGGTCAAATCCAGATTGATACAGAGATCCCTGTCAACCCATGATGGAGATGTAATGTAAGTGAAAAACAAGCTTTTGTTGTGTTAAGCTTCTGAGATTTCAGGGTTAATTTGTTACTGTAGCATAATCTAACCTATACTGACCATTGCAACAGCATTAGTAAGCCCTTAGTCCATCATATCTTAATTAGCTTATACACCTATCTCCTAGTAGACTGAAGCTCCTTGAGGCAAGGGCCAGGGTCTCTCTCACCTTTTTAGTGCCCAGAGGAGACAATTGAACCCGGTATGCAGGGGACATTCTGTAATGTTTAACAAATGAGTCAAACCCACAGCACTCAGTGGCATCTCAGCTCTTGGAAGGAAGGACCCAGTTACCTTCAACTGCATGGTGTCCAGCGAGGTCCCAACACATGTAGGCACACCGGCCAAGACATTCTGATGGGACAGTTCCCCTGATTCTATCCATCTGCAGCATCTAAACCCACCTGGATACAGAGTCGAAAGCTACTGGCTCAGTGCAAAGAATTTTATAGTCAGGACTGTGTTGGAATCCTGGTTCCGCAGCTCTTTAACTGTGAAATCGTGAGCAATTTCCCTAACCTCTCCGAATTCCAGTTTTCTCATCAGCGTGAACTGGAGGTTTGTTGTAAATATTAAATGCCCAGCACATATTATTATATTTAACTGTGCCATGGCGCACACAAAATTGTGCTCCTGGAGATGCTCTAGGGTATGCCTGGCTTATTGTATACTCGTTTGGTGCTGCCAGTATTTGAAGTTGAAAGCTGTAAGTAAGAAGGATAAGCATGACGGCGTAGTCATGCTAGTTCCTTTATGGACTGGGTACAAACCTGTATATAACTCACCCCCCGCCCAGCCCCCCACCCCTCCACAAGAATTCACACATCCACATACCCAGGAAAACAAATAGGACATGGGGAACGTGCAGTGACATTTTCCAAATGACTGTTTCCATTCTAAAATCTGGCTCTGATTTAAACTCCAGGAGGATCATTTTATTTTATGTTCCAAAGAGCTATGGAGATCGCCACTGCCCACTCAGAGCAAAGGTCCCCCCACTGTGGTTTGATTTTTATCTGCCTTTCATTTCTTCCCTCGCCAGTCCCATTTTCCAAAAGCAATTGGATGGAGGCTGTGAAAAATGGATTCTTTTTGTAGACCTTGGTTTAACCTCATATTATTTAAAATAATAATGTCTGACCCACTTAATTACCAAGCAGCCGCTGAAATACCGGCATCACCCTATTCTCAGCATTTCATCAAATGAAAAAATATTTTAATGCTTCATTCTTTTGGGCCCAGTTCCCTGGATGGAAAGTCCACATTACAACATTCTTCTTGTGGACCCTCCACCCACCCTCCATCACTGAGGTAAAGTCACGAGGTTCCTTTTTCTCGGTCTTCCACTTTTACTGTCCTGATGGGAACTTTAGTATTGCATTAGACTGGGAACCAGTGTCACAGCATCCTGCCCAACTCTGACCACCATGCTTCACCCTTTAAACATTTTATAAACTCATAGAATATTCCAGTTAGAAAGGGCTTAGATGTGAAGAAAAGGGAACACTTGTACACTTTTAGTGGGAATTAAATTGGTGCAGCCACTATGGAACACAGTATGGAGGAGCCTCATAAAACTAAAAATAGAACTACCATATGACCCAGCAATTCCACTCCTGGGCATATATCCAAAGAAAATGAAAACACTAATTCAAAAAGATACATGCATCCCAATGTTTGCAGCAGCATTATTTATAACAGTCAAGATATGGAAACAACCTAAGTGTCCATCAACAGACAAATGGATAAAGAAGATGTGGTATATATATATATAATGGAATACTACTCAGCCATAAAAAGAACAAAATTCTGTCACTTGCAACAATGTGGATGGACCTGGATGGTATTACGCTTAGTGAAATAAGTCAGAGAAAGACAAATACTCTGTGTTATCA
Organism: Balaenoptera borealis; assembly: GCF_965194805.1. Classification (NCBI taxonomy): domain Eukaryota; kingdom Metazoa; phylum Chordata; class Mammalia; order Artiodactyla; family Balaenopteridae; genus Balaenoptera; species Balaenoptera borealis. The sequence goes on from NC_138880.1 coordinate 7,913,356, forward strand.
CTTACATGTGGCGTCTAAAAAAATAAAATGAATGTATATAACAAAACAGAAACAGACTCATAGACATAGAGAACAAACTAGTGATTACCAGTGGGGAGAGGGAAGGGGGGCAAGATAGGGGTAGGGGATTAAGAAATACAAACTGCTATGTATAAAATAGATAAGGTACAAGGATATATTGTACAATATGGGGAAATATAGCCAATATTTTGTAATAACTTTAAATGGAGTATAATCTATAAAAATATTGAGTTGCTATGTTGTATACCAGAAACTAATATAATATTGTAAATCAACTATACTTCAATTAAAAAAAATAAAATAAAATGCTTCATGTGAAAAAAAAAGGGGCTTAAAAATTACAAAGTGCCACAACTTCATTTCAGAAATGGGAAAAAAAGAGACTCAGAGAGATAAAGTGACTTATTCAAGGTTGCATAGAAATTAAGTTTCAGAACCAGAGCAAAATCCAGGTTTTCTAACTCCTGTTTCAATGCTCTTTCTACTATACGTATGATGACTACACTTTCTGGACTTTTCAGGACAGTCCTCAAGCTACCAAAGTACACTCACACTCTTGGTCTCCATTTTGAACAATACGGTCACTTCACTTCCTCTCAGTCGGCAGGTTCACTTTCTTTTCTCTTAAGAGAAAGCTTTCCTAGCTCCTCTGTGATCCAAATCCACTGACAGCTTTTCCTGTCTTGGGAAGTGTTAATAAAGCTGGTGATATGCCACCAGCCCTGGGAAAACTTGTAAAGGCACCTCATCTAGGAAGAAGCACAAACCATTTCCAGGTCTGGAATTCTCCATGGAAGGTGCAAGCTGGTTAGGCAAGGCTATTCCTTGATCTGCTTGAGAATAGAAATCACCGGCTCTGGGCTCTGGCTCAGCCCTCTCACCACTATGGAATGAAGGCCTCACCCATCTTCCAGCCTTCAGAAGAGGACGGGCCTACGAGGAATTGGGGCGCCTCCCAACAGAATGGAGCTCCCATGGGAAGGTCCCCAGTGTCAGCCCCAGTGAGCTCTCCCTCCAGCTTCTGTAGCCCGACTGTCAGTCTGCACAGCTAGCCCCTTATTATATTCTGTCCTGTTCTCCACTGTCTGCACCGTGCAATTCAGCACTTACTAGACTGGCATAAAGGCAGTGATATAGAATACTGTCTTGTTCCCGATCTCATGGGTATATCTTGTCTCCTCCAACTAAATTGGGCAGGAACATGGTCTGAGTTTTCTCCTGTGTCTCCCGACGCCCCACATTGCGCTGGGCACGGAACAGGAATCCTGTAAACTCTGTTTGCTTTGGTGATCGACCTCCTGGAAGTCTAATTCCCCAATACTGGGTGTCTATTTTCAAGCTGCCATTTCTCTATCTTGGTCATTAGGTACATCATTTGTCAAAACATAAACTGTACAAGTGGAACGAAGTCGATATCATTCTTGTATCCCTCCCCCCCACCCCGCCCCCCGCCCCCCGCCACTTTTTAAAAGTTGAAATCAACCACACGGCTCCATCAATTTCCCACAAACTCCTGACCTTGTTCCCGCCCCTGGACGGCAGGGTTGCTTCGGTTCCGTTTTTAGCTTGGCTGAGCCCGTTGGCCCCCTCCCTGGCCTCCCTCTCTGCTGGGTGCCTTTCCTGTCCTTGGACTCGGTGTCTGACAGCTGGTTTGGGGGGACCGGAGGAGAGGACGCGGGCACGCTGAGTGTGACAATAGGGCGGGCTTTGTCCAGGGGCCAGGGCGCACCTCCGCTGACCTTGGAACTGGGGACGACCAAGGGGAGGCAGTTTCCTTCTCTCTCTCTGGGCTGCAGGTTTTTAATGTCTTCTTTGTTGGTCTGGGGCCCTGGAGACTGAACTGAGGGGAGAGACTTTAGGCTGCTCCCTCCCTCCTGGACAAAACGGTGCGTGCTTTTCCTGTTTAAACAGGGCACAGTTGTGAAGTGCCCTGACTCCGCACACACCGAGGCCCGGCAACGGCTGCAATAAATCAATAGGAAAATAGAAGCTGCCAGTTAGACTAAACAAGTGCATTTGCAAAGACGGCTAGCCCTCATTAATCACTCTGACAGTCCTAAAAACACATTTCCCCTTTAATGACTGTATTTGGATAATCAGTGCTTTTTCCTCCTCAGTCAGAGTTTGAGTAACAGACAGCTGGTGTTATTACAGCCATCGGGGAGGGAGTGCTGGGATTAGGGTCCAGGCGGAGCCATCCACTGGAGGTCTCCGCAAAGGGGCGGGGTTGCCATGCTGTAATGAGGGGGAGCTTTGTGCTGCCATTGATGGCCCCCGGGCAGCCATGGGCACGTTCCCCCCAAACCTTGACACCCACCTGCATTATGGGAACACAAAAGCCTCGTGGGGGAGTTTTAGGGGGGCTTGCAGATTTCACCTGGGCTGGGGAGGAGGCAAGAGTTTCCTGGGCGGCGAGGGAAGGAGATGGGTCGATGTGATTTGGCTTTGTTTCCGTGAGGTGACTTTGGCTTTCAGGAGAAAGTTTGAAACCCAGCACATTCCTCTTTATAAATGATGTAACACATTAATGCACAGCACATTATGAAAATGGTAATTCAAACCCATAGTGCTCCAAATTAAACCATACATTATCGGATGCAGTCAACCATCTATTTTGCAAAAAGACAGGATGAATGAAATCAAGTCAAACAGAAAACTGGAGTGCAGCTTCCCCTACAGAATGATTAATAAAGTACAGAGCCACAGTATTATTGGAAGACGGAGTCCACGGAAATCCAGACATACATCAGGAGGGGGTTAGTTCGTGTATTGAAAGACACATCCCAGGATGCTGCGTAGACCAAGGCAATTATGGCTGCAGAAAAATGCTGGAGGGCCCCACCTCTCCCACTTGGGCTGTGGATTCTCAGGGGATGGGTTTGGGGGGGCGACTGGGAAGTTCAAAACTTAACACCCTGCAATTCTGTTTGTGTCAAACCTGTATCTGAGGGTGAGGCCTTTTCCTCTCTCTCCTCCCTTCCTCCCACTGCTGCCCATGAGGCCACAAAAATAACCAGGCAGGAGGTGTGAAAATATCACCCAGAGCCAGGAACATCCAGTGTCTCAAGGTCCAGCTCTGTGGCTGCCACCTTTCCTGGTGCCTGGGGAACGCAGGCCCCATTGCTGGTGCCTGGAAGAGATTAGGAGGAAGAGGGGGAGGAGGGCTAGGAAGAGAAGGAGGTGGAGAGATGGAAGGTAGAGGTGATTCTCAAAGAAGAGTTGCTGGGTGAATTAATTATGCAAATGAGCAGCCGGTGGGGAGTATTATCTCTATTAAAACAGCAACTTTGTTTCCTAGGAATGTAGCTCCGGAAAGTAACAAACTCCCCCCACAGTTAGTGAAAACAGCCCCATGTCTTAGGACTGTCACCCATTTATGGTGAGGAGAGCTGACATCCGAGGGTGAAAACTGGGCCCCTCCAGACTACAATGCCTGCCCTTCGTGTCACGATGGTAGTTGGTGACAGCCTTTTCCAATCAGGCCAACGGCATCCTTCCTGTTCTGCAAAGACCGATAATACATTTTCTGGGGGAAACTCAATCCTCTGAGGAGTTTTTAACCTGCATTCTCACACCTCCCATGTAAGCCAAGCACCTAGAGAGAAGTTTCTTTTGCTATATGGAGAGTTTGCTCTTGGAGATATGGAGTTTCTCCCTTTCTGCTGTCCCAACAAGGGGAGCCCTGTGGTCCTTAGGTAGGGAGGTCTAAAGACCCAGTTTAAGAAAGAGAAAAGCTTAAGTCCCCCTGCAGAGGGAGCAATTTCCAGCAATTTTAGCAGGCATTAAAAAAAACCCACACAAACCAACCAAAAAAGGTATCTGAAGGAAAAGAGGGGGATTTGAGAGGAAGGGAAGATGGGAAATAAAATAACCAAGAGCAAACAAAACAACAGAGAAAAAGAAAAAGTAAAGCAAGTTGCTACATTTCAGGTCTTTTAAAGCCTCCCTTGGGCCAGTTTGAACTCTGAGAAGTTGCATAAGGATGATTCCCCAGGAAGACCCTGAGCGGCTCTCAGGGCGACTTCTCCAGCCCATGCAGCCTCTCCCTGACTCCTGTGCGCAAGGATGCCAGCAGCCCAGGTCCCTTCCCCTGCGACACACACAGGCTCTTACTCTAGCACTGCCATTTGCTGCAGAAGAAGACTGAGGTTCCCTTGACTAGTGAAGGAATTTTGCCCAGAAACAAAGATATAGGGGCGACCCCCGCAAACCCCAAACCAACCCCCCCCGCAGAAACGTGATATGTTGAGGTTCTGTCAAATCCCGAGGTCATGATGCTGGAGGAGGCCGAGACCCACCCTGCGATTCTCTAAGGAGTTTGGGGACGGCTGCGGGCTGAGACAGCGAGCGCAGAGAGCGCAGCATCCCTCCCGCCCCCTTCCGCACTTGACCTCTGGGTCTAGGGACATTTCAGAAGCACACAGTTTGCGGAGCAGGAGCTGCCCCGAAGTCGCCTTCCTCACGGAGAAAGTAAAGCGAAACGACGCGAACTGCAACACAGCACCTCCCAAAGCTGCGCGGCGCCGACGCAGAGGAGCACGGCCAGGAGGGGGCGAGGCAGGCATTTTGCAGTGCGCCCATCGGGTGGCCCCGCGCGCCCTGGCTCGCCGCGCCCCGAGAGGTGGGCACCGGGCGTCCTGCAGCCGGAACCTGAGCGGCGCCAGCCTCAGGGTGGCGGCCCTAGCCCGGGGAGGACGCACAGGCCCCGGGGCCCCACGGCCCTCTCCTCCGGCCCTCGGACTCCCCGCGCAGTGGGGAGGTGCCCCGGCCCTCTCCCACCATCTCGATAAACGGCACGCCAACTCTGGCCTGCCCGAGGATGCAGAAATCGGTGTCAATCGTGCGAGCTCAAGAAAACGGGCACCGAGGGTGGCTTCCAGGTCCCGAGTAATCGCCGCGCCTTCTCCACAAAACCCAAACCCCGCTCAGAGGTCTCTGGGGGCGCAGACGACTGGGGTCCACAAACCAGAGCTGGCCTTGGGGAGTCCCCAAGCCTTGAGAAGCACCCTTCTCAACAGGTGCATCTACCCTTCAGCTTCAAGGTGTAAAAAAGGCACCGTCAGGGAGAGGAAATCCTCCCCACTTGGAGGGCGTAGCGCGGAAGGCGCGGTCGGGGCTGGCGACAGTCGCTCGCCTTTCCGCCACCTGGTGGCGCCAGAGGCACGTCGTCTTTGCTCGCCCGCAGGGCTCCGGGGCGGCGCTTGCCGAGTTTCTTGGTCTTGGGGCCTGGTTCCCTTCTCGGCCCCTCGGACCTCGAAGCTAGGCCCAGAGGAAAATCCACATTTACACACTCCCTCCACCCTGTCCCCAGGAAATGGCAAGGCCTTCGAAGTGAGGCTGGGAGCTAAATAACCAAGTTGGAAAAAAAGGGGCCGTTTTATGTTATTCGTAACGCGTTGGCAGAAGTTTTGTTTTCTTCTCCCTTGCTTTCTTGAGGAAAGGCATTAAACTCGTCCTTGAACGGAAATCTGAGCAGGAAACCATAAGGTGTTTTAAACAAGAACAAAAGAAGGGCATCTGCTTAGGCGTCTGGAAGTGGGTCAGTGGGGCAGGCAAGAGAGAAACACCACGGTGTGAATATAGCCAAGTACTCCATTTATTAACAAAATAAGTCTTACCAAGGGAGAGCTCTATTCATCCCAAACAGGCCGCAGCCCTTGCGCAGCTGCATAAGGCCAGGAGGGAGGGAGGGAGGGTGTTGGGTGAAGACCCCGGGGGCCGAGCCTTCAATCCCAGTAACTGAGGGAGCCCACGGCCAACTTTGGGGACTCGGGTCAGGCCTGGGAGGGGGCCACCGGGGTTGCTGTGATCCGTGTGCTCCCTAACTCCCTCAATGGTGCTAACAAGGCTGTGCTGCCAGCTGATACTACCACTGGTCTGCTTTGGAAGGATCTAGCAAGAATCACCGACCCAGCCCCCATCGCCAGGACAGGGACCACAGCCACAAGAGCCAGAGAAAAACAATGACTGTAAAAGCACTTTGCAAACTATAAAGAGCAAAGTTCCATACCAGTAGGGCCTTCTAGAACTTTTACTTCAATTAAGTGAGCCCTGCAGGCCCCTCACCATCAGGCAGTGTGACCACCCGGTGTCTGGGGCCTGTTAAGAGTCTGGGAGGAGAAAGGCTCTGTTGGAGGCGCCTCTCCGGCCACTGACTGGTGCTCAGAGCAAGATCGGGGAGCAAGGCTCTAATTTGGGGGGCCAGGGCGCAGACCAAGGAACCTAGGGAGAGTGGCAGGGCAGGGGTCACAGAGCAAAGTTCCAGGTCCATAAGAGGGCAAGACCTCTAGCTCCCAAGGCCGCTCCCTGCACCCCCAAATGCGTTACAAAAAATACCTCCTCTCTGTTACTTGTACAAAGGAAAAATACAGAACCTCAAATGGATGGAAACAAGAAGAAATGAAAGGGAAAGGAGGGGGCAAGAGAAGGAAGAAGTGTAGTTTGAACGGTTAAGAAGCATGCAAGAAACTCCCCAGAAAGGGAAAACAAAAAGAACCCCCAACTCCCCCTCCTCCCCATAAAACCAAACCAATCAAAAAAAAAAAAAAGCGCAAAAGGGAAAAAAAACTCGAAAACTTACATCTAAGTAAAAGAAAAAACGGAAAAGAAAGAAAGAGGGGCCGGGGACATGTAGTTACCTGTGTGATTAATATTATTATTTGGGGGGAACAGACTCTTTGCATACCATTGACTCGTGTGGGCCGTTAATGCACTTATATTCCCAGCTTTTAAGCTAACATTACAGTAAATAAATACACAGTCCGGTGGGCGGGAGGTTTGGGCGGGGGTCCGGCAGGGACAAGCAGTGGTGGAGGAGGCAGCGGAGGCGGGTGGGGAAGGGAGGCAGCGGCGGGGAGGAGAGGAGGCTGGGGAGAAAGCAGGGCTGTAGTTACTGGTATCCGAGCGCGGAAGCTGAGGCCAGTCTCTGTCCGTACAGCGCGTATGGTGAGTAGTAGGGTCCGGCTGTGGGGAGGGACGGCACGGCCAGGCCCCCGGCTGTGGATAAGTGGCTCTTGCCGTAAGGGTGGTACCGGCTTAGGCCCAAAGTGTGTGGACTCCGCAAGGACAGCGACCCGGGGCTGCCGGGGGCGGTCGGCGGGGGGAGGTGCAGATGGCAGGAGGCGGCGGCCGCAGCGGCCGCGGCGGCGCTGCCCAGGCCCGAGGCCCCCGGATAGGCGGCCAGAAGTTTCTCGGCGCCGGGCAGGGCCGTGTGAGTCCGTAGGTGGCTGAGCAGCTCCTCCGAGGTGGCGAAGCGCTTGTCGCACGGCCCGCTGGCCGCCACCCAGTTGCAGCTGTGCGGCAGCGGTTCGTTCTGCAGCATGAAGCCGTAGGTGTAGAGCGGGTGGCCGGGGAGCGCGGCCTGGGCGGCGCTGGACGAGAGCGCGGCGGGCTGCAGCGGGTGCCCGGGGTACACCAGCGGGTAGCCCCCCGCCTTCAGGCCGGGCGCAGCTGGGTCGTGCGCGCTGCAGGTGGAGCAGCTGGAGCCGCCGAGGTGCGAGGCGCCGTGGTAACCTCCCAGGCAGTAGGGGTCGCGGCATAATCCCTGCAGGAAGGACGGCGGGGAGGCCCCGGTGAGCGGGCTGGAGCTGGGGGGCTTGCCCGGGGGCAGGCCCAGGCCCCCCGACAACTGGCCTCCCACGAGGCCAGACTTGCTCGGATCCAGGCCAGGCACGAACTGAGACGGGTAGCCGGCGTAGGCGCCCACGATGGAGCCGTGATAGCCGATGCTGGAGGGTGGCAGCGGGAACACCGAGTGGCCCGGCTTGTAGGGCGACACCGGCGCCACGTGGCCGGCCCCCACCAGCGCGGAGGGCGGCTCCGACTTGCGCCCGGAGGCCCCGGCCTCGGTGCCGCCTCCATGCGCGCCCGGCTCCCCACCGCTGCCTCGGCTCACGGCCGCGGGCTCCGGGCTGGGCTTGGGCTCCTGGTCCTTCTTGTCCAGCTCTCCGCCGGCGCCCCCGCCGCCGGTCTTGCAGTCAGAGTGGTGCGGGGAACCGCCGCGGGAGCCGCCGGGAGAGGACGAGGACGACGACGCGGAGACCGGCGCTCCATGCGGGGGAAAGGGCGTGCAGGCGGCGCTGGGGACCCTGAAGCCCGCCTTGTCTCCCGGGGACAAGGAGGAGGAGGAGGTGGAGGACACGGAAGAGGAGCCGCTGTCTTTGCGGGAATCGCCGCCTCCGGAGCCCTTGGAGTAGGGCTTGAAGCTGGACTTGTCCTCGGCCGGGGAGTCCCCCAGCTGCTTGAGCGCCGCAGACGCGGAGGCGGCGCCCGAGGCCGAGCGGCCAGGGTCCTTCTCCGCTCCCAGCCCGTTGGCCGCCGCTACCGAGTTGAGCTTGGACGAGGGCGGCGGATCCGGCTTGCCGATCTGTGAGCAAGTCTGGGCCAGCAACGCCAAAGGACTCTTCTTGGCGTCCAGCTGTGGGAGACAGTGGTAAGGGAAGGGAGACGGGAGTGAGACCAGATACCCACGGAGCGAGCGAGCGGGGCGCCAGGGGAGCGGGGTGGGCGCGGGGAGCACGCAAGGCGGCGCGACGGGGCGGGAGGGCCTCGGGGAGAGGGTCTGCGAGGGCCTGGCGGGCGGGCGGGCGGGCGGGCGGGGCAGCTGGACGGAACTGCGCTCACACTGCCCGTCGGTGGGATCCCTCGCTCCTCCGGATCCCGGAGTGCGCCGTAGGCCCCGGGGAATGGGCAGTGGAAGCAGTCCACCAAAGGCCACCACGGGAGAAGGTGACCTTTCTGGATTCGGGGCTGGGGGAGGGGCTGTGACTCGATTCCTGCCTTCTCATCTCCCCCGCCTCTAGGCCCGGGTTAAAACTTATTCCTTCAGTTTGGAGAACTTCGCTTGGGACGGGTTTCTGGCGGTGGCGCCGCGGGGTAGGAGACGGGAGAAGCGCGTTCTGAAGCCAGGGCTGTCGTTGGCGCTCTCTTCGTAGCCCCTCCCTCCCGGGGAGGGCACCCAGGCAAGTGGGAGGAAGAAAGACCTGGGGTCGGGAGTGCCTGGGCGTAGTACACCCTAACCGGATGGGACAGGGGCGGCGTGGGACGGGGGCGATCGGGCTTCAGAGAGAACAAACCCGGGTGGAGGAGTGGGGGGTGGGGCGGGGGGAAAAGGCCCAGGAGGGATCATCTCTGGCCTGGAGACTGGGTGCCCAGGAGAAGTAAAGGACCCAGGGGAGACTCCAAGAGCAAACCCAATCTGAGAGAAAACACGTAGCTCCGAAGGGAGAGTGCGGAAGGGGAACCATTCCCGGAGAACCGGGTGGGCTCTAACCCCTCTGTTCTCCGTCCCTCCTCACTCCGTCCGCCAGTGTGGCCGGATCTGAGCGTCGCACCGAGCCCCGGGGCGCAGGGAGCAGGGCCGTGGGCCCGGCAGTCGTGGGCGGAATGGGGCCGGCGCAGGGCGGGCAGCGACCAGGGGACTGACCTCAATGGGGCTGACGGGAGTGGAGGACAGCGGCTGCAGGTACTCCGGGTGCAGGAGGTGGCCGGTGTGAGCGCTCAGCATCTTCAGGACCCTGATAGGGAGCCGGTTCGCCTGGCGCAGGGGGTCCGCCGGGGGCAAGAGGGACACCGCCGCCGGCACTGCCGGCCTCTTCCCGCCGCCGCCGCCGCTGCCGCTGCTTTCGGGTGTCCTTGAGTTAGATCCAGCGGGCGAATCGCTCATTTGGAGGAGGCAGCGCCACTGGGGGGGCGGGGAGGGAGGGGGAGCACCGGGAGGCGAGCTCCCGGGGCGGGTGGGCTCGCTCCGCAGCGCCGAGCGCGGTGCAGCAGTCGCTGCGCCTCCACCCCTCCTCCAACGACGACGACGCCACCGCCGTCGCCACCGCCGCTAGCCCCGGCGAGCAACACAAAAACCTTCGCCTTTCGCGAGCCGCACGTCAAATAGCCGCGATCGGCAGCTACACTTCAAAGGGATCGCCGCGCCCGCCCAATCGCAGCTCTCGCCGGGACCCCGGGGCGGGGAGAGCGGCGGGCGGAGGCCGGCGCCGCCGGTGGGAGGGGAGAGCCTTAAAGGGGCCTCGCCCACGAACCCGCCGCCTCGGCCTTTACCACCCGCCGCATTCCTCTCCTCCCCCCAGCTGGGCTGCCTCTGCCCCGGGGGTCCCAGAGAGGACGGGACTTCTCCGGGACCCTGGGCTCTGCTCCCTATCCTCCGTTGGCTTTCCTGTCGCTCTGCCCTCTCTCCTTTCGCACCGCCGGGGAGTGGTGCTGGCGGGGGCAGTCACCCGCAGGCCGTGTGTGTCTGGGGTGGGGCGGGGTGGGCTGGGGGTGGGGTAGGAGCTCCTGGCGCCGGCTCCGGTACTGCCAAGTCCAAGCCTTTCCGGGAGGCAGCCTAGGGGCGGGCCGCGCCTCCAGAGCCCCAGCTCTGCTCTGGTCCTGCTCGGGCTCTGCTCAGGCTCAGTCCCGGCTCTGCTCGGGTCCAGCTCTCTTCCCCTAATTGGCTTCTCCCGGGTGTCCTCACTTGGAAGCGCCCGAGCCTCGGAGGCAGCCACGGTTCTCGGGACGCGGCGTAAATCGCTCCAACAACTTTGAGCCAGTCCGGTCCAAAGCCTGCAAGTTTGGTGTCCCTTCCGGAGTGAGATGGTCGCAATAAGCCGCGGTTCCCTAGGCGGTGCGCCCCTCCCGGATGCGCCGGGCGCGAGGTGCCTACGCTCTGATTTATAGGTTAGATGTTTGGTATGTTTCAGGTTTCTTACGGCGTTCTGCTTAGAGGCGTAAAATTCTCTCACTGCACCCGGCCTAGCTGCTATTGGGGGTGGGATGGAGACCATGGAGACGTCAGCATCCCAGAGGAGGGAGGAATCTCTCTAAGTGCTGCACGTCGATGCAAACTCCAGAGATGCGTCTACCCTACCCCCATCCTTTTCTTCTCGCGGGGGAAAATGCACTAGGTTTTCCCAGGGGAATTTCGGAATTTAAAACTTTTTATTAAAAATAACAGTATCTTCCTTCACCCTATCCCCTCTCTCCCGTGCCTTTTGGATGGAGTATGCATTGCCAGCTTCGCACCGGGCAGAGGTTTCACATAGTCCTTGTCCGGACATTAAAGTTCCTGGTCCGCCGATCAGAAGGTGAAGCTGGCCCTTTGTGCACCGGCCTCTAGGGAGACCACTTCTCCTTGCTCTCGGCGGCCAGCGGAGGCGCGCTGGTGTCACTGCCTCGCTTCGAGTACCGCTTTCCCAGCCTGAATCCATCACTCGGATTGTCAGGCCTGTCACTCGGGGCGTATTGCTCTAGGACTCTGCTGCTCGTTGATCAACGCCTTGAGATCACATGAGTTCCCAAGATGGGGATAGATGATTTCAAAGGGGTTCTTCCAATGGAAAGAAACAAGTATCACAGAAATAACAAATGGCAATCTTTATCATGCTCAGTAAAGAAGGCAGCAGGCACCACTCCCAGGCCACATCAATTATACACTAAACTGAATGTACTTCCTGGATCCATCTGGTTTTTGGACAGTATGCATAGACCTCTGAAAAATTACACAAGCTTTCCCTGCCCCAGTTTTAATCCTGGTAAAATTAGGTTTCCACGAATGCCAAGGGATGCTCTGACTGGGTGATGTATTCCATACTGCAGCAAGAGGGTTACAAGAAGGAGGGGGGACCTCACTTATTTTATTGTGGTGGTCCCTACCCCCAGCCCACCCCTCCTTCTCATGCCAGCCTCTGAGCACTCTGACGTCCTTGCTACTGCCAACACCAAGTTTAAACATCCACTGCAGGGCTGCTTCAGCCTATGAGCCCATTTGGCCTTTGGGAGATTGCTCTGCAGAGAGAGAGCAGAACCTTCCAGAATGGAAGAAGGTGGGCCTTTGTAGGCAATCTTGGAGGAGGAGGAGGAGGAGCTGGGAAGGGGGGAGCCCTAGGAGACAGGAAAAGATGAAAGACCCCTTCTTGATTATCGTAACCAGCCCAGCTGTGAGCGCCAGCCAAGAACTCCTGCTAGGACCCCAGCAGATGTGTGTTAGGGATGATTAATGGGGAATCAGTTGGGAGCAAAGGGGAGGGGAGAGAGACAAAGGCATTTAGGAATTTGGAAGAAATCTAGAGGGGTAGGAGGCAGCAGAAAGAGAGGGGAGAACGGAGGGTGATAAAATATTTACTCTCTATTTGGGGAGGAAAGAAGAAGAAGGTAAAGAATGAATGAAAGGAAGGGAGAGCGGAGGAGGTGAGGACAGGGTGACCAGGCTCGGGATGGAGGGTGGAGAGTTTGCCCAGGTAATCATATATTGTCCTTAAGAAACCCCATTCCCTAAGCTCACAGCTAATCACTAGGAACGGGGTGGGGGGGGGGTGCCAGACAGCACTTAGGTGGAGACCAGGCCTACTTCCCCACTCCTGGAAAGTGCTAGCAAAGGAATAGGGCCATGCTTCCCTTTGGGGTGCTGATGAGGAAAGCAGGAACCCTTTGGCTGGATCCATCCAATCGCCTTAGGAGGGAAAATGGAAGACCATACTCAGCCAGGCCAGAGGCCTAATTAAAAGGGAAATGTTAACCTCTACAGAGTCCTAAATGGGGCCCTAGTGGCCTAAAGCAAGGGCCGTTTTCAAAGGAATGTCTTGTCACCTGGGAGAGAATAAGGCTGAAGAAGTTTTCAGTTGGGTCGTGTTTATTGAGGTTGATGGGGTGTGGTTGAAAATGCCACACAAGACGGTGTTGTACAGGGCCCAAGTCCTTCCTCTGCAGAAAAGCCGCAGTCCTGTGGCTAAAGGACCCTTCCCAGATTGCCCTGTGAGGGAGGGCACCATGACAGTGGGGCTGCTTGAGAATGCCCCCAGACAACGAGGTGAAGAATTACAGTTCTGTCAGGCTCTTGATAAGTTTCAGGTACCTTCATCATTCCCATTTCTAGCGTGGAGAGGTTAGTCACTTACCCAAAGGCCCGTGACCAGTGGGTGACAGAATGGTCCCTTGGAGTCAGGTCTCTGGGAACCAGACCTCTGAGCCACATTGCCGCGGTGGTCCCGGGCAAGGAAACCTCCCTAAGCTTTGGAAACCTCAGGTATAAAACCTAAGAGTGGCCACCTCCGAGTTGGGAGGCCCAAAACAGACAATGCATGTCACATATCTAGTGCTTGGCACAAAGAAAGTCCCAGGTCAATGACGGCTGTGACCAACAGCATCGTTGGCTTCTGTGGGGCGATTGCTCTGGAGAACAGTCACTGCACATCTGGATCCAGAGGCTCCCAGCGCTGGGAACCCACTCGCGAACACCCAAGTCAGCCCAGCATCCTACCCAAATGAGGGTACCCCTCCCCCAGCCTCCAGTCAAAGGAGTCTTTAAAAAAATAAATGCTTCTCAGAAGCCATCAAGAAAATCCTTTAGGAAATTCTGAATATTTATAGATTTTTTTTCATGATTTCAATTTACATAAAACTCACCACCCAGGAAAAAAACGCCTGAGTCAGGTTGGGAGGAGAGGTGGGAGGTGTGTTGTGTGGGGTTAATGTGGAGTTTTCCATCCTCGCCAAGGCGGAATTGCCTGAATTATGGCCTCTCTCTTCATGACACTCAAGCCCTAATGGCAACAACAAGAAATATCTCACTGGGTAACTATTTACATTTTTTTTTTTTTTTTTTTTTTTACAAGCTGTAAGAATTCTGAAATGTCTGCCTCATAGGGGACTTGGTTTTCCTCCCTGGCGCTTAATATCTTTCAGCGGCTGGCAATTACTGCCTTGGCCAGGAGCCCTGATTCAGCACTGCCTCTGTCTGCCCCATCCTCGGGCTTCAGACACAGCCCCGGGGAATGAGAGGACAAGAGGGGCCCAAGGAACAGTGGGAACAAACAGGCAAAGCAAGAAGGACCAGCCTTGCCAGAGAGCCCACTCTGGTAGCCCCCTCTTCTGTGTTCTCACAGCTCCGATTATGTTCTTACACTCATCACAGGGCATCTGCCGTTATTTATTCACTTGTCCATCCTCCTGCTGGACTGTGCATGCTGCTGTATTACCCTCATCCTCTTCGTGTTCTTATTGCCTAGAGGGATGTTTAACTATCTTCATCACAGCAGCCAACACGGACAGCCAAGCACTGTTGTAAGCGCTTTGCACAATTTCTCAATTTCTCTCATTTAATCCTCACAGAAGCCCTAGGAAGTAGGTCCTATTGTTACCCCATTTCACAGAGGAGGAAATGGAGGCACAGAGAGGTGAAGTACCCTGCCCCGAGTCCCAGCTGGTAAGAGATGGGGGTATGAATGCACGCAGTCTGAATGCCGTACGTGCCCAGTGAAAGTTTGTTGACGAACGAATAAGAATTTTACATACAGAGGGTTCTTTCTTTCTATCTCCCCTCACCATATTAGTAAAAAGACTCAAGGTGGATGAATTAGTATTTTTCAAAATGTCAACTATATGAGCCTGTTAAAGGATCTTTTCCCAAATACACGTTTGCGTTCATCATCCCGCAACAATTTTCTGAGTTATTTTGGGCAGGTGTTTTTATCCCTTTTGACAGATGAAGACCGGGGCTCCCAGAGCTTCTGGGGGAGTCTGAAGTCACACAGCAACCCTGGCAACGCAGCAAGAAGAGACCTCCCTCTCTCCCTGGTTCTCCTATCACAGCCCCATTGCCCCCATCGCCCTATAGATGGGGAGGTAACTCCCTTTGATAAAAGAGGGAGGAATTAACTACTTTTCCTCCCCCTTGAGTTTCCTTTGGAGAAGTGGTGGGAAGGAATGGACAAAGGAAATGTAGGCTGAAGCTTATCTCCCAGCCCTGTGTTTGATCCTGGTCCTTGAGCAGGGTGCTTTGAAGAAGTGGTTTCGTTTATCTCCTATCAGCCCAAGGGGAGATAGGCAGGGCTGGCAGGGAGGGGCGATGCGAGGAGGTGTGCTTTTGAAGTTCTCCTCCCTCAATTTGCCCCGCCCCAGACATCAACCTTAGCCCTGGGCAGTCACCCTTGACTACTTTGTTCCTTTGGGCCTTCAAGTTTCTTCTCTCTTTTAAGTTGCAAATACTGCTGGGAGGAATTATACTTTAGTAATCTGCCAACACCTCAGCTGTGATTAGCAGTGAGTATTTTACCCTGTAATAATAACACTGATGGAGCCTTATAGTGTGCCAGCCTGTCTGAGCTCTTTACCTGTAATAACTCACTCAGTTCTCACTACAAACTGATGAGGTAGGGACTATGCTTGTTTTTATAGGTGAGGCACTGAGACTCAGAGAGGTTAAGTAACTTGTCCAAGTTACACAGCTCAAAAGTGGTAGAACCGGGATTCGAATCCAAGTAGCTTTTTCTGAGCCAACCTACTGAGTGCAGGCCTGAGGGAGACGGAGGCCCACAGGAGGAGACACTGAAAACAAATGATTTCAGGGACTTCCCTGGTGGTCAGGTTAGGACTCCTTGCTCCCAATGCAGGGGGCATGGGTTCGTACCCTGGTCGGGGAGCTAAGATCTCACATGCCGCATGGCATGGCCAAAAAAAAGCAAATGACTTCAACTGTTTTCCAGAATGCTGGTCTTCGCAACCAGCATTTTTTTTGTGTGTCCAGGAATGAGAATATGGTAGAGAGGAAACTGAGGCAGAGAAGGAAGTAAGCGGAACGTTCATTTAATTAATTGAACTGGATTGAATGAATTCATTCAATCTCTGTTTGTTGGCCACTTGGTAGGTGCAGGCCCAAGGCGATCCCAGAGCATGTAAGGACCAGAGCGAGTCGGTCAGTCCAGGCCACCTTCCTGGCATGCATATTCCCAGCTCCTAAAAGGTGGGGCAGCCCTTTCCTTCGGGCATCTGTGGGCTTCTTTTGCAGATTAAAAGAACAAGTCAGCAGGCTCTAACTTAAATCCTGCCCATTACCCTGTAGTTTAGTTGCCCACTATTCTTTTTTTAAAAAAAATTGTTTTATTTATTATTTTTTAAATTGAGGTATAGTCGATTTACAATATTATATTAGTTTCAGGTGTACAATATAGTGACTCAATATTTTTATAGATTACACTCCATTCAAAGTTATTATAAAATATTGGGTATATTGCCTGTGCTGTGCAATATATCCTTGTAGCTAATGTATTTTATACATAGGAGTTTGTACCAGTTGCTCACTGTTCTTAAGAGAATTTGCTTCAAGTTCAATTCAGATTCTACCACATTTACTGAGCACCTCTGGGTGACAGGATGAATCATTCTAGGTGTGTTCCTGCACCATCTCTCATTTGGGTATAAGGGGAGTCCAAGAGCAGAGCGGAGGTCCTGAAAGGGAAGCAGGGACCAGGCTTCCCCAGATGTCCTGCCCCCATGCTCTGAGGATCCCCCACCTGGAACTATTGGACCCCCAGGAGATCTTGGTGGCAAACTGTGAATATCTCAGTTACACAGGGCAGGTACCTGCTTCTGACACCCACGCACCACCCCCCCTGCCCCGCCCCACTTCTGGCAGTGTATAAGCCTTTAAACTTGCCCAAAGCATGCCCTTTTCTAGGCTGGGCTCCTGACTAGGGGGATGTGCAGCTCCAAATTCATTTCAACAAATACGATTAGAGAAAAGAGGAAAGCTGCTCAGGCAGTGGCTCAATTACCACTGGTTGTATTTGATAAAACCAAATTCCAAGATGTCAGAACAATTTTGAGGAGTGTTTATTTCCGTGGCCCTCTGCCAGCCTCTGCTCGGAGAAGGAAACCCGAGAGGTGGGGTCCCAACCAAGCTGATGGCTGGAATTATCCAAGTATAGTGGTCCATTCAGAGTGGAGATTTGCATAATAAGCCCCCTTTAAAAGTGATTTAAATTATTATTAATTTTTTGGGAGAAATGCACTTATTTACTTCTGATGAAGTGCATTCCCATGGCGCCAAATTCCCAAACTATGAGACTGTACAGTGGAAGAAACCTCCCTCTAGCCATCCAGTTTCTCTCCCCAATGCATCAATGCTATGAGTTTATTGTCCATCCTTCCAGAGGTATTTTGTACATATATATTCTTTGTATATTTGTATTCTTGCAAATACATATATATTCTTTCTCCCTTTTATACACAAATGGCAACATACTACAAACTGTTCTGTACTTGTTTTTGTTTTTTAAGTTAATGTATTTTGGAGATTGCATCACGGGCTTCTGCATTTTATTTATTTATTTTTTCAGATTCACAGCATTGTTACATGGATGTGCCACAAGTTTATTTGACCTGTCTCCTGCTGGTGGACATTTAGATGGTTTCTAGTTTTTGCTCCTGCAGTGAATAACCATATATATGTATATGTGTATATCTATGTGCATATATATATAATTTATATCGTTCTCCGTGTGTGCTAGTAAAACTATAGGGTAAATTCCTAGGAGTAGAATTGCAGGGCCAAAACCTATATGCATTCAAAACAAGTCCCTTTTAACACAGTAGGTAGGATAGACTTGGAGTGAGTTCGAAGTTCAGCCAAGGGATTCGGGCAAGAAAACAAAGGCAGTACTTCTAGGAACTTCCAGTCACATTCATTTGGAGAAGTTTAAAGGCTCACTAAGAAGGGGTTCTGTTTCCATCTCTGGATTTAAGAAAATGTGCATGCTTTTCCTGCTTTCCTCCTCCTCCTCTTCCCACCTGCTCCCTCATTTAGTAGGAGGAGAAGGAGGAGAGGAATAATGAGGTCTGGCCTAAAAGAATCCACGATATTGATGAATACACATTTTAATATTGCAAACTTTCCAATCAGTGAACCGTAACAAGAACCCTGGATTGGCTGGACCTTTTTTGTTCACGCTCATAAAAAGGCAAAGTTTCGTGCCAAAGACAATGCATGAAATATTGTCGTGTCCATGGAGGTTTATATCCAGTCCTAACCATGAATTTCCAGCATGAGGCCTGTGAAGCATCGGAAGACATCAAATCATGCCATCAGTAATTATTGTTAGCAGAGTGCTACCCAAGGCGGGGGAAGTAGTCTTTATTTTGTTCTTCTTTTAATATTTGTACTTTTGAATAGGTATTACCTGCAAAATTCAAAGGGCATGGATATGTGATTTCTCAACAAGGGTTGAGATGATAAGAGTTTTCTGCTTTATCGACCATTCGCCAAGAAAAAAAAAAAATGCAGGCGTTTTGGCACCTGTAGCTTCTCGCTGCAAAGACACACAGCATGAGCCCTCCTCTTGTCTCCTCAAGTTCAGGCCAAGGCCTGGGCCTCCTTGGTCCACCGAGTCGAAGCTCACCTTTTGTTAGTGACCTTGACCCTATGACACTGGGAAGAGTCATGACCGGGCGGAGTTTTGATGGGCCGTGGACTCAGGATAAACGTACATTCCAGGCTGTCTAAAGTAGAATTCTTAACATCTTGAAGACCTTTCTCAGGTGTCCTGAGGCACCCCTTCCACATCACCCAAGGCCTGTTCTGATACATTCAACACAACCGCTTTCTGCCAGGCTCTCTTTGTTTTTCTCATTAATTTCCTTACATAAATGAATCAATGAACAAATGATAAAAACAACCATAACAATGAAAACAACCCAAACAATCCAACCAGAAAAGCTACGGCGGTTAAAAACGCTGAGGAGATGGTGTCTTTTTCCTTTTTATGTTTTTTTTAAAAAATAAATTTATTTATTTGTTTTTGGCTGCATTGCGTCTTCGTTGCTGCGAGCAGGCTTTTCTCTAGTTGCAGCGAGCAGGGGCTACTCTTCATTGCAGTGTGCAGGCTTTTTATTGCGGTGGCTTCTCTTGTTGCAGAGCATGGGCTCTAGGCGCACGGGCTTCAGTAGTTGTGGCACGAGGGCTCAGTAGTTGTGGCTCGCAGGCTCAGCAGTTGTGGCGCATGGGCTTAGTTGCTCCGCGGCATGTGGGATCTTCCCGGACCAGGGCTCGAACCCGTGTCCCCTGCATTGGCAGGCGGATTCTTAACCACTGCGCCACCAGGGAAGCCCCCTTATTATGTTTATTCCTGTTCCACATCAGGCGCCGGGTGAATTTTTCCCTACTGCAGTCAAAATGCATAATGACAATCTTATTTATGACAGGAGACGTGTTTTTGTTTTAAAACAACTGATGGAGATGCAAGATGGGAAACGACAAGAAAGTGCGATTTGGGGGTAGGGGTTGTGATGGGGGAGGGGGTAGGATGCTGGCAAAGGAGAACAGCATTTTCTTTATTAAAAGTTGGAATCCATCCTTTACTCGTGGAGCAAGGGAAGAAAAGCATCCAGGAAGAACGCTGGGGTAGGGACATGGCATAATGACAGTACTCTGTGGTCTGGACAAGGGGGCTTGGGTTGCCCTGAACTACTTCCAAGTGGGCTGTCTCAGAAGGGACCATGTGCACGAAGGTGCAGAGACAGTGTGAACAGAGGAGAAACGTGAACTCCATTCCCCATCCCACCTCTCCCTGGGTGACATCTCTGGTCAGCTCAGTAGGCATCTATGAGCCCCTAGAGGTCCGCCCTTGACATGATGCCTCCCAGTCCTGGTAGAGAATTAAAGCCAGACACCCTGGGAATCGCGGGAGAACAGGAAAGCTTGTACAGGTGGCTCATTCCCTGTGGGTTTAGGGAAGAGAAATAAAATGTTCTCACCTGTGTTTGAGGAGCAGGCCGTCTCCTCTGGCCAACCACTGGAAGTTGTAATCCTCTCCTTAGAGCTGTTCCTCCCTGAAAGTCTGGAGGGGAAATGACAGAAGATGAAGCCTTACCAGGAGAGGAGAAACGGAGAGCAAAAATCAAGAATGCTCCAGAAAGCAGGGGAATGGAAGAACTTGGACGAGAAAGAAGCTATTGTGTCCATGGTAAGAGTGAATTTTTAAAAAGTCTCTCATAGAAAAACAGATTTAGGGTTACCAGAGGGGGAAGGGGGTGGAAGAGGGATAAATTAGGAGTTTGGGATTAACAGATACACACTACTATATATAAAATAGATAAACAACAATGTCCTACCGTATAGCACAGGGGACTATATTCAATATCCTGTAATAAATTATAATGGAAAAGAAAAAAAAAGTCTCAGGAGGTGGTGACAGGACCCAGGGCTTGTGGGAAAGAATTAGGGTACTGCTGGAACATCATTTTAGGATTTTTTTGGGGGGAGGGGCAGGGTTGGGGGGGGTCCCAAGTGTGATGGAAAGGATTAACCAGAAGCAGCTAATTCCAGTGAAGGAATTTTTTTTTTTTTTTAAACTTTGGGTTTGTTTGTTTATTTATTTATTTATTTATTTATTTATTTATTTATTTATTTATGGCTGTGTTGGGTCTTCGTTTCTGTGCCGGGGCTTTCTCTAGTTGCGGCAAGCGGGGGCCGCTCTTCATCGCGGTGCGCGGGCCTCTCACCATCGCGGCCTCTCTTGTTGCGGAGCACAGGCTCCAGACGCACAGGCTCAGTAGTTGTGGCTCACGGGCCCAGCTGCTCTGCGGCATGTGGGATCTTCCCAGACCAGGGCTCGAACCCGTGTCCCCTGCATTGGCAGGCAGATTCTCAACCCCAGTGAAGGATTTTTGACTATTTCTCTCCTTGGTGTTCGGACCTGATTATGTTGATATGGGATCCATCAGACCATTGGATTAATTCAACCAGCCTGTCTTTTCCGAGATAGGCAGCCATACAGCCCTGGGTGACAAAGGCAACCAGCCCAGGTCTGCCAGGCTTTGCACCCAGGAGCCTGCCCACGCCCAGTGGCAGGGCTGGGCTCCTCCCCACCCTTCGGCTCAGACCTGGACAGGACGGGTAGTTAACGTACTCGGTCAGCTCCTTCCTCAGGGGCACAAATGCAGACCTTCTCAGAACACCCCGTGCCCCCCACAGCCACCTTGCAAGCAAAGCAGGACACTGGTTTCCTAAACCCCAGTATATTTTGCCAAATAAGAGTGTTAATACCCCTCCCTCCACCTCTCTGAATGAATTGGATTACTTAAAGCATCTTTTCGGAGACGTCAGCAGTTTAATAGAGGCAATGAGTCAGGGCTGCCCTGTGTTTTATTTTTCTGCCAGTATTTAGTTAATTAAAGATGCAAATTAAAACACCTTAATTTATGTAATATCAATACCAACGCCTGAAAACATTTGGCATAACTGCTCTGGCACGTCCTTTACATAAACTCTTCAGAGCAGTGCTAATAAAAATGAAAAAGGTTGTAAATCACATATAATTTATTCATCTTCTGTATGGTACGAAAGCATATGCCAAAATCAAGTTATTTATGAGCACGTCCTAACAATAGGCATTTTTGTTGGCTGCAAATGACAAAAAAAGTTTTTTCTGACGGATGTGTGTTTTAATTTGGAAATGTCTCAGGGCGCCTCTATTTTCTGGGCTCTGATCTCTAAAATTTATATTTTTGCACCCAGAAAAAATTAGATTCATATATTGAAAAACATATAGAGCCTAAAAACATGATGGCATCGGCTGAGAAAGTCACCTGCAACCATCTGTGTGTAGATAGATGTATACACCGTACGTCCTATGGAGTATAAATCTTCAGGTGAGAAAAAAGGGTGGTGATTTATATCTTGTTTCTTAAATATTCCATTATGAGGATTATCTCACAGGAGGCTCGGATACAGATGACGTTGGAAGGGATTTGGTGCGTGGCTGCTTTTTGGGAAGCCTTAGAGATGAACTGCGTGTATGTGAATGGAGAGCCAAACACCAATCTTCACCTTTCCCCTCCTTTGCTGATATATCTTTCTTGGTCTGGTGGATCAGAGCCTAGAGTACATTTTATTCCATCCTGGAGGAAGGACAGTGGGCTCCATTCAGGGGTACCGAGGGATGGCGTGCTCTCTCTGTGTCCCATGGCAAAGCTCCCTAATGCAATGATCTTTTTAAACTTGCTTCTTCACCACTCTACTCAAACAGGTCTCAGGGCATGTAGGAGAGTGGACAGAAGTTCTAGAAAAACCCTCTCCATCCTGAAAAATCCAAGCAAATTCATAAATACAATCCTCTAGCCAGCTTGTGGCTTCCCTACGTGGGAGGGAAGAACCCAGTACAATACTATGCCTTGCTTTATTCATTATCTTTCTGTTTTTCTTTATCTGTTAACCATTTTGAGCTACCAGTTAGCTAGACCTGCACCAAGGTGCCCAGAACTCACAGGAGCTCCACCAGATATTTTAAATTTTAAAGGAAATACATCTCTCAGATACCACACTAACTAGCCCAAGATGGTTAACAATTTCAACATTAAACTGAGTTACATTCAGTTTGATGATGTCAATCCTTGGGAACTTGGGTATTCATTGTCTTTTAACATGAGCATTACAAGCTTGGTGGAAGAGGTAGCATATCAGGGTTCCTCACTTGGGGAAATGATGCAGAAGTGGCAAGTGGCATCTTTTTGTGATCTTAACAGCCATGGGTCCTGAGCTGCCACTAGGGTTGTGGGGAGACTGCTACAAAACTTCAAATGAAATATCTTCTGAAGTCTCCCCTTCTGATATTAGAAACAATGATGAACCTTTTACACTGGTTCCAACTGGAGCTAATGGGATGCCCTCCCTTGCCTCAGACTCATTGTAATAGTGAGTGAGAAACTCACACTCTTTCAAATAGATGCTTTTTCTTGGGTGGGGGGGGTGGTTACCAAGCAGAGCCAGAGAATGTCCTAGAAAAGTTAACCACCCTCTCATATCCTCCCAAAGTCCCCTCTACCCCCTCCGACCCATAGTGTCTCGCTGGGTCATGGGAAAAAAGAGTCTGGTGTGGCAGACAACCTAACTCCAGAGGCCAGCTGAGCTCTACATCTTGTGAGGATACACGGCATCACAGTTCCTCAGCGGTAGGATTGGAGGGTGGGCTGTGAGCACTTCCTTGAGGTGTCAGCGCTGAGCCTATGTGTCCTTGTGTGTGATCGTGGACATTTTCTCTCTCCCTTTTTCTTGCTGCGTGTCATCCTTAAAAACTAACTTTTACCTTTATACTTATTTGAACCCCTCCTGCATCCTTAAAAGATTTGAGGTCCCTTACAATTCACAATGCAGATACAGTAAAACCTGAAGCCATTAGCAGAAAAGTAACAAGATCAGAGCCAAGGACAAAGGAGGAAGGGGGAGGAAGAAGCAGAGTAATTACACCAGAGGGGGAAAAACTTAGATTTAGGAAAGCTAATGCAACTGAGAGCAAAACCCAGCTCCCAGCTCCCTGGCAGCTTGGTGGGGGGGGGGCCAGCTATTGTAATAACTGTGGATTATCGCATCTCCAGGGCAGGTTGAAATACCTGCTGGGAGCTCACTGCCCTGTGAGCCTGGCCAGCTAGTGCATCTCTCGGAATCTCTGCTTCCTCATCTATAAAATGAGGATTAACTCGCCCATCATAGGGGTCTTTCGAGAATACAATTCAATGACGAGAACAGTAGCTCACTTAACGTGAACTGTGCAGTCTCTCTTCTAAGTGCTTTGCATGGACATATTTCATCAATTCTAAGATGCATTTTTTTTTCTCATTTTTAACATCTGACATTGATTTTTAAAAAAAGCATTTAGCACAGATTATTTTGCAGCATTTCTTCTTTCTTTGTTGGACCTGAAATAATGGCATAATGTAGATGATTAGATGAAATGTGTTATTAACGCATTCAATCCTCACAATAACTTTATGAGGTAGGGGCTGTTTTTGTCTCATTTTAAAGATGAGGAAACTGAGGCAATAGAACTTAAAAAAAAATTATTTATTTATTTGGCTGCACCGGGTCTTAGCTGCGGCACGTGGGATCTTCGTTGCAGCATTTGGGCTCTTAGTTGCAGTGTGCATGTGGGATCTAGTTCCCTGACCAGGGATTGAACCTGGGCCCCCTGCACTGGGAGCATGAAGGTTTAACCACTGGACCACTGGGGAAGTCCCAACAGAACCTTTAATGACTTTTCTAAGGGCCATGGATGGCAAACAGTGGAACTGGAAATGTGTCCTAGGCTGTTTGACTCTACCTCCACACCATACTGCCCTTCACTGAGTAGTTCAGCAACAATCATTTTGACAAAAATTTCACTGTTATGTACTGGAAATTTATTTGTCTGGTGCCTCTTATCGGCTGTGTTTTCCAAATGCTCTATTGTTACATTAAGTAATGCTGATATTAATATTATTATTATTATTTTTAAAAATAAATGTATTTATTTATTTTTGGCTGTGTTGGGTCTTCATTGCCGCACGCGGGCTTTCTCTAGTTGCGGTGAGCAGGGCTACTCTTCGTTGCGGTGCGCAGGCTTCTCATTGTGGTGGCTTCTCTTGTTGCAGAGCACGGGCTCTAGGTGCACGGGCTTCAGTAGTTGTGGCATGCGGGCTCAGTAGTTGTGGCTCGTGGGCTCAGTAGTTGTGGCTCACAGGCTCTAGAGAGCAGGTTCAGTAGTTGTGGCACACAGGCTTAGTTGCTCCACGGCATGTGGGATCTTCCCGGACCAGGGCTTGAACCCGTGTCCCCTGCATTGGCAGGTGGATTCTTAACCAGTGCACCACCGGGGCAGCCCTGATATTAATATTATTATTACACATGTATTTGCACAAATGTTCCTCAACACCTGTTTACTGTCATTTGACTTTGCTTGTGAAATATATAAAGATAAATTATGTAGACAAATTTATCCATCATTTCCATTATGACTCCTGGGCCCTGATTTTTATGCTTTAGAAGGTCTCCACTCTGAAATTACAGAATGAAATGATTCATCCGTGAAAAAAATATTTCACTGTTAATAGAATTACTGTATGATCCAGCAATTCCACTCTTGGGTGTATATCTGAAGAAAATGAAAACACTAATTCGAAAATATACATGCACCCCAATGTTCCTAGAAGCCCTATTCACAATAGCTAAGATATGGAAGCAACCTAAGTGTCCACCTACAGATGAAAGGATGAAGGAGATGTGGTATATACATACAATGGACTGTTACTCAGCCATAAAAAAGAATGAAATCTTTCCATTTGTAACAATGTGGTTGGACTTAGAGGGTATTAGCCTTAGTGAAATAAGTCAGACAGAGAAAGACAAATACTGTATGTATCATGTATATATGAAATCTAAAAAATAAAACAAATGAATGTATGTAACAAAGCAGAAACAGACTCACCTATACAGCGAACAAACTAATGGTTACCAGTGGGGAGAGGGAAGTGGGGAGGGGCAAGCGAGGGGCAGGGGATTAAGAGGTACAAACTCCTATGTTTTTATACATTAATATATATGTATTTATACATTAATAAGCTACAAGGATATATTGTACAGCACAGGGAATATAGCTTATATTTTATAATAACTTTAAATGGAGTATAATCTGTAAAAATATTGAATCACTATGTTGTACACCTGAAACTAATATAATATTGTAAATCAACTATAATTAAAAAAATTTCACTGTTGGATACTGGGAATATAAGATGAAAAGACATGTACTTGCCCATGAACTCCAGTGAGGGGACCAACATGTAAACAGATCATTATATTTCAGGACACTAAGTGCAATCAGTGGAACGATATCCAAGGCGTAGAGGCAGAGAAGGGAGGGATGATTAGTTGCTCAAAAGCCTCTGCCCTAGGGCTTGGCTCTGTAGTAGAAACTGCCCCTCCAGCAGGTCAGGAGAGACATGCGTGTTCTTGGCTCTGAGAGGAGTCTGTGGGGTGGACCTTCAAATGATAGGTGACACGTTCCAACAGCAGAGAACCAAATGCACAGGCGCTCCACCCGTGGCCATTTCGTACGTGGATGCTGGCTGAGCCCTGCGGGCAGCAGATCTTAAGCGAGCAGCATCATGCTCTCAGGCGAGGCTTGGAAGTGGCCTTGGGGGCAGAGACACAGGGAGAGGCTCGGCCTCTCAGCACTAGGGCCGGAGGCTCTGTCCCCGGATGCCCAATCCCGGAGGGTGGGGAGCTGGGGGAGGACCTGGAAGAGGTGAAAAGCAAAAAAGAGAAACAGGAAGGAACCACCTGTTTGGAGTAAGAAAATGTAGCTTCCAAAGGAATGGGACAGTAGTCTCTGGGCTATGGTGAGGGGCAGAGAAGGAAGGAGCAGGCTTGGTGGGAGGATACCTGAGATTGAGAGCTGATTCCGCCTCTTGGGACATGTTGTCCTTGGAGTGTCAATTTTATCCTCTGTCTAATGGGCATAACAACTTTGCACTTACTACCTCACACGGTGGTTAAAAGACCAATTAAGATAATATATGCGAAAATACTTTCCAAACTCCACAATGCTATGCAAATATGAGTTACTACTGTTGTCTTTCTAGCCAGGTACCTGCTCTTTCACTTCCTGACTCTATGATCTTGGACCAGTTACTACAGGGGAAGAAGAGATACACAGGGAACATGGCTTCCCATGGTAACTAAAGCAGCTTGACTTAGAACTTGAAGCTCCTCCTGGCTGGGGGGTCTCACTGGACCCCTGACCTAGTGAGGAAGCCTGGGGGCTACAGGGGACCCCCTCTAGAGTTCAAGACCTCTGCCCCATGGGTGGGGATGGGATCCTAGCCTTCAGTACTCATTGCCCCCACTCCCTCGACCCCCCACCCAGCCGCAGCAAGTGAGCTGACATTGGGAGAGCGCTTTGGGCATATCTTCTTCCACGAATAAGGAAAGTTCAGCAGCCCAGACATCAGGACTAAACAGAACAAACTAACAAAAACAAAGCAAATCCATTCAGACAGAACTTCCCTGATAAAGACTATTTTCTAAAATTTCAAACAGGTTAAAGCCTCTATTATTAAAGCTTATTCTAGACCAAACAAGAGTGGGGTAGAAACCCCACTGGACCCGAGTCCCTGCCCTTAGCCATAGAGGTCATCGGCAGCCCTGTTCATTGCAGTGTAGACCACAGCGGGGATGGGTCCAAGGGTGCTCCCGACTGAGGCCTCACCGCCCGCAGCAGGAAGAGAGGGGAAGAGTGGCTGTCCAGGGGGAGGCGGGACTGGTGCCAACAGGCCACTCCGGGGACAGCAGAAGCCGACTCCTCCCCTTCTGGCCTTTCCCGAGAAGAAGGAATGAGGAAGTGGGAGGGGAAAGAGGTGGAGTAGGAAGAGGCCAAGAGCTGGGGAGGGCAAAGCAAAGAGAGGGGCTGAACTAGAGGGAGGGAGTGAGGAGAAGGAGGAAGAGGTGAGTGAAGAGAGCTGGGCCAGCAGAAGTCAGAAGAACAGACGTAGCGGTCCGCAGGCTGAGCTCCTGGCATCCCCGCCCCGCCCCCTGGGTCCTCCGGGACGCGTCTCAGCATCTCCGACTCCCCTCCGGTCCTCATCCTCCAGGGAGAAGGGCCCTTCCGAGCAGGGCCTGCCTTCCTTGGCAGCAGACAAAAGGCCATTTCTGAGTTGCACAGAAAAACGTGTTACTTTGCCAGAGGGGCCGGGTCAGGGCTGCCCGGCCCAATCCTAGGCCGAGGGGATCGTGGGCAGAGGGGGGCTGTCAGTCACCGGGAGCCCTCCGTGAAAGGGGCCCCTTGTCAATTTCCCCTGCCTTTGAAGTGCCTGGGATGGAGGTGCTCAATTAAAAGCCCATCAGTCTGTAAGTAAATCAACGCCTATCAGGCTTGTCACATCAAACAAACGATTATTACCCCAGCCCGCCCACCCCATTAATCTGGCTGTTCCTTCTTGACGGCTCAGGGTCAGGGCACCGTAAATCCTGTACTGGATTGTAGCCACCTGGATCGGGATGAAAGCGCCGGCGCCACGAGCGCCGCACTCAGGCGTTTCCCAGGGTCTCCCGGAGGATGGTGGACCAAGTTCAGGGGCAGAAAACGAGGCATGGACACACGGCGATGCGAAGAGGTCTGGAGCTGGGCAGAGAGAGACGCATAGAGATAGAGGCAGAAAGAAACTGAAGGAAACAAAAAAGAGGCGGGGAGAAGCAGCCTGAGAAAACAGACCAAGGTAGAAATAATTGGAAGACACGCAAAGCGGTTGAGACAGTTGCCATAAAAACTCACCCAGAGGGTTGAGAATGAATAGATGCTTCTAGAAGACAAGGAGGCATCCGGAGGAAACTTCTCAGTCACTGGGTTCTAGGTCACAGTGTCAGAAACCGATCCAGGTTAGGTCCCTCCCATCCCCACGGCAGTCTCCAAATGTCCCTTAGCCAAGCGAATGGTGGTGCTTTGCTGAGTGATACCTGGTATCGGACATCTAGATACGTGATGGCCAGAACTGGATTTTCTGCAATAAAAGGATCTGAACAGACAAACTGGACTGAGTGTCAGGTTGTGATGTGCTCCTGAGCGAGGCCCTAAGAACCACTTCATTCCGGGGCATTTCTCCCAGGCTCTGTGGGCTGTTTTGTAGGTTCTTTCTGCTTCTGGGATCAAGCTCTGGCTTTCCCCCGGGGCAGACCCGAAGGAAGAGAGGGAGGGAGAAGAGGAGACAGGACAGCTGTATTTTGGGCTTGAAGGAGGGGCTGGGTAGAAGGTGAAGGACGGGGGAGGAGGGAGGAAGGAGGATTAGTATCCAGTTTGGAGGAACAAGGCATGCTATTTAAGGGAAGGAAAGAACAGTCTTTCCCCAGACATCTGTTCCAGAGGTGCCCCAAGGCATAGCTCACCCTGACTCGTGATGTTTCATACCTAAAAAGGGCCGTCACATGCCTTCCCCATTGCTAGAGGAATAATTCCCAAAAGAGAACAAGAGATGGAGGTGGAGCAGGGGAGACTGAGAGAGGGGACTTTCTCCCCTCTCTCACCACGGAGCTGGAGGCCCAGCCCGAGAGCTTGTGATGACTTCTTACAAGACAAAGAAAGAACATTCTAAAGAAAGAAACTGGACCTCTATCTTACACCATACACAAAAATCAACTCAAACTGGATTGAGGACTTGAACATGGTACAAACTACTAGGTATAAAATAAATAGGCTACAAGGATGTATTGTACAGCACAGGGACTATAGCCAATATTTTATAATAAGTTAAAATGGAGTGTAATCTATAAAAATATTGAATCACTGTGTTGTTCACCTGAAACTAATATAATATTGTAAATCAACTTTACTTCAATTAAAAAAAAAAAAAGATTTGAACTTAAGGCCTGAAGCTGTAAAACTCCTAGGAAAAAACCGAGGTGGTAAACTCCTTGACATCAGTCTTGGTGATGATTTGCTGGGTTTGACACCAAAAGCAAAGGCAACAAGGCAAAAATAAACAAGTGGGACTACATCAAACTAAAAAGCTTCTGCACAGCAAAGGGAATCATCAACAAAATGAAAAAGCAACCCACAGAATGGGGGGAAATACTTGCAAATCATATATCTGATAATGGGTTAATATCCAAAATATATAAAGAATTCATACAACTCAATAGCAAAAAATCGAACAGTCCAATTTAAAGAATAGGCAGAGGAACTGAATAGACATTTTTCCAAAGAAGACAAACAAATGTCCAACAGGTACAGGAAAAGGTGCTCAATATCACTAATCATCAGGGAAATGCAAATCAAAACCACAATGAAATATCCCGTTAAGAATGGCTGTCATCGAAATGATGATATCAGTATTATGTGATAAACTATATGGGGAAAGAATCTGAAAAAGAACAAACATATGTATATGTATAACTGAATCACTTTGCTGTACACCTGAAACTAACACAACATTGTAAATCAATTATAATCCAATAAAATTAAAAGAAAAAAGACAGGAGATAAGTGCTGGCCAGGGTGTGGAAAAAAGGGAACCTTTGTTCACTGTTAGTGAGAAATAAATTGGTGCAGCTACTATGGAAAACAGTATGGAGGTTCCACAAAAGTTAAAAATAGAACTACCATACGATCCAGCAATTCCACTTCTGGGTATATATCTGAAGGAAATGAAAACCGGCTCTCCAAGAGATACCTGCATTCTCGTGTTCATTGCAGCATTATTCACCGTAGCCAAGATAGAGAAACCACCTAAGTGTCCATCAGTGGATGAATGGATAAAGAATATATGATATCTATATCTATATATTTATAATTATATGATATATATATATATATATATACAACTCAATAAATTACAATTACAACTCAATAAAGCTGGGGGGGGGGAAGAAAATTCTTGAAGATGCTCAAGACATTTACACTCATCCCCATCCTCCCCCAGATGGCATGATAGGAAGTGCTCACTGCAGATCCCAAAGACAGGCCACCACCACCATGGCCACAGGCTTGGGCCAGGGGGAAGGGTTTTCTCTCAAACCAGCTGCCCATGGCTCTAATTGTAAACTCTTCATTCTGTGATCAAGACCCAGCAGTACAGCAGCAAAGTACAGCAGCAAATTCCTTATTCCTTTGAGTTGATAGACATGTTCACCCATCCCAAGTGTCAGTGAGACCTTTCACACAGATTAGGAATTGGATGTGGACACTTTACAGTGTGGGAGAATTACCTGTCTTTCATATTTTCATTCATTCAACCAAAATTTGGTATTTAGTATTTACTAACGTACAGGCCCTTTTCTAAGTCCCTGGAATACAGCAGTGACTTTGATGGGCAAGGTCAAGGGATATGTAGGCACTTTTTACAAAGAACTGGAATGTTCGACCTCATCTTTATTTATATCATGTATGCCCTCATCACACAGATATTTGCTGAGCATCTACTATGTCTATGTAATGTGGACCACAAGGAGGCAAGGAAGAATCAGAAACAAATCCTATCCCCCCAGAGGAGAGGTAAGACATACATCATGAATAAATCGAGTGCATAGTTTAAAGTGGTAGATGCCATAAGCCAGGAAAGAAGAGGAAAAAGTTCAGAGAGAAAAAATAATTTGTCCAGGTTACTTTTTTCTTAGGGAGGGTCTGGAATGAAGACACATGTTAATCGTTCCATCATGGCAACTTTCAAATTTACTCTGTAATATAGTAGTGTGGGCTTAACGTTTATTGCTATTGTTACTGGTGGTAATGACAATGTAATTTGTTGTCGTTGTAACTTAGGACACATCACTGCACCCCTTCTTTAGGAGGCGGGTGTTATAAAACTCTGGAATTCCATTTCAGGCCTTGTCAGGAGTTGGGTATGGTTGAGAACTCCCAGAAATTGGAGATATGCCTCTTGCAAGATGCAGAGTGGTGCAGAGGTTAAGTGAGTACGCTGTGGAGCTGGACTGCAATTCAAAACCAGCCTTCAGATGCTGGCTCTCCGCTTGCCTGCTGTGAGGCCACGGGCAAATCACTTGAACTCCCTGTGTGTGTATCCCCATCTGTTAAATTGGGGTGATAACAGTATCGGCCTCATAGGGTTATATGACAATTAAATGCATGTAAAGCATTCACAACAGTGCTCAAGAGGCAGTATAGCATGTACTCAATAATGCCAGTCATTATGATTGCTCGACCTCATACAAAGTGGTCTCTTAAAGGGACAATCAGCATGATGCTAGGAGGACACTTATTCAAGTAATGCAACTGTCTTCCTGTATTTAAATATCACTGAAAGTCATTTATATGAATTTAGTTTAAAAATTCTTCCAGAGTTCAGCACAGGCGTTTTAAATATTTGAATATTTTTTTTACTAAAATGATTTTTATTCACATTTAATGTAATATTTGATACATACAAAAGGGTATAGGTTTGAGTCATGTATGTAAATTTAAAGCATCTCTGTGTTTCTTTCCTTTCCTATTTCCTGGTCTTTCCTCCAGAGGTGATCACTATGCTGAATTTTGTGTTTATTATCCCTTTGCTTAAAAAAAAATACCTAAAAAAAATTAAAGTATAACATACATCACAGTAAAATTCACAAAACTTCAGTGTACAGCTTGATTATTTTTTACAAAGTATACACTTATGTGACCACACCTAGATCGAGATGTGGCCCATTACTGGTACTCTAGAAGCTTCCCTGACACCCCTTTCCTATCAGTTATTCACCCACTTCCACTGCAAGGTAACAGCTGTTCTGACTCATGTCACCAAAGATTAGTTTTGGAATTATTAGGTGTGTATTCTTGTGTCTGCCTTCTTTCGGTCAGCACTGTATTTGTGAGATTCATCCATGTTCATCTAACCATATGTATTAGTACTTCATTCTTTTTCATTGGTTGAGTGATATTCTGTTGTGTGAATAAATCACCCAGTTCATTCATTCTACTGTTAATAGACATTTGTGTTGTGTCCATTTTTTGGTTGTTATAAAGAAAGCTGCCATGAACTTTCCTGTATATGTCTTTTGGTGCATGTATGTACTCATTTCTGTTGGGTATAACAGGAATATAATTGTTGTGTCATAGAGTATGAACATATAATAATAGATACTTCCAAACAATTTTCCCAAGTGGTTGTACCAATTTACATACTGCACCACCAGCAATATGTTTGAATTCTAGTTGCTGTACAGCTTTGCCAACACTTGGTATTGTTAGTTAAGCAAAAAATTTTTAGCCATTTTGGTGGGTGTACTGGGCTATTTCTCTTGATCTGTATTTCAGTGGCATCCACTAATTTTTCATATGTTTCACTGCCATTCAGTTCAAAATATTTTCTAATCTCCATATGTATTGCCAACATCTTCTCCCATCCCGTGTTTGCCTTTTTTCTTTATTGATGGTATTTTTGTCATTGTTTTGTTAGAAACTTGATATTTTAATGTAATATTTTTACTTTGATCTATGGATTATTTAGAAAAGTATATTTCTTAATTTCTAAACATCTGGAGGTTTCCTAGTTATGTTTCTGTTTTGGACCTCTTGCTCAGTTTAACTGTCTTCAGAGAATGTATCTGAATGATGTTAATCCTTTAAAATATACCCGTAGAAGTATGTGAAAATCTCCAACTATACTTGTGGATATGTATTTTCCTCCCCTCGTCCTGTCAGTTTTTGCTTTATATATTTTGAAGCTATGTTATTATGTGTGTACAAGTTTAGAATTGCTATATTTTTCTGTTTTACCAACCCTTTTTTCATTAGGAAATATTATTCAGTAAAACTGCTTGCCTTAAAGTTTATTTTGTTTGGTGCTTGTTTAGATACACCACCTTTCTTTTGATTAATCTTTGCTTTGAGTATCTTTTTTCATCCATCCTTTTAGTTTCAAACCTTTTCCAGTTATCTGTTGCTGTATAACAAAGCACTTCAAAACTTAGTGGCATAAACCAACAACTCTTCTGTCTCCATCATAGGTTTTGTGGGTCAGGAATTTAGACAGAGCATAGCAGAGATGCCTTATCTCTGCTCTATGATGTCTGGAATCGTGGCTGGAAAGACTTGAATGGTTAGGGGTTGGAATCATCTGAAGACTTTTTCACTCACCTGGCTGGTATCTGGACCAGGATAACTGGACACTGGGCTCAGTGAAGACTTCCCATGTAGCTTGGGCTATGCTGGCAGCCTCAGGGCACTCAGGCTTCTTACACAGTGGCTCAGAGCTCTGCGAGTGAGAATTTCACTGAACAAGGCCTAAGTTGCATAGCCTCCTATGACCTAGCTTTGAAGAATCTAGGTGTTACTAGATTTTTGAAAGTGTTTGAAAGTGTTACTTCAGCCATTCTTTCTTTTTTTTTTTTTTTTTACAAATACACTTTTTTTTTGGCTGCGTTGGGTCTTTGTTGCTGTGCATGGGCTTTCTCTAGTTGTGGTGAGCAGGGGCTACTCTTTGTTGTGGTGCACGGGCTTCTCATTGTGGTGGCTTCTCTTGTTGCGGAACATGGGATCTAGGCACGCGTGCTTCAGTAGTTGTGGCACGAGGGCTCAGTAGTTGTGGCTCGCGGGTTCTAGAGTGCAGGCTCAGTAGTTGTGGCGCATGCGCTTAGTTGCTCCACGGCATGTGGGATCTTCCCTGACCAGGGCTCAAACCTGAGTCCCCTGCATTGGCAGGAGGATTCTTAACCACTGCGCCGCCAGGGAAGTCCCGTGCCATTCTTTATTAGTTGAAGGAGTCACAAACCTGTCCAGATTGGGGAGGGGAGTTAAACCCCCACTTCTTAATGAGAGGAATGGCAAAGGATTTGTGGCTGTGTTTTGAAACTGCTGCACAACTTTTCTTTCTGTATCCATATATTTAAGTTGTGTTACTGGTAAGTTGCATGTAGTCAGATTTTGTTTATTTTTATCCAGTCTCACAATCTTTGTCTTCTAATTGGAGACTTTCATCCATTTATGTTTAAAGTAATTATTGATATTAAGGTTTACACTGATCATCTTACTATTTATTTTCTTTTTGTTCCATGTGTTTTTTTATTAAATTTGCTCTCCTTTCTTTCCTCGTTTGGATTAATCATGCATTCAAAAATTATTCAATTTTCCTACTCCATTAGCTTGTTATTGGTACATTATTTTATTATTCTTTAGTGATTACCCTAGAGGTTGCAACATGTACCATTGTTTTATTATAACCTACCTTAAATGAGTATTTGTTTCACATCCTGGATGATGAAAGAACCTTACAACACTTTAACTCCACTACCTTCTTCTTGTCTTTTGTGCTATTGTTAACATATATTTAATTCTCTATATATTTTGAACGCCCCAAAACATTAGTATTATTGTTTTATACAGTAAATATTAATTTAGATTTATCCATCCATTTTACATTTTTGGTGCTGTTTATTCATTTGTGCATTACTATGCTTCCATCTGGAATTATTTACTTTCTGCCTGAAAAAGTCCTTTCAGGGCTTCCCTGGTGGCACAGTGGTTGAGAATCTGCCTGCCAATGCAGGGGACACGGGTTGGAGCCCTGGTCTGGGAAGATCCCACATGCCACAGAGCAACTGGGCCCGTGAGCCACAATTACTGAGCCTGCGCGTCTGGAGCCTGTGCTCCGCAACAAGAGAGGCCGCGATGGTGAGAGGCCCGCGCACCGCGATGAAGAGTGGTCCCCACTTGCCGCAACTAGAGAAAGCCCTCGCACAGAAACGAAGACCCAACACAGCCATAAATAAATAAATAAATAAATAAAAGAACGTGAATTTCTTTAAAAAAAAAATCCTTTTAGTGTTTCTTTTAACACAGATATATTAATGATAAATTCTCTCAGTTTTTGTTTGCCTGAAAATATCTTTATTATGGCTTCACTTTTGAAGATTATTTTCACTGAGCATTGAATTTTAGGTTAGCAATTACTTTCTTTCAGCACTTTAAAAATTTCCTTTAACTATCTTCTGGTTTCCATTTTTTCTATTGCTTTTAGCTATCAGCTTTATTGTTGCTATTTTGAAAAAATGTGGGTTCCCCACCCCTCCCCCAGCTACTTTTAATGTTTTTCTCTTTGTCTTTGGTTTTCAGCAATTTTTCTGTGCTTATTTCTTTGTATTTATCTTGCTTGGGGTTTGTAGAAAATCTTTTTTTTTTCAGATTAAAACATTTTTTAATTAATTTTTTTATTGTGGTAACATTGGTTTACAACATTATATAAGTTTCATGTTTACAACTTTATATTTCTAACTCTGTATACACTACAGTGGACTTACCACCAAAAATTTAGTTTCCATCTGTCACCATTCACTTTATCCCCTTTGCCCATTTCACCCTCCCTCCTCCTCCCCTTCTGGTAACCACTACTCTGTTCTCTGTATCTATGTGTTTGTTTTTGTTTGGTTTGGTCATTTTTTATTATTCTTTGTTTGTTTTTTGTATTTCACATATGAGTGAAATCACACAGTACTTGTCTTTCTTGGTTTGACTTATTGCACTTAGCGTAATACCCTCTAGGTCCATCCATTTTGTCACAAATGGAAAGATTTCACTCTTCTTCATGGTTGAGTAGTATTCCATTGTATATATACACCACATTTTCTTTATCCATTCATCTGTTGATGAACACTAGGTTGCCTCTATATCTTGGCTATTGTAAATATGCTGCTGTGAATATTGGGGTGCATATATCTTTCGAATTAGTGTTTTTGTATTCTTTGGATAAATACCCAGAACTGGAGTTGCTGGATTGTATGTTATTTCTAGTCTTAATTTTTTGAGGAATCTCCATACTGGTGTAGAAATTCTTTATTCTGTGGCTTAATATCTTTCATCATTTTTGGAGAATTCTCAGCCAGCATTTCTTTAACAGTTGCTTTTTTTTTTTTAATACATTTATTTATTTATTTATTTACTTTGGCTGTGTTGGGTCTTCGTTGCTGCGCGCGGGCTTTCTCGAGTTGCGACGAGCAGGGGCTACACTTCATTGGGGTGTGCGGGCTTCTCATTGTGGTGGCTTCTCTTTGTTGCAGAGCACAGGTTCTAGGCGCACAGGCTTCAGTAGTTGTGACATGAGGGCTCAGTAGTTGTGGCTCGCAGGCTCTGGAGCACAGGCTCAGTACTTGTGGCACATGGGCTTAGTGGCTCCGCGGCCTGTGGGATCTTCCCGGACCAGGGTTCGAACCCATGTCTCCTGCATTGGCAGATGGATTCTTAACCACTGCACCACCAGGGAAGTCCCTCTTTAACAGTTGCTTTTATCCTGTTATCTCTCTCCTCTCCACCTGGGACTCCAGTTATGAACATGCTAGATGTTTTTACCATGTCTCTAGATCTCTCATGCTCTGCCCCCCTCTCCCTTTTCATTCTTTTCCTCTGTGCTTTATAAATTTATTTATTTATTTACTTATTTTTGGCTGGGTTGGGTCTTCATTTCTGTGCGAGGGCTTTCTCCAGTTGCGGCGAGCGGGGGCCACTCTTCATTGGGGTGCGCAGGCCTCTCACTGTCGCAGCCTCTCGTTGCGGAGCACAGGCTCCAGACACGCAGGCTCAGTAGTTGTGGCTCACGGGCCCAGTTGCTCCGCGGCATGTGGGATCTTCCCAGACCAGGGCTCGAACCTGTGTCCCCTGCATTGGCAGGCAGATTCTCAACCACTGCGCCACCAGGGAAGCCCTCCTCTGTGCTTTATTATCCTCTCTTTGGCTACATCTAATCTGCTTTTGAACCTATCCAATTCTTAATTTCAGTAATTTTATTATTTTCATTCTAGGATTTCCATTTGACCCTTTCCTGAACAGATTCCAGTTCTTGGGTAAAATTCTCCATCCTTTCCTTTCTTTTTTGGGGAATGCATTAATAATAACTTTTAAATTTCCTATTTGATAACTAATACCTGCATCACTGTTTTTTTGTTACTTATTTATTTTTCTTCTTGATTTTGAGTCATTAGATCCTATGTCTTGCCTGGTTATTATGTTTCTAAGATTCATCCATGTTGTTGAAAGTAGCTGTAATACAATGCATCTATTTTTACTAATTTCTAATAGTTCACAGTGTGCCTGGACCACAGTTTATTTCTCCTATTGGCTTGTCGATGGTCATGTGGTTTGTAGAATCATTTAAAAAAAATCACTCATTTTAAGTTTCTTGAAACCCTTTAAAATAATTAATTCTGCAGTTATTTTGAGCTAGAGAGCTAGCCAGTACAGTGTGTTTTGACCACGCTGGCAATGGACCCTTTCAATGATGTAAGTACCAGAATGTGCTGTGAATACTATTTCTCCATTATGGCCTTTTTCTGTATCCCAAAAGAAGCCCATTACAGTTTCAGAGCTATTTATTTGCGGTTGCTTTGGCCATATGGGTGGGTAGTTGGCTTCGCATTGGGGGCACAAAAATCAGGAGCTGGGCAGGATCAGCTCGTTCTCTGTGGAGTGGAATGGGGGCAGCATGATGAAACCAGGTTTATTTAGTCAGTCTCTTCAAGAGGCCATGAATGAAACTGGAATAAAAACTCAGGAAGCTGGTGCCTGCTTCCAGTCTCCTGGGAAACAATTCCAGCTCCAAAACCCCTGTACATCATCCGAAGTCCTCGAGACAGTTATTCAAAGTGGCTGGGGGCTGCTGCTGGATGTTTCGTTGGAGCCTGGGCACTTGGAGGCAGTGTGGGGAGGTGGAAAGAATACAAACTACATTCAGGCTGATCTGGATTTGAATCCCGGCTTTGACACCTACTAGATTTTTTACAAAGGATGACTTATTTAACTTCTTTCCTCTTCAGTTTTCTCATCTGTAAAATGGGCATGCTAGTACCTTTTTAATTGGATTCTCGTGAGAATGTTATGCCAAGTTATATTAAAGATGGCTAGGATAATGCCCGGCAATATTAGACGTTCGATAAAAGATAGCTTTGTGTCATTGTGATCACCGTCATCATCATTCCCATCACCACCAGCGCACAGGAAAGCTTTGGCAATGAGCATGGCTCTGGTCCCCTCAGGAGGGCCCGCAATCTTTGCTTCCCTGCTATGCAATGTGGTAAGTTTGTGCTCCTGTGCAGGATCTTAAGTTATTGCTGTTTCCCAGGGCTTGGTCATTACATTAGGACTTTTTCCTCAAAGAGGGAAGGAGAAGGGCTCTAACTGATTAGGAATGGGGTAGTCAGATTTAGGGCAAAGCCTGCTATCACGTAGAGTCAAATGTCTCTAAGCTGACAATCAATTGGAAGAGGAAGACAAGTTATACAACCATCTGCACCAGGGAAATCCACACATAGCAAAAGATTTTCCTCAGTGTGACTGGGCTTAAGGCTGTCACTGAATCCACCTGAGTTTTAAATACATTGACAGATGATGTCCACATAGGCTAAGAAGAGAACCAGTTTAGGGAACCTAGCTGGTCCCAGGGAGATGAACTAATGATGTGCCATCAGCTTGGTTTTATGCTCCGGTTCAAGTCAGAGGTCCACGGAGCAAGGTTCTGATCAATCACCTTCTAACATGGTGCTTGTTCATGTGCTGGATCGTTTATTCATGAAACATTTATGGAGATTCTCCTGTGTGCCCAGCACACTATGGTAGGTGCTGTGGGAGATACAGAAAGATATACATGTGTATATAGAGAGAGAGCTTTGAGTCCAGCAAATTCCTTTTTTTTTAAAATGGACATGTTTGTTTATTTATTTATTTATTATTTATTTTTGGCTGCGTTGGGTCTTTGCTGCCGCACGCAGGCTTTCTCTAGTTGCAGAGAGTGGCGGCTACTCTTTGTTGCGGTGCGCGGGCTTCTCATTGTCCTGGCTTCTCTTGTTGCAGAGCACGGGCTCTAGGCACGTGGGCTTCAGTAGTTGTGGCATGCAGCCTCAGTAGTTGTGGCATGTGGGCTCAGTAGTTGTGGCTCGCGGGCTCTAAAGCGCAGACTCAGTAGTTGTGGTGCACGGGCTTAGTTGCTTCGTGGCATGTGGGATCTTCCTGGACCAGGGCTCGAACCCGTGTCCCCTGCATTGGCGGATTCTTAACCACTGCGCCACCAGGGAAGCCCTCGGCAAATTCCTTTATATGGCTTATATATTTGAAAGCAGCTTTAAAACATGGAATAAAGTGGTGAGGTCATAAAGTCATAAGAGATGTGCAGGTTAAATTTTAGGGGTGTTCAGAAGAAGGAGAGAACACTACTTGTAGGTAGATAGTGTGAAGCCTCTATCTATTCTTGCTGCCTCTAATCACATCTTTCTCTGTTTAATTCTTCATGTCATTGCCACCCTAATCATTGTAAAATACCCTTTTCAGCATGTCTGCCTTTTTCTCAAAACCCTTAAATGATTTTCTATTTCCAACTGAACCAATTTCAAAGTCCCTCTCAAATTGTCTTATTATCTCTAGCTCTGCAGGTGTGATTTCTTCCTTTTCCTGGGATGAGGGTTGGAGGGGTGGGGTATGTCGATTGCCTGCTATGCTTTTGGCCTTCCTCGTATATTCTGTGATTTTGGCCTGAGTGCGTCTTCCCTTGGGGATGTTGTCTGTGCGAATTCTTTTCCTGTTGACGTCTTGGGCTGTGCAGTGCCCACAGGACAATCCTATGCCTTCCTCCATGAGTTTCTGTACTGAAGGATAATGAATTAGGGTTCTTACCTCAAGAGACAAAGGACTTCCACACCTGGCCTTTGAGCTGTAGCCTGAGCTGAGGAGCAGACACTCTCATTTCTGTTGGTGGATAGAGAGCCCAAGTTCTACCAGTTCCTGGTTCCAGGTAGGGAACCGGGCTCCTGCCTGTGGGGCTATGGTGTCTCTGACCTTGCCTTGGCATTAAAACCCCAGCCCCTGTAGCCTGTGTTTTACTGAAGACCTGGAGGCCTTATGTGGGTCACTCCCTAAATCTGTATCTCTACACCTAACCTGACCCCTAACCAAACCCCAGAACTGTAGGCTTTTGATCCAACTGTCCATTTATCATCTCTATTTGGTTATCTTATGGCCATCTCAGATTTAATGTGGTCAGGACAGGACTCCAGATGTGTTAATATACATGTGTTAAACACCACCATAGCATTCCTTATGTATAAAGGCTTAATGGGTGCCTGTTCCCTAGTGTCACTTTAACGGCTGTGATCTTTTGTATGCCGTTATCTATGTATACATTATATTGATAGCTATATGGGTCTATACACTACACAGCATGTGTATGTACGTAGACCATAGTTATCTGGATTAACTCAGATGTGCTTTGCTTTAGGTGTTCCGACAATCTCAAGATTTACAAGAAAGTGCCTTTTGGATAACAGCTGTCCTGACACTGAGTGTTCCTTGCTGCATGGTTTTGCCTTACTTGCAGTGAGAGGGGAAGTAATTCTCACACCTTCCCCCCTACTGCAGACCCTTGAAAGTGTGCTCCACCCACTATGTACATCAGGATCCCTCGGGGTTCTTGTTAAAAAGACTGCTTTTTGGACACTGCCAAGCTAAACTCTCTGGGTGGGGGGGATAGGGCTCAGAAAGGCATATTTTTTAACATGTTCTTCAGGTTATTCTCAAGTGCACTGTGGTTGGAGAACCACTGCCCAAATTTCTTTTCTCCTTTGGCAAATCATTTAAAATATTTATGGAAGAGACTATTCCAGGGAGCCCAGAAAAGAGGGGGCGACTTGCAGCCATCCCTTTCCACGCCAAGGATTCAATGCCTGTGTCCATCTTGCCAAGTGTAACTTTGGACCCTACTAGAACTTTCCAGAATTACTATTGCTACTTAAACATTCGTTTCCGTGCTTTTCCTCTTGTTGGTGTAAACATCCAAATGTCAGCAGAGGATGATGAAGCTTGGATATCATTAAACATTGACCTACTGTCTTGGTTTGCCCCAAATTGAGAGGTTTTGTGGGATGCACGGGTTTCCGTGTCCAAACCACGAAGGTCCTGGGCCAACTAGGATGAGTTGGTCACCCTAATAAATGGGTCTTACAAATCTTATGTGTTGAAACTAATGCATCAGGAAATAACAGATTTGAAATCCACATGGGTTATAAAATAAAGGAGACTAGTGTGGGATGAAAGGTATTCTGGGACTGGTCAGATTTGTGGGGCAGGACTGAGCAGTTCACGATGTTGAAGAGCAGGCAGATCCTCCCGTGTATCCACCATGTTGGATGGGGTGGCCACACTTCTTCCAAGTCACATTGTGTTGACAGCAGTGGTGGGAACACATCTGGAGTGAGGAAGTTTGTTTCCTACCCTGAGAGGAGGCTGCCTTTCCAATCCAACAATGAGGTGTTTGGTGCCTTGTTCCATATTCCTAACTTGTGGTGAGAGCAAACAGAGTGTCTTAGGGCCTGGTGGGGGGGTGTGGAGTGGTGGGCAGTCCCTCCCACGCTCTGATCAGAATCTGTGGTCAGATCTGGTGGCTGGGTGCTATTTCTACTGTCCCTCTTACCATCCTCCCCAGCAGGAGCAACTTACCATTAAGCCAGTAGGACAGTGCCTATTGTCCTTAGTTCTTTTAAGGACTCAGATAATGTTTTAGATTTTCTAAAACAATGAGGAAAAAATCTTTTAGGTTGAAGAAAATGTTTTCCTATATAATATTAGTACATATACCAATGCAGTCATAAAATAGAATTTTAATATAAACATTTAAATAAAAGTCAATAATAATAGTAATTTTTTCATAGAGAGGAGGGCCCAGAAAGGCAAAGTGTTTAGGTTCCACAGGGTCAGGATGTGGCCCTGCTGCCCAAGGTGGCAGCTGTCAGTCACTGTGGGACAGAAGGAAAAGCCTTGGAAGCAGCCAGTTAAGACTTGGCTGAGGGGAGGA
Source organism: Balaenoptera borealis (assembly GCF_965194805.1). Classification (NCBI taxonomy): domain Eukaryota; kingdom Metazoa; phylum Chordata; class Mammalia; order Artiodactyla; family Balaenopteridae; genus Balaenoptera; species Balaenoptera borealis. The sequence goes on from NC_138880.1 coordinate 7,955,197, forward strand.
GCCTTGAGGACATTCCCAGATGTGGATCCGTGGAGGCAGAACAAATGAGTCTGGGGGACACAAGAAATGACCTACCTAGAAGATGAAGGGTCTGCAGAGGAGAAATGTTGGTTGGGTTCACTTCTAGGCAGCATGGACCAGGGATGTGAATTCTGATGTCTTGGCAGATGTCCCCTGATACACTTCCCTGGTGTCTTGGGGCAGGGGTGCTATTGTTCACCAATGTCCATTCTCCTCTTCTTATTCTAGTAGTAACCCCCTAGGGCGGGTTGACTTGTATCCTCCAAAAAATATGTTCAAGTCCTAACCCCTGGTACCTCTGAATGTGACCCTATTTGGAAATAGAATCTTTGTGGTATGACCTCACGTTAAGATGACTGGTGTCCTTATAAGAGAAAGGAAAAGAAGATATGGATACAGAGATACCGAGGGCAGGTGATGGTGGACGGAGAAATTGGAGTGATGCAGCCACAAGCCAAGGACACCAAGGATTTCCAGCAACCCCCAGAAGCTAGGAGAGAGGAATGGGATGTGTTCTCCCTCAGAGCCTCTGGAAGGAACCAACTCTGCCAACATCTTGATTTTTGGGCTTCGGGCTTCTGAAATTATGAGGGAATAAATCTCTGCTGTTTTAAGCCACCCAGTCTGTGGTACTTTGTTATGGAAACCAAAATACCCCCACCCCCAATTGTGCTAAGCACGTGACCACACAAAATAAGACTGCATCTCCCAGCTTCCCTTGCAGCTAGGTATCTAAGTTCCTTGTTACTAGGTTTTAGTCACTGGGATACGAACTCAGGTAATGTGCACGAGTTTCTAGTTGTATCTTTAAACAAAAGGGAAGGGTGGTGGCTTGACTTTGCTCTTTCCCCTTTCTTCTTGTTGGAATGTATGCAAAATAATGGGGCCCAATAACGCATCTGAGATTACAGAATGGAAATCGTGTGTTGAGGCCTTCAGAGCAACATGCTAGAAGGAACCTGGCTTCCTGCTATTGTGGAGCTGCCTTATTGCCCTGGATTATTTGCACTTGGATTCATCTGTGAGAGAGAAATAAACCATCATCTTTAAGCCACTCTTATTTTGACTTTTATTATAGCAGCTGAATGTTTTATCTCAGTAATACAGTTCTTCTTTACATTCCAGGGCCCTGTTTATTTGTGGTCCCTCTCACGTATTGATATTAAAAGGACATCTGTTAATAGGATCTATGCTTTGAATTTTTTTTTCTGATGATGGGAATGGACTGCAATGAGCCTTTACTCCTCCCAGCCCCCAGACATAGCTCCTCCATCCAATGGAAGCACAGTGAGTAGGTCAGGGCCAGGAATAAGATTGCTGCCAGGATCAATCTCCTTCTGGGGCTTGAATATGCAGCCTTGATCTCATAATCAGCCAGGTCCACTAGGCTCTGCCTTTCACTCAGCAGATTCCTAGCCAGATTTGGGTGCTCTGGTGTCCTCTACTCCTATACCTGTCAGAACGGGGGAGGACAGGGGAATAGGTGCCTCTTTGCTGCTTCCAGTCACCAATCCTTCTTCACTGGGAGTAGAGGTGCCCTTTACAGTCTTCATCTTGTGTGCTGTTGAGTTTTTCCTCTTGAAAATGGTTCCATTTGTTTTATTCCATGGAAAATGTCAGCAAAACTTCTCAGAGTAAGACTTGTGATGTGTGTGTGTGTGTGTGTGTGTGTGTATGTTTGAGCAGGATGGTGAACAGTGGGTAAAATGTGCAATGGAACGGAAAAAGACCCGCCATTGATTGGGTGGCCTCTTGGTGGCAGCTGCTTTACCAGGTATTACACCATTCAATTCTCAAGACAATCCTGAGGGTGGGAAGGGTCCTCTGTGTCTTAAAAACGCAGAAGATGGCACACATGTAGGTGGGCAGCCTGTAAGTGGCAGAGTCAAATGCAGTTCCTACCCTTGACCTCAATGAACTTTTCCACACAAACGAATCACACTGTTTATGTCTGTAAAGCATAGTGGGAAAGTAGAAATTCTATAAATATTTGGCTAATCTGATTACAGAACCAGCCATTCTGGAAATACAAGCAAAAGAATTATTTCTGGAGACCTGTGTTATTTAGGTGTTTTTCTCTGCCCAGAGTTACCTTCTGCCTTTTTGGTCTTCCTCACCTTCTGACATACTAAACAACGACAATGGCAGCAACAACCACATGGTTGGCTCTGGAGGGATAAAGGACATTGACTCCCCAACTAATGAAGCTGGTAAAAGTTTTCATTTGAACCCAATGCAAGCGTTTTTAATTTGTTTCCTTGTTTTCTAATAAGTCTGTTCTTTCAGTAACAGCGCACATTTTTACATTAACATTCCAGACTGCTTTTATCCTTTAAAATCTTATTTATATTAGAATTAATTTCATGACACAAAAGCTTGAATTAAGCATTTACCTTTCCAGACAAAGAGACTTTCTCTGTGCAGTTGCTGCCTGCTAATATGTATGAAGACCAACCCGTGTAAAAAGGGAAGTTTTTAAAACAAGTTTTTTCATTTCAGTTAAAAATGAGCAACCAACCAAGAGTCCAGCATTTGAGTGTATTGCCTCCTTATCATTTCCCTATAATTAAAAATATGTAATATAATTGTGATATGATTGTAATGAAATTTTGTATTTTATGTCATACATACAAATGGGTCTGTGTTTGTGTAGGGGTTTAACTGCGTGCTGGTGCATTCATACACACACACACACACACATACACACACACACAGAGATCCAGCCCTGCTCCTCTCCTCCAACCACCTGATGGTAATAACTCTTCCCTCTTTTCTTCTCCATGTCGGGAGATGGAGAAACACGGTCCGTCTCCCTGGGATTCTGATGTCCCAGTTGGACGATGGGAAACAGTGCCTGGCACTTTCACGGGGCGTTGCTGCCCAAGATCTTCCCTTTGCAGGGAGAGGAACTCTGGCTCCACCTTGTTTCCATCTCCTTAGATTGTGACCAAGTAGCCCCTAAAGACTGCAATTCCTTCTTTCGGGGTCATAAAGTACTTCAGCGGACAATTTCATCTTTTTCAGTTTGCCGGCCTCACCTGCTCACTTTCAGGATTTCAGAACAAATCTCTTTGGGTCATACAGTAAGTGTGGGGAGGAATAACCAACACCACCTTTTTTTTTTTTTTTTTTTTTAATAAAACAGATTTATTGAGGTATAATTTACCTACCATAAAGTTCACTGATTTTAAGTGTACAGTTTGATGAGTTTAGTAAATTTATACAGTTGTGCAACCATCACTACAATCCAGTTTTAGAACATTTGCATCACCCCAAAGTCTCCCGGTGCCCATTTAGAGCCAACCTCCACTCCCTGCCTTAGTCTCAGGCAACCACTGATCTACTTTCTGTTTCTAGAGATTTGCCCTCTTTAGAAATATCTTACAAATGGGATCATATAATATTTACTCTTTTATGTTGGCTTCTTTAACATATTTTTTTGAGATTCATCCATATTGTTGCAGATAACAGTAGTTTGTTCCTTTTTATTGCTGAATAGGATTTTACTATATGGCCATACCACATTTTGTTTATCCATTCATCTGTTGATGAACAGTTGGGTCATTTCCACATTTTAGCTATAGTGAATAATGCTGCTGTGAACATGGGTATAGAAATATCTCTTTGGGTCCCTGCTTTCACTTCCTTATTATTTTTATTTTTAAATAAGAAGAAAAATTTTATTTCAAACAGGTTCAGTGGTATGTGTGCTACAGCAAAGGCTGGTTGTAGCAGTTTCCTTTCAAACCTTCATTGATGTATAAATTAGACATTATTTGGGAATGATTAATTTCTGGTAAAATGTAGATTCAATCCAACATTATGCCAATTTTTACTTTTATTGTAGACCTTATTTTAAACTTGCATCACCAAAAAATGATAATAATCTAAACAGCTACTCCTAAGGTAATGAGCTGTCCTCACTGTTGCTTTGAAAATATACACCTAGGTTCTTAAGAGAAATTCCGACTTCATCCAAATCTGTTATTTAATTCTTCAGTCATCATCTACTGTTGGCTTGATTGTCACTTCTCTTCTTATTTGACCCCAACCAATTAAACGGCAGTGTTTCTCAACTCTTCGGCTAAGGGCAATTTTTATTCCTACTTTTGAGATTTTGCCCAAATCAGCCTTGACTGCACTAACTCTTCCTCCTGTCGACAGGAATCCTATGTCCACCATATGCACTTCATTCTTAGACAGCTTTTGCACTTTTGCTGCTTTCTTGTCTCCTTCAGTGCGTACACCTAGAAGCTGTCTAAGCAGGAAATAGGAAATTTCCAGTTCTGTGAAGATCTCAGGTAAAGCTCCAACTGCACCAAGTACCTGCCCCACCATTCTGTCAGCCCAGCACAAAGTGGGGTTAATTTTTGTTCCAATGCCAATAAGCCCTCCTGGAGCAGCATACTGAAGACCATTACGCTCTGCGAAAAGCAATACAATTTTGGAAAAGGTGGGTTTTCACATGAGTTTTCCTTCGCTATTTTTGGAACAATACCAGGTCTGACTTCTATCTCCTGGCCCACCTTTAATACTCCTTTTAGAATACTACCACCATCTACATCCCCCTTAAGGTCATCAACTTCACAGCCAGGTTTGTTGACATCAAAGGATCTAATAACAATAAGTCGGGGTTCTGAAGTAAAGTCTCTTGGGGGTACTGGAATTTTCTTTACTATGTACTCACAGACAACTTCAATATTGTATTTTAGCTGAGCAGAAATTAGAATAATAGGAGCTCCTGCTACTGTACCTTGTACAAATGCAAGGATCTGTTCATACTGTTCTTTAGCCTGGCTTTCTTTTACCAAATCAATTTTATTTTGTAGAATCAAAATAGGCTTCAGTTTCATGATTTCTATAGCAGTCAGGTGTTCGAAGTCTGTGGTTGAGGACAAGACTCGTTTCCAGCTATCAACAGAAGAGCTGCATCCATCATTGCGGCACCGTTCAGCATAGTAGCCATCAAAATATCGTGGCCAGGACAGTCAACAGAGGAAACATGTCTGACTAATTTGAAGTTCCCTTTGGTCCCTGGAATGTCTGTAGGAAACTCATCGGTGTGCTACTTCCACAGGATCTATAACATTCTGGCCGAGGACAACTTGGGTCGTCAAGTTTATAAATCTTAGCATTAGCATAGCCAAGACTGATTGTAATGTTACTTTCTAGTTCATTTTTGAACCTGACAGTGTGAACTCCAGAAATAGCTTTTACAACTGTAGATTTCCCATGAGCTGCATGACCAATTGTACCTATATTAACAGTGGCTTGTCTGCTTATAACTTCATGTGAAAGTGGCGTCAACTTGGTAACATCCAAAATGGAGAGATCTTGCCGAGAAAGGCACGGCTGCACTAACGTCACACCAGCCTCTCCCCACCGCCATCTAGCCCGGAGAGCTCACTTCTTTTGAGTATATATCTAGAAGTGGAATTACTAGATCACATAGTAATTGTATTTAATTTTTTGAGGAATGCCATACCGTTTTTTAATAGCAGCTGTACCATTTTACATTCCCACCAGCAACGCACAAAGGTCCCAATTTCTCCATGTTCTTGCCAACACTTTTTTTTCCTGCTTTTTTAAGATTTATTTTATACAGGCCATCCTAATGGGTGTGAAGTGGTATCTCATAGTGGTTTTGATTTGCATTTCTCTAATGATTAGTGATATTGAGCATCTTTTCAAATGCTTATTGGCCATTTGTATATCTTCTTTGGAGAAATGTCTATACAAGTCCTTTGCCAATTTTTTAATTGGGGTGTTTGTTTTTTTGTTGTTGAGTTGTAGGAATTCTTCATATATTCTGAATATCAATCCTTTATCAGATATATGATTTCCAAATATTTTCCCCTATTCCATAGGTTTTCTTTTCACTCTGGTGATAGTGTTCTTTGATGCACAAAAATTTAAATTTTTGATGAAGTCCAACTTATCTATTTTTTCTTTTTTTGCCTGTGTTTTTGATGTCATAGACAAGAACGCATTGTCAAATCCAGTGTCGTGAATATTTCTCCCTATGTTTTCTTCTAAGAATTCTATAGTTTTAGTTCTTTCATTTAGGTCTTTCATCTATTTGAGTTAATTTTGGTATATTGTGTAAGGTAAAGAACTTCATTCTTTTGCATGTGGCTGTTTTCCCAGCAACACTTGCTGAAGACTGTTGAATGGTCTTGGCCTCTTTGTCAAAAGTCATTTGAGCACATGCTAGGGTTTATTTCTGGGCTCTCTGTTCTATTCCGTTGGTCTATATGTCTGTTTTTATGCCAGTGCCACACTGTTTTGATTATCGTAGCTTTGTAGTATGTGTTGAAATCAGGATGTGTGAGACCTTCTCCAACTTTGTTATTCTTTTAGAAGATTGTTTTGGCTTTTCAGGGTCCCCTAAGATTCTATATGAATATAGGATGAATTTTTCTATTTCTGCAAAAACATTGTTGGGATTTTAATAGATTGCCCTGAATCTGTAGATGGCTTTGAGTAGTATTGACATCTTACCAATATTAAGTCTTCTAATCCATGAACAGGAACATCTTTCCATTTCTGTGTCTTCTTTAATTTCTTTTAGCAATGTTTTGTAGCTTTTAGTATACAAGTCTTTTACCTCCTTGGTTAAGTTTATTCCTAAGTATTTCATTCTTTTTAATGTTATTGTAAATGAAAGTGTTTTCTTCATTTCTTTTTCAGTTTGTTCATTGTTAGTGTATGGTAATGCAACTGATTTTTGTGTTCCCTTCATAACTTTTAAGACATTGATCCACCATCATTTGACATCTAGGATTTCTTTTGAGAAGTTTGATCCATTCTGATTCCCATTTCTTTATATGCACCTGTTCCCTCCACCTCTACCTTGACCCATGGACTTTTTATGGATTATCTCTTTATCTTATTGTTTGAAATTTCACAATGATCTTCCTAGATGTGGATTTTTTTTTTATTCACTATTCTAGTCACTCGGAGAACGCTCATGTCCTTTAGTTCTATAAAATTTTATTTAATTTTTCCATCAATAATTTCCTTCCAGTGAATTTTTCTCTTCTATTCTTATGAAATTCTTAGTATTTAGATTCTTATTCTTTGGGTTTACAACAAGTCTTCATATCTTTTCTACTTCTATTTTCTACTTCTTTTTTTTTTGGCCATGCTGCATGGCATGCAGGATCTTAGCTCCCTGACCAGGATCAAGCCCGTGCCCCCGGCAGTGGAAGCTTGGAGTCTTAACTGGACTGCCAGGGAAGTCCCTCTATTTGCTACTTTATTGTCATTTCATTATAATTTATGGGAGACTTCCTTACTTTTTAATTTTAATCATTTTGAATAATGTTATTTTGGTTATCAATTTTAATTTCTAAGAGCTCTTTCTTGTTTTCAAGTTGGGCATTAATAGCACTAACACCTTTTAAATAGCATTTTACTTTTGCTTTATGGATGAAAAAATCATGTTATCTTTTTGAGAATATTACGACCTTGTCTATTTTCCTTTCAAATTCTTTTTCTCATGTTTACTTTCCATTGTATCTTCTATGAAAAGGATTTCCTTAAGGGTCTGATGATTTCCTTAAAGCTCTCTGTCTATGTTTAATTGGAGTTGTTTTTGACTGGGGGAGAGGATTTACTGGGAGAGGAGGATCAGGTTGCCAGTGACCCTTTTCACTGTATCCCTCCAGTGTCAGTATGTGGGGGGTCTTTTTTTTTTTTTTTTTTCCTACCAGAGAAGTGCCATCCAGTCTCCTGCTTTAGAATTCTGTTGCTGTATGTGAGGGTGTACTTGGCTGCTTGCATTTTGGAAACAGAGCAGGAAAAGGTGGAGGGTCCTTCGTATGTAAAGAGTAGACTTTCATGGAATTCTCTTATTTTCACTGTTTGCCTAGCTCTTCTGCTTTGATGAACCCATCTTCCTGAATTTAGAATCTCCTTGGTTTAATTTTTTTTCAGAGAAAAGACTTCTAGCTTCCTTGAGTAATAGGGAAGGCAGACGCTTGGCTGCTCATGTTGGTGAGGACTCCTGGGAAGTCCACGTGTTCCGAATACAGACTTTCAATCGTTTCCCTTCTTTTCACCCCAACTCCCACATCCACAGGTTTGTTGGCTGGAAGTTTGCATGCAAGATTGGTTACACCACAACACTTTGAATGTATTGATTTTGTATTTAATATCTGGTGAGGCAAGTCCCTCCTCACTCTTCTGAATTTTCTTGGCTAGTCTGAGACACTTATTTATTTACATGAATTTTAAAAAATCATGGAAAAGAATCTAAAAAAGAATATATATACATTATGTATAACTGAATCACTTTGCTATGCACCTAAAACTAACACAACATTGTAAATCAACTATATTCCAATAAAAATTAAAACAAACAAAACAAACAAAAAAATTACAAAGTATTTCTATAGACGTGTACAGATCAACACGAATTTTATAATAATTTAATTTAGTTTCCCAAATAACCCTGTTGGGGTTCTAGTTGAATTCTTATTCATTCTTGTATTTCTAGTGCCTTGCACAGGGCCTGGATCACGTTAGGCTTTCAAAAAACATCTGTTAAATGGAAATTAACCTTTGATTCCAGTGCCTGGGTTCTTTCTATTACACCGTCCTGTCTGATTTGTGCTCAGATCACAGAGTCAGCCGGAAGCAGAACCAGAAGAACTCAGGTGTCATAACTCACCATCCAGCACTTTTTATACCGCATTTGTACCTGTTAAACACTTCTGAACAGTTACACACAGCCCAGCACAAAGGCTGTGCCAGAGTGAATGGAAGGTCATAAGCCCATAGGAGACAAAGTGTTTTAAAATCCTGAAGAAATATCTCTGCCTGGGTCAACCCGTCCCACCAGCATCACAAGCTTCGGTGTGGAGGAGCAGGACGGACAGGTAATGCCCGACAGGTACATTTATGTTGGGGCAGATGGAATGTTATCAAATTTATTTATGTTTTCCCATAGGAGGAACTGTATTTCAATGGCATGAATATGAGTGCAAAAATAGGATGGTTTATCTGCCACGTCTGATCCATGTGGAGTTTAAGTCATAAAGTTTATTAGTGCCCCTGATTTAATGTGACACATTTCCAGTGCAAATTACTCTGAGATCATCGTGTTCATAAAATATGACAGAAATCTTTTAAGTGTAAGCATAAGTTCTGAATTAATTTAATAACCCAGTCTGGAAAAAGGCACATGGTTTAAAACATACCATTATGCACTGGACTCCTACTTTCCTCTTCTACCCGCCCCCGCTTCTCGTGCCACTTTTGAAAAGCTCTTCTTCGTGTCTTGAGTCAGCCGGCCTCTTCCCAGAGCTCAGGGTTTTGCCTTCTCAAGGAGATTTGGAAGGAGATGTATTAGCATGGCCAAGGTGAGGGGGGTCCATCCTTCTGTACCCTGGGGGCCCTGAGCACAGCTGGTTTTAGTTTTTAATAGTACTCACCCAAGAGAATGATTTACCACCCTTAGTGGGCTGGGTGGTGCGTTGGAGCGCCAGCAGGCAAACCATAACATTGGAAGGCCACGGTTGCAGGGGGTGTGAATGCGCCCCCCTCATCTTTCCAGATGGGAAAAAAATTACAGCAGCAGGACACATGCCCCGACTCTCAAATGCACGTGACATCACTGTGTAAATTGTGAAATGTAAGTCTCTTTATCTCGTGGCAGTGTAAAACAAAACAAAATTTTCACCACGACAAAAAATAGAATAAAGAAAAGCTAGGAGCCCTTTGGTATAACTCGACCAACAGGATATTCAGCCTTCCATCTCGTGGACAGACCAGTGACACCATGTCAGAGAAATCTGTGACCCACACTCACCACTCATGCTCAGATATTGCAGGGCCTGGGCTTACTCCATGCTCACTTGCTAACTCACTTCCTGGGCAATCCTGTCTTTTTTCTGGACCGTGGGGTTGCCCTTTGCACTGCCGAAGGAGGCTGGGACCCTGCGCTGGAGGGGGACCCTGGACCCTCCCTAGACGAGCTCTGGGGCAATCCTCTGGTTTGTTCCTAATTCAGCCTCCAAGCAGAGCCTGGAAGGGCCACCCGAGTGCCCAGTGATGAGACCTCTTTCCTGGCTGTGCTTCTGAGACGAAAACAGGGCAACGTGCTCCAAGTGGATCATTTCTTCCCAGGTGGCTGCCAGCAGCTCAGAAAGGATGCTCTGCCACGGTCCGAATTTTGCCTGAGGGGCACCATGGAGGGTGAATATCATTCTTCTTTCAGGTTTCCGCCATCACCTCTAGAAACTGCCAATAGCAAGAGCTCAAAGTGGGTTTTAGCAAGAGATCCCACATCATTCCTTCTAGGGAGAAGCTTCTTTTTCTTCAGAGCCCGTCTTAAGTCCCACGTCCTCCATAAAACTGTCCCCCATCCTGAGCCTGCATGCCACAACTACTGAAGCCTGCGCGCCTAGAGCCCGTGCTCCACAACAAGAGAAGCCACCGCAGTGAGAAGTCCACACACTGCAACAAAGAGTAGACCCCACTCGCCACAACGAAGACCCAACACAGCCAAAAATAAAATATAAATACATAAATAAATAAATTTTTAAAGAAGAACATTATTGGAACAAATGGCAAAATTTGAATAAAGTCAGTATATTAGATAAAAAAAAAAACAAAAAACCTCTCCCCCAAAAAACCAGCCAACAGTGATGTTTCTTCATCTGCCTCCCATTGCCTTTATTACTTAAAATATACCATTGGCTCTCAGTGATATTCCCATTGGCTCTTTCATTGTGCATTGTCTTGTTCTGTTTTCTAATTACTTCCTGTGGGTAAGTCTCATCGCCCAGCCAGGCTATAAATGCCAACCCCTGTCCAGGGGCTTGCAGTGTTGGGGAGGGTGGTCCTCAGTGGATTCATGCTTATTTGAATCAGGGAGAAAATTGGAGTCTGGGCTGTGGGCTGAGGGCTGAGGCTGGGTGTGTGCCAGCCTTCCTGAGGAATGGGGTGCACCCCCCGCTGGGCAGAGTCTGAAGAGCCTGGACACAAGGAAGTCCTTCCCTCTGGTTTCCAAGCCTCCCTTTGCACCCGTACCTGTTCTTGGGACCCCTGGCCTCTGTGCTTTTCTCCTTGCTTCTCTCTCTAGGTACAGCACTTGGGTCCCCCATTGCCTTGTGTCTGAAATCCAAATCGCTCAAAAGTCAGCTCCACTGTCATCTTTTCCAGAAAGTGTGACCCAGTCCCTCAGCTGAAAGTTCCCTTTCCCCTCACTGAACCCCACTGGCATCTATTTTCATCTCTTTGATGGTACTGTTCACTTTCTCTTTTTTGTTATTATATTTGTGCATGAACTCCCTTTTTTTTTTTTGTATTAACTTTTCTACTGCTGCTGTAACAAACGACCGCAAACTTAGTGGCTTAAAATTACACAAAAGTATTACTTTACAGGTCTGGAGGTTAGGAATCCAACATAGGTCTCCCTGGGCTAAAATCAACGTGTCTGTGTTCCTTCTGGAGGCCCAAGTGGGGAATCAATTTCCTTGCCTTTCCCAGCTTCTGGAGGAGGCCCACATTCCTTGGTTTGTGTCCTCTTCTTCCATCTTCAAAGCCAGCCACACTGCCTTTTTCTGGACCCTTCTTCCATTGCTACATCTCTCTTTTACCACAGCTGGGGAAGCTTCTACAATTTTAAGGATTCACATGATTTTTTGGGTCCACCCGGATAATCCAGAATAATCTCCCCATTTCTAAGTCCTTAACTTCAATCACATCTGCAACCTTAATTCCCTTTGCCATGCGACGTAACATATTCACAGCTTCCGGGGATTAAGATGGGGACATCTTTGGGGGAAGGCATTATTGTGTTTATCACATCTCCCTTATACCAAGAGCTCCTTTTGGTTTTTCAATAAATATTTTTCAAAATTCAATTAAGTGCCGAGCACTGCGCTTGGAGCAGCGATAGAGAGAGCACTGAGACGTAATCTCTAGCCTCAAGAAGTTTAGAACCTGGTAAGACAGACGCAGAAACCATGACAAGACAGTGCGACCCGTGCGATAGTGGAGCTGAGTGCAGACAGTAGAGGTAGCCCAGAGGAAGGGTAGATGGCTTTTTCTGGAGTAAGTCGTGGAGAGCTGGCCAGGGAAGACCTCACCAAGAAAGTGACAACTGACCAGGTTCTGAAACAGGGTCCCGGTTCACCAGGTGGATGGCCAGGTGGGCTGGAGAAAGGTATTCTAGGGAGAAGCAGGCACACAGCACGTATGTGGGGTAGCGTGGTCTTTGGAGGGATACCACACATGATTTTGAGTTGCTGTGGCATTAGGTGTGGGGAGAGGGAGCCAGTCTGGAGAGGCTGGTGGGAGCTGGATCCCAAGAGGTCTTTCATGCCAAGAAACTTGGATTCTATAGTTGTAGGAAATGGGGAGATCTTCAATGGCCTTAGGGAGAATTATATGTCAGAGAGGTTGGTGAAAACCATAAGGGAACAGTGGCACAAGGCAAGAGAGAGAAGAATTTCAGAAAGACGTGATGCAGCAACAGTGTGAACATTGGAAGGAGGTTGGGTCACCAGAAGAATGAGCCCCATCAATGGGTTGGACGGTGCGGAGATTTCTGGTAACCTCTGTGGAGGAGGTTTCCACGGAGAGGTGGGGCAGAGGTAGCCTGCAGCGGACTGAGGGGTGACTGGGAGGTGAGGAAGGGAAAGCACATGGTAAAACCAACTTGGCCAGGAAAGGGAGGAGAGCTCTGGGGTGGTAGCTAGCCACAGTGGTCCCAGGGAGATTTTGTTGGCCAGATCTACATCTGCTGGAGGTCACCAGCTGCCCCCAAGTACCCATCCCAGTGTCAGACATGTTGTAAATACTCAGTAATGGTGTGAAGAATGAATGCATCATGCACATTTCCTGGAAGAGGCTGAAGCAACATCACAGATTTGCTCACTAAGGATTCTTCACTGTCCAGGGGCATTCTTGGAAGCAGCTGAAGTCACGAGCTCTGTTCCCATCACGTGCTTTCCTGAAGCTCGAAAGGCACCCGGCCAGAGTGTCAACACCTCAGGTCACACCACATCACACAGAGCCTAATTTGACTTTCAGGCTGATGTCAGCATTTTGTTACCTTGCTGAGAAGCTCAACTTGAAGATGACATTAGTTTACATTTGCCCATTTTCAAATAATGCATTCCAGATCCGAGCCGGCAACAACGACTCAGAGGGAGATACTGGCATTTCCTGGATGGAAAAAAACCCTTCCCTGTATGCAAGAGACTGTGTGTGTTTTCAGGACATTCCTTGGGAAACGGTCCACCAGTTTACCAGGGAGCGTAATCCCATTTAACACCAGGGGGCCATGCAGGAAAAGAGACTCATCCTTTATCACCAGGACGTGATGGAATTGTGATGCAGATGGCATGTTATGGGCTCCTCAGTTTCAGAAACGCCTCTTCTCAAGGTTAAAAATATTTCCCACATAGAGCTGGGCATGTACCCCAGCCAGCGTGTGGGGAAACAGGATTCCTGCAGAGCTGGGCATTGAGGTCCAAGACCTTGGTCACAGGCAGACAGTGATGGCTCAGTTCCTGGGATACCCACACAGGTCCACGTGCAGGATGAGCCCTCCTGAGAAGGCGTGCATGTTCCCGGTGCCTTGGCTCCCCACCTGTGAGCTTTGTGTGGGCGTGGGCGATGGGGATGTATGTGGAGTTCTTTGATATTCTTGAATGTGCAGTTTCCCAAACCCAACTCTCCTCACAGCATCCCAGCCTTGGTTTTGATCACCGCCTTCCCTCTCTGTGTCCCTCTGAGACTGTCCTCATGGTCCTGTCCCTTCTCCCTGCTTCTCTTTCTGCCCTCCAGTGCCAGCAGGATGAACAGCTTCTTCCTTTGTGCTCCTGTTTCAGCTCTGTTATTTTGTCCCCATCATTTGTTGGCGTGTCTGCCTTGATTCCTAAGCTGCGAGGCTCTGGGTCCTGTTTAACTCAGGAACTTCAGTGTCAGCACAGCACTCGAGACCTAGCACGTTCACTCTATAGATGCATGAACCTATAAATAGTCCATGGCTACCCATCCTTCAAGGCCCCCCACCTCACTTTCTATTGCCTCTTGCTCAATTTCTTCCAGAATGATGCTCTCTCAATTCTTGCCCTCGGTTCAACCTGCATCTCCTGAACACCTATTATGGTATTGGGTGTTGGGAGTAAATTTGACTAGATGCCCGTCCTCAAGACATTTAATGAATAGTTGAGAATTTAGGTAGATTAATCAACAATTGAGTGAGACAGATGGTGTTATGGAGAGACGGTTGCAGAATAATAAAGGCTGTTTTTAATAACCTTCGAAAATTTATTTTAGTGAAGGTTTTATCACTTCGGTGCTAAAATGAAATTTTAATGGAGCTGAATGTAAAACCCTGAATTTGCTGTTTTGTTGCATCATAGATTAAACATTTTTTTTCTAAATTAGAAAATAATGTGCTTATTGTAGAAATTCAGAAAAACATAAAAGAGTAAAGGAGAAGTAAAATTATTAACCTACATTCAGGGATAACTGCTGTTAACTTTTGGTTCCATTTCCGTCTAGCCTACTTATCGTCTATCTATAAATGTCTTTTTTTTTTTTTTGAAAAACAAGACATAAAACTGGAATTCTGAAAGTTTTCGTTCTTTTTTCCTCTTTTATTACAAACACCTTATCATTAAATACTATGAAATGATTATCAATGACTATGTGATATGACTGTGTCATGGTTAAGACAAAAACTATTCTTTGCTTTGGATTTAGACTGTTTCCAGTTTTTCTTTATTAAAATTAGTAGGAAAATTTTTGTACAAAAACCTGTGTTATGTATCTATTTTTTTCCTTTTGGGGTATTCATCTTTTTTCCTATTGATTTTTCAAAACCCCTTTATGTAGTAAGAGCATCCATCTTCTGACATATCTATGAAAAATATATTTCCTGGTGTGTCTTTTAATTTTGCTTAGTGTCAGATTTTTAAAGCCAGAAAGGATCTCTGAGGAACTTAAAGCTAACTCTTTCCTCTTAAAAGCAAGAAAACTAAAGCCAAAATATTTAAGTGACCTCCAAATGGCTCCTAGACTTGGCCACAGAGCATTCCTAGAACCCAGGACCCTGGGCTCTCGGTGTCCGAAACTCACAGTGTTTTCTCCAGCATCACATCAGTACTGATTGTACATTGCTGTTCTTTGCTTTCCAATGGCTTAATTTGTGTTGGTTTTGCCTTCCTACGTGGAGGGCAGGGATGGTCTCTTACGCCTATTCTCTATCTACCCTATCTGGTGCCCGATTCCCTTCCCCTGCTTCCTGCACAAGGCTTAGCACATGGCTAGGAATGGAGTGGTTGCTTAATAAATACTTGTTAGTTAATACACTGTTTATTTTTTATTGAGGTGTAGCTGATTTACAATGTTATATTAGTTTCAGGTGTACAATATAATGATTCAGTATTTTTATAGATTATAGTCCATTTAAAGTTATTATAAAATATTGGCTATATTCCCTGTGCTGTACAATGTATCCCTGTAGCTTATTTATTTTATACATAGTAGTATGTACCTCTTAATCGCATACCCTTATGCCCCTCCCCACATCCCTCTTTCCACTGGTAACCACTCGTTTGTTCTCGGTATCTGTGAGTCTGTTTCTTTTTTGTTATATTCATTCATTTGTTTTGTTTTTTTAGATTACACGTATATGTGATAACATACAGTATTTGTCTTTTCCTGTCTGACATATTTCACTAAGCAATACCCTTTAGGTCCATCCACGTTGTTGCAAATGGCAAAATTTCATTCTTTTTTATGGCTGAGTAATATTCCACTGTGTGTGTGTGTGTGTGTGTGTGTGTGTGTGTATCACATCTTCTTTATCATTCATCTGTTGATGGACACTTAGGTTGCTTCCATATCTCGGCTATTGTAAATAATGCTGCTATGAACATTGGAGTGCACGTATCTTTTCGAATGAGTGTTTACTTTTCTTTAAATATACACCCAGGAGTGGGATTGCTGGATCATATGGTAGTTCTGTTCCTAGTTTTTTGAGGAACCTCCATACTGTTTTCCATAGTAGCTGCACAAATTTACATTCCTATCAACAGTGTATGAGGGTTTCCTTTTCTCCAGATCCTCACCAACATTTGTTATTTGTAGGCTTTTTGATGATAGCCATTCTGACAGGTGTGAGGTGATATATCATTGTGGCTTTGATTTGTATTTCTGTTGATTAGTGATGTTGAGCATAATGCACTGGTTTTTAAAGAGGTACCAATAATGATAACACAAAGTATCTCATTGGATACTTACAACAGAAGTGTGAAGAAGGCAAAGCTGACACGGCCATTCCTGTGTGATAGATGAGGAAAGTGAGGATCAGAGAATTTAAGGGACTTATTCAAGATCTCACAGCTAGACCATGGCAGAACCAGGCCTCAGTAAATTTCTCCTGACTTCAAACACTCAGTTCTCTCTGCTATACTGAGCTCTCCCTCACACAGGCTCCCTTGCTCCTGCCCAAAACCCCCAACTGGGGCAAAGGGTGGGCAGTTGTTTTTGATGCTTGGATGGGTTGAAGAGGAAGCTGGAGGCCTATGGTCACCCCTTGTCATACCAAGAGAATGGAGCTAGGTCTTGACCGGGTTTCTGGATTGAAGAACCAGAAGCCTATGAAGAGGTGCCAGTATGGTTGGTGTAAAGGCATCAAGTTAAACTCAGCCTCGGTTTTTGTTTTGCTTTTTTCATTTTTCTTACATTGAGGTAAAATACATATAAACATAAGACGAATCTTTTAAAGTGAACAGTTCTGTAGCATTTAGTAACTCACAATATTGTGCGGCTACCATATTTATCTACTCCCAAACGTTTTCATCACCCCAAAGCAAACCTGTCCCCAGTGGCAGCCAATTCCCACTCTCCCCTCCCTCAGCCCCTGCCCATCACTCATCTACTTTCTGTCTCTCTGGATTTACCTGTTCTGGATATTTCGTAGAAATGGAGCCATACGATATGTGACCTTTGTGCCTGGCTTCTTTCACTTAGCATAATGTGTTCAAGGATTGTCCACGTGCAGCAGGTGTCAGTCCTTTGTTTCATATTTTATGCCCGAATGATATTCCATTGTATACATATGCCAGCGTTTGTTTATCCATTTGTCTGTTGGTGGACATTTGGGTTGTTTCCACACAGCCTGGGTTTTGAGGGCCAAGGTCTCTGAGAGCCAGAATCCCTCAGATTATCCTAAAACCAACCCTATATCGACTCTACCCCCATCTGTGTTTGAAACTGCTTTTCTCCATGGGAGACTCAGGGACCTCTTTTGGCTTTTAAAGTGACTCCAGATGGAGATTCCGAGCTGCCGAGCTGTGGGTCCAGGGCAGGAGCTCGCTTTTGGGGATTCCGAGGCCCCGGTGCGGTGGCTACAGCGACAGGGTAGAGACGCCCCTCTGCTCCCCGCGGGCAGGACAGGGGCCGCCTGCAATCATCTCCCTCCTCCACTTCATTAACAGCTTCAATTAGCCCAGGAGCCAGCGATGCTTCATCAGCTGCCCGGACCGGCAGCAAAATTAAGCCGTCACGTTTATGAACTGCCCGGCGAGCTCTGGGAGGAACTCTGCATATTTTACATTTAATAACTTGCCGCTCGTTTTTATTTATAATGTTAATAATGATTTGGGGCGGGTGCTCTGGGAGAGAGCAGGAGGGAGAGAGAGAGAGAGAGAGAGAGAGAGAGAGACATGGTGACTTCGACAGAGAGAGATGGCGGGGCTTGTGACAAAGTGGAGACCGCTCTTACCTCTGTCATCACCCGCCCCTGACCCGCCCTACCCCGCAGTGGTGAGGGGCAGCCCTCCAGGGACAGGCAGCAGGGGCTCTTCCGGCCTCGCAGATGCTCTCTGTCTGGAGCCTAAGGACCAGGGGCCAGCGAGGCATCCTGTGTGTGCGGGCAGCCTCTCTGGGCCCGCTCTTACTGTGTCCGTCCTCTGACGTGGCGTGTGGAGTCCAGGGGCCCCGTGGGCTTTAGTGGGGCTCCTCCTCCCCACCCTCAGGCCTGCCTCACTAGCTTCCCCTCTGGCCTGTCCGTGGGTGGATCAGACTGGGCGAAGGAAGTGAGGAGGTGGGTTCCCCCCTGGCTCCAGGAAATATTTCACAGTGTACCTGCATCCTTGGAGAGCCCCTTAGCGTCTTTCAAAATGAGTGTTTTAGCGACTCCTAATTTTTTGTTAACTTTTTATTGTATATCGGAGTCGAGTCGATTAACAATGTTGTGTCAGTTTCAGGTGCACAGCAAAGGGACTCCGCCATACATATATATGTATCCATTCTCCCCCAGACTCCCCTCCCATCCAGGCTGCCACACAACATTGAGCAGAGTTCCCTGTGCTCTGCAGTGGGTCCTTGTTGGTCCATTTTAAATATGACAGTGTGTACATGTCAGTCCCAAACTCCCTAACTATCCCTTCCCTGCATGCTTCCACCCCTGGTAACCATAAATTTGTTCTCTAAGTCTGTGAAGTGATTCTTCATTTGGATGTAAGGAAACTAAGGTCCAGAGGGGCCAAGTGACTTTCCCAGGTCACCAGCTGGTTGGCAGTGGCACACAGGGGCGTGGGAAGGGCATCCGATTTCCTGTTTCGGGTTGGGTAGTGGGGAGGCTGGGCATCTCAGGTCACCCCGCCTGAGTTCAGGGCTCAGCTCCGCCCCTGACTATCCGTGGGTACTTGGGCAAGTTCCCTGGCTCCTGGGTCTCAGTATGTGTCTCCATAACCCAGGAATAATCAGAATCTCCATCTCACGGGATTGCTGGGAGATTTTCTCAAGAACACATTTGTGAAAGTACTTTGTAAACTATAAATCACTGCACATATATTTATCCATCACCTGCTGCTGGGAAGGCCCTCTGGCTTGTGGCATAGCTGGGTGGACTTCAGGGCAGGGGTTTGCAACATTTTGGGGAGAAAGAGCTAGCTGGAAACTGTCTTAGACTTGACGTGTCTTCTGGTTTCTGTTGAAACTACAATTGGACCTCCTTATCCGTTGGGTTCCGCATCCTCAGAGATGGAAAATATTCGGAAAAAAGATTCCAGAAAGCTCTAAAAAGCAAAACTTGAATTTGTCACACACAGGTAGCTATTTATGTAGCATTTACATCGTATCAGGTATTATAAATAATCTAGAGATGATTTAAAGTATACGGGAGGATGTGTGTAGGTTCTATGCAAATTCTACACCATTTTATATAAAGGACTCGAGCATCTGTGGATTTTAGTGTCTGAGGGGGTCCTGGAACCTGTCCCCCTTGGACACTGTACTCCCGTCTGCAGTTGTAGCTGAAAGCAGCCTTTGACAATACAAAATTCCATGGGCATGGCTGTGTTCTAATGGAATTTATTTACAGACACAGGCTGTGGCCGGATTTGTCCTGCAGGCCATGTGTCCACTTCTGCTCCCAAGCAGCGTGTTCCTGGGGCTGAAAGCACTGCTTCTGAGAACACAGGGCTGTCTGGTGGGAGGGTCCCCTGAGACACATTCACTGCACCACAGCCTGGTTGCTTCACAAGGACGTTTTTTCCCCTGCAAATGTTCCCTACCAAGAATATAGTATTAAAAGCTCCATTACCCATGGCCTCCTGTGGGCCCCTCTAGAGGGAACTGACCAGGCTGGGTCTCTGAGCTCCAGGAACCTGGCCCCACTTGTGTTTAGGAGAGGAAATTAATTGTATTCGCCCACCGCTGCTTTCATTGTTGACAATTAAGGTAACGCCTCTGCACCAAAGATTTTGTGGTTGAAAAGCTCACCCAACTTTCTCCCATAGCTGGCTCTTTCTGGAGGGTTTCCATCGCCACCGTCCTGGAGGATAAGGTGGGGCAAAGGGAGAGGGAGGAGAACCCAGAAAATGCTAGAGATGGGAGGATGCTGAATGGGGCAGGACAGGGAATCATTCACTATTCCCTCGTCACTTACAGGTTTTGAGCTTGGTGTCACCCAGACACCAGATCTAATCTTTCCCACCACCTTACAAGGTGGTTTATGCCATCTTGCAGAGACCCAGATAGGCTGGTTATTGCCAACGGGAGTGAGAGGTGGGTCCGGTTTCAGTCCGGTTCGGTCTGATTTCCAAGCTCATCGTCTTCCCACTACACCTCACTGCCAGACAGATTTATTGGGTCCACAGAGCTCAGCAGAAATGCCTTCACCTGCTCCGGGCACACCCTCTTCCTCCAGGGCAAACATGAGACAGCGGAGTGGAAGAGTTGGGGAAAGCATGGGCTGAAAACCAGGACTCTGCATCAGAGCTCTGCTCCTAAATCTTCACTTGACCTTGGGCAAGTCACAGCTGCTTGGCTGGCCTCGGTTTCCTCATCTGGGCGCTGAGCTAGTCTTGACGGCACCTTCCAGCCCTGTGATTCTCAGAGCTTTTCTGCAAAGAGCCTGTGGTGGCCAATTCGTTCTGCTTCTCCCCCGTCTGGCTGCTCAATAGGAGAGAGGGAGGGAGCAAAAAAGCAAGGTCAATCAATTCCAGCCAAGACCGAAGCCTAAGAGATGGGGCGTGGCGTGCTGAAAGATGATGGCTGGCAAAAATCATTAGAAGCATCTTTCAACAATCTATATGCTGTTATCGATCTGCTTATAGATCATCTTCCTCCATTCCTCCCACTCCTTTTTTTTCCCCCCAAGATCTTCTGGATCAATACAGCAAGTGCATTGAGACTGTAGCAACACATTTAAAACCTTATAAAAGGTTATTTAGTTGCTAACAGTGCAGTGGTTTCTGCAAAGCCTGCCAAAAGGTTACAGCTTTTTGGGGATCATAAATTACAGTCGACAGGAAAAAAGTAAGTGCGGTTTTCTTTATTGTCTCGATGATGGATGGACTCCTGAACAGGGCAGAAAATACATCATATCACCTTTAATGGGCGTGCATTTCTGCAGTCATAACTCACAATTTTGAAATAGAAAATGGTGAAATATGGCGTTGTATATTCCACTTGTGACATATTTATGAGTCCTCGCCTTCTTATAAATACAGTGATTGCTATTTCAAAGCACCACGTCAGGTATGAGCTGAGTGCAAACAGCTGGCACGGCTGAAAAATTATAGCCCAAGTGGACGTTTTCAAAAACTCTCTCTCACAGCAGTAAATTTACAGTGTTTGCACTAACTGTTATTAAAACCAAATCCATATCTTGGCAACAGGAATCCATTGCTCAGTAACAGCTGGAGTGAGAGTGTGTCCCGACAGCTGGGGTGAGCTCTGAACTTGGCCGCGGTGCACACCCAGGAGGAAAGACCCACACCAGGGAGCTCCACGGAGCTGGTGTCTGGAGCCCAGGCCGGGTGGGGAGCCCTCACCGGGTCTGCCTCTGTCTCCTGTCTGACCACTGCATCTAGGCTGCTTCTAGCTCTTCTCCTGGCCCAGCCACGATCCTCTACTGACAGATTTCTGTCTAGATCTTTGAGCCACTCGGCCATACTACTTCCCTGCTCCCTTCTTTCCACCCCAGTGAGTCATTCTAGCGTCTAGAGAGGGAAGTAACGGAGCCCAAACCGGGGACAGAGGCTGTGCACAGCCTGGAGAGGAAAGACAAAGGGCAGAGTCCATCCAGGCGGGCTTGTGTTGGGGAGAAGGGGTTGGAAGGGCAATTAGGCTGTGGATTAAAAAAAACCCAAAAACATGGGATATAAAAGGCCAGATGGTCTATGCAATAATAATAATTTTCAATTCAACCAAAAAATTGTTGAGCCCTGATTATGAGCTAGGCATAATTTTAAGGGATGAAAATAGGAAAAAAAGAATAAGACATCATTTTTACTCTCAAGGAGCTTACAGTCTACAGACTGCCCGAGACTCAGCTAATAATACTACACATGTTTCTAAATTCTTTTCTTCCCTAGTATTTTATTTGGCTGTTTTAACAACTAAAGAAAACACACAGTAACATGGGTGAAACTTCAGATATGAGGTTAAATGAAAGGAGACAGACACAAAAGGACACATATTCTAGGATTCAACTTGTATGAAGTTTAAAAGCAGGCAAAACTGGACTGACAAGGGCTTAATTAAGGGCTAAAGATACAAACAGCTCATACAACTCAACAACAACAAGAACAAATAACCCAATCAAAAAAATGGGTAGAAGACCTAAATAGACATTCCTCCAAAGAAGACCTACAGATGGCCAACAGGCACGTGAAAAGATGCTCAACATCGCTAATTATTAGAGAAATACAAATCAAAACCACAATGAGGTACCACTGCACATTGGTCAGAATGGCCATCATCAAAAAGTCTACAAACAATAAGTCCTGGAGAGGGTGTGGAGAAAGGGGAACCCTCCTACACTGTTAGGGGGAATGTAAATTGGTGCAGCCACTATAGAAAACAGTATGGAAGGGCCTCAAAAAACTAAAAATAGAGCTACCATATGATTCTGCAATCCCACTCCTGGGCATATATCTGGAAAATATGAAAATTCTAATTCAAAAATGTACATGCATACAATGTTCATAGCAGCACTATTTACAATAGCCAAGACATGGAAGCAACCTGAATGTCCATTGACAGATGAATGGATAAAGAAGATGTGGTACATATTTACAATGGAGTACTACTCAGCCATAAAAAAGAATGAAATAATGCCATTTGCAGCCACATGGATGGACCTAGAGTTTATCATACTAAGTAAAGTAAGTCAGACAGAAAGACAAATGTCATATGATATCACTCATATGTGGAATCTAAAAAATAATATGAATGAACTTATTTACAAAACAGAAACAGACTCACAGACATAGAAAACAAACTTATGGTTACCAAATAGGAAAGGAGGGGGAGGGATAAATTGGGAGTTTGGGATTAGCAGATACAAACTACCGTATATAAAATAGATAAACAACAAGGTCCTACTGTATAGCACAGGGAGCTATATTTAGTGTCTTGTAATAAACTATACTGGAAAAGAATATGAAAAGGAATACTACATACACTCTCCCTGGGATCCTGCACATAAGGGCCAGTGAGGGTCTGCGCTGTACCAAATAACTGAGTTGGGAGGCCCCTGCTTCTCCTGGGACCTCACAGCTGCCCTCAGTCACTGCCTTGAACTTGGGGTCTCTGGAGAATGGGGCTTGAAAACCAACGGTCCAGTGATTCCCAGCTCTGGTTTTGCAATCTGTTCAGAACATTTCCATGAATATCAAGGGATGGGTGTAAAATTCACACAAAAAATTGGGACCAGTGGTCTATACTCATCTATTCATTCTTTCTTTCACCGTTTGCTGAGGTCCTTCTGTTTGCCGGAAGGACGGATTTGCTACGTGCAGGGGGCTTGGGATGAACGGTGACAATGATGTGGTAACTATGTTCAGGAATTTGCAGACTGGGGAGGGAGCCTCTCCGTCTAAGCAGGCAGCAAGGACAGATGAATTCTGCTGGGATGCGGGGGAAGAGAGTTTCACTGAAGGGGCGATGTTGGCACTGGATCTTGAAGGACGAGTACAAGTTCACCAGGAAGAGAACTTGAGGTGAAGGGAACAGAGGAGCAGAGCCCAGGGTGCCAGGGGCATGGTTTGCAGGGGAAGGATGGTGTGAGGAGGTAGGGTGGGGACATCCTTTGGAAGATGCTAAATGTCACCCCAGGGATTAGACTTTATCCTGTCAGTGAAAGAAGCCCTAGCAAGCTTTGCACGGGCGCTTGAGGTAGTCAGATCTGTGTTCGAGACACTGCCTCTGCAATGCTTCAAAGCATGGTGTGGAGGGAGGGCAGTCTGCTGCTGGGGAAACAGCTGACTCCATCAGGGACTCCTGAGTGGGAGGCGCCATGGGTCATGCTCATCCCTGAGTGGACTGCAAGCTCTCAGCCCATAGAATCCAGCATCAAATAATAACCAAATAACACCCACTATTCACAAAGGTTGAGAACTACTTAGAGGTTCAATCCAATGTTCTCACCCATCTGTTTTTTTTTTTTCGAGGATGGGGTGCTAGTTTGTGTGTGTGTGATTTTAATAGAAATATCTGTTCAATCATGAAAGAAATACATGCTTCTTGTAAAAAAAAAAAAAAAAAGAAATCAAACAACGTAGACAAGAATAATTTCAAGACGGACCAGAGGCCACTTTGGCCTTAGTATTCTGCCCAGATCTGATATTTGGCCTCAGTTTTGGGCTTTGCCTTTGGAGGGACAGACAGTTGAGACCGACTTCAGCATCATTTCTGGCCTCGCTGAACCTGTGTGTGATCAACAGTTGTGTGACTGCATCATATGTAATCATAATGACAGCAGTGATATGAACAAGGTGTGGCATTCAGATTTATTAATAGTTAAACATTGATTTTGAAATAAAGGCAAGCCCTCTAGATGTAGCTTGGAGTGGGAATCTCTTTTGTACTTTATATGTCAGAATCTTATCAATCAGTGGAAGTAAAAATGTGCATTTATTATTGCAGAAGTGAAGTGCTGCACTATGTGTGTTACTTTTATGCACAAAATTTACGAACTTTCAAATAAATAAATAGGGGGAATAGCGGATACTTAATACGAATGACAGGAGAGAATACGCTAGCTGATAGCTAACGTGCCGCAAACTACAAAGCCCACGCACCCTGGAACTCGTGCGCCACAACCAGAGAGAGAAAACCCACACACCACAGCTAGAGAGAACTCGGGGTGCCACAGTGAAGATCCCGCGTGCCTCAATGAAGACGCCTTGTGCTGCAACTAAGACCTGACGCAGCCAAAAAAATAAATAAAATAAAATAAAATAAATATTTTAAAATTGCAATAATAAAGCTTTAGCATAAAAGTGTGTGTTGGTTTTGGCGTTCTCGTTGGCTGAATTTAAACATTTGACCACTTGGCATTCAGGTGGAATGTACTTCTGAATATAACGCACCTCTAGATGTAAACTGAATTTTTTTTCTCTCCTTCACCCTTAGTCTCTTCCTTGGAGGTAACCCCTGAGTCTAGCATATTTTCTCTCAAACTTCTGAAATGTAGCTATAAAATATTTATATTCTTTCCTCACAACAATGGGATTGTACCAGGGTACTGTCCAACAATTTGCTATTTGCCACTCAATAATTTAATACAAACTTCTTTCCACAAGACTCCATATAGCTCTATTTTATGTTTTGTAATGACTGCTTATATTCCAGTTTATGGGTGTGGCATTATTTATTTAACCAATCTCCAGTGAAAGAACATTTAGGCTATTTCCAATTTTTATCCTTTGTAAGGAATGTGGCAGTAAAC
Source organism: Balaenoptera borealis (assembly GCF_965194805.1). Classification (NCBI taxonomy): domain Eukaryota; kingdom Metazoa; phylum Chordata; class Mammalia; order Artiodactyla; family Balaenopteridae; genus Balaenoptera; species Balaenoptera borealis. The sequence continues at coordinate 7,980,434 of NC_138880.1, forward strand.
ACTTCTGTACAGTTTTTTGGGGGTAAGTACTAATTATTTCCTTTATATATAAGTATGTATGCATGTATATAATTTTTGGTAGTTCTTGCCATACTATCTTCTAGAAATATTGTAACAATTAATATTTCCACCCACGATGTTTATATATAATAAGCCTGTTTCCCTTGCCAACACTGAGTGTCGTCTGCCTTTTGAATCTTTGCCAATGTGCTCTCTGAAAAATGGTCTCTTGATATTTTAATATGCATCTTTTATTATTAGCGAGGCTGAATATCTTTCTATATGTCATCACATCGATTACTTTTAGTCACAGAGGAAATGATATCATCTTAAGTGAAGGAGAAAATATCAATATATGGGTGGATATTCTAGTTTTAGATGCTTATATGTGAATGGAACACATTATATTTCAGCCTCTCTTTAGAGCGATCAAATCATTTTCACTTCCTAATATCCGTTAATCCTCACAATGACCCTGTGGAGGATTTACTGGTACATGAATGTTTTCAGGTGTGAAAGGATGGGGCTTTGAGAGGTCAGCTGATTGGCTTCCGACCTCATGAGTGAAAAAGTACATCTGGGGTTTGAAGCTCCATTTCTACGTCCCAATCGGTCTTCATTCTACTCTATCCTACTATGTCGGCTCCTGAACAACTGAAATCCAGATTCCTGGGCTAACAGCTCCTAAACAGTAGAAAGTGCTACATGCATGGAGCACAGCCTTGTAAATACATGATGGCAGTAAATCCTCATAACCACTGTAGGAAGCAGGAGAAAATGACTACCTGTACAGATGGGGACCTGACCGCTGTCACACAGGCAGGATTTCACCCTGGAAAGCTCCCCCGAGTCCATGCTTGTGACACTATCCCACCCAACTTCCCGTGCCAGCCAGCACCCTGCCTGAGGAAGCATCCTCGCACGCATGCTCCCGAGTGCCCACCCTGCAGGGCACCGCGTGAGACTGAAATTTATCCAAGGGAGACAAGACAAAATCAGGCTGAGAATTAAGGGGAGGGACGGTAGGCGCTGAATTTTCTCAGCAAAGACACTGCTGGTGTTTCGAGCAGGGTGACTCAGTGCAGAACTATCTCCTGCGTTGCTGGAGGATTAGCATCTCTGGTTCTTACCTTCTAAGGACCACCAGCATACCGCAGGCACTGTGACAACCCAAACCCCATTGCCCGAATTTCCAAATAGCCCATGGGAGAGGGGGTACTGTTAGGAACCCCTGGACCAAGGGACGCTTGATTATGATACACGCTTATCTCAGCTGAGGGAATTGTGTTGTGTCTGGTATGGTTTAGGCCAGGCCTCTGCACAGGGCTAGGGTTCGGGGGGTGTTCCGCATGGGTCATGTGGTATTTCGAGGCCTTCCTCCGTAACTCCCGAAGCTGCTGATGCAGCCTCCGTCCACAGACGGTCAGTAGACGTCAATACTCACTCTTGACGGACATCTGGTTGCCTGCCCTCCAGGACTGGGCTCCAGCCCACGGCAACCCCTCTTCCAGGCCCAGATTCTTCTTCCATCTGATGGCAGGGGCAGCAGCAGGCAGTGCAATGACCAGGCCATAGTCATCTTGCTACAGGGAGGGATTTCAGAGGGTTGGAACCTGAGCTCTCTGGGTTGGCTCCTTTGAAAGCCAGCCTGGCCCGGTCCTCCCGGCCATGGGAACGGGCCCACAGGTTCAGCGGCACCCCGCGTGCCAAGCCTGCGGCCGCTGTGTGCGCTCGTGCTACTTTCAGGAAGAGCTGGGGCCTGCGGGGTACAATCAGCAGAACTTCAGGAAACTTGAGAGGAGGAGAAGGCAGTGAGTGCCTGCGTGGGTGTTTGGCTCCTGGCCTGCATCTGCATCTGCATCTGCATCCAGCCGGCTGTGCCCCCCCGCCCCGCCGGTGGCTCCTTGGGCGTGCTTTTTTTTTTTTTAATTAATTAATTAATTAATTTTTAGCTGTGTTGGGTCTTCGTTTCTATGCAAGGGCTTTCTCTAGTTGCGGCAAGTGGGGGCCACTCTTCATCGCGGTGCGCGGGCCTCTCACTATCGCGGCCTCTCTTGTTGCGGAGCACAAGCTCCAGACGCGCAGGCTCAGTAGTTGTGGCTCACGGGCCTAGTTGCTCCGCGGCATGTGGGATCTTCCCAGAGCAGGGCTCGAACCCTCGTGCCCTGCATTGGCAAGCTGACGCTCAACCACTGCGCCACCAGGGAAGCCCTGGGCGTGCTTTTTAAAGTAGTGGTGGTAGCCCAGCAGCAGCGATATTTAAACCATCGCTCACCTCCAACTGGCCCAGCGAAGAGGGTTTGTTATGGGGCAATCAGAGCACGTGTGCAAAGAGAGGTGATTTTGAGAACAGGAAGTTCTTTAGAGCAGCCAGATTTCTAACACAAGGGAGATGCCCTTTCTGAGTCCTGCTTCCTCATTTGTGCAAACAGCAACCTCCTTCACCCTTATGTTGTTTAGGGCTAGACTACGAACAGGAAAGCTCACTGTTCAAAAGCAACTGGTTTTTAAATTGGTGCATGCACCGGATGTTATAAATCTTGGGTGGCCTCCCTTGTCCCGTGGCTCCTGCCTCGGGAGGGCGGGTGATGCTGGGAGGTGAGGGGCCTCCTGATGGGCTCCTGGTGGTTTTGCTTCTGCTGCTGGGAGAAATCTGGGCAGAGAATCTTCTAGTCTGAGGCTCTTGCCGGTGGGCCCCTCGCTGGGAAGCCAGTGGCCGGGCTCTGAGGTGCTCTGGAGAGATACAGGGGATTTGTGGGACCTTCCCGTTGCTTTTTTGGACCTGCTAGCTGTGTGTGGCTCACCGCCCATCCCCTGGGACACGCTGTCCAGCTGATGAGCTCCGTGGCTTTGTGGGAACCAACCCAGGGGCAAGTGGGTCCTTCTTTGACTGCAGAAATTGTCACGATGAGCATGGCCTTTCATCTCTGGAGAGAAATAACCCAAGACATTAGGGGTGCACCCTTTATGCTGATTCCACTCGCTCTCTGTTAACTTTGTAATGTCTTAATGCAGACCTGGGCGGCAACCAAGCTGGATAAGGCTTCTGAAGTGGTTCAACCTTGCAGACCTAGGAGGCTGGCTGAGGGGTACTCTGTACAGATGTGGTGTGTTTTGGGCACACAGTGTCTCTATGAAAATCCACAGACGTTCAGCCTGGAACCAGCCAGGGTCTTTTTTTTGCAGAGATGAAAAAAGTATATTCATTACTGGAGAACTTGGACTTTATTCTAAACTAGTTTCAACTCGGTACGCAGAACTTCTGAGTGCTTCATATAATCAGATCTGTAGATTAGCAGTAGAGGATTATAATGTAGACGGCTTGATACCTTATTGTTATAGAGAACAGGCAGTCGTACAGTGCAGATGATTCATTTGAGCAGTGAAATAAAATAATAATTGTGTGTCATGCTTTTCCCATGTAGTCAGTTGAGATAGCTATAGAATTATTCGAGGTGTTTTCTTCCCTGTCATCTTAAGATTGAAGAATTCTAGAAAACTAGGGAATACGAGAATATATCCAGACTGTGAATAGTTTCTTGTTTAAAACTTTTTCTTTTGAATTCAGATTTGCCTCTTGACGCTGACGCAGAAAATGAAAAAACATCTAAGATCATATTCAGCCAGGGTCTTGGGCTAACACATCCTTTAGTTGAGTTTCTTGGAACCCTGTTGGTTTCTGGTTCTAGGACTTCTTGAGAAGTAGTCAGGACAAATTTCAGGTGTCCCCTTGGAGTGGGGTGTGGTTTATAGTATGGGGGGATAGAAAGAACTTGGAATTTGGACTCAATCAACCTGAGACCAATCACGGGAGACCACCACTTAGTTACTCTGCAGATAGCCTGAGTTTCGATTTCCTTGTCTCTACAATGGGGATAATGATACTATCTTATCTGTAATGGTTGCCTGGAGAATCAGCAGAGAAATGTGAAAAAGCTTTGGAACCTGTAAAATACTCTCCAAGTGTTGTCTGTATCATTTTCTGCTGTCAGAATTTTCAAAGTCTTCAAAGTCTCTTTCAACTGTGATGAATTCTGTGATGTTAAACTCTTCCTGGGACAGAGCTCTCTTTTCTTCCCATGAGACACCCACAATCCCAAGAGGTGCCCCAGGTCCAGGTGCAATTCAGAGAGTTGACTCTCTGTCCTATCTTAATTTAGTCCCATTTTACATTTTCTCTCCTTTTTTCTTTACTTTTGTTTGAATTTGAACCAAACAGATCCTTAAAGCCACAATGGTACCAGGAAGAGCACTGGGGTGTCTTTGCCAAAGCTGCAACATCAGACATGAGGTCAGAGCACAGCAGCTGTCTGGGGAGGCCGGTGGAAGGAGGGCCCCCTTGGTCTGGTGGCTCCATGTTGAGGTGTTTCTGCAGGAGTGACTTTTATAGGCAAGGCAGAAGTATTGAGCATGGAGTGTGGCTAATGCCCACTAGAGAGCTGACATAACATCAAGGTTAGCTCATGGCTCCACAAAAGTCTTCAATATCAATTGTTTCTTCTTTCTGTGAGGTGGAGGCCTATTTGATCAGTCCTGGCAGGAGTGGGCGTTATGGTTGAAGCTTCGGTATATAAATGGAAGCATCAGAATATAGTAGAAAGAGTACTGACCTTGGAGTCTTACAACCTAGGTTGACTTGGCCCACCACTAACTACTTGTGTGACTTTCAGGAAATCACTTAACCTGTGTGGCCCTCAAGAGTCACATATGTAATGGAATATAACAATATTTGGGGATAGTTACATGTATCACATTGTATAGTACTGACCTTTGTAAAACATGAATATTTAAAAATCCGTGCATAAAGTACACTCAGAAAACTGACTGTATCTAAGAGTACAGCTTGACAAACTATCCCAAGGTAAACACACTCAGGTAAGCACTACCCCAATGAAGAACTATAATGTTTCCAGAATCCCAGAACCTCCTCTCTGCTCTCTCCCCGCCACCCTCCAGCCTCCTCCCTTAAAATGACCACAATCCTATCTCCGAACACCATAGACTAGTGTTGCCTGTTTTTTTTTTTTAATTGAAGTATAGTTGATTTACAGTGTCGTGTTAATTTCTACTGTAACAGAAAAAGTGATGCAGTTATACATATATATTCTTTTTCATATTCTTTTCCATTATGGTTCATCACAGGATATTGAGTATAGTTCTCTGTGCTATACAGTAGGACCTTGTTGTTTATCCATTCTATACATAATAGGTTGCATCTGCTAATCCCAAACTCCCAATCCATCCCTCCCCCGCCCCCTCTTCCCCCTTGGCAACCACAAGTCTGTTCTCTATGTCTGTGAGTCTGTTTCTGTTTTGTAGATAAGTTCATTTGTGTCGTATTTTAAACTACACATATAAATGGTATCATATGGTATTTGCCTTTCTCTTTCTGACTTACTTCACTTAGTATGATAATCTCTAAGTCTATCCATGTTGCTGCAAATGGCATCATTTCATTTTTTTTTGCTGCGTAGTATTCCATTGTGTGTGTGTGTGTATATATATATACCACATGTTCTTTTTCCATTCATCTGTCAATGGACATTTAGGTTGTTTCCATGTCTTAGCTATTGTGAATAGTGCTGCTGTGAACATAGGGGTGCACGTATCTTTTTGAATTATAGTTTTGTCCGGATATATGCCTAGGAGTGGGACTGCTGGATCATATGGCATAGTGTTGCCTGTTTTTGAACTTCATGTAAATGAAATCATATAGTATGTACTCTGGCTTTTTTGCTTGTGAAGTTCACCCATGTTTTTGCAGGTAACGGTAGTTCATTTATTTATTTGCATTACTATATAATTTCCATAGTGTGATTACACCCCAACATATCCATTCTACTGTTGATGAAGATTTGGGTGGCTTCTAGTTTTTGGCACTCTTACATAATGTTATGTTGCCTGCATTTCTGTTTGGCATATGCCTAGGAGTGGAATTGCTGAGTCCTATGGTATGTCTAGGGCTCAGCTTGAATAGATATCGCCAGATAGGTTTTCAAAATGGGCATGTCAGTTTCCACTCTCACCCAGCAGCGTGTGAGTTTCTATTTCTCCCCATCTTCTCCAATACTCGGTATTGGCATTCTTTCTCATTTTGTTATTCTGACAAGGTAAAGCAATATCTCACTTTGTTTTTTCATTTGCATTTCCCCAGTAGCTACTGAGGTTAAGCACATTTTTGTACATTTATAAACCATTTCAATATCCTCTTTTGTGAAGTGCTTGTTCAAATCTTTTGGTCATTTTTCTGTTGCATTTAAAAAAAATGTACAAGTTCTTATTCTATTTTAATTGCACTCTGTTATTGGATATCTTTTTTGCACATATTTTCCCCTACTTTGTGGCTTGCCTTTTCACTCTCTTCATCTTATGTTATTATGAACAGAAGCTTCTAATTTTAATGTAGCTTAACATATCAACATTTCCTGTATTGTTAGCGCCCTTTCTGGTATTGTACTTGGGAAATCTTTGCTTGGGGTGTGAGGCTCAGTGTCCTTCTGTTACACCCACTGCCCCCTGTAGACCAGACAACTGTGCAGGTGACCCGGGGAAGCCTCCAGGTAGCTGCCCACCTGTCAGGACAGCTTCAGACCAATCCCGTGATGCTGGAGAGCAACCCTGAGCTTGCGGGTGTACCTCCAGGACCCGGCTGATCTGAAGAACCTGCTGGAGGCTCTAGGCTCCTGACTAGAATCAGGGGTTTAGTTAAGGGTACACAGGGCTAATGGCTTCCAGGAACCATGTTGTTTGTTCACCTGGTTATGAAGAGCTAGCATTAGTCTTAGGCACTTTCTTAAGACTGTGTTTCCAGAACTTCTGTGGAAAGAAAATCTCTGACTCAGTTTATAGCCCTTAGTCTAGGAATTAGACACGGGGCTCCTTGTTGGCCCAAACTTCCTTTCCAGGGAAACTTCTGTCCCCCCATGGCCTTGCTGGGTGAGCGGGGCCCACGTGGCCCTGCTTCCCCCTCACAGACGATTGGGCCAGGAGTACCTGACTGGGGGCTGGCCAGAGAGCTATCAACGGCTTACGTGTCCTCCTAAGTCAGTAAGGTTCCTTCTTTGGGGAATCTGAACCAGGCATCAGAAGGATTTTGCGGGCCGACGCTGGGCATGTGTGCTGAAAGTTCCCTGTAAAGTTGGGGGCAAAGGGAGCTATTTTGGGTCTACGTATTTGCTGAATGTATAAGGAACTGAGACTCAGAGAAGCCGGTTGGGAGGGAGACGGGGAGGGAGTGGGAGCCCAGAGAAAAGCAGAGAAATCACGTGTGAGTGAAGAGAGAGAGAGAGAGAGCAAATCCCTGTTTTCTGCTCTGCTTTAGGCATGATTCAATGCTTCCTGCTTTCCCTTTGGACCTCTGTGTATCCTTGCAATAACTCTAACCTTTCATTCGAGCTCCTTGGAGTGGGTTTCTGATTCTTGCAATTAAAAGAGTTTGGACTAAGATAGACCAGATCAAAGGTAAGGAAAAAAGAAAGGAAAGGATTTATAGATTGTATTTTCTTCAATCAACCTTATGGAATTCTAGTAAAAATGGATTTCCCTACAATTTAGATCACCTGTCTTATTGACCAGAATTATGTTTGTGAGGATGACAGCGCTGCTCTTTAGTCATTAAAATGTTAATTCTGGATGCGTGAGCAAAGAGGCAGCATGCAGGCGGCTTTCTGATCTTCATCCTGTAATTAAAGCAGGACCTTAACGTGGAGCTGGGTGGGTGCATGGGTGGGTGGGTGCAGAGGCACCTATGACCCATGGGCTGCAAATTCCTCACCTCTGGTCGGGAGCCGTGAACTTCAGGGAGCTTCAGAGGTTGTTAGGGTTAAAAAGTGGTTACAACCTCAATGGCCAAAGATAGGAGAATGGTTAAATAAATTAGTGGTCTCCAAATGAGGGTGTGTTTATGGAGTCATTAAAGATGATGTCATTAAAGAGGTTTTTAATGCTATGGGAAATTAATTGTATAATAATATGTAACATTAACTGGAAAACAGATGTAAAATGTTTTATACAAGTTGATCCCAAGGATGTTAAAATAAACATGAGAAAACCGGTAATAGTAGTCGTATATATTACGTAACTTGTATATACATAAATATTTGCCTTTCTGTATTTTCTATGATTAGTTTAGAAAAATTTTATTGGATTATAGTTGATTTACAATGCTGCAAATCAGCAAAGTGAATCAATTATACATACACATATATCCACTCTTTTTTAGATTCTTTTCCCACACAGGCCATTACAGAGTATGGAGTAGAGTTCCCTGTGTTATACAGTAGGTCCTTGTTGATTATCTATTTTATGTAGAGTAGTGTGTATATGTCAATCCCAATCTCCCAATTTATCCCTCCCCCATGTACCCCCCTGGTAACCATAAGTTTGTTTTCTACATCTATGATTACTTTTATAATCAGAAAAATCATTTAAAATTAAAATCAAATGAATAAGCGGTTTACGCAGATTCTCAAAGTGTGACGTGAGTCTGTTCTGGAGTTTTCCTCCAACGTTCATTCTTTTTTTCTTTTTTAATAAATTTATTTATTTATTTTATTTTTGGCTGAGTTGGGTCTTCATTGCTGCGCGTGGGCTTTCCCTAGTTGCGGCGAGCGGGGGCTACTCTTCATTGTGGTGTGCGGGCTTCTCATTGTGGTGGCTTCTCTTGTTGCGTAGCACAGGCTCTAGGTGCGCAGGTTTCAGTAGTTGTGGTACACGGGCTCAGTAGTTGTGGCTCTCGGGCTCTGGCGTGCAGGCTCTGTAGTTGTGGTGCATGGGCTTAGTTGCTCTGCGGCATGTGGGATCTTCCCGGACCAGGGCTGGAACCTGTGTCCCCTGCATTGGCAGGCAGATTCTTAAGCACTGTGCCACCAGGGAAGCCCTCATTCTTTCTTTCTTTTTTTTTTTTTATTCAAACAGAAAGTCACAAAAATTATAATCATCCTCATCAGTTCACTCAGTCCCATGTAATTAATTTTTTTTTCATCTTGATCTTTTGTTAGCTCTTTTATGAATTCATCAGTTTTCCATTAGAGTTCTGAAAATGCTTATTCATTCAGTTCAGCAGTACAGTCAGTTACCAGAAACCTGTACTTGTCAGAGTCTTTTCCATGAATTCCTTGAAGATGAAACCCTTTTATAGGAACATTTTTGCGAAAGCATCAGAGTACACTCAGAACTGTCTGTAAATGACAAAAGACTTAAAAATGACCACGGTTAAAGATTTGATGAAAGTTCATAATAATGCAATTGACAAGGAAATTTAGTTATTTCTGAGATATACATTTTAAAGTAATAACTAGAATTATGACTTATAACATTATACCAGAACATATAAGATTTTTAGAAATTTCATGTAATGTCTGAAACATTTATATTAACATATTTCCATACAAATAACACAAAGAAAGTTTGGTATTAGTTGTTTTTTTTGTTTGTTTGTTTTTTTATACTGCTGGTTCTTATTAGTCATCAATTTTATACACATCAGTGTACACATGTCAATAATTAAAAAAAATTATTTTATTGAAGTATAGTTGATTTACAATGTTGTGTTAATTTCTACTGTACAGCAAAGTGATTCAGCTATACATATATATATATATATATATATATATATATTCTTTTTCATATTCTTTTCCATTATGGTTTATCACAACATTGAGTATAGTTCCCTGTGCTATACTGTAGGACCTTGTTGTCTATCCATTCTCTATATAATAGTTTGCATCTACTAATCCCAAACTCCCAACCCATCCCTCCCCCACCCCCCTCCCCCTTGGCAACCACAAGTCTGTTCTCTGTGTTTGTGAGTCCAAACATTCATTCTTGGTTCTAAATCCCCAAACCCTTGCTCTCCAAAAACAAGGGGATTTGGATCATTTGCAATGAAACACTTCCTTTTTTTTTTTTTTTTTTCGGCCACACCATGCAGCAGGCGGGATCTTTAGTTCCCCGACCGGGGATCAAACACGTGCTCCTTGCAGGGGCAGGGAAGAGTCTTTACCACTGGACTGCCAGGGAAGTCCCTGAAACGCTTCTTAGATGACCCTTCCCTGGCTAGCCCACAGCTGGACACAGCCCTCAGGGTGTATGAAGGTGACAGTGGCTCCGTTTCTCCAGGGTGTGAGAGAGGATGAGACTGCAAGCTCAGCAATGACAGAGCCAAGTTGGGATCTGGTTTATGAAAAACATGGGAGAAGTGAGTGGCAACAAACTTTATAGGGCTTTGAGATGTTAGAGAGGAAGCTTGTCCCTAGCAGCCTTGGCCAGAGAGGGCATTTTTGAGGTTTTTTTGTCCTCGAAGAGCCTGGCTGGGCTTACGTGGGACTTGGGGCAGGGAAGGGATAACAGGGACAGAGGTGGCAAGAGCTGGTGGGGACTTCAGAAGGCGTGTAGGTGGACACCACAGCCTTATAGATAAGGACAATTACCACCTTGACTTGGGGCTTCCTACGTGCTAGGTGTGCACACAGGTGAGAGGTGCAGCCTGGCTGGAATTTTACTTAACTTTCACAACAGCCCAGTAAGGCAGGTTTAATGATCTTCGTTTTTTGCCAAAGAGAAAAGTAACCCCAGACAAAGCAAGAAATGGGCTTAGAGCGGTAAAGTCATATTCACAGGTAAGTGATTGCAGGTCCAGGACTGGACACCACCCTTCCTTTTACTTTTTAACCCTGATGATAATAATCAGATAATAATCACGTATTGCTCTTTGCTATGTGTCAGGCCCTGTGCTGAATGCTTTTCTTGCTTTATCTCCTTTAATGCTCACAGCAGCTCAAGGGAACAGATCCCATTACTATTTCCATTTTACGCTGAAGAACCGAGCCTTGGAAGAACTTGCTGATGGTCACAGGGAGTAAGTGGCAGAGCCAGTCTTGGAACCCAGGTCCATCTGAAGCCAGATCAGTATTCTGACTGGGACCTCCAGGACCCCCTCCCCGCCCCCGGGGGGTGGTCTGAGGCCAGAACGGAGCGTCCAGTGGCAGGGCCCTGGGTCCCAGTCCACCACCAAAGTGCCAAGTACAGGGGAGCAGCCACTGCGTGACCCTGGAGTGCATGCACTGTTGTCCCCATCCTTCCAACTGACGCATCGATCACTGAGTGCGTGTGAGCGTGTATGTGTGCGTGCGTGTGTGCATGTGTGCGAGCGTGTGTGTACATGTGTGCATGTGAGTGTGCGTGTGTGCATGTGTTCATTTGTGCATGTGAGCGTGCATGTGTGTGAGCATGCGAGCGTGCATTTGTGTGCGTGAGCGTGCATGTGTGCACACGCGTGTGTGAGCATGTGTGAGAGCGTGCATGTGTGCATGGGTGCGTGCGAGTGTGTGTGGGTGCGTCCATCCATCAGTGGGCTTAGTTTGGAGCGGGGAACTTGGAAGCTCGGTGATCTCCAGGATCTCGCTCAGATCAGCACTTCTGAAAGTTTACTGAGCTCTAAATGCCATGGATGAGGGATGCGGGAAGCCCACGTTTCTGCCTTACCCTTGTGCAGTTTAGGGGCAGAGTTAGGGGGCCTGATGTGTGATCGACACACATAAAACAATGAGACAACACTGAAGGGTAGAAAGTGTGGGACAGAGTTTAGATTCTGAGCTCAGTGGGGGTGGAGCAGCTGGGAAGGGATTCTGTACATGTGTGAGTATGTATGACTGTATGTGAGTAAGTGTGCATGTGAGTGTGCGTGAATGTGTGTATGTGAGTGAGCTGTGAGCGTGTGAGTGTGAATGTGGGAGTGTGTATTTGTGCATGTGCGAGTGTGTGTGAGCAGGGATGTGTGTATGTGTGAGTGGGCATGGATCTGTGAGGGTGTGTGCCGCTATGTGACTAAGTGTAGAGGGACCTGGGCTGGAGGAGAAGACCGTGAGGTCACCGCTGGTCTCCTGGGAAAGGAGGGAAGGAGGAGGGAAGAGGAACGGCTGGGGGGAAGGGAGGGAGGGTGGGGGGCAGGGTCTCAGGGAAGCCACGGCTCAGAGCAGCACAGAGACCAGGAGATGGTCCCGCCTGGCTGAGATCAAAGCTGACGGAGGTCACTCTGGAGAAAACGCTGAAGGAAAGGACCCAAATGTTTGCAGGTCTGGAGGGCATCTGTGTCACGGTCCCTTCTGACCTCGTGTCCAGGAAGCCTTGTACCCAGTTGACTGTCAGGGAACCGGATTTGTGGGCTTGAGGGCTAAGTGCCTGTCAAACAAGTCTGAGCCTGGAGGAGGAGGGGGCTCCACCCCTGACCTGGAGGCCACCTGGGCGAAGGGGAGAGGCCACTGATAGATGGGGCCAAGGGGAGGCCCGTTCGCCCTGGGTGGAGGGACCACATTTTCTGAGCCCAAAATGAGGCCCCTTCCTTTGACGAAAGACTCTTTTTTCTGATTTAGTCCAGACATACAAATAAATTACATTGAGCTGTACATTTCATTAGTTGTAAAGTCAGAGATAACTGGTATAGTTTCTGTTCATATGGTCATGGAACCAAGGAAATCTCTCCTGGGTCCTTCGAGGTAGATCCTTTCTGCAGTCTGGGGGTCTCTGAGGAGGATCAGGGGAGGTGTCACTAGCAAGTGGCCGTCAAAAGGCCCTATTCACGACCCTAGTCCCAGGGAACCTCTTGCAACAAAGGAATAGAATTCCAAACCACTAGAGAGTAGACTGACCTCCCAGCCAAGGGTTCCTTGACTTTAGGGGGCTGGTCGCGGATCTGTTCTGGGTTGGATCAGATGAGCATAGAAGACCTTGGGCCAGGAAATTTGGTCTCACACATTTTTTCCTTTTTGTAACTGAAGTATAGTTGATTTACAATGTTGTGTTAATTTCTGCTGTACAGCAAAGTGACTCAGTTATACATATACCTACATTCTTTTTTATAGTCTTTCCCATTATGGTTTATCCTAGCACACTGAATATAGTTCCCTGTGCTATACGTTAGGACCTTGTTGTCCAGCCATTCTATATGTAATAGTTTGCATCTGCTAACCCCGAACTCCCAATACATCCCTCCCCCTCCCCCTTGGCAACCACAAGTCTGTTCACTGTGTGTGGGTCTTACACTTTCTCTATTCCCCATTCCACCCACCCGCTGGGGCCGTGTCCATAACATCTGCAGTCGTTCGCAGAATACAAGTTCCCAGGCCTTTGGTCGGCACTGTTTTCTGTCCTGCACACATGCAAAGACCTTTGAGTCGGCAGCTCTGTTTTATCAGGTTGCTACTTCCTGCCCTTGCTTTATTACATCTGTTCTTTGGGGCATGGTGTTATAAATTGGGTATGTGATGATGTGTAATCACTAACTGAAAGGCCAATACATTTTCACAGTACCGGCAGCAAGACAAATAAAAGGCAAAATGAAAGGCTTATGCTCTTTTGACGAAGGGAAAAGCACAGAACGCACATATTAAAGAAAAAAAAATCAGACTGTGAATTGAAAATGTTGTCATCTTAGGGGGCTGGCTTTCTTCGGGTTAGTCTGGCTTGCGTTTGCCTCCCAGGAGTGGGGTGCCTGGTGGCTGGGAGGTGGGGAGCGAGGAGGAAGACGTTTTATTCCTCTTGGGAACCACATTATTATTAGTCTTTGTAAACCTCAGGCTATTGCCCTGGGCGCTTATGAGGTATGGTTCTGGGCAGCCTTTGATTGAGAACAACCGGTCTGTGGTCAGAGGATATGGGGCAGAGAGAGACAGTTGGAGAGAGAAAGATACAGAAAGAGAGAGAGAACCGTGCGTGTTTGTGTTTAGATGGGTGTACATCGTAGAGTGATTTTCCCCCAGTAGAAATTCAGTAAATACCCACATTGATATTAATGGAAGACAGTGCGATGCATACAATCAGGGCTTAGTAAGCGATGATTCTGTGTCTGTCCTGATTCTGTGCTTTCACACAGTAGGGATTGGATGGGATAAGAGTGTTTGTACAGACGTTTGAGAGCTTTTAGGAAAGATGTCCTCCCTCCTGTTTGTATTCAGTAAATCCGAATATTCATTCATATTCTTCTCCATGACCCTGCAGAAATACAGTCTGCAGACCAGGGAGTTTTATTTTGCTTTGCTTTTTTTTTTTTCTCCAAGGTCTGGAGGAAAATGAAATAGAAATGGGGCTTGGGGGATAGTTTTTTTGAAACTGATTAAAGCACAAGATAATAGGAATAATGTAGATTGTCAGTCTATAAAAGATTTCACCAGAAAAAATAAAAGAGGAAAAAATCTTTAGGCTTGCTAGCTAATTATGTTCATGAAGGTGAATAGAGATAAGGGTCTCTCCTTTGTAAAGAGGATTCAACTGTGTGAACATTCTAGAAATGTAGACTTTTAGTAGTTCTTCCAACACACTGATATCATCATCATCATCATAATACCAGTTGTAATAACCGGGTTACATGACATTTATAGATTGCCTGTACACAGGGCTGAACAAAAGTAAGGACCCAGTGCACATAAGCAGGGCCCAGTGAGTTGGAGGGGCCTGGGCCCATGTTACTTATCAATACAAATCTCCCCTCTCTGGGGCCCTCCAACTTTTTTTCTGGGGCCAAGCCAGCTCTCAGCAGATTCATTTTCAAAACTCTTTCATAACTTATCTCATTTGGTTTTCTTAAGAACTTTGAGGGAGACAGGAAAGGCACTTCTGTCATTCCAGAATTACAGATGAGGAAACCGAGACTCAAACAGAGTGGCTGACTCATCCACAGTCGCCAGTGGCAGAGCCAGGACCCGGCGAGGCCTTCCAAAGTCCACTTCCTCATCTCCAGGCCATCTGTGAGGGGCTGTGAAGGAGGTGAGACGACCTAACCAACAATACCAGCAATACCTTAGGTCACCTGCAAGTACTAAATAGTGCTGCCCCGTTTCAGTTCTGGAGCCTTTGTGCTTTGACCACTTTGGCATCTAAGGAGCCCCAGATGTGACAGCATGGTAGCTCCTGATCGGCTGGTGAGCAAGCCTGGCTCCTGTTAGGATGACCTGTCCTAGTGCAAAACAAAGCAAACCTTCCCTGTCTGCCGTCGTTGAATTCTTGTAGAGGGTAAACACAGAACACTTCTCTTTGGGATGCTCTTTCATAATTGGCGAGCATTTTCTAAGATGAAGGTGCTGGTTTCTTTCATCATTGAACATAGGCCTTCATTTCATTTCATTCAAACAGCACAATTTATGCATTAATAGACTAATTTTTATTGTCTGTCTCTGCCACTCACTCCCCAATCTGAATGTGAGATCTGTGAAGGCTGGGTTTCTGGGTCTGTTTTCCGCACTTAAGATCTCAAGTGCTCAGAACATTGTAAGTGCTCAATGATCGTTTTTTGTTTGAATGACCAAATGGTAAAATAAAGAGAAAACAGCAGAGGCTGACAATCTTAAATGATATGCTCGTGTCCAATTAAGGTAGAAGGATATCGCTGTTGGATGTCTAATCTGTAGTTCAAATAGAGAAAAGAAATAAAAGGATGGAACTGACACATGGTCCAGGGGACCACAGGCACCCAGAACCCCCTTTAGAAGGTGCATTACTCAGATCCTGCCTTTTTTTCATATCAACTTTTTACCAGTGATTGAACTGTAAATAGGCAAGAAATATATGTTCTGTTTAATTTTTTTCAAGGTTGAAATTTGGAATGAATTATTGGATTGACTGGTCCATAAAAATAATAAATCAATAGTTGAGTGAAAGTCGTTGTTAAAAGGCAAAAGGCCAAATGATGACATAATGAAGATGATGGATGAAATCAGGAGTCAGCAAACTCTGGCCCTTGGGCCAAATCCTGCCCAGCACCTGTTTTCGTAAATAAAGTTTTATTGGCACACAGCCAGGTCCATCCATTAACCATTGTCTACGGCTGATTTCATGCTGCAACGATAGAGTTAGTAGTTTGTGACAGAGCCCATATGGTCTGCAAAGCCAAAAATATTTACAATCTGGCCTTTTATAGAAAATGTTTGATGACCTCTGGATTAAATAATGGTCCATCATGTTAAAGTCCAAAGAATCAAGCTGACAGTGGAGGTGAAGCCTAAAACAATGATATCTTTCTGGTGAGCCCAGCACCAGACCTAGCTTCTACAAGGCATCATTATCCATCATAGTAAGTTAATGTTGTTAATTTGAATTTTATTGGTTTGGTAGTTTTAATTGTATTTATTCCATAAATTTGTTTTTATTTTATATGTGCATAAGAGCTAGAAGCATAGGATTTATACTTCAGTCAGTGTTTGTATATATTAAATTTATGGTAAAGTAACTTAAGTCAACCCCATGGGGATTGGTGCCATTTTTTTTTTCCCTTTAAATGTGCTCTTATCCTTTACTACTTAAGTTTGAAAATTACTGGTTTAAAGGCATCCAGTAGGAGCTTGTATCTAGGTTTTGCTAAGTTATACCATGCTCACTGTTAATTGTCCCCCTATAAACTTGTTTGGGCAGCGGAATGACATTACTAAAATCTCTCTCCTTTCTAGTTTAATTCATTAAGTGTTTACCTTGTAACTTGGAGAATTCAAGAGAGAAGAAACTTATTAGGAGGTAATTACTTGAGTCCTGCTTTTTTGTCCTTTGATAATTTTAAGATGATTGCATTCTGATTACTGCCCCCATTACTCCTAATCTTTGAAACTGTGGGGCACGTTATCATGGTTATTGATTTAAAGGTATGTCTTTTGCTCTGAGCCAGACCCCTGGAGCCCAGCAGACTTGTTTTTAGGGGGCTTGGGGGCTAGAAAGCTTTCCTGTTATTTGTTCTCTGGAGTATGTCTAACCGTAAATTCCCACAGCTTGATTTTGACAAGCATTCACCATCTGACTCTTATAGAGTCTCTGTATGTCATAGGATCATAATATTGTAAAGTCAGAGGAAAGACTGAAGTTCAAAGTCAAGGCTTTTGCCCAGGATCACAAAGTAGTAAGAGGCAGAACCGGGATTGGACCAGCTGCATTTAGAAAACAAAAGACAAATCCCCAGAACCAAACCAAACCAAACCAGAAAAAACTCTTGACATAACAAAATGGCTGAAGCGATCTTAGCTCTGAAGTTAGAAGTGTAAAAACAGACAGCAATATAGAGCTAAAGATGTTTATGACATTAACTCTGAAATGTCATCTATTTTTCTTTCCAGAAATGCTCTTTGATTTTGTCCTGAGTTGATTTTTATAGCTTATTTTATAGAACTTGTTCTATCCAGTCTTTGTTCTTGAAGTCTGATAGCCGCCTTTGATGGTGAACCGTATAATTCTGACCTCCAGTTGTAGGATGCAAATACTCCTGTAAGGATACATTATGCCTTATGCCTTCTTGGGCCCCGATCTGAAAACAAGCTCAGCCTCCAGGCCACCTAAGCTCAGCCTGGTCCTCGAATCGGCACTGGAGCGAGCTTTTGAAACACAAATCTGATCATGTCCCAACCTCCCCTGCTTAATCCTTGCAATGGCTTTCCATGGCTTCCTATGGATGGAGAAAAGCTCCTTGATTTGCTGGTTCAGCCCTCCCATCCCTCTGGCCTCCTTTGACAGCTGCTTCCCTCACCTCCTCTTCCACTCTGGCTATACCTGCCTCCAGACCCTGGTCCCCACTGTGTAGGTATCCTTCTGCCTGGTTGGCACCGTCCCATCCTTGGGCTCCCAGTTCAGGTCACCTCCTCAGGGAAGCCTCCTCTGCCCTTCCTGACCCAGGCAGCTCCCTTTTAAAGTGGGACAGCACCATGCATGTCCTTCAAAGCACTCTTTCACTGCTTGTAATTCATTTACTTTCATTCATTTGTGTCAGGTTAGGTCCATGAGGCAGAAACAGAGTCCTATTCTCAACCGTGTCCCCAACCCAGTGCCTGGTACCTATAGATACTCAATAATACTTGCTGAGCCCTGAATGAATGAATGAAATTCTGGCCCAGGGCTGGGGGTAGCATCTTAGCAGCCCAACTGCCAGCAGGACGTGCTGGGAAGAGAATCCAGTTGGGAGTCACTAAGACCTATATTCAAATCTCTGGGTAAGTTGGCCTCTCTGAGCCTCAGTTAATTCATCTGATAAAGGGAGTAAGTCATAGCACCCAGCACACAGGTAATTGTGAAGATTAAGCAGGTAAACGTGAAAAACACCAGTTCTTTTCTCCCTTCACTCAGACTCAGACAGACACAGCCAGTGAGGCTGTTTCCTAGTTCAGAGAGGAGCTCGGTTGACCTCAGACGTCTGCTGGCGCTGGGCTCACCCAGGGCTTTGGAAGCTGCTGGTGACCCACGTTGGCGGAGCCCAGGGGCAGCGCCAGGCTGCACCCTGGAATCAGGGGGCAGCTTTGCACGCTGGGGCTCAGAGAGCAGATGAGCTGGACCTGGCAGGGCAGGGGTTAAGCTGGAGCCACTTAAGAAGGGCCCTTGCAGGGGTGAACCCTTTCATCATGATAAGTGTCATAGTAAAATCAATTCTCTGTGTACTTTTGGGAATTACAACTATCATTTTGGTGTGATTTATTTGGTGTAGAACACGAACACGGCCGTTTCCTTCATCATTCTGAAAGTTCATCTAAAATTGCTTTGAGTTTCTGGTTTTGGGGACTGACATGTCCAATCGTTATCATCTTTCCTGTGAAATATGGATGAGGGGTACATGGCTGCTGGCCTCGTTTCCTCCCGTTTACCTGCCTTAGGGGGCAGGGAAGGTTTATGGCTTTGATTTCTCTTCTCTCATTGCCCTCCCCACGCGGGAAACTGTCTTTGGACCGGTACAGGGTTAAACCCCGAGGCTTTCCTCCCTGCCAGCCCTTGGGAACCCCTCTCTTCTGAGAGGAAGGGAGCTGCTCTCAGAAGAGTCCGGGGCTCTCTGTCTGCTCCTGCAGGCTTCCCTGGGGGCTCAGTCCCTCCCACCCAGCCATAGAGCCCTGATCCTGGCCGTTAAGCCTGTTTGTGCCCCAGTAATAGCAGTTAAAAACCGCCCTTGGGTCCAAATGGACGGGTTTGAGAGCTGTCCTCACTCCTTAACTGGCTGTGTGACTTTGGGCAATTCCTTCAATTTCTCTGAGTTTTTTTTTTTTTTGGCTGCACCACGCGGCATGCGGAACTTCCGGGACCAGAGATCGAACCCACGCCCCTTGCGATGGAAGCACGGAGTCTTAACCACCGGACCGCCAGGGAAGTCCCTCCGCGTTTTTTCATCTATAAAGTGGAGATTATAATAAGGTGAGGATTGCATGAATTAATAACCTTAGCGTGTATCTAGCGCCAGGCTACGGTAATAAATCCTACCTGTTACCATTACAGCCACCCCTGGTTTCTGCTTTGAGCTAAGCTCAGTGACTGGGGTCTTAGTTTTCCTCAACTGGAAGATGGCCTCTTGAGGTGAGTCGCAGGCCTGCAGGAAGATGGGAAATGGAAAATGTGGGGTGAGTCATAAACTTGCCCTGGTGGGAGACACGGCGTGGTCCTTAAGCTCTGGGCGGTGCTGTGTTGCCGTTTCTGCATCTCTGTTTTGCTGATGGAAGCACTTGGTGTCTGGGCCCCTTAGCGGGGCTTTGTGGGGATCCTGGGACAGAGAGAACGAGTGAGGTCAAAATCCTGCCAATCTTCCCATCTGGCCGTGGCATCTGTGGGGAGGCCTGTGGTTTATCCCCGACATCTTTTTATAATAATACCACCACCCACCATGTATCACATGCACAGACCCCTTAAAAATCAGCGTCGGGACTTTTTTTTTTCCCCTGGGACACCTGTTCCATTTTCTTGAAATGGAGCAGATATCTTTGTATACATTCCTCCCGACTTTTAGGTCAACGCCTGGCCCATCCAGGGTGTGCTGTCGTCGGGAACACTCTGTCAACGCTTTCCCTCTCCCGAGCCCCTGCATTTTCACTGGAAATGTGCTGTCCCCGTCGCCTCCCATCCAAATCTTCTCATCTGGCATCAACAACTCCCACCCCGTCCCCTCCTGTGAGCACAGAGGGAGCTCAGCCTCCCAGCAGAGGTGAGCAGGGCCGGCTTGAGACAAATGTGTCTTTCTCTGTCACCCTCTGCTCCAGGGTGAGGGAGAGAAAGTCTCTGAGTGCCTTCAATGACAGGGATACCTGGGGAGAGGGTTAGTACAAGTCATGGAGCCCCTGGCTTGGACTGCAGGGTGGCTGGTGCCTCCCACCCTCCCCTTCCCCTCAGGTACTTAAATAGGCATCGTTGACCTTCAAAAGGCACGTCACTAATGCAGGTGTCCCCTTAATGCCACTCACTCGGGGCTGTCATTGGTACTCACGCCTGTGACAGGTGTTCATCAGCAAACTCTGGCAGGAAGGTCAGCACCTTGAAAGCTGCTGAGTTCCCCTAAAGGCAACACTTGAGGGTTGGCAAGCGGCCAGGCTCAAGTTGGCTGCAGCAGCCTCAAGGGAGGCCGGACGGGGCAGAGCCGCTCTGGGAGTTGGGAGTGCCCGTTGCTCATTGGGAGCGCTCGTTGCTTCATGCCCGACTCCTCTCCTGGTCCCCGAGAGACTTTTCCTCCTTCACCTAGGCCCCTCCTGCCCCCCCCCCACAGAGGGTCACAGTGGTGACCTGGGCCTCCCGCTGGGGGACAGTAGTCAGACAAGCCTGGGACAGTCTGGCTGCCTGCAGTTCTGCTCTTTGGAGATGGGCCTTGGGCAGGCAGGGGGTCCCCAGGGGCAGGGAGCCTGTGACTTCAGCCCCAGAGGGGACCGTGCCTTGCAGGTGCCGCCCTGGGTGTGTGTCTTGCCTGCCCGGGGGCCTTGACCGGACAAGCTGGAGTAAAGCCCAGGTGGCACCGAGGATCTTCCGACCAACACACAGCAGAGGACAAGTGTGTGTTTAGCTTCTTTCCGTACCTTGTGGGATGGGGGCCTGGGAAAGGCATGTGGCTTGATCCACTGACACTGAGTATTAGGGAGAAAGGAGATCCTGGGGTTCATGTAATTCACAAGCTCTCAAATTTTTACTCTTCACTCTGTCAGAAGCAATTCTCCTAAGTTCGTTCTTTCTTTCTTTCTTTGTTTCTTTTAAATCTTTATTGGAGTATAGTTGATTTACAATGTTGTGTTAGTTTCAGGTGAACAGCAAAGTGAATCATTTATACGTATACATATATCCACTCTTTTTTTTTAGGTGCTTTTCCCATACAGGTCATTACAGAGTATTGAGTAGAGTTCCCTGTGCTATACAGTAGGTCCTTATCAGTTATCTATTTTATATATAGTAGTGTGTATATGTCAATCCCAGTCTCCCAATTTATCCCTCCCCCCCCTTACCCCCAGTAACTGTAAGTTTCTTTTCTACATCTGTAACTCTCTTTCTGTTTTGTAGATAAGTTCATTTATACCCTTTTCTTTAGATTGCACGCATAAGCGATATCGTATGATATTTGTCTCTCTCTGTCTGACTTACGTCACTCAGTATGACAATCTCTAGGTCTATCCATGTTGCTGCAAATGGCATTAGTTCGTTCTTTTTTCATGGCTGAGTAATATTCCATTGTATATATGTACCACATCTTCTTTTTCCATTCCTCTGTTGATGGACGTTTAGGTTGCTTCCATGTCTTGGCTATTGTAAACAGTGCTACAATGAATATTGGGGTGCATGTATCTTTTCAAATTACGGTTTCCTAAGTCATTTCTGTCCCAGCAGCTGTGGCTTGAATTCTCTGTACCTCCTTTATCCTTCACTCTAGGGATTACTAGTAACAATAATAATGGAAATGGTGACAATGTCCACCACCAATGACTTTATTGCACATTTGTTCGTCACGTGCCAGGAGTTCTGCGTGCATGACGCCCATGAGTTGTTGTAACAGTGCTGGGAAGTTGCTCTTGTCACCCTTGTTACTTTATTGTTGAAGCTCAGAGAGGACATTCCTGTTGCTCAAGGTGGAGCCAGGGTCCAGACCCAGGTCCAAATAACCCCTGGCTCACTTAGCCACTCCCCTTCGTGAATGCAGATCTTCCTCGGCTCATGATGCAGTTATGTCCCAATAAATCCATCAGAAGTTGAAAATATCATAAGTTGAAAATGCATATAGTAGACCAAACCTACCAGACAGCATATTTGAGTCTAGCCAACCTTAAACAGGCTCAGAACACTTCCGTTAGCCTACGGTTGGGCAAAATCATCTAACACCAAGCTTATTTTATCATCAAGTGTGAATCTCTCCTGTAATTGATTGAATACTGTGCTGAAGGTGGAAAACAGCCAATGGTTGTCTGGGTGCAGAACGGTGGTAATCGCATCTGCTGTTTCGCCCACCCCCTGATAGCAGGGCTGACGAGGAGTTGTGGCTGGGCGCCCTGCCCAGCATCACGAGAGCATCGTGCCACCGATCGCTAGCCTGGGAAAAGCTCAAAATTCAAAATTGGAAGTATGGTTTCTACCGAATGCGTATCGCCTTCACACCATCGTAAAGTTGAAAAATCGTAAGTCGAACCGTCACAAGTTGGGGACCATCTGTGCTGTTGAGAGTGCAGTTTGTCACCCGCTCTGTGCTCTGGGTCAGGGAAGACGCCGAGCCCCGCAGATCAGAGAACTGAGGCCAGACAGGTTAGCGCCCACAGCTGGCTGGTGGCTGATCTGGTGCTCATCTTTACTGGCCAACTGATGACTTGGCTGTGCCCAGCCCTGTGCTAGACCCTTTAGGGGGTTCCCAAAAGAATGTGTCCAAAACTCCGTGAGCTGTCATTTGCTGGAAAATTCAAACTGTATTCCTAGGTCACATTTACTGGGCTTTTGCTCTGTGTCGGGCACATGTTTTACATCTAGCTCTCATAAGTATGAGCTTTGTCCTGTCATTATCCCCCTTCGATAGCAAGGAGAATGAGGCCCAGAGACGTTAAGCAGCTTATCCAGGGCCACACAGCTAGGAAGGGGGAGATGGGGCTCACTCAAACCCATGGCTGGCTGAACGCAGAGCCTTTGTGCTCACACTTGATACACAGAAAAAAACTCCAGAACCACATGTGCCAAGCAGTGAGGACCTGACTCTATGATGGGACATGAGAGAAACGAGAAAGGTGTGTTTGTGTGCGGGGTGGTGGTGGTGGGAGTGTTGGAGGAGGGGAGCTCCTCAGAGGAGGTGGGACTTGAGCTGGGCTTTGATTTTTGATTAGAGAGAGTCTGGGGATGCTGTCCTGGGTGGAAAGAACATGCCAGATACAGGCTGGGAAGTAAGAAGGGTAGATTGAGGGGCTGCTTGTTCTTGCTTGATGGCGGAGGGAGGCTTCTCTATTAGACTGTCAGCTTCTCTGTCCTATTTGACTCTCACCTGATGGGCTGATTCCAAGTCTTCTTCTTGGCAGCTGAGAAACTTCGATTTGCCGATTAGGAGATAAGGGTGTATATGTGTCATGGGAGCTTGTGTGGCAGGGTGGAAGAGCGTACAGTTTGGAACCGGGTTTAAATCTACTGCTGTCATTTACTGTGTGTCTTTGGGAGACTCTTAGCTCAGTTTTATCATCTGTGAAAACTGGATGATAACCATTAGCTTATCTACCTCTCGCCATAAGTTTTGATAATCAAATGAGATAAGGGTCAGGTAAGAAGCACTTTGTAATTTGCATATTGTCCTAACTTATGATTATGAATGAAATGTGACTACAAGAATGCGAGTAAACAGGTTGTGCACGCATTTGTGTGTTTAGGTGGTTATGCTTAGCTTTATGCCTTCATAAATGTGACAGTTGACACCGATGTGTACGGGGGGTTGTGTGTGTGTGTATGTGTCCTTTGGTCACTGGAACAGCACCTGGACAGCGTTACCTAGCAACAGACTCCTACAGAGGCAGCCCTTTGCTGTGTGGATCCGTGTGTTGGGCACAGTGGCTCCCACTCGCAATCTGTGGTCTCCCAATAGCCCTGTGAGTCCACTGCCATCATAACCACTTTTTTCCTTCCAGTTTCACTGAGGTATAATTGACGTACAGCACTGTATAAGTTTAAGGCATGCCATGGTAACCATTTAACTTTTCAATTTTAAAAGGTTTGTTTATTTTTATTGAAATATAGTTGTTGTACATATTATATAAGTTACAAGTGTACAATATAGTGATTCACAATTTTTAAAGGTTACACTCCATTTATAGTTATTATAAAATATTGGCTATATTCCCCGTGTTGTGCAATATATCCTTGTAGGTTATTTTATACGTAATAGTTTGTACCTCTTAATACCCTACCCCTATATTGCCCCTCCACCTTCTCTCTCCCCACTGGTAACCACTACTTTGTTCTCTGTATCTGTGAGTCTATTCATTCTTTGTTATATTCACTAGTTTGTTGTACTTTTTAGATTCCACATATAAGTGATAGCATACAGTATTTGTCTTTCTACCCTCCAAGTCCATCCATGTTGCTGCAAATGGCAAAATTTCATTCTTTTTTACGGCTGAGTAGTATTCCATTGTATATATGTACCACATCTTTATCCATTCATCTGTTGATGGACACATAGTTTGCTTCCATGTCTTAGCTATTGTAAATCATGCTGCTGTGAACATTGGGGTGCTTGTATCTTTTCGAATTAGTACTTTTGTTTTTTTTTGGATATATACCCAAGAGTGGAATTGCTGGGTCATATGATAGTTCTATTTTTAGTTTTTTGAGGAACCTGCATACTGTCTTCTACAGTGGCTACACCAATTTACATTCCCATCAACAGTGTACGAGAGTTCCCTTTTCTCCACATCTTCGCCAACATTTGTTATTTGTGTTCTTTTTGATGATAGCCATTCTGACAGGTGTGAGGTGACATCTCATTGTGATTTTGATTTGCATTTCCCTGATGATTAGTGATGTTAAACATCTTCTCATGTGCCTGTTGGCCACCTGCATTTCCTATTTGGAAAAACATCTATTCAGTTCTTCTGCCCATTTTTAAATCTGGTTCTTTTTTTTGACATTGAGTTGTATGAGCTGGTTATATATATTGGATATTAATCCCTTACTGGTCATATCATTTGCAAATATTTTCTCCCATTCAGTAGGTTGACTTTTTGTTTTGTCAATGGTTTCCTTTGTCGTGCAAAAGTTTTGAAGTTTAATTAGGTCCCATTTGTTTATTTTTGCTTTTGCTTCCTTTGCTTTAGGAGACGGATACAAAAAATATTGCTGTGATTTATGTCAAAAAGCATTCCGCCTATGTTTTCCTTAGGAGTTTTATAGTATCCAGTCTTACATTTAGGTCTTTAACGTGGTAACTCTTCAAAAGCGGTAACAGAGCCTGGATGTGAACCGGGGTATGCTGGCTCTTGAAGCTGCTGTGGCTTTTTCCAGAAACCAGAAGTGGCCTCTCCAAATGCAACAGAGGCAGCTGCATCCTGGAGAATCCCCTGCCAGGCAGACGGACACTTCCTCCTGAGGTCCCTCCGCCCCTATTTCCTTAGCACCTTCCTACTGGCCGGTTTCAAGGGAGCTCGCTTTGCTTCCCCGGGCAATAAGGAAGGTGCCTCCTGGTTGCACCCTCAGCTGAGCCCACCCAAGCTCCTGACCGCTCGGCTGGGGGTCTCTGGGCCTTTTCGAGTTTTTATTGTAGACTCTGTCCTCTGAACCCCAATCCTGCTCTTAAGAGGATGGAGTTAGAGGAATGGCCTGCTTCTTGCTTCCCAGCCATCTTCTCCGGGACTTACCTCTGGCTACATCCAGACGGCGGGGAAGCTGGGATGTGGCCCCAGGCCTGCAGAGGAAGCCCAGGGGGGTTGGCAGGACACGCAGAGCCCAGTGGGAGACCCCACTGCCACCTACTGTGGGGACCACAGGAGGATCCGCTCCCCATCCCGCCACTGTGAGGTTGCTTTTACTTCCCACTGGACTTGTGTTACGGGCTCCTCCACAGGAAGCCAGGACCTCTCAGCCTGGTCTGGAATTCCTGTTGAGAACTCCACCTCCAATGTCCACCCTTAGGCTCGAGTGGAGCTGGGCTGGCCTCAGGCTGTGGGCGGCCTTGGAGGAGCACAGGGAGAGCCGCAGCTGGGAGGCTCGTAGAAGGCTGATTGTCTTCACACCAAGCGCGTGCCACGGACAGTGCCTGGGGGCCTCTGCACACCCAGGTAGCGCTGCCCACAGCTCCTTGCGTATCTGGAGGCCTCACAAATTTTACTTTGATTATGGAAATAATGTACACCTAGTGTAAGAAGTTTACAGAATGTGCAGGTGTGTAAAAAAAGAAATACAAAAATAAGTCATCAGCCTACTACTTAAAGACGGCTACTGTTACTATCCTGTTGTATTTCTTTCCACTCTCTCTCTGCCTAATAGGCCATATGGCATATATGTCTGTGTGCGTGTACATATATAATAGCTATGCATATGTACTTAACACTCTCCTGGTTTTCCCCAAATCAGGGAAGTGCCAGCTAGAGGCCTGGGAGTTACTCTTGGCCTGTCTTTCCCCACTACTGCCCACCTCACCCTCACCTCTCACCAGGTCCTGCTAATCATGGCTCCTAACAATGGCTCTGAACTGGTCTGCCCACATCACGCTGTCCCCTCCCTCCACCCTTAGCCCAGCAACTAACTTCTTTGGCCCAGACTGTCTGGCTCCGCCTCTTACTGCTGTGCAACCTTAGGCAAGTTACTTCACTTCTCTGAGTCTCACTTCCCTGTCTCACAAAGCGGTACGGATTAAATAAGTGAATCCATGCAGCGCTTAGACTGGCGCCTGCACACGGTAGGCAGTTGCCACAGTGCAGCCAGAGGCTACCCTCCTTGTAAGATACGGCAAAGGCTTCCTTCCCACTGTCCTTAAGGTGAGTGAGTGAGAGCAGAACCCTCACCGCCGTCTGAGATCCACAAGGTTTGGCCTCTACCCTCCTCTCTGGTCCTCCTCCTCCCCCTCGCCCTCCTTCTTCTCCTTCTCCTTCTTCTCCTTCTCCTCCCCCTCCCCTCCCCCCTCCTCCCCTCCACTCCCCCTCCTCCCCCTCCCCTCCCCCTCCCCTCCCTTCCCCCTCCTCCCCTTCCCCTCCCCTCCTCCTTCTTCTCTCTCCCTCTCTCTCTCTCAGTCCTTGGAGTTGCCACAATGTCTCTGCACATCCTCTTCTCTCTGCTTGAACACTTTCCCCTCTGCATCCTCTCACCTATAATGTGATTATTATACACTTGCTTTGTGCCCCCATTTTTCTCTCATAAGTAACATAAATATGTCTTTGCCCATAAATCTTCATGCACACCTCTGATTACGTCCTCAAAATAGATCCTTAGAAGTGGAAATTTCTGGATCAAAGATTATGAACATTTTTTTAAGACTTTTGAGGAATCTTGCCAGATCACCTTCTTTTTTAAAAAATTTTATGTTACTGAAGTATAGTTGACTTACAATGTTGGATTAATTCCTGCTGAACAGCAAAGTGATTCAGTTATACATATATACGTATATTCTTTTTCATATTCTTTTCCATTATGGTTTATTACAGGATACTGAAGATAGTTTCCTGTGCTCTACAGTAGGACCTTGTTGTTTATCCATCCTGTATATAACAGTTTGCATCTGCTAACCCCAAACTGCCAAGCCATGCCTCCCTCCACCCAGGCAACCACAAGTCTGTTCTCTATGTCTGTGAGTCTGTTTCTGTTTCGTAGATATGTTCACTTGTGCCATATTTTAGATTCCACATCTCAGTGATATCATATGACATCGTATGATATCACTTTCTAGAAAGCAAACACATACTACTTAGTCTTCCTGCCACAGGTCCCTTTCTTGGGCTTCTGCGGCATTTTGTTTTGTTCTTTCATCTGGCAGTGATCGCATCTCCTTTGTGTTGGGAGTCATTTGTTTACTCTGTTTCCTTAACTAGATTCTAAACTCTTCGGGGGCAGGGGCTGTGTCTCGTTCATCTCTGTCTCTCCCTAGAGACCTAGTTCCTGGCATGTGCCCGGGGGGAACCTCTGCTGAGCTGCACCGAGTTGGACATATGAGTTGTCAGTCCCTTTCCACAGCGGGATGGAAATCAGGAATCAGTGGGTCCCAAAATGTCTCAAAAGAGGGAAAATCCAGCCCTTGCTGCACCCTGCAGAGAGAGGCAGGGCCTCTTTGCCTCTTCCCAGCCTAATGGTAGAGTGAGAGAAGACCCCAGTATGAATGTGGTTTCCTGGCTCTGAGCGGGGGAGCGGTCACGTGTGAAGGAGCAGTGGCTCAGGCGGCCCCGGGCGTGGGGCGCCCAGGAAGGCCGTGTCCTTTGCGGGGGAGGAGTTCCCAGGACCTTGCTTACTTCCCCGCAGGGCAGATGTCTTCGCTTGGCCCCCCGGGTCCTGTCTCTGGGTGAGAAGGCAGAGCAGATGGCCCCCTGAGCAGTTTCACTGGGGGTATCCTGTCCTCACGCCCACCCCCAGGGCCATCCGCGCGTGGGCTGCCAGGGCCCTTCAGGCACGTGGAGACTAGGCCCTCCCGGCTCCCGCGCCTCTGCGGTGGCTTCCCGGACGCCACCTCGTTCTAGGCTGGACACTGGGCACTCAGAACCTTTAGCTCAACCTTTCTTTCTAGAAGAGCTGGGAAGAAGTCCCTATGTCCCCCAGTGACACCTGGAGCCAGCTGTTCTCTGGGGCTCCTGCTAGGAGGCGTTTCTGCCCCAAAGAGAAGCACTTAAGGCTTCATCCCGGGATGCTTGGTTTGGAAAAGCTGTGAGGCTTCATGTGGAACCAGCCCTCCTGTTTTGCGATGGGGACTCAGAGATGTGAATTGTCCCCGGCCTGGCCCCTCCCGTACTATCAGGGCTCAGTGCTGCACACATATGTGTGTGACACTTACTCACTGTTCACAAA
This sequence comes from Balaenoptera borealis, assembly GCF_965194805.1. Classification (NCBI taxonomy): domain Eukaryota; kingdom Metazoa; phylum Chordata; class Mammalia; order Artiodactyla; family Balaenopteridae; genus Balaenoptera; species Balaenoptera borealis. The sequence continues at coordinate 8,009,129 of NC_138880.1, forward strand.
GTGACTCGTTTCATCAACCCCCAAACCCAGAGAGGTAGCTGCTGTCGTCCTCATTTTACAGATGGGGAAGCTGCAGCTCAAAGAGGTCACAAGCCCCAGGGAGGCTGAGCTGGGAATGGAACCAGGGGGTCTGGTTCCAACGTCCTGGCTCCCGGGCCCTGCGCTGGGCTGCTCCCTGACAGGGGCTGAGGGTGGCTCCAGGTCCCTGAGACTTCGTTCAACCTGATGTGGAAGCTCTCAGGGCTTGGGTGACACTGAGGAGGCCGTGGGATCTGGTCACACAGTGGAAAGTGGAAAGGGCTTAGCGCAGAGCCAGACCTGAGTTTGAGCTCTGACTCAGCTGCTTATTAGCTGTGTGACTTTTGGCAGTCTGCTTGACTTCTCTGAGTCTTGATGTCCTTATTTTTAAGTGGAAGGGGTGTCTACCTCATAGTGTTGTTAGAAAGATTAGATCTATTCATTTAGGTCAATGGTGAAGGGCAATGCCTAGCACATGGTAGGCCCTAAAATAAATATTATTTATCTTCACCTTTTCAATCATTCCAGGCAAGCTGAGAGGTGGAGGGGCTTTGCTCTTTCCTCCATTTTCCAGAATATTCTCTCTTCCTAGGCACTTTGTTCTGTCATTTACCCACCACAAATGTCAGTTTCACTTTCATCAAAGGATCACAGGCTTTATATAATAAATTTTTAACAATAAACATCAATTTTTATATTGAATAAAGGTTAAAAGGAAGAGGGCAAGGCTTAACCCCAAAGCACAAGACCTTAAAAAAAGCAAGAGTCTTCCTGGTGCCTCCCAGGTACCCCCACCTGTTTATTCTGCCTGTGTTAAGGCAGATTCTGGAAGATCTTCTCCCTTCCTTGTCTTTGGACCTGGGCTTGGAGGCTTTGCTCAGGGCCCACACTCTCGGCTGTGTCCCTGGGCACCAGCTGCTGGCTCTGGACATGCCCAGCCCAGCTGAGCTGTCCTCGGAGCTGTCAGCACCGGCATGTGTGCTGGAATGCCAGCCTGGGGGCTTTGGGGAGGGAAGGTGCGGGAAGCAGGTGAGAAGGTGCCAGGTTGGTTTGCATTCACTGTCAGCGTGGAAACCGCCCGTAAATCACAGTGCACAGCTGAGGGTGCCCGGAGCAGGGGTGAGGAGGGAACGTGGGGCTGTCATATGGGCAGAAGCAGGCTTGGGGCTCAGGCCAGGAGGTGGAAGCTCCAGGGAGGCTGCTTTTAACTCAGGGTAAAAACAAAACAAAATTTACAGATATACACTACTGTATATAGAGTAGATAAACAACAAGGACCTACTGTATAGCATAGGGAACTATATTCAGCAACTTGTAATAACCTATAATGGGAAAGAATCTGAAAAAGAATATATATATATATAGATATATATCTATATAACTGAATCGCTTTGCTGTATACCTGAAACATAATAAATCAACTATACTTCAATTAAAAAAAAAAAAGGTCTAACACTGGGATAGGCTGCTGTAAGGTAGTGAGCTCCCCATCCTTAGAGGTATTCCAGAGCCTGATGCTCACCCTTGGGTGCTGTGGTTGTAAGTACTCTTGTGCTGGGCAGGAGATGCATCCTTCCAACCCTGAGATTCCCCAAGCCTGGGAATGTGATTTTCAAACTGAAGGGGATAGGCATTTACTTTCACTTAATTACATGTACATTGTACTAACCACGTGCCAGGCTCTGTTCTAATTGCTTACGCATATTAACACATTTAATTAATGAGTACCATGAGGTAGGTCCTCATATTTCCATTTTATAACTGGGGAAACTGAGGCATAGATAAGAATCTTGCCCAAGAGTTCCCAGCTAGTCAGTCTGACTCCAGGGTCTGTTCTCCTGCCCACTCTGCTGCTGTGGTCCTGTCTCCTGGGGTGTTTCCAGGAGGCCTGGTTGCAGCATCTTAGTCAGGCACGGCTGAGGGGCATCTGGGGCAAAGTCCCACAGCAGTCCCTTTCTGCAGGCACATCTTACAACCCGAAGGATGCGGTGACAGACAGGGTAGTCACCCATGTATGGAGAGAGGGGACAGACCCTCTCCCAAAGCAGGAAGCTTATAGTGACAGAGAATCTGGATGCTTGGAAGCCCAGGTAGGAAAGGGACGGAAGGATGTCTGTTCCAGGGCCTGAGGAACAGGGAGGGGGCTCTGCCAGTCCCAGGGGACTTCACCAAGAAGGGGACTCAGGCCCGGGGACAAGGTGAAGACTGGGGCATCAGAACTGGCAAGTGATGTTGGAAGCATTCAGGAAGAGGACTCGGAGTGGGGCCCCAGGGCTGGGCTGGGTCAGCTGCCCCAGGAGAGGAGGGCCGGCTTCAGAATGCAGAGACTGGGGTTTAATCCCCTGACCTGTCACTTTCACTCCTTGTGTGACGAGGTCAGCATGGCCAACCACTCTGACCCTCGGTTTCCTTATCTTCAAAGGTGGGTAATGATAACTACCTTGCATGATGGTGGGATGGGGCGGGGTGGGGGGGAATCAAATCGGGTAATATTTACTCACATAGAGGCTTGCGAACAAGAGGTGCTCACCAAGTGTCTTTGTGTGCCTCTCCGTCGCTCTTTTCTTGGGTGGGGTTTGATTTTAGAGATAGAGGGAGAGTGTGTTGGGGAGCGGGCTGGAGACGGGACGAGGCAGGAGGCTACGGAGGGCAGGGCTGGGAAAGCCAAGCCATTGGACAAACCCCGCCTACTCTGGTGCCAGCGACCACGTCGGGTTCATCAGGTTAGTCAAGGCTTTTCGGGACCCTCTGGGTACCAACCTCAGGATCCGGAAACTGGGTGCTATGGAAGGGGCAACTTCTAAAGAACAACTTGGGATTTCAAGTTCATGTGTTTGAAAACCATCCCCAGGGCCAGGGAGTGGACTTGCTACCCCGGCACTGAAGGAGTAGAAAGCTTCCCCTCAGCGTCCCCTCTCCCACGTTCCCTCCTGTCATTCTCTGAGTGCCCTTGGACACCCCTCCATCTTCTCACCTGGAAAATGAATGGACTTGGATGGGAAGATGTCTAAGGCTAATTACATATCTTCCCTGGTCTTAGAGACCAAACATTTTATTTTTCTGCTCATCTGAAAATTTAGAAGAATCACTTCCGATCAAGGCAGCCAGACTTAACAGAAAGGTTCACAAATTGAGAATAACAATAGTAAGTTCTAATGTTTAGATCTATTGAGTTGTAGAATTGGTGACGATGTCCTATATATTAGGTTTAACATTTATAATATTCCTACGTTGGAGACGAGGCTGCCAAGGACCAGAGGAGTTAAGTGACTTGCTGGAGGTCACACAGCTGGTTAGTGGTAAAGCCAGGCTCCTTACCAGGGTCTTCCAGTCCCAGCTCTGATTCAAAGAAACTGCCCATGTCTAGGTGGGCCTTAGTTTCCCCATCTGTAAAATGGGTGGATGGTTCCCTCTAGCAATCAAAGGTTATGATCTTATGATTTCTCTGTCCCTGGGGGTGCGGGGCTTTCTCTCGGTGCTGGTTGATACATTTCTGTCTCAGTCTCCACAGCATTTGGAAATCACTCTGTTTCCTACTCTGTTGTTAATACTGACTACTGCTACACGAAGGCTTGAAAGTAGGCCCCGAAGGGTAGTCTCAAGACGGCTCTGGATTCTCTTCTCAATTTGTAGGGTTTGGGGAGATTTTCAAAATCACATTTCTGATTGTAAGGAGCCATCGAAGTCATCCTGTGTCCGAGGGGCCCTGCCTGGTGGGTTTGGAGTCCAAGTCCTTGCCTTCAGCAGGACCTGGCGAGGTCCCCAACCTTCTTCTTCTTTCAAGCCTCCTTGAAGAAGGCATGTCCATGGCAGGCCCTGGGAAACACATTACAGTGTTTCACAACCCTCCTCTCCAGGAAGCTGTTCTTAATGTTTAACCTTAATCCCTCCCGCTGTAACTCAAGGTCCCTTCCTCTTGTTGAGTGCAAATGGAGGACAGCTGCTCCGGCTCATGGTCTGACATCAGCTATTTCTCAAGATGACCCTGCGAGACAGGCCAGGGTCATTAGACCCAGTTTGGTGCTCAGCGCACACGTGTCTATTCCTGCCCGCGTGGCCTCGGACAGGCTCGCTGGGCCCGTGAATAGCTGCCTGTTTCTGGGGTTGTCTCTTAAGACACTTGTCTCCTGACGTCTGTGTCACACTGTGGACCCCGGAGGGCAGAGACCACACCTGTTTGGCTGGCTTCGTAACGACCCTTCTGCGGCTCTCCGCAGCTGAGCCTGCTTTCCCAAAGGGAGCGGTTTTAGGGAAGTGGCTGAGCGTGGAAATTTGAGGCAACCAATCGGAGGCAGTGTCCGGATGACACTCTTGGGCTCCTCCGTCTTGGACGTGGCTCTAATTCGGGGATACCTTCGCCAATGGGCAAAGCGGAGGATGTTCCCCGAGGGGGCACGATTCCCTGCCCTCCCGAAGGGCCACGCTGAGGGCGAGGGAAAGGGCCACGGGGGTTCTGTGGCCGCTTGGACGTTGTCCTGCCTCCTGTCCTTTCTGCAAGGAGGCAGGGATGAAATCTAATCCGGCGATTTGCCGCACCCATCATCGCTAAGAACAGCAGTATCACGAACGAGAACAGAACCCAGGGGCCTGCTGGGTGAACGTGCCTTTCTCAGCTCCTGTCTCATCTGGCGCTCTCTCTGGTCTCTGTTTAGAGAAACGTGGGCAACGTGTTTGGAAGAACAGGTGAGCAAGTGTGAGGGAATTTCAGGGGCCTGGGCCAGAGTGTCGCCTCTTCCCGGTTTAGTTTTGATGGCAACTTCCCATACCTCTGAACGTGTCACTGGTGGTTTGAGGCCCAGGCTGCTGTGCCCTCTCCCCAGATGGCAAGGGGGGACTTCAAGGCTCCACCTGCCCCAGGCACCGCCTCCCAGGGGCTCTCTTTCTCTAGGAGGCTGCATTCCTGTCCATAAACCTCCTTCTCCGGGGCTTAGAGCCTAGCTGTTCCTGATGTTTATCAGAGGCCTGGATCAAAGCTGTCCAGGTCGTAAATTTTGGTGGCTGTCAGGCCCCCGGGGCAGCTGAAGAGGGTTGACAACCCTTTGGACCTCAAAGGAAAAAATTCGATCCACTCCGCCCACTCCCGTCTCTGCCAAGAAGCTGTCCTCTCGGAGCCCCCGCTGGGCGGTCCTTTCCTGGGAGCTGCTTCTGGAGACGGGCTTGTTTGGGGGGGAGAGAAAGCAGGGCCTGTGAGAGGGGGGCGAGCTGGAGGGGAGCGGGAGGGACCCCCTGTGTGTGTGAGTGCACACGAGGGGTGTTGTGTGCCTTCACCTGTGTGGTTGTGAGATGCTTTGTGTGGTTGTGAGATGCTTTGTGGGTGCCTTCAGCTGGGGGGAGGGGGAGACAGAACCCTTAGACCCGAACCCCTCATTTTATAGAAGAGGCCCAGGCCCAGGAGGATGAAGAGCTTCCTCACAGCCCACAGCTTGGGCTCCTCAGGAAACCAGACGGCGAAACCAGCGCCTAGCTCCCCGTCAGGAGCAGAACATCAAGGCCGCAGGAACCATCCGTCAGGATTCGAAACATCAAGAAAGGTTGAGGGAACCCCTCCTCACCCTTCTCTGGCATTCGTGGAGGCAGTGCCTGTGGGTTTTGCAGGCACCTCGGGGGCTGTGTGACTGACACCCACGAGGAATTTGAGACTGGAGGAGAAAATGAAATGAAACTGGAGGATCTCAGAAACCGTCGGATGGTGAGGGGCTGGTGCCCCCTCCCTGGACAGCGGTGGTGGGTGTGGAACTTTCTGTCTGGATGTGTAGGAGGCCTCGGCGGTCCTCTGTTTGCCTCAGGACACTGGCGGCTTTGGGGCTGAGATTTTAGCTCTCCTGGAAAGGGCACAGGACTGTTCAGGCAAAACTCACCATTTTCTTTCCTCTTCAGGGTTTCTCTAAGAATCCCAAGTGCCAGGGAAGGAAGAGGTTGTAGAAACGACTTAGCTTGAGCCTTTCGTTTATCCCCTGCCCCCGAGGAAACTGAGGCCAGAGAAGGGAAGGGACTAGTGACAGAAGGAAAGCCATCAGCCCGGGAACCCTGGGGTCTGGCCTGGCTTCCAGGGACTCAAGCCTGAGCCAGTTGACAAGACAAATGCACACAAGTGTTGCTGTCGATAAACCATAGATGTGCTTGTATAAAACACGTAAACGTATATGGCCACAATTTCGGGAAAATGCCCCACAGATAAAAGTAGCTTTAAATCCCCTATAAAATGTTAAAGGCGAGTCCTTAACTCCTAGCCGATCGGCTGGCTCTCAAAGGCGACGGTGGCAGCAGCTCCAGCGTTGACCGTTCGGCACCTGCGTGTGTCAAGAGGAGGCCGAGAAGCAAAGGGGACGGAGACAGGGGATCAGGAGCCGCAGAGACTTGGGTTCCAGGCCAGGCTGGGCTCTCGATCACTGCTGACCTTGGGCAGATTCCCTCGCACTTTCCTGATGTACTTTCCTCACAGGTAATCGTACGGATGAGACCATATCGGTCCTTGGAGCAGCGCTGGGGACCTGGTATGTGCTCAGTAGGTGTCCCCTTTTAGAGATGCTTTGGGATCTTGGTCCAGGTCACATTGAAAACATCTCACTCTGGGAGGCAGAACCAAGGAGAACCTTGCCCCCTTGGATAGGACGCGGGCACGCAGGGTCTGTCGAAGCCTAGGGACAAATCCCCTGCAAGGTGAAGTGGGCCATGAGACGGCTGGGTTCTATTAACTCAGATTTATCCCAGTTGCAGATGTTGCCAGTGGCTTGGGTGGCTTTTAGGGCCTTTGTTCCATCTCAGGGGCTCACCCCTTGGCTGAGCTTTAGGGCTCTGTTAAGGTCTGGATTGTGTCCCCCAAATTCATATGTTGAAGTCCTAACCTCCAGTGCCTCAGAATGCAACTGTAGTTAGAGATGGGGGTCTTAAGAGGCCATTAAGTTAAAATAAGGTCATTAGGGTGGACCCTAATAAGAGGAGGACATTTGGACACAGACAGGCACACAGGGAAGACCATGGGAAGACACAGGAAGAAGACGGCCGTCTACAAGCCAAGGAGAGAGACCTCAGAAACAACCCTGCTGACCCTGAGATCCTGGACTTCTTGCCCCCGGAACTGTGAGAAAATACACTTCAGTTGTTGAGGCCACTCCGTCTGTGGTTCCGGGTTACGGCAGCCAGAGCTGACTAACTTGGCTTGCACCCAGCCCCGCTCCTGAGGCCTCAGGAGCAGCAACGGCTGCCCCTCCCTGGCGCCCAGATTCCTGGACGGGACCAGGGGCCAGCGCTGCTTCTCAGACTTCTGTGTGTGTGGTTTTTCAAAATTGCAGCATAGTTGATTTCCAATATTATATTAGTTTCTGGTGTACAACATAGTGATTCAATATTTTTATACATTAAACTCTTTTAAAAGTTACTATAAAATATTTACTATATTCCTGTCCCTTGCAATATAGTCTTGTAGCTTATTTATTTTATACGTAGTAGTTTGTGCCTCTTACTCCCCTGCCCCTACCTTGCCCCTCCCCCCACCCCTCTCCTCACTGGTAACCACTAGTTTACTCTCTAGATCTGTGAGTCTGTTTCTGTTTTGTTATATTCATATGTTTATTTTATTTTTTAGGTTTCACATATAAGGGATATTATATACATATTTGTCTTTTTCTATCTGACTTAATTCACTAAGCATAATATGCTCCAGGTCCATCCACATGGTTGCAAATGGCAGAATTTCATTCTTTTTTATGGCTGAGTAGTATTCCACTGTGTATATATACCACATCTTTTTTATCCATTCATCTGGTGATGGGCACTTGGGTTGCTTCCATGTCTTGGCTATTGTAAATAGTGCTGCTGTGAACATTGGGGTGCATGTATCTTTTTGAATTCGTGTTTTCATTTTCTTTGGATATATACCCAGGGGTGGAATTGCTGGGGCATATGGTAGTTCTATTTTCAGCTTTTTGAGGACCCTCCCTACTGTTTTCCATAGAGGCTGCTGTTGTCAAAAAGACCAGAAATAACAAATGTTGGTAAAGATGTGGAGAAAAGGGAACCCAAGTACGCTGTTGGTGGGCATGTAAATTGGTGCAGCCACTACAGACTTTTGTGTGCTTGAAAAGCTCCTTGAGGGGCTTGCGTTGAAGATGCAGAGCCCATGACCACTCCCCCCATTCAGAGCCTCATCCAGTTATGTCTGGGCAGGCGCCCTGGGGAGGTTCCCCAGTGGCTCTGATGACAGGGTCTGTCCCTTGGAGACACTGTCTTGCCCTCAGACCCACCCAGGCTTGCCTTCCTGGGGGTTAATGCTGAGGGGATGGTGGCCGGTGTCACTCCTCGGTCACCGAGGAGGCTGGAAGCCCCTCCCAGCGCTCCACACCTCTGTCTCGCAGGTCTGCTGGCGGCTGGAGGCCTGGCAGCCCGGGGCCGAGTGAGTGGAGACAGGCCGGGCTGCAGGCGCGCCAGGTGGGGAGCGTGGAGGGTTGGCTGCTGTGAGGGGTGTGGGGAAGGTCTGAACTCCTCGGAGTCTCACTCTCGTCAGCTCCCAGCGTGACAGACGCACAAAGGTACCTTTTATAGGTGGGAGAGTATAGGTGCTGCCACTTCAAAGGCCTTGGCAGCCAGAGCTCTTCTTTGATAGATGGCCGTATTATTAATGGTGATTTATTGCCAGGGCCATTTTGACAACAGAAATAACCAGTTTCCCCAGCTTCTTGGCCTCTTCCCCTGCACCTGGCTGGATTTTTTTTGGCCTTGGGGGTTACCTCCCTGCACAAGGAGGCCAGGGCATCTGTTTAACGCACACAGTGAGGTATTGGCCTATTAACTTGTCATCATGTGTCATAAAGTTTAGTGAAATGCTGGCAGATTGTAATCCTAAAGAGGGCAATTGCCCTATTATTAAAGCAGCTTGCTTTCTTTCTCTCTCTTTATTTTTCTTTCTCTCTCTCTCTCTCCCTCACCTCCTTTCCTGGTTGAGTTTGTTCTTACCTCTGTCCTACTTGCTTGATTAGTCACAAGCAGGAGTCTGCTGCTTTGCAATTATCCCAGAGTGAACCTGGCCTTGGCTAGGCAGAGCTCATGGGAAAGCAGATTATGGGAGCCCATCACCCTGCTACTGGCTGCAGCAAACAGACGGGGTCTGTGGAGACAGGGAGGTGTCCCAACCCTGGCGGCTGCAGGCAGGCAGCAGAGAAAAGCAGGAGGTGTTGGGGTGGTTTCTGGCTCCAGCTAATGGGGGTTTTTTAGCATCTGTTGCTTTTGCAGATTACTTGGGTTTCTCTCCGGAGTTTATCTCCCTCTGCCTTTTCCTAGCTTGCTTTTGGATCTGGAGGTAGCAGTGGGGTGGTGGGGGGATTGAAGGAGAGGAATCACTTGATCTGAGCTTGAGTCCTGGCTACCCCTCACTTGCTGCAATTCCTCAGCCAGAGACTCAGTTTCTAAATCTGTAAAATGGGGGTGACAGTTCTTGCCCTGACTACTTCACACGGCTTCAGAGAGGATCAAATCAGAAAATGGATGAAAGAGGATGGTTAATAGCAAATCACCCTGCAAATCTGGAGGATTATTGTAATTTCACATGAGCCGTCACAGAGTTTTGTTTCATGTCTAATTGAGCCTCAGCTCCTGTTATTCCAAAGGATTGTAAGCCTATCAGGATCAGTCTTCTGTTTCTCTTTATGGTTCTTCAAGGCTGTGATGACCTTGGTTTCTAAATCGACTTGGGAGGCATTGTTTAACTCCTGGTCTGAACAATGGGGATCTTCAGGCACATTCATGACAAACAGTGGCTCTGTGTACTGTGCTGGGTTAAGAATACAGAAACAAATAGGCTGGGGGCCAAACTGAAATGGTTGAATCACAGTTTGTCAGATCTTGAAGGGACCTTAGGGAGCAGCTAGTTTAATTATCCCATTTTATAGATTTGTAAGGTGAGGCTCAAAGAGGTAGAACGACATTCCTGAAGTCAGCAGTGGTGGGACTAGAATTCGTGTCGCTGACCCCCAGTCCAGCACTTTCTCACTGGGAGAAGCCCCTTAACAGCCATGATTCTGGCTGCTCCTTCTCTTCCACTAACAGGAGATTTCACCCTGCTCTTCAGGTATCCTCATCAATTCTCTCTCAGGGAAAGATCTTCTGGCAGTCATTTACACCCTAGTATGAATTTAACTCAATATTTAGCTCAGTCAGATGTGTTTGCTTTTGAAGGCTCATTCCCCATTAAACAGACAGAGCTGGGCTTTGTTCCCTGTCAACAGAGTTTCTAGTACTGGTGAGAAGAGAGGCAATGCTTTTTGAGGCAGAGACTTGTGATTCTCACCCCCTGAAATCATCTTAGTTGCTTACTCCACAGGGCAACCAGGGCTGGGCACTACTTCCTCAATTACACTGCTCTGGCCTGGATCTATGTGTCCAGAGTTCAGAGCATGTTTGTCAGGACCTGTCAGGGAGTAAGGCCGGGTAGATGGGTGGAGTCAGACAGGTTTAAAAATGGAAAGAAGCAAGACAGAGTGGAGGTGGTCCCTAAACACGCTGCCCCTTCGTTTTGTTTCTGCTGTCTTTCCCATAGTTGGAAAACACTAGAAGCAGACATGTTAAGAACTGTTTAAGTTCCAAGTGCCTGGTGCGGGGAGAGTTTCTAAGCCCCTCCTGTCCTGTGTGCAGGGTGGTGAGGAAAAGAGACACCATCAACCCCGCAGAGCTCAAGTCTAGAGTCAGGGCCACAGGCAGGGGGAGGGGTACTCCCCCGGCAAACGTGCTACCCTTCCTGCTTTTGCCCTTGAAGGGAGCAGCGATGCCCTTTCTGTAGGTCACCTTGAAACTTTGCTAGAATGTGATGAGGTCTAACATTGATAAAGTGATTGCTGTGACTTTTGGTGGTTGGAAATGCAAAGGGACGGAGAGGATTTAGAAATGATGAGAGAGAGAGAGAGAGAGAGAGAGAGAGGCGCAGAAAAACACCAGAATCCCTCTCATTTTAGGCATGTAGCTTACAGGGAAGCAAGGCAGCCACATGCGATTGTCCTTGCTGGCTTTAGAGAAGGGGCCTGGAGCCTGGGGCAAAGGCAGAGATGGCCATGCAGGGCCTCAGCCTAGAGGAGATAGATGGTGCCTGAAGCCAGGAGAACAGATGCTATCTCTGCAGGGAGAAGGAGATTGCAACCCTGCGTCTGGGCAAGTGCAGCCTGAGCTGGGATGGCAAGTAGCATTGCACGCTGCCCTCAGTTCCCTGTTCCGTGGGCATCTGAGGGTTTGCTGAGGTTGACCAGCTGCCCGGGCGGTCCTGAGCACAGAGAAGAGTGGAGGATAAAGAAGGGCCAGGGCAGGGCTACTAGCCTCCCCCCACCCCCCAAGTGCACGATGAGACCTGTGGCCTTGCCGTGTGTGTGTGGTCCTGTCGGGGACAGACCGGCTCTGACTCCCCTGGGGCTTCAGGGAGGGCCCCTCCTTCCAAGGATCCAGGTGGTGAAGGAGAATGCTCTTTTAGCGGGAGGGTCTTCTGAGAGCCACCCATCTCCCCTCCATCTGAGTGGAAGTACCTTGCCTGGCCCCAGGGCCAGCCCCACGTAGCAAGACCTCGGCGATGTCAGACCTGAAAGGCAACCCGCTGGCCCTGTAGGCTCTGGAGCTGACAGGTGTCTGACAGGTATCCCAGCCAGAGCCTGGAGGTGAGGGAGATAGGCCGGTTAAGTCCTTTCTTTCCTCCTGGAGACGATAATTGCAGTGCAACAGCAGTGCTGTAATTGCTCAATAAAGCCCTGGCCCCCCTGTGATAGACTGATGGCTGAAACACCTTATCTGAGCTGAGGATCCGTCATGTGCATGTACGTGGGTGTGGGGGGGGATAGGAAGGGAGAAAAGGCAGCTCTGAGAACATTTCCAGAGGTGCTCAGGAAATTCCTAGCCCTCCTCCCTTCCCTGAAGTATCATCTAGAAGGTCTTTCCAGAATTTATAGACCTATGGATTGCTTCCAGATCTTAGCACAGCATAGACACCTCATGAAATATTTACCTGTGATGAGACAGTGATGATGAAGATGGGGGGGCCTGGAAGGGACAGTGTTTTTGCCAAGTTTTATTAATTCAATTCAGCGAATATTTAACAAGTACCCATTCTTGCCCAGGGCTAGGAAAGCTCTAATTATTATTTTGGGGGAGGAAGGAGGGAAAGGCACTGAAAATATAAATAAAGATGACACAGGCTCTTTTCTCTAGAACGCTGACCTATTTTGAGGGGCCAGGCCATGCACAAACTGGCTGGTTGGGAGTGAGTGCGGGCAGGTGGAGTTGGGACGTAATGACAGATGGTCCAGAGTGTAGCTTGAGGAGGCACACGCACCTAGTGGGATCCTTGCTCTGCCTCTTACTGTCTGTAGAATCGTGGGTTAGTTTCTTGTTTTTTGGGCTCCTCAATTTCGTCACCTCTAAAATGGAGACGGTGATATTCCCCAGCTCCCAAGGTTGACATGAAGGTTACATGATTTGGTGACTTAGCACCATCCGCCATCAGTAGCTCAGCAGGAAACATCGCCGACATGGTTGTGATGGAGAATGGGGACCGCGTGACAGAGCCAGGCTGCAGATGACCAGGAACCAAGTGACTGTCACCGACTCGGGGCTCTGTGCATGCTGGCTCTACCACTGGTTTCAATTTCAAAAAAATTTAGAACCAGTGCATTTTTATTTTATTTTATTTTTTTATTTTGTCCACTCCATGTGGCTTGCAGGACCTTAGTTCCCTGACCAGGGATCGAACCTGTGCCCCCTGCTGTGGAAGCACGGTATCTTACCACTGGACCGTCAGGGAATTCTCTAGAACCAGTTCCTTTTAATAGGTAATATACATCCAAGTGGTTTAAAAGTTAAAAAGAACTGTGCATAGAAAAGGAAAATAGCTGCCTTCTCTGTCCCGTAAGTACTGTTTTCCCTCTTCCCAGAGGCAACCTCTGTCACCAATTTCTGGGGTATCAGCATATAATGATGATGGTGATGATGAAAATAGCTAATACTCCTTAGGCTTACCGTGTGCCCAGCATTATTTTAAGTGCTTATATTAATAGGTTTAATTCATATGCACATTCATATTCATAGTTGTACATTCATATTCATATACATAACATACGGATTCATTTAATTGTTACAGTAATGATTTATAAGGTAGGTACCGTTGTTATCACTAGTTGTCGGAACATATAACATATAATTAAATGTTTTTACTCTATTTGTTTCCATTTGAGACATTTACTTATATCTATCCAATCTCAATATATAAGAAAAATTCCCTAAACAACAGTGATAATTAGGGAAGCGGATGGGCCATGGTCATTGGAGAGACTTCATAAAGGAACAGGGCTGGGGAGGATGGCGAGGAGTATAGGTCGTGCTGTCAAACGTCTACAGAAAACTTCACAAGAGTCTTGCAGCTCTTACTCCATTTTCCCCAAAACACAGCAGGTAGGGATGACCATCTCCATTTTCATAGATGAGAAGAGAAATCAGAGGAGCTAAGTGACTTGCCGCAAACCGTACAACTGATCCCAAGCTGGCACTTAGCCCCCTCTGGCCTCCTGATCCTTAGCCTAGCATTTTGCCATGGCAACATGGTGGGATGGGGGAATCAAGCATGAGTAGAGGTGGGGGACTGAGAGAGCCCTCCACTCCTTGTGGAGGCCAGACTGTTGAGCAGGAGTTCATGGGCAGGGAGAGTGGGAGAGAGATGGAGGTGAGACAGCGGGGGCTCCAGGGGGCTTCTCTTGAGCTTTAACCTTCTAGCGAGGATAAGGTCTAAGTAGAGATGCCATCCTCTGGCCTCTTGTCCTTGGGGGTCCCTACCATCCAGACCCAACAGGGAGCCAAGCGGGGTGGGCGTGGAGCTTCTCGACACCCTTCTCAGATGGGCCTTGAAAGATTTTGGACTTCTTTTGGGGGAGAGAGAAGTGGTCCCTCCTTGGTTTGTAAAGGCTACAGAGGAAGGGGCACACCAGGGTTAAAAACTGGAGAGCTGCCTGCTTAGATCTGGTGAGCCAACCCCGGTGACACATGGGGTGACCCAAGATGTGTGCATAGAGATTTCACAGCAAAGTCTTCATTTCTGTAGCTATTCATTAAAACCTGCTATATATATATATATATACATATATATGTGTGTATATATATGTGTTATATATATGTGTGTGGGTGTGCCATATATACATATATATGTATATGAGTGAGAAATTCAGATCATGTAATTAAATATATCTCATCAAAAAGTGCCATCATGAGAAATGGACAGGTGCTATCATGTACCCATTGGCAGAGCCACCAAATCTAGCTTAAGAGGTTGACAGAGCTGCTCAGGGAAGCCACACTGAAGCTGAGACCTGCAGAGGGAACGAGAGGATGTCAGTCAGGGGAAGGAGATGGCAGAGTCTTCTAAGCAGAGATAAGCCTGGGTGACAAGGATCACATTTCAGGAACTGAAAGAAGTTTATCCTCGCTGGAGATAGGGTGCAAAGGGGGAGGGCCACAGTGCCCTGTAAGCGCATCGAGTAGGTGCTTAATAATTATCTGTTGAATGGATTAAAGAGGTGTGGCTGGAGAGGTAGGTGGCAAATTGTACAAGGCCTTGTAGACCTCGGTGAGGATTTTCACTTTTGTCTGAAGGGCAATATGGAAAGCCAGTCATAATCCTGTAGGATTTCCTCTATCTGTGCTTGGCGATCCCAGTGTAGCTACAGTGGGGTTGGACAGTTGGGTTCTCTGGCTGGGGGTTTGGCCGGGTGTGGATGATGCGAGGACATTGGAAAAGGGCCAAGATGTCCCAGTGAAGCATGTCGGGTTAGCCAGTTATGCACATTGGCAAGAGAGGTTGAAATGATGGCGCATGGAATCTGGGCTGGAGAAAGAAGACAGTGAAGACGGAGGGAGAATAAGGGAGAAAGTAGCATGTGTGCGTCTATGGAGTGACGATCCTGGTGGGGTCAAAGATCCAGAGGCTTTGGGAAGGATCATGGTAAGGATGATGGGCTGTGCGTTTATGACTTCAGGGTGGTGTCTTAGAAAGAGTAGCTACAGAAGAGTGGATGCAATGGAGTCAAGGAAGTGAGGGGCAGGTTGGGGAATGTGCCATCTGAGCAGAGATGGAAGCACCCCGGTGATGGCAGCACTTGGGGAGGAGAGACTGGAATTGGGCCCCTGATCTCTGCCCAGCCCCTGTGGGCTGAGTGGCAGAGCTTTGTCAGGTCTAATGATGGAGCAGAGCCTTCACCCTGGGAGTGATGAGAAAGGGAAGTGCTTGCTAGGGCCTCAGAGTCGGTAACACGTTTACTTTTTGGTTATACTTGTGGCTGCCTGACTCAGAAGAGTCGCCCAGGTTCTCTGAAAGTTGACAGGCATCTCAGCCGTGTCAGCGCACGTGAATAGTTTTGTCTTTTCCACTTAGATTTGCCTTTTTGGATGTAAATTGTTGGGGCTTTTACTGCCCTTTCTACTTTCTTTCTCTTCTGTTATTTAACCCAGGAGGAGGAACTGGGAACTGAGAACAGCTGTGGGAATGAAAGGGGGAAGATGGAGGAAGGAAGCTGAATTTATCTGAGTACCTACTATGTGCTGGTTGCAGAAAAAATCTTATCACTTCCAGAGAAAGAATGAAGAAGAATCATTGTCTTAGAATAGACTGGTGGTCACCAACGGGGAGGGGGGTGGGGGGTGGGGTGGAGGGATGGAGTGGGAGTTTGGGATTAGCAGATGCAAACTATTATATAGAGAATGGATAAACAACAGGGTCCTACTGTATAGCACAGAGAACTATATTCAATGTGCTATGATAAACCATAATGGAAAAAATATTAAAAAAAGAATGTATATATGTATAACTTAATCCCTTTGCTGTACAGCAGTAATTAACACAACATTGTCAACCAACTATACTTCAATAAAAAATTAAAAAAATTAAAACTTCAAAAAAAAAAAAGAATCATCATTTTAGAATCCGAAAGCATTCAAGCTGGATGGGAAGCTAGGTACTCTATACTCTAATCTCCCTCTCTTACTGATAAGGAAGTGACTTGCCCAAAGTTCCAGAACATTCTAATTTTTTCTTTCTAGGAAAGCAATTGTCTTATCATAATCCTCCTTTATAGGCAAAGATGTTTTATGATACACCTGCCCACTCGCCAATGGGACAACAGTTTACATGGACTCATGGGCCATCAGAGACCCTGATCCAGCCTCCTCATTTCACACCAGCCTGCAGGGGACCTGCCCTCTCAGCACCCATCTTCCAGGCTCCCTTGTGTTGTACCCGCAGCCCCCAATCCTAGGACTTGTCACTCCAGTTTTCTGCACTGTTGCCTCTTGGCAATTCATCCCCCTTGGGACTCAAGGGGTTACTAGCATCAATGGTCATCGGTCTTTGCTGAAGTGCCACTGGTGAGGTTTGGGGAACTCTCCCAGGTTAGAGGGACTTTACTTGGTATTATGGGATGAATTGGGTCCACTCTCAAATTCATATGTTGAAGTCCTAACCCCGGGTACCTCAGAATGTGACTCTATTTGGAGACGGGGGATCTTTAAAGAGGTCATTAAAATGAAGTCATTAATGTGGGTTCCAATCCAATATGACTGGTGACCTTACAAGAAGAGGAAATTTGGACATGGGTACAGAGGGAAGACCGTGTGAAGACACAGGGAGAAGACAAGCCAAAGAGAGAGAGGCTTCAGAAGAAACCAACCCTTCCCACACTTGATCTTGGACTTCTAGCTTCCAGAACTGTGTGACAACACATTCGTGTTGTATAAGCCATCCACCCATCTATGGTGTGCCATAATGGCAGCCCTAGCTAGTTAATACACCTGGTCTCTATGGCAGCCACCTGGCTGGGAGTGGGTCCAGCCAGGAAGTTCTGAGACCAAGTAGGGGGTGGGAAGTTCCCAGGCAGGGAGAGGGTTTGGGGTAACAGAAGGGCTTCTGTGGCTTCTCAAATCCCTGGCAGAATAGCCTGGACCATTGTATGTGACAACAGGACCCGGTGTGAGTGATGCAAACTTAGTGCCAGGAAACCTGGGCTTCACCCATAGCCTCCCAATCCTTCCCATTTGCAGGATCTTCTGCAAATTCCTTCACTTCTGTGGGTCTCAGTTTCCTCATCCGTGGCATAGAGATAATAATGCTTGCCCGACTTACCTCCCAGGCTGGGGTGTAGGTTTAATGAGAAATCGTGTAAGTGCTTTGCCCATGTTAGGGGTGGTGACGAAGGTGGTGGCTGTTTCTCTCCCCACCCAGGATGTTGGTGCCCATCCCTGGTCTCACTCTGTCTTCAGGAGGAACGAAGGCTCTCCTGGAAACATGGGGGCAGCCGTCATGTGTGGCATCTGGGTCTCGTGCAGAGACCCTGAGTAGAGGCCAGATTCCTCCTATGAGTCTGATTCTCCTCATTAAAGAGAAAGCGCCAAAGCTCCAGCATCCCTTGGGCAGACAGTAAAGCATTTGTGCATCTGTATCAATTTCCCCCCGAGTCTTAATTTTTCTAAATTACAAGCACAATAGTGCGTTTCATGGAAAAATTAGAAAATACAGACAAAACAAAAGAATTAAAAACTGTATTATTTCTACCATGGTCAACACCAAATGTATAGGTACTCTCAGTTTCTTTTCTTTGTGGGTTGGTGTGTGTATTTTTACAAAATGAAACCCTGTTGTACATAATGTTTTGTAACCTATTTTTAAGATCGACAACATACCACAAACATCTCCTTTCCATTTTGACCCAAATTCATCTCCATCACGCTGTTTAAGTTAAGACTTTGTTCTCATGGGCAGTTCCAGAGACCCTTGGATGTGTGAGAAAAAGGGTTGGCCGAGAAGTGACTTCTCCCCAATGGCCAGTGTTTATTCTCAGGTGTGTAGACACCTGGGTCTCCCTGGAGGCAGGTAAGGTTTGGAAAACACTGAACTTGGGGTCAGATAGGCCAGAAGTCCAGCTGCAGCTCTGCCATTTACAAGCTGTAATTGGGAAAGGAAAGGACCCTGGGTGACCAACTTACCATTTCCAGGCCTCCATAAAGGATTAATGGCAGAATGTAAATAAAAGAGCTTTGTAAACTGGCAGCAGTTATTAACAAAGTTATGGATGAACAAAGGCTACTTTGTTGCTTTTGCAGGAGAAATTCCAATGTTTTGAGGATCATAAAACACCATGAACAAATGAGTCTGGCCTGTAGGAAGGAGGAGAGCTTGAGAGAGAAAAATCATATTTTAGTTTTGAGAAATGATTTGGACTTTGAAAACAGACTTCTTGGTAAGTAAAGAGGTGGGGAAGGAGAGAAGAAAACGGTGAATTTTTAGGAAGCCAGAAACAAGGGTTCCTAATAAACAGTAATAGGGATGATGATAATGATGGTGATGATAATGATTATGGTGATGATGATGATGATGGTGGTGATAATGAAGCTGATGATGTTGCTTATGGTGATGATGGTGATGGTGATAATGATGGTGGCGATGATGATAATGATGGTGATGATGATGATGGTGATGGTGATGATGATGGTGGTGATGATGATAATGATGGTGATGATTATGGTGATGATAATGATTGTGATGATGATGATTGTGGTGATAATGAAGGTGATGATGTTGCTTATGGTGATGATGGTGATGGTGATGATGATGGTGGTGATGATGATAATGATGGTGATGATGATGATTATGGTGATGATGATAATGATTATGGTGATGATGATGGTGGTGATAATGAAGGTGATGATGTTGCTTATGGTGATGATGGTGATGGTGATGATGATGGTGGTGATGGTGATGATGATGGTGGTGATGATGATTATGGTGATGATGATGGTGGCAGCTAACACAGAGCATGTACTATGTGTCAGTGCGCTAAGCACTTTACAGATACAAACTCAGCTCATCCCCTGAACATCCCTATGCGGTAAGTATAATTACTGTCCCCATTTTACAGGTGAGAACAACGAGGCACAGAAAGAAAGATGAACTAACTTAACCAGGTCACACAGCTGGTAAGCGAGAGATCCAGGATCTGAGCCCAAGGTCACAGGTTTCTGTAGACTCAACATACCTGGGACCAGACACGATGGGAGGGGCTGCAGAGCCAGCTCTAGACAGATGGACTTTGAAGACAAATGCTGTATCTATGCGTCATTATCTATTTGGAGACAACGTGCAGTGAGTGAATAGTTTCACTCACAGTCAAGGGGATCAGCTGGAAAGCATTTTAGTCTGTGACAACTTGGGAAGTGGAAGGAAGGGGGAGGAGCCTGTGTTCATTACTTGTCCAGGGCCCTGGGGAGGTGACCAGTGGGAGGGAGTGTCCGCTAGGATGCTGAGCCATGACATTCTTTTTTTTTCTGCTCCCTCCCCCATGACATTTTTGATTGTCGGCCTCCGCCAGGAGGAACTGAGGTTGGTGAGAACGTCCCCTGTGCTTTAAGATGGACTCTGTGGCTCTCCTGGGGGTCTGCCCGTGGTTGGCGTCTCTTGGTTCACCCGGAGGCACAGGCTTCCCTCTCCCCTCCTCTCTTGCCCACCCGCTCTCCCTCCCAAGCATGGCTTGGTGGGGGCAGCCATGGGATGGAGAGAGTGACCTCTCTGCGGGGTGCTTGGAGGACCCCGAGAGCTGTCCTGAAGTCCTGGAGAAGTTTGGAGGAAGTTCTGTGTTCCTTCTGTGCCATCGTCAACGTGGGAGGAAAATACAGCAGCCATCATCAGGGGGCTATTCGTCCGGGCCTGCCGCTCTCGGAACCTGTCGGGAGGGGCTGACCAGTAAAGGACCCTTCCGGCTGATGGCGGGCAGGCTGGGCTGTCTGTCAGAGTCACGTGTGCGTACTTGGCAAAAATGGGCCTGAAACCCTCCCAAGCCTCTGAGAAAGCTTAGTAGAGATGCTGGCCTCCTGTGATGGGGCTGACAGCCTGTGGGTGGCTGGGTCTGAGAGGCTGCATTGCAGGGAAAGCCGCTGCAGGACAGAAGGTGCTGGAAGCGGGAGGGAGGCCTCAGCAGAGCAGCGGTGAGCAGTGCAATCGACGACGTGCTACGTGCTGTGCTGGGTGCCTGGGACTGAGGTCCCCACCGCACACTGCAGCCCAGCCCCCCGAGGGCTGCAGGAGCTGGCAGGTAAATGAGGAACTATCATCCCGAATGCTAAGTGTGAGCTGGGCACACGTGGAGAAAGTGGGATGGGCTCTGGGTGGAAGACTCTTCACAGCCGGGGAAACCCCTGTGCAGAGAGCTCTGCCCTGTCCACTGATGATCCCTTTTCAGGAAACGGGCCCTTCCCTGGATGCTTGATAATCTATTTTAAAAACCAACAGTGTATCACAGACGTCTTTTCATGTTGATCCAAATTCACCCCGTTCCCATGTTTTGGTTAAGACTCTGTTTCAATGCAGAGTTCCGGGGATCCCTAAACGTGTGAGATGGGAAGCGTTCACCGGGAAGTGATTTCTCCTCTCTGCACGTGGCCGCGTGCGTGCGTGCATACACACACACATACTTCATGTGCACGCTCACACACACATACTTCTAAAACGTATATGCTTTATGGCTCAGTGCATTTTGTTTAAAGAAATTTAGTTTGGAAAATTTCAAATATACACAAGATTAGAGAGAGGAGCGTGGTGAGTCCCCATGTACTCACCTCCCAGCATCTGCAGTTATCAACATGTTGCCAATGTTGTTTCCTCCATCTCCCCAGTGTATTATAAAAATAGTCACAATTCTCTGCATTCCATCAGTGCTTCAGAACGCATCACCTCATGCCACCCTTAAGACAGTCCTACTGAGTTAAGCAGAGTGGTTATTACTATCTTCATTTTTAAAAAAATTTATTTATTTATTTATTTATTTTTGGCCGTGTTGGGTCTTTGTTGCTGTGTGCGGGCTTTCTCTAGCTGTGGTGAGCGGGGGCTACTCTTTGTTGCGGTGCGCGGGCTTCTCATTGTCGTGGCTTCTCTTGCTGCGGAGCATGGGCTCTAGGTGCGCAGGCTTCAGTAGTTGTGGCACGTGGGCTCAGTAGTTGTAGCTTGCGGGCTCTAGAGCTCAGGCTCAGTAGTTGTGGCGCACGGGCTTAGTTGCTCCGTGGCATGTGGGATCTTCCTGGGCCAGGGCTCAAAACTGTGTCCCTTGCATTGGCAGGCAGATTCTTAACCACTGCACCACCAGGGAAGCCCCTATCTTCATTTTATAAAGAGAAACCAAGGCTCAGAGAGGTTAAGGAACTTTTCCAAGGTCACACAGCTAGACAACCCAGGACTTCGGATGCCTAATCAGGTTCCATCTCATTGGATTATTCCAATTGCATCTTAGGATGCAGGCAGGGCAAGCAGGGGCATAGCTTAGCTGGTGGAAGGTCTCTGAGACTCTCAGCCTACAGGGTTGCCCAGTCTAAGGCCTTCCTTTTACCCCTTTGCTAGTCCTGCCCCACTGCTTGGAGCAGCCGGAGCAGGGGAGGGCAAATTAAGCTCTCCCAGGTTTTTCACCGGTGGCTTCCTTGGATCGTGGCTGCAGGATGTTTATAATACTCGGAATCAATTTGAGGCGCAGAGATTTTCAATCAGGGAGGCAGGTTGCGCTGATAGGGTCAAAAGGCCTGTCGCCAGCGAGGATCACAGCATCTGACATATTAATTTGAGCTGTCAGAACCAATATGTGTAACGGTGGCGTGGAGGCACCAGCCCTGTTTCGGAGAAAGAGTGGGAAAAGGAAAAAACAGGGGAAAGTACAACCCTATGACAGACTAACGTTTCACAGACTCCTGTAGACCCAGTGCCGTCGCGGGTAGCCAGCGGGCCGCCCATTCCTGGGGAGGCATACGCGGGCGGGAGGACCGGAGCCTTCTCTGTGGGATGCTGGCCGCATCACAGTGACCAGGGGGCCAGTCGGCCCTGTAATTAAATTCTCCCCGGCTTTTCCCCGACGCCCACTCATTGTCTCTTTCCTTGCCCCTACATCAGTTGAGCTCCAAAGCTCTGAGCCACAGTAGGAAGTACATTTGTTACTGAGAACCCTTTGACACCTGCAGCTGGAGTCGGCTCCTGGCAAAAGATCGCCATGAACCCTGCGTCTCCCGAGACTCACACTCAGCCCCCCTCACGTCTGGCACCCTTCCTCTCTTTCCTGCCCTCCCTGTTCCCGTTCTCCTTGTGTCCCTCTCCATCTCATCCTCCCCACCCCCAGTTCCTTCGGGCAACCCTGCCATCCCCTCAAGACCCCATACCTGCCCCGAGATCTGGGAGCTGCTGCCCTCAAATGAACCCGCGTGAACACACAACAGCGCGGGTCTGCACGGGTCCCGGGGACCCCGTCTTATTGGGTTGCACATGTAAAGCACGGTGGACCCAGAAAAGCCCAGTAGTCTCCATGCTTCTTATACCAAGTGATCAGGAAAAAATGGGAACATACAATGTCATGGCCAAGACATTGTAAAGGCTCCATTCCTGGAAGCCTCTGGGCCGTGACTGGGGGGTGGTCTATGTCAACAAAGGAAGAGTGATTCCCCATCCAGTGGAAGCAATGAACACAGGCAGACCTCATTTTACTGCACTTTATTGCGTTTCGCAGATACTGTGTTTTTTACAAACTGAAGGTTTGCAGTAACCCTGTATCAAACGAGTCTATCGGTGCCATTTTTCCAACGGCATTGGCTCATGTCGTGTCTCGATGTCACATTTTGGTAATTCTCACAATATTTCAAACTTTCTCATTATATTTGTCATGGGGATCTGTGATCAGTGATCTTTTTTTTTTTAATTAATTAATTTATTTTTTAAATTTATTTTTGGCTGTGTTGGGTCTTCGTTTCTGTGCGAGGGCTTTCTCTAGTTGCGACGAGCGGGGGCCACTCTTCATCGCGGTGCGCGGGCCTCTCACTATCGCGGCCTCTCTTGTTGGCGGAGCACAGGCTCCAGACGCGCAGGCTCAGTAATTGTGGCTCACGGGCCCAGTTGCTCCGCGGCATGTGGGATCTTCCCAGACCAGGGCTCGAACCCGTGTCCCCTGCATCGGCAGGCAGATTCTCAACCACTGTGCCACCAGGGAAGCCCTGTGATCAGTGATCTTTGATGTTACTACTACGACTCACTGAAGGCTCAGAGGATAGGTGGCATTTTTTAGCAATAAAGTAATTTTTAATTAAGGTATGTGCATTTTTCCCCACCAAAACCATGCATTTACATTTCTTCCTGTAACTCGATATATGTTTCAAGCCATGAGTTCCCATGGTTATCTCCAGTTCCAATCCAACAACACAGGATTTATCCCAGCTTTTCCCCTTTTGATATTTCGACCTCCTGCTCTGATGAGAAAGCCCCACTCCTGTACAGCCAGTGTTCTCCTTCTTGTGCATTGTTCTTTTAGACAGAATGCTATTGCACCTTAATAGACTACAGTATAGTGTAAACGTAACTTTTATATGAACTGGGAGCTAAAAAATTCGGGTGACTCGCTTTATTTGATACTCGCTTAATGGTGAGGGTCTGGAACCAAACCCATGACGTCTCTGAGGTCTGCCTGCACTGATGACGTTAGGCACCGTGGAGAGGTGAGCCTGAGAGGTGGACAGCAGCCCTATGTTAACACACAAGCGAATCCCACACGTCTGTCTGAGATTCCAAAGCTCACGGCCGCCCGGGCATCTCCTCATTGCTGGGCCTCCAGCGATGCAAGACGTCAGGTCTTTTCCTAGGCAGCGGTGCTGGAGGGCCTCCCTCGGGGACACAGGAGTTGACCCTCCAGCTCCCTTCCCAGACCGGATCACTTCTTCCCCCAACACACACCCTGCCCCATCCTACAACCCGTGGAGCACCCGGTGTGAAATATTCAAGAGCTGTTTTCTTCTCAAAACGTTTTGTGCAAAGGGAACAGCTCTTTGAAGAAACTGGCTCCTGAAAAAAAATCTTCTTTGAGTTGTGTGGAGGAACACGGATGTCCTTGCTCCGAGGGGAGACCCCAATCTTGAAGAGAAAGTAAATGAGGGGCAAGGGTTATCGAAAAGATGGGTGAGATTTATAGGAAGAGCTGCATTTCTTCTCCTGATCTGTCTTTCCCTCCACCTGTAGTGTACAAGTCAAAACCAATGAATGGGATGGGGAGAGAGAGAGAGAGAAAGTACACTTGTAAGAATCCTCTTTAGGGTGATAGCTAAAGGATATAAAGTTTCTTCTCGAGATGATGAAAATGTTCTAAAATTGACTGTGTGATGGTGGCACATATCTGAATATATTAAAAACCATTGAATTTTATACTTTAAATGGGTGACTGTATGGTATGTGAATTACATCTCAATAAAGCTGTTAAAAAGAAAAAACAAAGAACACACTTCCGGGGCTTCTCTGGTGGCGCAGTGGTTGAGAATCTGCCTGCTAATGCAGGGGACACGGGTTCGAGCCCTGGTCTGGGAGGATCCCACATGCCGCGGAGCAACTAGGCCCGTGAGCCACAACTACTGAGCCTGCGCGTCTGGAGCCTGTGCTCCGCAACAAGAGAGGCCGCGATAGTGAGAGGCCCGCGCACCGTGATGAAGAGTGGCCCCCGCTTGCCGCAACTAGAGAAAGCCCTCGCACAGAAACGAAGACCCAATACAGCCAAATATAAATTAATTAATTAATTAATTAAAAAAAAAAAAAAAAAGAACACGCTTCCTACGGGGGCCTGGCCTTGGACGTTAACTTGGAAGGGCACGGGCGTTCAACCCCCACCACCCAGTTGGTCCCAGGAGTGGGGTCACCCACAGAGTCCAGGAGGCAGTGGAAAGGCTGGAAAAGGACCTCCATCTCTAAACCCAGCCACGTCACAGGTCCACAGAACACAGCTCGTTAGAGTCAAATCTGGGGCCTGAGCCTTGTCTTCTGATGCTTATTCTAACATCTTTCCTTTTTCCTTCCACAAAGAACGACTGAAATATGTGCTGGGATCTATGTCTTCACAGTCAGCCTTAGAGAGTATAGAGGAGGGTGGCGGTGTGGGGTGAACAGGCCACTACATCACAGTCTGAGGCACTTTGATGGGGGGAGTAGAGGAGGCTATAGGTAGATCTAGGGAGGGACGACACCTGTGTGTGCGTGTGCATTGGTCAGGGATGGTTTCCTAAAGAAGTTACTTTCCCTCTGAGATCAAACTGATGAGTAGGAATCAGGTACAGCTTGGGGGCAGGGGGAGGAGGGGGAGTGGGGGTGAGCTGGGGCATCTACGTTATTCAGGAGACATTCAATCTGATACGGAAGACTGTCTGGGGAGTGAGCAGAGAATGCGGAGAATGAGTCTGAAGAAGTTCTAGATTCTCTGGGAACTTCTAAAACTACTTATGGTGTTTACCATAGATAAATATGGTAATATTTATATGAATATTAAGGCCTGCATCTTACTTGCATTAACTCATGTAACGTCTTTGTGGACAAGTGTCTTTCTCTAAGGAGAGAGGGGCTGTATCACTTCAAGGATTCCTATGCACTTTCTGTGGCTACCGTTGGTGTGGTTTAGTGGGGAAGAGGCTGATCTGGAGTCAGATCATTTAAGTTCATGCTTTGGCTTAGCCACTTCCTAGCTCTGCGACCTTGGACAAGTTAACCTCTTTGTCCCTCAGTTTACTCAGCTCTGAAGTGGAGAGGGTCACAGTGCTGACCTCCTAGAGTTTGGGAGGGTTACATGAGTTAATGCAAGTAAGATGCAGGCCTTAAAAAGTACTCAGTGAACGCTAGTTATTCTTGTGCAGGAGAGCCTGGAAGAATCATTGGCTTCAGATAGTTTTGCTGTTACGAGAATGGAAGGGAGGACCGCTTCCCCAGGTGCCAGAAGGATTGCAGCGAAGCCCAGGCTCTGCCTCTGTGACACACATTTTCCCTATCCAATTTACCTTGGCACAAAAGGATAATTCATTGGTATGTCCACATCCTGGTCCTTGACATAAATCTTCCCTGCTCGTGCATGTGGTGACAGCTCCCCAGGTCCCCTGGACTTTCTTCTCTGAGTTTCCCATTAATGTTGTCTACACAAAGGAAGACCTGGTGTTTGCCTTTCCCCAAAGCCATCCTTCTTTGGAGAACAGAGGGTAGGGTGAAGGGTGGGGGGCCTGAAGAGGAGGGAGGTGGGAGAAAGACCATCCCAAGACGTCAATGTGACCTTGAGATCCAGCAGCGTGGCTTAGAAATACACAGGCCAGCTACCTCCCAGCAAGGCTCGCCTGGCACCAGTCCTGCCCTTCCTGGCAGCCAGGAGAAGGCACGTCTGGAATGAAACTGGTCCTGCCCTGGGGAAGGGGTGAATGGTTACTTGTGAAGCTAGTTCTTGGGTTTGATTTTCTCCTCAAGTACCTCAATTTCTTCCTCTTCACCAGACAAGTGCATGCAGCTTGGCGATTTCCAACCATTCCCAGCCCTAATAATTGACCCGATGGGCTTCTGTAAGCGATTGGGGTCCTGCCGAGGCCCGGATTCTCAGTTGGGATCCCCAGGAGTGAGGGCAATCATTCTATTCCTTTCCCAAGTGTTTGGACTTTGGGTCAGAAGCCGCCATGGAAAGGGGAAAAAGAGAAAACACTTCTCGATGAAATGTTCTTCCTTTTGGACACGACTCCAGGTGTGTTAGGAATGGAAGGGACGTTTTCTCATTCATTCGTCTCATTCACTTATTTATTCATTCATTGGAGAAATATGTATTGGTTCTTTTAGAGAGTGCTTTTCAGACTTTTGCTTTTAGCAGCAGAACCCCTATTTAATAAAATCTTCATGAAACCCAATATATAAGACACTGAACTAAAGTTCAGAGAGATTCAGGGACTTACCCGAGGCATCCACGTTCTTTAATGGTGGTGCTGGGTGGCATCCAGATAGGCTCATTTCTAACCCTTCAGTCAGATATGCCCTTGTTATTTGGAGCATTTATAGACAAGTACAGGCAGTCCTAAACTTACAAGTGAGTTCTGTTCCAAAAGTTCATCAGGAAGTCCGCTGCCTGGACTTGGAATATATTTCCCTATAGAAACAGAGGTACGGATGGTGGTGAGGTGCCCAGACCGGCCCACAAAAGCAAGTTTAATCCACAATGTGTTGGAATTCTAGAACTAACAGTTCTCCTTTAGCTTTGTGCTCCTGAGAGCCCTGAGGAACTTGTGTACTTGGACAGTAAGACCTCCTCTGTGGGGAACATGGCTGTGAGTTTCCACCCATGTGGACACAGTAAGGGACTAGGCAGTGAGCAAAAATGGCCTTTGCATGTTTAGAAAGATGCCACCGTTTTCTTTGGTCCCAATAGAATGTCAAGCTCCCGAAGGAAGGGATTTTTGCTTATTTTGTTTCCTACCATATTCCCAACATATAAGTGCCCATAAGAAGTGCTTGATAAATAATTGTTGAATGAATAAATGCACTAAAGTTTCATAGATTTCTTGAACACACATCTCCAGGAAGCTTGGTTATTTGTTTCCAAGCCTTATATTTAGAAACAGCAAAGTAAAGGCTGATATAGACAAATCACACCAAGAAAAGGGAGAGGTGACCAGCATTCAGGCAGGAGAAAAAAAAACCCATAAAAAGCTGATACGGGAACTCCAAAAGCACAACAGCCTGGGATCATTCAGGTCAGGAACCCTGGGAGTCATTACTGTAAAGTAAACATTAATTAATGCTTATAATTTATCACCCTTGTTTAAGGATGGAGGAAAGGATGTGTGGAAATTGTCGAAATCATAATAAAAAGTTATGTTTCTTAAAGAAACAAACTCTTCTTTTATCTGCAAAAACATTCTAGGATTCCTCAAGTTCCAAGTGCCTAAGTGTTGTAGTCTGTAATATGAGAAAAACGTTGGATGTTACACTTTACAGTAGGGACTATTTGGGGCTTTGGTGGAGCTCTCAACCTTTTTGGACTGGAAATATAATTGGGTAGCAAATGAGAAACTTTGCTTTTAAAGCAAAGACGAAACTGAAAGAGGCATCTTAACTGCTGCAGACAGCAGTTCATCGCAGGTGGCCCAGGGTGGCCTTCCAGGAGCCCAGGCAGGAGTAGCATTTCTGTGGAGTGTGCGTCCTTGGGGGAATTTTGCTTGAAGACAGAGCGTGGGCTTCAGACTAAGACAGAACTTCACTCAATGTAGGCGCTTCCACTTACTAGCTGTGTTACCTTGGACAGCTCATTAACCACTCTGAGCCTTGGTTTTTTTTCTTCCTCCAGAGGGTAATGTCTTCCTTATAGAGTTGTGTGGTTTAACTGAAATAGCATATTTAAAGGGCCAAGTATGGTGCTGTTACATGAAAGATACTCAACAAATGCAACTTCCTCTCTCTTTTTTTTTAATTTTAATTTTATTTATTTATTTATTTATTTATGGATGTGTTGGGTCTTCGTTTCTGTGCGAGGGCTTTCTCTAGTTGCGGCAAGCGGGGGCCACTCTTCATCGCGGTGCGCGGGCCTCTCACTATCGCGGCCTCTCTTGTTGCGGAGCACAGGCTCCAGACGCGCAGGCTCAGTAATTGTGGCTCACGGGCCTAGCTGCTCTGCAGCATGTGGGATCTTCCCAGACCAGGGCTCGAACCCGTGTCCCCTGCATTAGCAGGCAGGTTCTCAACCCCTGCGCCACCAGGGAAGCCCTTCACCATCTTTTTGATGCCTTCTGGAGACAAGAAGTCAAATCACTCCTTGGTGGCCCAGGGTGAATGATTCTTCACTGGATGATTTAAAAGGCTGCCATAGGGTTTGGTTCAGAACTTTGAAATTTGAAAATATTATCTGTAGCTATCGTGACCAGAACTTTGTTGACCCAGCAAACTCCGTGGGAGAGAACTTCAAGGAGAAAAGTCTCCAGAATCAAGAATAAAACTGAAGTTTTTGGAGAATGTGGTTCCTTTTTCTTTTGAAAGGAAATTATTACTATTATTATTATTACCACCCCAACTCACATGGTTATTGTTATTACAATTGCAATTCTACACTACTTTAAAGTTAGGGAAAGTGTGAGTTAAAGAGGGTTGGTTACAAGGTCTCATTAAGTGCCAAGTGCAAAGCTAGATCTTAAAACTGTTCTTTTGTCTACAAGAGCTAGTTCTTCCTCTGTACCTTATTTCATTGGGTTAGCATATGACAGCCTCCATTTTATCTCATGTAATTCTTACAGAAGTTCTTTAAATTATGCATTACTTGTTACGGTCGTCAGAAGCAAGGTAGGCACAGTTATCGGGGTAGCAGGGACAGAGTGGTGGTTGGGGGGCCTGACCTGCAGAGAACCATGAACCTAGCTAATAGAATATCATCCCTCAGGGCAAGCAGATGGGCGGCTAACGTGGGAATCACTCACGCTATACAACCAAGAGAAATTCAGGAAGCTGAGGGTGTCTACCCCCAGTAAACAGGTGTGATTCCTTGCCTAGTTTTTGGACCTAAGCCAGTGTTTAGACCTGGGACCTATCAACTAAGGGAGAGATCAGGTCTCCAGAGGAGAGGACCCTGTAATGCCACAGCCAATATATAATGATTTCTTTTGTCCTTCCCCAAATGTACAAGTGGCCATTTACTTGCGTAACCATTCCCTGGGGAAGAGGGAATATGCAGACTTATCAAGGACTTTTGGACACAGGATCTGTGTCGACTCCCAGGAGACTGAAGCATCAGTAAGGTCGCTCTGGCTAAGTCTGACTCACAGTGGGTCCACTGGGTCCTCTGACCCACCCAGTGGTCACTTCCCTGATCCTTGAATGTATAACTGGAATAGACTTCGTAGTTGGCAGGACCACATTGGCCCCTTAGCATGTGGGGTAAGAGATATTGGAATAGGAGTGGCTTCTGAATCTTCCCCCACCTCCTGGCCAAAATAGTAAATAAAAACCAATATTGCATTCTGAAGGGAGGAAATGTCATAAATCAGTGCCGTTCTTAAAGAACTAAAGGATGCCCAGATGATTGCCCAGATCATATTCTCATTTAACACACTAATTTAGACTCTACAAAAACCAGATGATCTTGGGGGATGACAGTGAACTAGCACAAACTCAGCCAAGCAGGAGCCCTGATTGCAATTGTTTTGTCAGTTGTAGTATCTGTGCTAGACGGATTAGTATGGCCTCAGGTACAGGCCACTGATCTGGTGAATGCATTTTTTCCATACCTATCAGGGAGATCAAAGCACTTCACATTCATATGAGATGGACAACAGTATACATTTATGTCTTGGCCTAGGGCTACATTAACTCTTCTGCCCTCTGTCATAACAAAGCCTGAAGGGACCTAGGCCATCTAGACATTCCATAGAGTGACATAGTGGTACACTCTATTAATGCCATTTTGATAATCTTACTGGGGATTAACAAGCAATGGCAAGTATATGGAGGCATTGGTAAGACACACATACTACAGACAGTGGGAAATAAATCCGTTAACTTTGTACACAGTGCTCTGTCTCAGCCTGTTTCCTGGGGGACCTGGCTTATGGTAAGGATGTCTAAATACTGAGTCTTCACCTGGAACCGGGTTACCTGTATCAGGCTGGACTAACTGCCGTAACAAACAACGCCAACACCTCGGTGGCTTAACACAAAAACAGCGCTTTCATCACTGATGAAAAACCCGATGAAGCTGTTTGTGGTTGGTTGGTTGGTTGGTTCCTCTGAGCCCTTGAGGATGGTTGGCACCATCGTCACCACCTGGCGGCCACGGTCTCCGTCCAGGGCGCGCACGGGAGGCTTAACCACCTGGGCCTGAACCTGACGCAGCCCTTTGGCTCACGTTCGTTGGTGAGGAGAGTCCCATGAACTGATGTAGTTGCACAGGGTGGGGAGTGGGCGTGGAGTTGAGAATTGTAGACGGGGCAGCAGATCCCCAGAAACAACGCCACACTGTGTCAAGGGGGGGCATGAGCCTTGGGGGTCGGTAGTCATCTCTGCCACACCACCCTAAGCAAAGCTGGGAGATAAGTGAGGTTAGTCTTTTTTTTTTTTTTAATTTATTTATTTTATTTATTTAATTTTGGCTGCATTGTGTCTTCATTGCTGCGCGCGGGCTTTCTCTAGGTGCGGCGAGCAGGGGCTACTCTCTTCGTTGTGGTGCGCGGGCTTCTCACTGCGGTGGCTTCTCTTGTTGCGGAGCACGGGCTCTAGGCGCGTGGGCTTCAGCAGTTGTGGCACACGGGCTCAGTAGTTGTGGCTCGCGGGCTCTAGAGTGCAGACTCAGCAGTTGTGGCACACGCGCTTAGTTGCTCCACAGCATGTGGGATCTTCCCAGACCAGGGCTCGAACCCGTGTCCTCTGCATTGGCAGGCGGATTCTTAACCACTGCGCCACCAGGGAAGCTCCCAAGTGAGGTTAGTCTTGACTCCATCTAATGCGCTCCTCCACAGTTTTGTGACTCTTTCCCCTTCCCGGCTCTGACCTCTGATTATTCTTTGAAGAATTGCTCTCAGAGCGCCGTTAAGTGACTAAGTTCCTAGCTGACAACCAGACCATCGGCTCAGTACCCATCCCTTCCTAGACCTTGAAATTCTCTCCCACCTTCAGCAGGCCCTTCCAGAACTCTCTGCCTTTGCCGGTGCAGTGACCCCTCCGGAGCACCGTTATCTTCCGGCCGGGAAAGGATGACTTTTCTCGTTCTTCAAGATCCAGCTCAGAAGTAACCTCCTCAGTGTTCCTGACCCCTTGAATATACTTGGATTACAGCATTTATCACACTGGAGCATAAAGAACTGGGTGCCCACGGGTCTTCTGAACGTGGTGTGTGTCTGTGTCACAAGAACAGAAGCTCCATGGGGTCAGGATTCTTTCCTACTCTGTGTTCCCCGGAGCCTAGGGCAGCAGTTGGACCAGAGTAGACACTCGGTCAGCGTGTGTTGAATGAACAATCCTTTGTCCCTTTTCTGCCCTGGCATGGTGCCCAGCATGCAGCAGGCCCTCAGTTGCCGAAGGATGTCATGTTTGCAAGGTCAGAGTGTTTGCAGTCTCATGTCATCCTTGCTGGTGGTGGGGTTTCAGGTACTGTCTTTGAGGGATGGTTCTGATTCTGGAAAATCCTTCTAGTTCTGGCTGAAATTATTCTACCTAGACACACACAGCCACACACATGCACACCCACCCACACGCACACACAGACGCACACGCACATGCACACACAGCCCTTTATTCCCAGGTCCTCCCTCCAAATCCTTTTTGAAGATGGAGGCCCAAGGAAACCAGTTCTTGTAAAACTACTTCTCGTAAAACCGTTTCCTTATTTTTCTACCCTGTTGAGTCTGTGCCTCCATCCTGCCCACCCCGAGCCCCGGGCCTGTACCTCCAGGGCTGGCTCCGCATCAGACAGAATTGTTCCCACAAAGGCCCAGAACCGGAGACTTAAATTGGATTTGCCTGTGGCTTTGGGCTCCCTGCGTCCTCCCTCCTTTGTTTTTGATTTATCGTTTTAATCAGTTGTAGTCAATCATTCCCTCTCTGTCTTGCTTCACCATAAACACAACCCTTTGCCAAAAAAATTATAACTGTATTAAATGATTTTATGACAGTAAACTGCAGATTGTACAGTGTAAACACAGGTGTTTCTCATACCCCACACCCTCCAGCTCTGCCCGGACCGGCACGGGTGCCGTGGAGGAAGGGCGCCTTTGGGGCCACGAGAAAGGAGCTGCCCCTGGGAGTCTGAGGATGGCAGGTCGTGTGGTTCAACCCTTCACCAAAGAGGTAAAGAGACATTTCTGGGAGGAGAAGCCACTGGGCTCAGGTCGCACAGATGCCTGATGGCAGAGCCAGGGTGTGATGTGAAGTCATCGGATGTCTAAGATCCCTTCCAGGACGCTTCTGCTCTCTCCTCTCCTTCCCTAGGTCCGTTTTAGGCACATTTCACTGTAGTACAAGTACTCATGGAGGGAGGGAATGGGAGAATGTGAATATTGTAATTTGTCAGAGGCTGTATATATATATATATATATATATATATATATATATATATATATATATATATATATACACACCTTGGGTCTTTATCTTTTTGTCCTACAGTTTGGGTAGATGTGGAACACAAGACCGACAGCAGGGAGGTCTTCCTGCCTCCTATCATGGCAGGGAAGTGATGGAGACTTCTGATACTCTTGGGATGGCTGTATCAGGCATTGTTCTGGGGACAGAGATGGGGAAGCAGACACAACAAAGGAGGCTTTTCCCGGGGTGAGGCTCTGGGGAAGCTGACCAGCTCAGTGCCCTGAGCAGTGAGGAGCGCTTTTTCCTGTGCTGGCCTGGTTGCTCTGGAAGGCTTGGGAAGCCTGAGATTCCAAAGCAGCTCGCCTGAGAGCCTGCAGGACATGGGGTTGAGTTTCTTTTGGTTCCAGGTACAGAGGAAGGAAGAGTAAGAAACACTTTGGGGGTAATTTCACCAGGGGAATTACCCCCTATAATTTTCATCCCTAACCATGAAAAAGGCATTTTTCAAACAGGTGATTTATTAGATGGAGGAGAGGATTCCAAAGATAGGGCTATTTGGGACAACCGTTGATGTCGTATCCCCACTGGGACGTTTCGTAGCCTAAGCTTTCTGGCCCTTTGGGAATCAGCACATGTGTGTGCGCACACACACGTGCAGTATGTGTATAATATATATTCATATATGGTTTAGTCTGAACACTGGCTGTTTCCCCTCCTTCCTGTTTGTTTCTTGGTTTTGGCTCACCTGGGCCTCTGCAGGAAACACATCCAATATTTACCAAGCAGCTCCAAAGGTTACATTCGCTTCCCAAAGTTTTTATTCCTCCTTCGTTTGGGTAAGTTTCAGCTCGCAAGAGAAGCTGTTTTTACTGAGCCTGGCCTGCACAAGAGAGGCAGAAACACACGCCCATCTGGTGAAGATTGGAACATAAATAGCCCCCTTTAAAAATAAATCTCCGCTTTTAACTCTGTAGATAAAAATATCTGAATGAAGGACAATTCTTAATCTCCACCTTCTCCCCTGCTTGACTCAAGCGTTTCTAAGTGGAGTTTTTTTCCCCTTCTCCTGTTACAGGTTTCATTTTGGCTTTGATTCTAGCGAGTTTACTGACAGATTACTTCATTTTAACTATATGGCTTTTCTGTCTAGTGGGAGGCATATTTCTAAGTATCATATTTATCAAAAGAGCTCTGCAAAACAAGGGCCAGAATTACTCTTTTGATGGTTCCCCCTCTAACTACAACCACAATAAATTTTGTAAGAAAGAATGCTCAACTGGGGACCTTTTATGTTAAAGCCGAGAACTGGGGTTCAGACATTGTCACTTTCAAACCTCCATCAGTCGGGCTGTTTTCCCCCCCCTCCTCCCCCACCCCTCCCCTGGCAGAAATCTCACATCTGGTCTCACTTGCACGGCTGGTCCTGGGCTCCCAGGGGCTCCATATTTTTTCCCCTATAACTTTAAATCAGAGGAGCATTTCAGTAAATCACAGGGAACACTTATTTATTGGACATAGTTTTGGGTCTCTTAAAGCATGGAAAATAAATTTAATGGAGCATTCGGAGCATTTCTCCAATCTTTTGAGGGATTACTTGGGGAATTTGTCATCTGTGCCAAGCCCAGCAGCTTGATCCAGAGAGATGGGGAGGAAATGATGGGAGAATCTTCTCCGAAGGCCTAGGTGGGTCCTAAGTCACCCCCACGAAAGACGACTAAGAAGGGGCCCAGTTGCCAGCAAAGTGGAAGGGCAACATTGCTGTTTAGTTAAAAAACTATCATTTCAGCTGGAGGGTGACTTTAATCTGAATTACATTTTGTTTTTGTCATCTACTCTTGCTGTGTAATTTATGGACGACCATGGCATGCTTCTTAATCTCAAACAGCAAAGGAGGGAGGTGAAGATGGGGGCCAGGGGAAGGAACAAAGGAAGACTGTGAACTCAAAGAGGCAAGGGGGCAGCTCTGGGAGACTCAGGGGCAACCTCAAGGAGCATGGAAGAGCAGGCCAGCATGGGACAGGGCTGGAGAGGTGAGCACTCAGCTCTCAGACCTGGCAAGAGCCCTACCTAGTGGAGTGGCACCTCCCTGGGGCGTGGTGTGTACGTTTCAGGGCTGTGGGGATCGGGTTTGGGGATGGCCCGACCTGGGCAGTTACAGCAAGTCCCCGACATACGAACCTTCAAGTTGCGAACTTTCAAAGATGCAAACGTGAGGTCGCATGTCCAATCACGTGTTAGTTCACCTGTCTGGCGTACATTGTCACGTGCGTGCATCCTCTATAAATGGTTGTGCTTTTGTGTATTTCACTATACAGTGTTGTATAGAGTACAGTAGTACAGTACCTGTATTTCACCAGGATATCCGGAAGCAAGGGTAAAAGCAGTGGTATATAGCCTATTGTGTTAGGTGGGTACCTAGGCTAACTTTGTTGGACTTAACGAACGCGCTCTCGGAACTGAACTCGTTCGGATGTAGGGGACTTACTGTATTCACAGTCAAAAGGCGAGGACTTGACTGTGGAGTCTGAATTTCCCAGGATGGATCAGAACTGATGAATGGGTGGAGGACGGTCTCCCCAGGAGAGGTTGTCACCGGGCTAGGTGGGCAAGCTTCACTCCTGGTGTCCTTGAGCGGGAAATGAGGGTAGATGGGGCAGATGCTTCTCCCCGGAGGGAAGGCAGTCAGGTGGAGATGTTTTGGGGCTTTAGGAACACGGAGCCTTGAGCTCAGGGTAGTGGGGACGCTTCTTTAGGACAGGAAGAGGGAAGGTGGGGTGCTGAGGGAATCCCCAGGAGGATATGCTCCCCTTCACATGGGGGCTACGGGAGGCACAAAGAGCTTGTTCGCGAGGGCAGACAGGCTCTGTGTTTGGAGGCAGAGTGACAATGACATTATTGTGTCATTATTAGTATTAGCTGTAACGGCAGCCATGCCCGCAAGCGTTCTGGGTCTTCGCCTTTTGCCTTGTCCTCATCTCAGTCTCTGTTAAGAAGGAAGAAGGCTGGCTTTCTTGTTTTTAGGCTCAAATGGGTAAAGTGAGGCATAAAAAGGAACAAAGGTGGGTGGAGATGCTCAGGTCACAGGGGCGGCCCCTTTCCAGCTTTCTTGCCCTCAGGCTCCCCCCCCCACCCCGCCCCACTGCTGTGGAGAGAATTCTGTTCCAGATTTTCTTGGCGTTTCTCTGACGTCTTGGGGAGAGAGCTTTTCTCTCTAATTTCCCATCCTCAGCTAGGAGTTCT
This sequence comes from Balaenoptera borealis, assembly GCF_965194805.1. NCBI lineage: Eukaryota > Metazoa > Chordata > Mammalia > Artiodactyla > Balaenopteridae > Balaenoptera > Balaenoptera borealis. Next base: position 8,045,244 of record NC_138880.1, read on the forward strand.
TTCTGTCCCGAGATGGGCTCCCTCTTCGTTGCCTCTTTTTTTTTTTTTAACATCTTTATTGGAGTATAATTGCTTTACAATGGTGTGTTAGTTTCTGCTTTATAACAAAGTGAATCAGTTATACATATACATATGTTCCCACATCTCTTCCCTCTTGCGTCTCCCTCCCTCCCACCCTCCCTATCCCACCCCTCTAGGTGGTCACAAAGCACCTTTATTCTTTGCCTTTTTAGCCTCGCGGACCAGCCCTGGCCTGGGACCTAGCAGATGGGGCTGGGGGCTGGGAACTTGCACTGAAGGGGTGGCTGCAGGAACGAGGAGGGGTGATGTCCCCACCCTCCCGGCAGGACAGGCTGAGGGGCAAGTGGACCCTGCAGCAGTTGCGAGTCTGTCCAGACTCAAAGTTGAGCACCGGTTGGGATCACAGCCGTCTGTGGGATACATTTAGATGGGTCATCAGGTGTGGGTATAAAGTTTAGAAAATTCCTGGTCAGCTGTGGTCGAAGCCCTGACCTTCATGGGACTCTCCCTGGCTATGTGTGTACTTTCTCCCCGACTGCTTGAGATCCTCTGTGGCTTCAGCCAGTGTTCAGCCTTGATTCCCCTCCCTTCTCCCCATGTCTAAACTCTTGCCCCTCATGGTCTCGGGAACACACCAGGCTCAAGTTTACCTTTTCTCTTTGGTTTCTGTGGCCCTTCTCTTCCCGTCCATCCATCTGTTCTACACATGCTCTCAGGTCGAGATCGAGTTTTATTTTCTCCTAGTGCACATCTCCGACCGCTTTACTTTCTCTGACCAGCATGCAGTGGCCACTGCACTCTGCAGCATGAAATTAAATAAGCAACCTAAATGTCCATCAATGGAGGAATGGATAAAGAAGATGTGGTGTATACACACACACACACACACACACACACACACACACACACACACACACACACACAGTGGAATATTACTCAGCCATAAAAAAGAATGAAATAATGCCATTTGCAGTGACATGGATGGACCTAGAGAGTCATACTGAGTGAATTAATTCAGACAGAGCAAGACAAATATATGATATCACTTATATGTGGAATCTTAAAAAATGGCCCAAATGAACTTATTTACAAAACAGAAATAGAGTCACAGATGTAGAAAACAAACTTATGATTACCAAGGGGGAAAGGTGGAGGGAGGCTTGACATAAACACATTACTATAAATAAAATAAACAACAAAGACATACTGTATAACAGGGAACGGTACTCAATATTCTGTAATGACCTATATGAGAAAAGAATCTAAGAAAGAATGGATATATGTATATGTATAACTGATTCGCTTAGCTGTTCACCTGAAACTAACACAATATTGTAAATCAACTATACGTCAATAAAAATCAATTTTAAAAAACAGCTATTGCCTGGGAAATACAGTTTGCTTTTAAGAAATTTTCAAAAAAAATACTATTTTATTTTTACCCCTGTTGATTCACCGTTTCTCTGAACTGTCCCATCTCCTTACCGGAAAATGAGGGGTTTAGATGGATGATCTCTAAGGTCCTTGGCAGTTATAACATTCTGTTTATAATTATCTTCTCATCTGGACTGTAAACTCCTCAAACACAAGGACAGTCTCTTTTTCTTGCACTGACTGCCTCCATTGTCGAGCCCAGCGCTGGGCCCGGAGTGGGTATTCCCTAAGTTCTTTTGTTTACCTGATCTTTTTGTGTCCTTTTTTCCTACTGGCAATGAAAGGAACGAGGCATGGCTGAGATGCCCTGGAAGCCTGGTCTTGTAGTCTGGCCCGAAGAGAAATTGTTCCATAATTTGTGGATACGGTAAAAACTGCTGTGACGTCTTAACACTCAATGTCCTCTGTTGCAGGAAATTTACACTGAGGACTCTGCCAGCGCAGGGAGATGTCATTTTGAAGGGGGCCAGCCCCACACCTCCCCACCCCCTGCAGCATATACATTTTGTAGCAAAGAAGAAAAAAGTGCTCGGCTTGGTTTGGCTACTTACTACCCATAAGACTGGGGCAAATCACGTGGCTCGTGTGAGTCTGGGTTGCTCACCCCTACAATGGCCACTGCCCTGTGGTGGGAATAAAAAGATGAGACATGTGAAAACATTCTGTAAATTGTGAAGCCAAGAGCGGTAGATGTGAAGTGGCCGAGGGGGCGTGATGTTCGGTTTACTTAACATGTCATCATAAAAAGTCAAAAACTCAAACAGAAGAAACACAACCTAAAAGGAAAGAAGCAAAGTGTTCTCTCTCTCCCGCTTTCATTCTGGGACAAAGAACCACTTCTGCTCTCTGGTTAATACTCTCCAGAGACTCCCCCTTTCCCACCCCTGCCAAAAAAAAAAAAAAAAAAAAAAAAGAAATTAAAAGAAAGTCCAGGAGTAAGAGGGAGCGTCCTGGTATATTCTGGAAGTTGACTCTGGGAAGAGAGGAAAATATGAGCAAACAAAAGCTGTCACTCACTGGCAAGTTGCTAGGAAGAAAAACTAAAGATCTGAACCTTGCCTGGAGCCGGTGCAGAGCCCATGGCTGAGGCTGGTAGAACAGGACCCTCTGGATGGAGCCTTCCTGCTCATTCTTGGGGTTTTAGCAATTCCGAGGAGTCACGCTGTTGGTTAAGAGCCTGCCTGCTGCCCCCTGAGTGGGCGTTGCGTCCCCTTCCTCTGCATCTCGGCAGCCCTCGTGAACGGGTGTGTATGGTGGGACCAGGCCTCACCACGGACATCAGTTGGAAACCCACCCACCCCCCTCTTAGCCTGTCTGATGCATTCATGCCTCTCTTCCCCTTCCCCTGTCCCAACTTCCCCTCTCTTCCCACATCCATCCACCTTGCCTGTCAATTTCCACCCCATGAATCAGAAGTCAGAGGCCCCTCCACCCCCAAAGCTGGCAAGCGGGGCTCCAACCTTCTAGAAACCTGTTTGTGTGCAAACAGACAAAGGCCTTCCCCCACCAACCCCTCTCAACACACCATCACGACTTTCCAAGATGATGATTGAGTTTTTCCCCTGTTCTGCTTGATATTTCTGCCAAAGCAAGAAAAATCCTCGTTGAAGTCTAGCAGGAAATCCAATAAAAATTCTTCAAAAGATGGGCTTGACATTGAAAAACAGCAAAATTATAAAATAGGCCTTAGAAAAGAGAGCAGAGAGTTATTATATCTGGCACCAAGCAAAAGCCCCGAGACCCCGTCCAAATGAGCCATCACAGACTGAAAGTGTTTAGCTTCCCGTTGATTAAATATGGAGAAGGACCCAGGGCTGCCAAGCCTCGGGGATCCAAAGTTTGTTTTCAGTCAGAATGTGTTTTCAGTCAATGGAAAAAATGGTCGGCCTGCGCTGGGCTGTGTAACCGAGAAGCCCCAGGTTTGGGCTGAAATATGGCTGTGAAGCAGAAAACCATGAGGGTAGTTAATCATCCCTCCCAGGCCCCTGTAATTTAACTCAGCGACTCATTCCACTTGGTAAGCTCCCCCTACCTCCTTTCTTTCTTCTTCTCTCAGTTCATTTCGTTCAAGGGGGGATAGATGAGTCCTTTTGAGGCTCGTCTGTCTCTACGTTTCAGTTGTTAAAACTCCTCACCCCCAAGGCACACCCCTCCCCAGTCGGGTCCCCACTGCCCACTGCTCTGAACACCCTGGGGGTGTAAGAACAGAGGGAGGAGACCATTCACATGGACGTCCTTCAGGGAAATCTCTTGGTCCCAGGAGCTCCCTGGAATTGGGGCCTGGAAAAATCTCTTCCTTCCCCACTGCCTTTCCAGGGAAGGCTCTTTTTCAGAGGTGTTTACTGACATTCTTTAAACAGGGTGATCTTATTCCAGACTTGCAGCTTTCTTTTCTCCTGGGTTCTCATCTGCTCCAGTGCATTCCCTTACAATGAAGAGTATAGGATATTACTCAGCCATAAGAAAGAGTGAAATAATGCCATTTGCAGCAACATGAATGGACCTAGAGATGATCATATGAAGTGAAATAAATCAGACATAGAAAGACAAATATCATATGATATCACTTATATGTGAAATCTAAAAAAAAAAAAAACCGATGCAAATGAACTTATTTACGAAACAGAAACAGACTCACAGACATAGAAAAGAAACTTGTGGTTACAAAAGGGGAAAGGGGAGGGAAGGGATAAATTAGGAGTTTGGGATTAGCAGATACAAACTACTATATATAAAGTAGATAAACAACAAGGTCCCACTGTATAGCACAGGGAACTATATTCAATATCTTGTAATAACCTACAATGGAAAAGAATCTGAAAAAGAAGAGATATATATATATATATGTATATGTATAACTGAATCGCTTTGCTGTACACCTGAAACTAACACAACATTGTAAATCAACTACACTTCAATAAAAAAATAAAAAATTTTTAAAAAGTATAGGAAGTCCGCTTTTGGATATCATTAAGGCCCCATGAATGAGGATCTGAGAGAGAGAGAGCGAGCGAGTCTTCAGGCTTGTGGAGCTGGACTTTGACGTAAGTCAAACCTGCTTCCCTGTCAAATGCAAGCACCTATTCTACTTTCCACTTCAAGTTTTACACCCGTGAGTAGCCTCAAGGGAGCTGTGATGATGGTGCATTTCTGACCCTCTTTCTTGTGCTCCCAGGGCCATCACTGGCCCTGTGGCTTTCATCAGCTTCGTCTCTCCAATAACTGCCATTCATGGATCCCCTCGCACTGAAATCTGTGGAAAATCGCAGGGCACGGGTCCCGCTGAGGCTTCCTTTGGTCTTCTGGTTGTTTCAAAGTGGTGGTCGACCCAGCCCCAGCCTCATCTCAAAGTCCAGGGTGTTTGATACCTTTCGGCCGGGCGCCCAAATTCAGTAACAGGAAGTCACTCCTGCCAAACATTCTTTGAGGACTAGGCAAATAAACTCAGGACAATGAATAAAGAAATGGTTTGAAAATGGTGATATGGGAAATGCTCAGTGGTGTAATGGAAACAGATTCTTTTGTGAGGACAGAAAGTCTCAGGTGACTCGGCTGTGGAAGACGTGAGCTCAGCCAGCAGATTCCTGGATGACCAAGGGAAGGAGCAAGGAGACAGGTCCACGGGGTTAGGTTGTCCCAGAGAGCAGCCCAAGAAGTTCCGGGCAGGGAGAAGTTTAAGTAAAAAGCCGTGGATAGAATGTGGCCTGTGTGTGTGTGACCATTCCAGGGATGGAGACCAAGGAGGTTGGTTATATTATACGAAGAAGAAGGAGGACAGAACAGAGTCACGTTCGTCCTCATGTCCAGTCCTCTACTTTCACATTCATATAATTCTCCTCCTCCCCATGGTCATCACTTACTGAGTAATTACAACAGGCCAGCCTTGGGCCAAAAGGCTTATATGTTACCTCAAGCTGTCCTTCCACCAGCTCCCTGGACCATGCCTTATCTTCTGTCTTCACAATAAGGGATCTGAGATTCGGAGCCTGGGAGAACAAAAAGCATGAAAGTGGCAGAGTCGGGATTTGAACCCAGGTCTGTCTAGCTTCACGCCCTGAACCTGCAAAGGCAGTCTACAGGGCAGGCTGTTGGAGATGGTGATTTGGGGGCCCAGGCGTTTGGACAGAACCCAGTGGGGTCCACTTCAAAGATTCCACTTCACAAGGGGAAGAAAACCAGCAGCCCCGTCAGGTCTGCATTTCAAAAGCCATGCAGGCTGCAGAGGGCCTCATGGGCGGCAGCAAGCCCAGGTTGGAAGGGTCAGTGGCAGGTCACTGTCACCATCAATCACCCGCGAGCCCTTTGTCAGTAGAGGTGAGCGGGAAGCAGAGTGGGTGAACCAAGAGAATTTAAGGAACTCTGCTGGTGGCAGGAGATAGGAAGTGGCATTTAGAATTTTAAGGGGAATCTTCATGGTTTGGGGGAGAAAATATCTGTTCCTGGGTTCTGGAGCTGTGCCGATGAAGGGCATTCCAAGAACAAGTGAGCTCATCCTGATGTTGAGTCACCTCCAAGAGTAGGCATCCATTTACATACCTACCCATCCATTTCCGAAAGCCTCCTTGACCCACATCGCCACAGTTCTAGGAGTTACCAAGAAACCCAGTATTATACTTGCATTCAGAGAAACTTAACAGCTGGGAAAAATATATACATGGAACATAATATATATTACGTAATTATACATAGTACATATATATACACAGGCCAACCTCATTTGGTTGCATTTCATTTTATTGTGCTTTGCAGATACTGTGTTTTTTTATAATTTGAAGGTCTGTGGCAACCCTGCATCAAGCAAGTCTATTGGTGCCATTTTTCCAATGGCATTGCCTCACTTCGTGTCTTGGTGTCACATTTTGGTAATTCTCACAATATTTCAAACTTTTTCATCATTGTTATATTTGAGTGATCTTTGATGTTGCCACTGTGACTCGCTAAAGGCTCAGAGGATGGGTAGCATTTTTTAGGAATCAAGTATTTTAAAATTAAGGGATGTGCATTGTTTGCTTAGACATCATGCTATTGACACTTAACAGACTACAGTATAGGGTAATCACGACTTTTATATGCACTGGGAAACCAAAAATTTGTGACTCACTTTATTGGGATATTTGCTTTATTGCGCTGGAATGGAACCCGCAGAATCCCCGAGGTCTGTCTGTGTATGTATGCAGGCCTGGTTTTAAGTATGTGCATGTGTTAGAGGGCATCCTAACCATGGCTGGCTGAGGTCGGAGCTCCTGTTACACCCATTTTTCATATGAAGAGACTGAGGCACAGGAAGTGAATTAACTTGCCCATGTGGCCAGGGAGAGGTGGGCCAGGGTTCAACCCCAGGCTGCCGGGATCCATGGGTGGCCCCCAGACAGAGTGGTCCACTGGCCACGGCAGGGGGCTGGTGATGCCTTCAGGAGCGGGATGAGGAGCTATGTGACCAGGTGTGACTCAGACACGTGGCCTGTGGGAGGTCAGGGAGGGAGGGCAGGGCCCTGGGGGCAGGAAGCTCTGGGGAGAGGGTGGGCTTGGCGGGTTGTAGGATGGGGCCTTCAGGAGCAGAGGCTGGGCCAGGCCTGATCCTGGGACTTGCTGGGAAGAGGGTAAGTTGACTGAAAAGCAGGGTGGTCATCAGGGGGCAGTTAAGAGTACCGGCCGGTGGGCAGGCTGTGGGCAGGTGGTCTCAAATGCCCGGTAAAGACTCCGGCCTGTTCCCTCTGAGGAGGTGGTGTTCCCCGGGGGATCTGGAACCTTCAGCTGGCCCAGCATAAAGGACAAGGTCCAGGGAGACCTAAATTCCAGGCCTGGCTGTGCCCCTAGGGGTCTTACTGCAGGTCACTCAGATGAATTATCATCTGTCTGCATTCCAGCAATCTCATTTTTTAAGTAAAAGGCTTAGGTTAGATGCATCCCTCTGGCTATAAAGTCTGTGGTAAAACAAGAAGAATCTCGCAGGGCTTTTGAGGAGGATTGGTGGCAGGGCGGGAGGGGCGGGGGGAGGGGGGAAGAAACTGGAGGCGGATGGAAAACTTGGAATCTGAGGATGCAGAATGGGGAGGTTATCTTAGAGACCTCGCCCCCGCTCTGTTTTACAAGTGGGGAAACCGAGGCACAGGAAGGTAAGTGGTTCCCAAGCCAGGCAGCTCATTACTGTGGAGCCGAGGAGGCCGTCCAGCCTCTGCCCCTTACGTAGTCTCCTCTCCCTTTGGGTGGGAGCTGCAGGGGACCTTGGCTTGGAGCAGAGGTGAGCGGGGGGAAGGGCAGGGAGGCTCAGCCTGGGGGTGCTGCCCCCCTTCATTCCTGGTCCATTTGGTCAGCACCGGCTGGGCAGCCATCCGCAAAGTGGTCCAGCTCAACGGAGCTCCCGAGGCCCGGGTTCCAGTCGTTGCTCTGTGTGGCAAGGCCCTGACTCTTCGGGGAAACTCTTAGACCATCATCTGTCAGATGGTCAGTTCAGGCTGTGAGCTGAGGCCATCGTGTCACGATGCAGGGGCATGTGAAGGGCCAGTGTGGAAGCGGCCCTCCCCCCGGGCCTTGGCACCCCTCTGCTGCTCTGGACCTGGGGGCTGCTGCAGGGCAGGGGAGCGGGGTGGTGAGGCTGTGGGAGTCTGCGCTGAACCTCTGACACTTGAGTGAACCTCCCTCCCGGGTTCTTATTAGAGCTCCATGTCAAAGGAGTCTGGTAAAAGTTAACAGGCCTCCCTGCCTCGAGCAGATCACAGGGACTCTGGGGGTCAGGGAGAGGTCGCTGAAACCTGCTTGATGGCAGTCCCTGGAGCTGACCCCCGTCTACAGGCCTGTCCTGCCCCCTCCCCTAATGCAGAACCCAGGGCTCTTTCCAGGGTGGCTGGCCCAAGCCCTCATTTGTCTAAAGGCCCCTTGGAAGATGTCCTGGGCCTTCCTTATAGGGGCCCTCTCTCTGTGGCCCTGCACCTCCCCTAGCCCTGGGTCCAAGCGTGTGTGGGAAGGGAGAGGGGTACAGGGGAGGGGGCAGCAGGATGATCTGTGGATGAGATGCCAGACTGATCTGGGCCTGGGCTGGGCCTGGCCAGGTGTGACCCTGGTCCCTGACCCCTAGTGGCCCAGAGGGGGAGGAGGGAAGATTGGGGGATGGGGAGAGGCTGTTGGCTAACATTTACCAGGACCTTTGAAGATGTAAATGCTTCCCCAGGCCCTGCTGGGATGGATGGGGTCAGAGTTCACAGGCACGGTCGCCTGCTTCTCCAAGTGAGCTGGAAATCTTGCAGACAGATGGGTTAGGGTCCCATGTGAAGGGACCTTCCCCAGGGCATTTGCTCTTTCTGGGGCTCTCTTGGATCTGGCCCAGGGACTTGGAGGCCTCGGGAGGGGCTGATGGGAGCTGTCTTTTTCAAATACTCACATTTCTCTTGGGTATGTTTCCGGGTATATTTGGCTCCACTAAGATCAATCACTGGAAGATCTGGGAGAGAGAGCCTCATCTCCTGCCTCTTCCTGTCGTTTTTATTCTGCAAATGCTAGATCGCTTGGCATTTCCTGTTCACACCATGCTCTTTCACGCCTGGTACCCCCCTGTGCTAGTTGCTCTGCAGGCGTTCCCTTCCCCACCTTCCTTCTCAGGATGGCTAACTCCTATTCACCATTCTGTATCGCCTCCTCCAGGGAGCCTTCCTGGAGTGGAATCTGCCCCTCTGCTTGGTTCTCCTGTAGCATTGAATCAACTAATATTTATGCAATATGTACCAGGTCCTGTTCTATTGGGAATGCATCAATGCGTAAAACAGACCAAAATCCTTCCCTCGGGGAACTTACATTCTTGAGGGTAATAACAGCGATAAAAACGACATTACCCTATTTTAAATGCTTTACCTGTACTAACAGATTTAACCCTCAGAACATCCCTATGAGTTAGGTCAATTATCCACATTTTACATGTGAGATTACACAACTGATAAGGGGCATATTTAAATTAAATTAAATTAAATTTACTTTAATCCTGACAACAGCCCTATGAGATAGATGTGATTTTCTTCATTTTCCAGATGAGGAAACCAAGACTTAGAGGGGTTAAGTGCTTGGTCCAGGGTCATTTTACCAGTAAAGTAGCATCCCAAGCAGGATGGGTCTAAGCCTGGGAAGGACCATATTGCCTCCCTATCATAACAGGACCCTGTTTCTGTATCGAAGCCATTTCTCTTTCTAGTAAATGGTCTGCTCATCTTCTCCATCATCCTGGGAACTCCCCCAAGGCAGCAACCTTGGCTTCTTAGCTGTATCCTTTGAACTCCCATTGTGTTGGGCGCTTAACTGGCTTCTAACAAATACTTGTCTATGGGTTGACAGCTGTATGTGGGCGGAGATGAGCATAAAGCACCTAATATTTATTGCACATACTCTGTGTTGGGCTGTGCATTGGTCTTTGCTAAGCATGAGCTCTTCTGGTCCTCACAAAGTTCTAGGAATTATGTCGCTACTCACAGGCTGGCAGCTAGGAGTGCTAAAGGTGGGACTTGAGTCACAGGTTTCTCTGACTCCAAAACTCCTTGTCCTTTCCTCTATGCCACGGGAGGCTGATCAAAGGAAAGGTGGCTCAAGCCTCCTGGCTCTTGGGTTTCTGTCCCCGCCTGGCTGGGAAGCCTTAGGGACGGAATTGGGGTGGGCCTTCGATGCTAAGGGCGGCATCCCCCCTAGGCTGCAAGGCAGCTGGAGAAGTCGAGGCTTCGGTTCCAAGGTTATTCCCACCTGATAAGATGTTTGAAGTTGTTGAAGGGACGGACTGGGCACATTGAAGGTGTTCAATGGATTCTTACTGATCGTTGTGGGTTCATTCTCCGTTCCAGAGAGACAGCCAGATTCAGACTAAAACAGCAGACACTTGGGGCGTTTTGACTTGGGAGGAGGAGGATTATGGCAGAATAGACTTCAGGCCTTAGGTCTGGAGCAGAAATGGGAGCGTTCCTGCCGTATGTATGTTTTGTTCCTTTGTTCTGACATCTGTTTTTGTTTTTTTATTTTTTGCTTTCCCAGTTAGGAGGGGAGAGCAGCATCGAATCTTCTGATTCATCTGCCCACAGGGTTTAGCAGACTGGCCGACTGGAGGTATGTACGGGGAGAGGAGGTCACAAGAGATGGATTTGGGGTCACAACAGCTGAGCAGGGGACCAGCGCCTGCGTCTCGGGACCCCCGGGTTTTTACTCCTGCCGTCAGGTCTCATTTGCTTCTATAAACCCCCTCTCCCACCGTAGATGGGCTTGTTGGATCCCTCCCCCTCCCCCCTTTGGCTAATCCCCTATTTTGCTTGACTAACAGTCAAAATGCAGGACTGCACCCAAACGAACTAAGCTCACTTAAATCACTGGCAGGTAATTTGATAGATGTTGGCCGGCGCCCACTTTGGGAATTAAGTAAAGCCTGAGCCGCGGAGACAGTGGGAAACAACCTTGTGTAACTGGTAAGCAGGCGGCCTCATTTCACCCGGAGACAGCCCAGGCCCCAGCTCCACAACTCAGACTGAAAGGCTGGAGTGGGCCAGGTGGACGGTTGACATTTCTCTCTCAGCCTCTTCCTCCCTCGGTCCTGGCTCTGACTCCCCTGGGGTTGGGGACCTGACTCTTGAGGATCTGCAACTTTGTCCCCACCAGCCGAGGTCTCATTTCCTGGAGCTCACCTGGGGAAGACCCAGCAAATGATGTCGTTGGCTAAGCTCACTTGTTTGCTGAGCTAACTCAGACGGGACAAGGGTTTTTCCGCAGATGGGCGCGGTGTCGTACAGATGGGTGTTTTATGGACCGAGCGCAGAAACTGACCGCTTGTGGAAGGCAGCTCCCATCTGCAAAGAGTCCAGTTGCAAGGGAGAAACTTCTAGGTCCTTTCATCACAGTGAGGATCGTTCGTTCGTGTGCTAACTTCAGATAAGCAGAACAAACAAGCCTCGGCCCAAGTGGGAACTGGTTCTGCCCCCTCTCTTTGCTTTTCTAAGTCATCAAAGCCAAGTTCCTAAAGCCTGACTGTCTCACGGTCCTTTCTGATGGTTTCATTGTTGTGTTTATTGTGCTTATGACAAGTGCTAACAGACCGCTTTCAAAGTGTGTTGATATTTCGGTTGTTTTTGAATGGCCCTTCTGTCTTCCTGCATCTGGACAGCATTAGAGCCTGGCCCCAGGGAGCCACTGGGTTCCTATAAAAGTGTACCAGGTCCCCTTTTGCAGAAAACACCGGCCATGGCAAGATCAGACACCCCATCTGGGCAGGAACCAACACCAAAACCTAGAGCAGAATTAGGAGACAATATTCAGCAGCTGGGGAAGACAGGTCAGGGCTGGGAAGGGACCAGCGGGCATTGCCAGCTGGACTGTGGGTGTTCCTTTTGTCCATGGACGTACTGTGATCTTCCCATGGCAGGACGTTCCCTAGCAGAGGTCCTGGCACTGGGCGATGCCGCTAAACGCTGGTCATCAACAGGTTCCCTCTCTGTCTTCTTCTCCAGGCTGCCTGGTCAACACCAGCAGCGGGTCCAAATAAGGGGGTTCCCAGAGACAGGACAAGGAGCAAGAGCTGGAAGACGAAGAAGAGCATGGGGTCCGGGAGGACCAGAAGAGGCAGGGCAGCCTGTCCTGCAGCTCCGACCCTCTTCCCTCTACAGCTTTCTTCGGGGATCTTCAGTTTTCACGCCCTTTCCCTTCCTACTTCTCCTTCTCCGTCCCCATCCCCAGGCCCTGCCACATGCTACACTAGAGCCAGCTTCCTCCAGCGTGAGAGAATCTCGGTGCACAGACCAGGCTCAGAGGAAGGGAGTGACACGCACGGTCTCACTCTATCAATTCAGCACAAACTGGATTTTGTTTCTTCAAGGTCGTCTGTGTTTTCCTCCTTTCCAGCTGGCTGAGGTTTTCTTTAGCCCATGTGCTTTATCGGCTTGTACACGATTCTCTCTTGTTTGGTTTCAGGAATGGCAGAGTCCCTTTCTGACTGCGCTCCAGGTAGCTGTGTGGCTTGGTTTGCGAAGTCCCTGGAACTTGAGTTCAGAGTCAAATGGATGAAGATTGAGTGGATGACAGGGAACTTTGGTGCCTCGGAGCTGCAGTTAGAGGGGACCCAGGCAGGCCAGATGGGGGAAAACGTGTGCTCTACCGTTGGTTCTCTGACGGAACCACGTGAGGCTCATAGACCTACAGTCAGTGTGTTCATGCATATGGACACGTTGGGTGGGTGGATGGGGGCTGCATGATGACTGGTCTCCATCCACCAGGCCTCAAAGTTCTTGACGTCTTTATGGCCACACTCCATGGCATTTCCTTCTAGACACACACTGTCTTGTCAAAAATTCCCATTCAAGCTGCCTCTCCTGCCCTGGATCATTTTCCTTAAATTTTTAGCATCCGGAGAAATGTAAACGTCACTGCACTTACTTTAGCTGATCTGGGATGCCCGATGGAGCACTCAGTGGCGCCATTTTGTTTCTCTAGGACCAGAATTGCATTGGCTCTTGGATCTGACAAGGAGACAAAGAGAGGCTCTGGGGCCAGGGCCCAGCACGTGGTGACGGGCTGGGCTGATTGGCCTCTGAGAAGCTGAACACGCCTGCCACAAAGGCAGGAACATTCTATAAGAGGGATACTTCCTGTTTTCCAGTGGGGTTCTCTGGGTAGGCTTGGTAGAGAGCAGTGGTCTTCTGTCTAACACCCTGTGTGTGTGAGTGTGAGTGTGTGAATACTTGTCATATTGAAAAATGTCAAACTTTACATAGCAGTTTCTTTTCTCACCAGGGTCTCTGCTTGTGTGAAACTTTCATTTTATAGCTTTGGCTGTTAATTCATCACAGGCACCACCATCAATAAATATTTATTGGGCTTTCATTGGGCTCAGCGTGTTGAAATAAGAACTATATATTTGACTCAAGAGGAGTCAATAGCAGATGGCGGTAGATTTGGGGAGGGGGGCCGGGAGAAACAATCATTGCCGTCTCTTCCAGCCCTGAGATTTGGTGACTTTATAACTAAAATGATGGGGTCCACTTGACACCCATTAGGCTGTCAGCTACGAGACGCATGGGCCATCATGAAGGGCCATCATGAAGTCACTGTCAGAAAAACCACCCAATGCTGGTGATACACATCTTCAAGCCTCATGTCCATTTTGGGATTCAGGGCTGCAAAGGGATGAAATGAGTCTTCTTGGCCTTTCCCATAGTGCCTGTAAAAACAAATATAGTTGACCCTTGGAAAACTCCTAGTTTAGGGCACCGACCCTCTGCACAGTCGAAAATCCACTTATATCTTATAGTCAGTCCGCCATGTCCGTGGTTCCTTCATTTTCGTGGTTCCGTATCTGCGGATTCAACCAAGCACAGGTCACGCGGCACTGTAGTATTCACTACTGAAAAAAATACGTGTGTAAGTGGACCCACGCAGTACAAACCCCTGTTGTTCAAGGGTCCACTGTATTTGTTGATTGAGTGATGGTTGCCATTTGATTTTGGAGTTTAAGAGGTACATTGACCTCGGGGAAGATTGTAGCCTGTTGATGCTTTGGCAGGAGAGGACCAAGTCTACTTTTTTGCAAGTGTATCAGTGGCAGTCTGGGGGGGGGGTCCCCACTTGGTGGGAATCCCGGAGTGGTGTGGGCTGGGAGGCAGGGCTGGGTGCCTCTCATGGAGCCCTAGTTAATCAGACCGGAAACAGCTGGCCTGCCACGGCAGTGACTCAGGCCTCCTGGGGGGTTTCTTCAACATTACGAAGATGAACATGGCTCTGTGAATTCCTGTTGGACCTGGGCCTCCTGCTAATTGCCTCCATATTTATGGGAAGACGGGCAGAACACAGAGCGAGGCCCTGGAGTAGAGTCTGTGCTCAGGAGAGTGGCCCTGGCCCTAGTGGGAGTTGTGAAAAGGTAGAGCTGAGCCCTACGGGGTCAAGACATTCTTGCTGTGAGGTGGGCAACCTATTATTACTATTATTACTACAGTTTATGAGTCCAAGCTCGTACTGCTCACCACATGGCAGGCCAATAAATTGAGAGACAAGTTGCTGGGGCAAGGAATAGTGACTTTATTTGGAAAGCCAGCAGACTGGGAAGATGCGGACTAGTCTCCCAAAGAACCATCTCACCCGAGTTAGAATTCAGGTTTCTTTTATACTAAAAGGGAAGGGGTCCCATTTGCTTACTTTTGTTTTATTTTCATTACTCTAGGAGGTGGGTCAAAAAAGATCTTGCTGTGGTTTATGTCAAAGAGTGTTTTTCCTGTGTTTTCCTCTAAGAGTCTTATAGTGTCTGGTCTTACATTTAGGTCTTCAATCCATTTTGTGTTTCTTTTTGTGTATGGTGTTAGGGAGTGCTCTAATTTCATTCTTTTACATGTAGCTGTCCAGTTTTCCCAGCAGCACTTATTGAAGAGGCTGTCTTTTCTCCATTGTATGTTCTTGCCTCCTTTGTCATAAATTAGGTGACCATATGTGCATGGGTTTATCTCTGGGCTTTCTATCCTGTACCATTGATCTATATTTCTGTTTTTGTGCCAGTACCATACTCTCTTGATTGCTATAGCTTTGTAGTATAGTTTGAAGATGGGGAGCCTGATTCCTCCAGCTCCATTTTTCTTTCTCAAGATTGCTTTGGCTATTCGGGGTCTTTTGTGCTTCCATACACATTGTAAAATTTTTTGTTCTAATTCTGTGAAGTATGCCATTGGTAGCTTGATAGGGATTGCATTGAATCTGTAGATTGCTTTGGGTAGTACAGCAGAAACTAACACAACACTGTAAAGCAATTATACTCCAATAAAAAAAAATAAAAGGGAAGGGGGTGTGGCTGGTTGTTACAAACTTTTTGGTGCAGGAATCTTTTGTTCTTGCAGCTGTCCTCCTAGGTCTGGTCACAGTGTTCCTGTAAACCTCCAACAAGACAAAGGTTATTGTCTGGCCTGCAACTTTTAATCTCTATATGAATGGAAAAGTGTTACACTGTACCTTTAAAGGTCAGAGCCTTGAGAATGGGCTACCCTGTATATTTCAGGCTATAGGCAACATTCTTTTATAAAAAGTGCAGAGCCAGCATGACTCAGCACAGGCAAAAGAGCACAAGGGTTAGGGCTAAAGGAATAGATCCAATATGGAGTCAGCCTTGTTCTTCTGTTACATTACTATTCCCTTGGTCCAAAGGAGAAACTGAAACAGAAACCTGGAGTGGTTTTGTGCCCAAGGTAACACTATCAGAACAGGATCCTAGAGTCGGGGTAAACAGGAGACGAGGAGTCCAGATTGGCTGTCTTTCGGTTCAGATTCTCCACTGCCCCGGGCGGCGGGGCGGGCAGCGGGCGGGCAATCGAGCAGAGCTGAACATTGTAAAAGATGATGTTCAGTGTCTCGCAAGCTGCTTTTCCCTTGAGGTGAGATTGGTGGTATTAGGGCCAAAGACGGCTGATAGAGAAGCAAGGAACTGGGGACTGTTGCCTGGCTCCACATTTACTGCTAGGTTAACTGTGGAGCTACCTTACCTCTCCAAGCCTCAGTTTCCCTATCTGTGAAGTGAACACATTGGTACCTATCTCATAGGGTTGTTGGCAGCAGCAAATGAAATAATACATATGAGATTTGCATCATGCCTGAAAGACAATTAGCGACTCATAATTCTTAGATGCCGTTATAGGAAGGCAGTCTAGTGGTTAAGGATGCGGGCTCGGAGGCTGACTGCCTGAGCCCAGAGAGGTGAAGTGACTGTCCAGGTCACACAGTGGGTGAGGACAGTCATGGCGAATTCCCCAGTTGAGTACTCTTTCCAGATCTCTGACCCTCTGAGCAGGGGACCAGGATGGGGCTCTCCAGGCACCAGCGCTGGTCACAGGGGTTGCCTATCTCGGGAGATGGGGTGATGTGACTTCCCGGTCTCCCCGGACAGCCACCGGGGGAGGGGCAGAGCCCTGGCGGGAGTCCAGGGGACTGTTCCTTGTCCCCATCCCGAGGCGGCTCGGGGCTAGCCTGAGCAGCTGCCTGTCTACCGGCAATCCAGTGGGGCAGCTGCTTCCCGGTAGAGTGGAAGCCACGGGGCCCAGGCAGGGTGCGGGTGCCCCCGGCGCCCCGGGGATCCTGGCGTGGCTTTCTGTCAAGCCTCTGTTGTTGCCTGGTTCCTCCATAAAGCCATTATGTACTGGGAGAATTAATCATGCCGTTAGGTAAGCATTATGGCACTTTTATGGCAGCTTTGAAGCTAATCTGTCACTAATGCCTGCTGGATTATCATGATTTCTTGCAGTTGTGATTCATTAACTCGAGGCCTAATAGTAATTCTATTAAACATCTTCCATCACCGTTTGCCCCAACATGTCCCCACTCTCCGCTCTATTGTGCTGCTGCAGTGGGACCACTGGCAACCTGTGTGGTCTCCAGAGAGGGGCCCTGAGGAGATGGTCGGTCCCCCAGGCAGCTAGCAACTGCCTGACGGTGCGTCCATCCCCAGCCCCCGGCCCGAGCCCAGAGCACGTCTCCTCTCCATCCAGCCGGACTTTTCAGTTGATGCTTGCTCTTCTCCCAGAGGAGGCCTCAGTGCCTTTCCTGAAACGCCCATCACTCAGGCCAGACTGCGTGGAGGTGAAGGTGGGGCTGTGGAAACCGATGAGTCTCAGATGAGACAGGCATCCCACACGTCCACAGGTGACTCAGACCAGCGGCTCTACCTGCGGCAGAAGTGGGTTTGGGGCCGAGAGAGAGAAATAGGAGCGGCTCAAGCAATCTGGTCACACCCGGCCCTTTCTGTTCTGGCTCAAAGCTAATGAAACTCAGGGGCGCGGAGGCAGGCGGCGGTGACAGGAAGCGGTGGTGGCACACGGTGACTGCTGGCCTGCCAGCATTAATAAAATTCCTTGGTGAGGTTTTTCAGCGAGAAATGGTTCTCTGAGGCTGGCTGTTCTCTGCCAAAGGTCAGCTTCGGGGCACGGCTTGACTGATGGGCTGTGAGCAGGCAGGAGAAAGCAAGCTGGGGAAGAGGGGCCGCCGGGGGTGGGCTGGGAGGAAGCCGGGGGGACCGGAGCGCAGGCTGGGCCCCAGTGCCAGCATCTTGCCCCTCGTTCTGCACCATCAATCAAGGCCGGCCCTGATATCTCAACAATTTGTAATGCCTCTGCCCCGCTCCGAGCTGCCCAAGTGGGCAAGCCCTGACCCCTCTCGCCCTCATTCAGGCCTCCGCTGCCGCCCGGGTGATGGATGGCCTCCCCTCCCCTGGGCTTGCCTCACCACAGCTGGGGAAACATAGGCAGGTAGAGGGGTCAAGCCCGGGACAGCCACAGCGACCCACTCACCGAGGCCAAGGGCCCCTGCGTTCCCAGCCGCAGCAGGTGATGCAGGGCTAGAGGAAGAGAACTGGGAGAGGAAGCGAGGCGAACATTCCAAGTCTATAAGGAGGAAAGGGGAAAAAAAATATCCCAAACCAAAAAAAACCTCTCTGCATCCTGAGGTCTTCCAAGACTTCTAAAAATCTCCAGCGCGGTGCGAAGCCTCCCGCGCACGGCTCCGACAGGGCCTGCTCCGATCCATCTGTGTTTTCTCACGCCTGTGCGCTCGAAGAACCACTGAAATGGAAAACAAGTTAAAAAACACATAGATGTATGTAGCGAGACGGAGAAAAGAGAGGACAGGGCTCTGCAGCCCGGATTCGCTTTTTTTTTTGTCAGTGTTTGTTGTAGGAAAAAGTGTATAAAAACAAACCTCAGACAACTGGAGTGAATATTCTCAACACATCAGCCGGGGAGAAGTCAGGATTCAAAATTTCCCCATTCTGGGCAGAGCTGGGAGGAAAACGAAGGCCCGCTGCCTGTGTTCCAACTTCTAGTGGGTACTTGCTGCTTCCTGTTCAGGGCCGAGACAGTCGAGGACCGTGCTAAGGTGGGGACTGGCCAGCTGGGATATGTGGGTGTGTGTATGTGTGTAGGTGTGTATGTCTGTATGTATGCGTGCATGTGTGTATGCGCATGTGTTTGTGTATGTCTGTGTATGAGTATGTATATATGCGTATGTGTGTATGTGTAAGTATGTGTATGTCTGTGTGTGTGTATGTCTCTGTGTGTCTGTATGTGTGTCTGTCGGTTTCTCTGTGTCTGTAAGTGTGTACACATGTCTGTGTGTGTCTGTATGTGTGTATGTGTGTGTATGTGCATGTGCATGTATGTGCATGTATGTGTGTGTATGTATGTGTCTCTGTGTGTCTGTGTGTGTACGTGTATCTGTGTCTCTGTGTGTGTATGTCTGTGTATGTATGTGTCTGTGTGTGTGTGTATGTGAGTGTGTATGTGTGTGCATGTGTCTGTGTGTGTCGGTTTCTCTGTGTCTGTAAGTGTGTACACATGTCTGTGTGTGTCTGTATGTGTGTATGTGTGTGTGAGTATGTATGTGTATGTGCATGTATGTGTGTGTATGTATGTGTATCTGTATGTGTCTCTGTGTGTGTCTGTATGTGTGTGTACATGTATCTGTATGTGTCTGTGCGTGTGTGTGTGTCTGTGCTTGTGGTGCTGGACAGGCCTGTGTCTGCTGCCAAGAGGGGCAGGTGAGAATTCAGTTCCGCATGGATGAACTCATCCTTGGCCTTGAGAGCAGGGGAAACCCGCTCTCCGACCCCCCAGCAGATGCCCCTGATGACTTCCTCTTGGAACTTTCAGGGACCGAGCACTAGGGTCCAGGAGAGAGTGTCCAGGCGAGGGAGTCTGGGGACCGTGGATTTTTGAAGGAATTGGACCAAGAGAACAGAGCAATTGGGGTGTCGGGGAGCTGGGGAGGCAGGGGGGCGGGGACGGAGGAGATCAGAAACTGATAGGCCAGTGGAAGGAGGGAGGAGGGAGAGGAAACGGGCGCTGAGAGAAAGATCCGAGAGAGAGAGAGATGGTCACGGGGCAGAGTCAGCAGGGAGAGAGGGAGAGGAAATTTAATGAGGGCAACTTGAAGGCCAGCTTTAACCAACAGCTGGCAGGGGGCCGGGTTTGATCTCCTTGTGAGTCAGGAGTTTGATTAATCGTGGCCTGTGAACGAGGCTGGACACCTGGTCTGCTGCTGAGCCTTTGATCTCCGGGGTTTCTCCAGGGTTTCTCAGGGCCCGTGGGAGGGGAGCTGCAGGAACGAAAGTCTCCCAGGGCCTTGGACGGCCTCTCTGGGGCCTCCCCGGGAAGGGAGGGCCGCCCTGGGAGTGGGGCTGAGGCCCGGGGAGGCTGGGAGGAAATACAGAGGGACGCCTGGGGCTGTGCAGCCTTGTGAGTGGAACCCCTGAGAGGGAGGGGGATGGAGGGGACCTTTGAAGGGGAAGGTCCCCCATAATCTCGGGGGTGATTCTGTGGTGAGGGCTCCCACAACCTCTCTCCCTGCAAGGGAGTAGCTGAACCACTTGCACAAAAGTGTGTGCTCTTGCTTGTGGCTCGCAGAGCCGGCTAGTTTAACCAAGGAGCCTGCTCTTCTAGGGGTGCAAGGAGAAGGGAGGTGTAGGTCTCCCTGGAATGTCTCCATTTTCTGTATGTCAGATGGAAACGGATTTGAGGAAAGAAAGCGATATATTGCCAAAAAAAAAAAAAACCCTCAAGAAGAAAGGAGAAAGAACTAAAACCCTAATGCCCTTAAAAAAGAAAACCAGAAAAAAAAAAAAAAGGCATATATTATGTCTTTGGACTAAATCCATTGGTGTTCTGCCAATTTCAAATAATAGTGTCACTCGATTAAGAAACGTTACAGGATTTGAAGTTGTTGGCTTCTCTGACTCTCTCCGACACGTCTCCGTAAGTCACTGTCTACACCAGGCTAATCTGTTCCCAGATTCCTTAATCTTCTGCAAGTTGGTGATGACGTTTATGACTTGGTCGCCATATTTGAAGTGTTCACGATTTCTTTGGCTCACGACTTCCACCCAGAATTTTGGGGCGACTGGAAACATGACTCTGAATGTGTACTACTGTTGAAAAACTGTGTGTGTGTATGTGTGTGTGTGTGTGTGTGTGTGCACGTGCGCCTATGTGTAAACTCTTCGAGTTCTACCTGCCCCCGCTCTCCTGTTGGCTGGCAAACTCCTGGTCATAGCTGCCTTAAGTCTCAGAGGGGGCCCCACCTGGGTACCACAAACATGTCTCCCTAGAGGTCAGCTGGCACACAGCACATAGGTAGGGCCCCAAAGGCTCTGGTGGCCAGCAGCAAAGGGAATTCCAGAAGTGAAGGAGAGCAAGTTTTCTGGTGGGATTAGAGTTTTGACTAGATGACATTAGTGCACTTTGGAAGGCAGCCGTGGGGCAAGGCACTGGGTACCCACCTTGCATCCCAAGGCCCAGCTCTCCCTGATGCGGTCACGAGCTGAGTGACCTTGGGCCTGCCCTGTCTAATATCCGGGGCTTGTTTCCTCATCTATAAAATGGGATAAGGAAAAATACTTGCCTCCCAGGCTTGTTTTGAGGCTTAAAAGCATTAGTATCTGTGAGAGCTCCCTGTAAATGAGCAAGCCTTCCGTGAACCGTCGGCATTAGAGTTACCGCTTCGATTACAGAAACCCCTTTAAAACACTCGTGTTGACAGCAGGGATGTTTTCATTTCAGACAGGGTTTGTTCATGGAGGGCATTAGAAAATGGGATCCCATGTTACCTGCTCCCCCCCGGGGCACCTGCTCTCTTATAATTATTATTTACTAGTAAGCACGTTTTGTTCGCAAAGGTCCCATTAAATCGGGCTGAAATCCTTCACCGGGCTGGCCTGGCTTTTCTGGATGCACCGAGACAAGGAGCTGCTGGGGGCTCCCTCCGAGTGGGGGGGGCGCTCCTGATCTGGGGGCTGCTGCACCTGCCTTCCCAGGGAGGTCACGGCCAGTGTGACCTGTGAGTCTCTGCTGTGCGGTGGCCGCGCTCTCCGGTCTGCTCTCCCACCGCAGCCTGCTTGGCTTGTTTGGGAGAGGAACGATGCGTCCCTTGGGCCTGCGCTTCCTGGAACTTCACGGCTGTTCTTCCCTGCTTGTCTCTGGTCCTCAGACGTGTGGTATCACTACCATGGACGGGCCGGCTGCATGGTGCTTGAAGCGCAGGCGCGGCTCAAATAGCGGCTCTGGCGTGAGCCCTGAGGGACGTGGGATTACCCTGTGGACCAGTAGTCTCTACCCAGGCTGTGCATTGAACTTACATGGGATGGTTACAATTCCAAAGCCGGGACCCCACCTCTAGAAATTCTGCTTTAATTGGTCTACAGTTAAACCTTAGTATCAAAATCCAGGTGGTTCTAATGTGTAGCCAGGCTTAAGAAATACCAGTGCTTCTCAGATTTAATGTTCGTACAGATCTCCTGGGGGATCTTATTAAAATGTAGATTCGGAGTCCATCCATGCGGGGCAGGGGAACTTGGGCATTGCTAATAAGTGTGCCAATGCCGGGCATGGATCACACTTTGGGTAGCAAGACTCTATCCCTTCCTAATCCTGACAGCTCTGTGCACCTGGCCATGGCCGGGGATGGCAGATGTGGGAAGCAGGTGGAGGTGAACATAGGAAGAAATCTGTGAGGCAACTCCGGAGGCTTGCTTGAGGGCGTTCCTGTCAGGTACCAACCGTGGAATCTTCAGTTCTCCCCACCACACACACACACACACACACACACACACACACACAGACCCCCCCCCACACACCCCTCCTTCTGAATGTGGTCTTGAATCCCCACATAAATAGCAACCAGAAGATGTTTTCCAATATTTGACTATCTTTTCAGGTTTCTTGGTTTATTCTGTGAAGACATCCAAATGAATGAAAACATTTGCCATAGAACATTAAGGTTCCAGGCCATGAGTTAAATACCTCTTTGTAATACTTAACTGGAAAGTAATCCCTAACCTGGACTTGTAAATAATCAGCCCCAAGACTCCTACGCGGCCAAATGAAATCCCCAGAGGTGACGACGATAACAGCAAATCCCAGTGAGGCTACAAGTCAATAGCTGCTCATGCTGGCTCATCTCTGAGAAGGAGACAGAACTGACCATGGAATGAAGGCTTCTGAGTCATGGGAGAGGGTCTTCCAGACAGCATTCAGCCTGGAAGACCACACCCCTCCCAATGACAGGCGTGTTTATAAACTACTGCCTTCCCCAACACAGTTGCAGGTGTTTGGGGAGTGTGGAGGCAGGCGATTTTGCAGAGCATATCGACAGAGTAGGTTTTCCATGGGTTAGTATCATGCTTACACATTCCGTGATTTTATGGAATAATACATAGAAAAAGGAATAACCAGAGTGTATAGTTGATGAAGACTCTCCACGAAAGAGTGAACTTTGAACAACTGAGAGGGAGTTCTTTGTAGTTAGACTGTCGGCTCAGACCCAGGCAGGGACGAGTGTGATGTGCAAGGGCCTGGGTCTGGGTGCATCAGCATGGGGCCCCCCTGGGTGGCACGCATCATCTGACCAGCAGAGCATGAACAATTAGGACCTCCAGGGAAGAAGAAAGCCCTGAGCTGACCCGTGTTGGAAGATTTCACTAGTCGCTCACGGAAAAGAATTTTACCAGACAGCTGAGGGATAGCGGTTGACACCAGAACCACACGGAAGCCATGTCTGTATTTTTGGTTGAATTGTTCCACTGGGCTTCAGTTAACTGTTCTGCAAACAGTGTAGAGTGTTCCTCTAGTTGAAGGTTAAGGTCTTCTCTCGCAGCCCCCTTCTATCGTCTTTCCAAAGCCAGGTGTTGTTGCAGACCTACGTCAGGACACAATGAGCCCAGCTGCCAATCACTGCTGAGATCCTGGTGTGTTGACTGGGCAGTCGTCAGTCAGGGAAGCAGCCCCTTTTAGCGCAAGGTTCCTGCACACAGCTTATTCTTGCCTTGAGGTGCTACCCGTTCCCCAAGATCCAAAGGATGAATCCCTTGCAGGCTTCAGTTGGTTTGTCCGAGCCCATCAGCCTCCAAGAAGCCCGGGGCCTCTTTGCATCAGAAATTGACATGTGCCATTCCAGAAATCTTATTTCATTGCTCCTCTCCCCTCAAACAGTCCCTCACCTCTGCCACCTCCTGTTTCACTCCTCTGGAATCCTCGTCCCAGATGTGACTTTCTCTGTTTCCTTTGGCTGGGAATTTGCCGTTTTCCCATAACCCAGTTGCGCTGCCTGTTAGAGAAACCAAA
The DNA here is from genome assembly GCF_965194805.1 of Balaenoptera borealis. NCBI lineage: Eukaryota > Metazoa > Chordata > Mammalia > Artiodactyla > Balaenopteridae > Balaenoptera > Balaenoptera borealis. Next base: position 8,068,784 of record NC_138880.1, read on the forward strand.
AAAAAAAAAAAAACCCCTCCAACTTTCTGGGAAGACATGTAATTCAATTCCCAAAGAGGGACAAGGAAAGCCCCCTCTGAAACAGACAGAGAGAACCTCCGAATACATAATCAGCCCAGCAGAGAAAGTGCTTGGATAAGCCCGGGGAACTGGTAACGTGGTGTTCTGTTTCTTAATGTCCTCTGCGAAGAAGCTGGCCCTGGGTTTAAAATAGCCCTCTGGTAAAAGCAGCTATTTAAAGAGTATTGGGGTCTGAGAAATGCAAAACAAAGTGTTGTTGATTAAAAACACATGGTTTGTTCTCTAGGCGAGAGTAGCCAGCAAAATCAAATGTGACAGTGTTTTGGCTTTTTCTATCCCACAAGACATGATGGTGATTTATTAGAGTGATGTCAGTTGCGGTTAAAAAAAGTTTGCTGTGTTGTCTTAATAAAAAGAGGCTTTACCTTGGAGCTGTCAAACTCCCTCCCTCCTCTGGCTTAAGGCAGTGGCTGCTGGGCCCCCGGCCCTCCCATGGAGGGGAAGGGCTTCTCCCCAAGGGGCAAAGCCTCTGCCTTGAGGAAGTTCTTGAGACCACAGGGCACTGACTTCTTCTTGGTGGAGACGCAGGATGGCCCCTTGAGGGGAGCTGCAGCCCTCTCTTGGTTTGTTGAGCTTTGGAGAGTGGAGATGCTGACCTGGCTTGAGTAGGAGGCTGGCCTGACCTGGTTGGGTGGTGGGGCCTAGTTGGAGGGGAGAGACCCTAGCCCATAGCCTTCCCCAGATCACAGTGACTTAGGCCTGGGCAGAGACTTGATAATCAGCAGGATGGATAATCTGCTCGTAAACAACGAGAAGTTGGGCTGCTGGCTGAATAGGAGGAGAGTTTGTTAGTTGAAGCCCTTTGGTTTTATAAGGAAGAGAAACCCCTCGGACAAATTCAAGTAAACAGGATCTATTGAAGGAACACAACAGTCCATCTTTCAGACAGCTAAGAGGAGACAGGCCATCTGGGGAATGAGGTGGGCAGCAGATGGGAGCGGCTTCCTTCTTCTACCTTCCAAGGAGCCGTGCAGTCTCTGATCTGCCTCTGTTTCTGTTCCTGCCCCTCTTAGGGGTTTCCTCCAGGAGTGTCTCAGTTTTTACTTCTTCATGGCTTTGACTTGTATCCACTGTGCCCTGATGCTACAGGAACACTTGTATCAACTTTGCCCTGATGCTACAGGAACACTTGTATCAACTTTGCCCTGATGCTACAGGAACACTTGTATCAACTTTGCCCTGATGCTAGAGGACCGTATTTTTGTCCAAGTACCATCATCTTTCTTCACTGAGTCTCATTGCCTCCGTTCCAAATTCCTGAGAGAGAAAATCCATTTGGCATAACTTGAGTCCCACTTCCATCTCTGGTCCAGTTGGCAGTAGTTCGGGGAGTTGTCAGCTTCGAGGGGAGCCCCTCTGGGAGGGTGCGGCCGGGAGGTGATGGTACAGGGTCAGCTGCGGAAGGGAGCTGTACATTTTACCAGGGCAGTTGAAGGAAGCAATCACTTGTGTGTGTGTGTTTGTCCTAAGGATCTGGGACTTTCTGGCAGTGAGAATTTGGTAGTCACTTCTGAATGCCTCTCCCTCTTTATTACGTAGGAAGGATAACCATCCCTTTGGGAAGATGAAATCCCAGCAGACACCCTTAATTGTTTTCCGGAGACACACCCAGGAATTGAGAAGACATTATTATTTTTTCAATTAATCTATGGATTTTTCCCCTAATTCCAGGAGAAACACATACATGATCATAGAAAACTTGGAAAACAGAAACCCACAAAGATGGAAGGAAAAAGCAGCCGTAATCCGAGATAACCGCTGTTAACATACTGGTGTGTTTCCTTCTATTCTTTTTTCTTTAAGTAGTAGCCTGAGGCTCTGTGAATGATCTGGGCTGAAGATCTATCTTTGCACTCTAATTACATGTCTTCAGACTCTAAGACTTTAGGATTGCTTTAAATGGATTCTCATAATTTTCCTTGAGCACACGGGGTTGTTTTCCTCTTGCCCTTTGACCTTTTCCTGGAGGTGGCAGCTCAAACAGAATCAGCATTGGCTAGCGCCTCTGCTCTGCCACCCCCCTTGTGTGCCGATCACCACTGTACCCCCTTCCCGCCTGACCCCCAAAAAATAGCTTTTTAACTGCTCCTCTCTTGAGTCCTTTCCGCTTCCTTCTCTGGGGATGATCTTTTTAAAGCCCCAAATCTGATCTTACCAGTCTTCGCTGAAGATCCTTTACTGATGATCCCCTGCATTTAGGATAAGATAGACAAAATCTGTAACATGGACCTCTGGTCCACTCCATCACTGTTTTTTCCACTCACCCTTACGGCAACTCTTGGACTCTCTCAGTCACGTTCCTGCCTCATAAACGCTGTTCCTACTGTTCTGAAGAGCTTGACTCTACTCTTCAGCCTGAAGGCTGAGTTCCATGTCGCTTCCTCAGGGAAGCCTTTTCTGACAGTGGCCCCTTAGAGGCCCTTTACTTTTCCTTCACAGCAAAGATCGCAGTTTGCACTTACGCATTTATTTGTTTGGCTATGACAGAACGTCTGTCTCCTGGATAGACGTGAATACTCCCTGAGGCAGGGCAAATTTTGGTGGATGCTGTGTCCTACTCTAGCTGTCGTCCCCTCCTCAGCCACCACTCCCACCTCCCCCACCCTGTGACAGTGCCTGTTACGGATTAGGGGCTCCGGCAATGCTTGTCGAATGAATGAGTGAAGTGGTGCTTGTCTGGTGCCCACCCGTGAGTGAAGGGTCACCACACGGTAGCATACAGGATCGGGAGGTCCAGGGAGGGCACACGGCTTCCTAGAGTGAGTGGCTTTCACGTTTGCCGTCATGCGTGAGTGCCCCAGATGTGCACGCACACGGTGACTGGGGATGTGGTGCTGAGCTTGAACCGTGCGTGCCGAGATGCTGTGTGTAGGGCTGGTTCCAGGGCCGCTGAGCGAGGTGGGTGTTCAGGGAAGTATCTGCCCCTCGGTGTGGCTCTGCCACTCTCTACTGCCCACATTCTGTGGGGAGACTTCATTCTGGAGCATGAATTCTCGAGAGTTCGCTCTACCAGCCACCAAGGCTCCTGGGATTGCATGCCTCCAGACAGCGGGGGTCCCTGCCTCTGAATTGGCCTGGTAGCCCGCTCTGCCTGCACCGTGGATCTTGCCTAAATTAAAGGCAGATTAAGCTTTCCTACAACTTTTAACTGTTGATTGCCTTCTGGAGATGTTTCTGCTCTGGAGAAGCTTCAGTTCATTCAATGGACATTTGTTGACCCCTGGTGTGGCGTTATCAGGTGGGGATGCAGGCACTGGGGGTAGACGTTACCAAGTCTAAGCTCGTAGTGCTTGCTGCACAACAGGCCAGTAAATTGAGAGATGAGTCGTTAGGGCAAGGAATGGTGACTTCATTCGGAAAGCCAGCAGACCAAGGTGATGGACTAGTGTCCCAGAGAACCATCTTACCCGAGATAGAATTCAGGCTTCTTTTGTGCTGAAAGGGGAGGGTGTGTGGCTGGTTGTTACAAACTTCTTGGTGTCAGAATCCTTTGTTCTTGCAGCTGTCCACATAGGTCAGGTCACTGATGTTCCTGTAAACCTCCAACAAGACAAAGGTTATTCTCTGTTCTGCAACTTTTTATCTATGAATGGAAAAGTGCTATACCTTTAAAGGTCAGAGCCTTGAGAATGAGCTATCCTGTATATTTCAGGCAACAGGTAACATTCTTGTAGCAAAAGCAATAGAACACAAAGGTTAAAGTAAAAGAAACAGATCCAATATGGAGTCCCATTTGTTCTTCCCTATTACATAGAGAGCCGAATAAGACACTAAGGAGAACTCAGTTCTAGAATGCCTGTTGCAGCTCACCGTGTACTCTACATAATTATTTTAATTCCTCACATCAGCCTTATGATGTGCCTGTTATTAGGCCCATTTTACAGTTGAGCAAATGGAGGCTCAGAGTTTCCATGACTTGCCTGAAGTCCCAGTTTGCATGGGCAGCAGCTATGGCTCATTCTCCAGTCATTTGACTCCTACTCAGAGTTCATTTTTACTACCTTAAGCTGAAAATATGAACGTGCCTCTGCTGCATGCCCCTCCTAGTACATTTGTGGGGTGCTAATATACTCCCCGGGTTATCTCTTCTCCTGGGAAAACTTGATCCCCTAAAGTGTGATGATACCCAGGGGGTCTTCCTTGGGCTCAATCACTTGGCAATATCCTTGCAAGTTGCAGAAGGTCCTGGCTACTGTACAGCACACTTCCATCTGCAAACACGAGGGTCTGAATCGTGAAAACTAGATTCCGCAGAGGAATCCAGGGTGGTTACTCTCCCTGGACAATGAAGCCAGTTGCTAAGCCTGGGACCTGTTTTCTGGGGCAATTCAGGAGGTGTTTCCCAGTAAGCACGGCGCCATGAAAGATGATAGATGCACAGATTTCCAGGGCGATGTCTGACACTTGGGGAATCTTTAAACGACATCCCTTTTAGGGAACCATCTGACTTAAACAGTTCATGATACAGGACACTCATGGCCACCTGAGACATTTCATTCCGCCTACAGGCACATGCATTCAATTTTGGGCTCAACATACAAGGAAAACAATTCTGTCTCCTTGCAGCTTCCACCTGCTGGTCTTCCTGAGGCTCTGCGGCACCAGCACAGCGCCTCTCCCACGTGGCAGGCTGGCCCTCGGGGAGCCTACAGGGAGTTGCAGCCCGAGCCCAGGCTGGTCAGGCATGTCTGAGCAGGCCTGGTGAACTGCGGGGTGGATCTGTTCAAAGTCTATTTGCAAGAGAGACTGTGGAACCTCCTGGGAAGGAGCTCGTTTTGGAGGAAGAAGGAACTGCGCACAAACAGCGGCCTGGTAACCAAGCTTTGATTGCAGCAGGGCAGGAGAAATTCTGAGCATGGCCTGGGGTACTGCTCACAACCGACTCTGGGTGCAACTCAGCTCCCACTGGACTTCTTTCGGCAACTTATGGAGAGCATATGGAGGTGGAAAGAGCTGCTTTAAACTAATACGTGGTGGTCACCTGGGAACTAGCTTTGGGACTGGTCTTGAGAGTAAAACCCACGATGGGGAGAACGGCTCTCTCCTCCACCACGTGGTGGAACCCCGCAGACGCTTGGCTCGGGGGGCCTCCAGCACCTCCGTGGTGGCAGGGACAGCAGTGGCCAGCAAGAGAGAGGCGGTGGGGTCAGCGTCCTGGCAGAGGGCTTGGAGCGGGCCAAGGGGAACCACATGGTGGGTGACAAGAAAACTGACTATGTGTGTCTTGGGCATGCATGAGGCACCCCTAGGGATTCTAGAAACACTGGGGGTTAATTACAGAGGGGCGGACATCCTGAGTGACCCAGTGAAAGTTAAGTCATTGTTACTAATGTGACTGGATGCGAAGGGGCCGTCGGCCTGGGAGGACTGTAGTGGCCCCACCCCCAGCTTCTTTTTTCCTGATTGAACATCCCCAGTGTCCTCTGTTGTTCTTCAGAACCCCCCGTTCTGAGTTCCCTGATGCTCTCCTTACTCCCTTTGGGAACCACTCCCGGCTGCCAGCACCAAAACCATTTGCCGAAAGAATTTTAAGAAGTACTAGGATTAATATGGCCTAACATTCTTTTTTTTTTTTGACCAGGTGAAATGAAGGCTTCCAGAGGCTGGAAGTGAGTTGTGCGAACCATATGTACACAGTCAGGGGAAGAGCCAGGGCTCCCCCCAAGTCACCTGGCTCAGAGCTGGGCAGCAGGCTCTTGGCCACCACTGTCCTCCATGAGGCACGGTGATGGGGAGGAAGTGGCCCTCAGTTTGCATGAGGTGAGCACTTGATGACCCAGGACACATATCTCTTTGATATCCTATAATTTTAAGGACTCAGAAATGATGGTGGAGAAACAAACGATAACTGGGTGTCTTCCAAATACCAAGCATTTAGTTACATGATGGCATTTGTTCTCACAACAGCTGTGTTAGGTAGTCAGGTCAGGCGAGACCCTATTTTACAGATGAGGACATAGAGGCTCAGAGAGGTGAAGTCATTTCCTAAGCCATCCAGCTAGTAAGCTGAGGAATCACCAAACACATCCTGATGTCAGAAGCCCATGCTTTTCCCATGACATCATTTTGTTGAGCGTTACTTGCTGCAACTTACCTTACAAAAGCAATTATTATTATTTTTTAAAAATTTTGAACTAGATCATAAAGCGTGTTTTGCAAACTGCACATTCCTCTCTTCCGCCATCCCCTTTCTGGGTGATACGCTCTTCCTTCCCTCCTGCCATCTCGCCCACAGTTGAGAATCCCTCCATTTGATGGTTTAGAATCTTGCTCTGGGTGTAAAATGATTGGCGTCTAAGGATATATTTGTTCTGGAAGAGAGGAGACAGGACAGCTTTTCTGTGTTGCCCATCTCTCTTCCTGGAACCTCCTCCCTCACCCATTTTTTTCTGCCTGGAGCAGTTATCTCTGGGTCCCCCTTAGTCTGCCCCCTGACGCTCCCCGTCTCCGAAGCAGCGGGCAGGCGGCCCTCGTGTCTGAGCCGGCCATCTCTCAGTGCGACTGCGAGCGCGGTTATCTTTTATTTCTGGCATGTGCTGTAACACAAGAGTGATCTCGACTTCAGAGATTATCACCTCTCATCTTTTATTCTCCCTTTTCTTCTCTCCTTTTTCTTCCTGCAAGATGATGAAATTACCAGACAAGCCCTCCCCTCCTCCAGCCTAGTCAGAGCTCAGAGATATTTACTTCTGGGGTAAACAGCTGTAATCTCCCTAAACAGACTTTATCTCACAGTTAAGTAAGTTAAATTCTTCTGGTCTAATCCCCCATGTGCTGTGGTTTTTGGAGTAGAAAGCATTCGCAGTCTTTTGATATAACATGACAACACTGGACCACTGGATATGATTAGGCAGCAGGCAAAGAGGTTTCAATGTAACCAAACTGGAAAAGAAGGGCCCCCTTGGCAAAACAGCTTTGGGCAGGAAAAAAAAAAAATGCACGGAAAAGTTCATTTGCTCACGAGAGGAACGGAAGAGGGGCCTATGGGTGTTTGCAGGGCCCGGACTGTCCCCAGTCATGCAAATGCTTGGTGGACAGTGAAAATTGAGCCGACCCTTGCATTTGTGTGCTTTCAGGCCGTCCCTAATCACGTGACGGCCACCGCGGCCCCGGGAGAAGACGGGAGAGGCGGATGTCACTGAGCCTGAGCTTGGAGGTCACGTCGTTCCTAGCGAGAGAAACAAGACCTGCTCGCACCGCTAGGAAACAATAGGAGGGCATTTTAAGAACAAAGGCTTAATCAGACTTGGGTCAAATCGTTGAAAGTTCTGGGGCGTGGGAGATGGTTAGGTGACAGGATGGTCAGACAGAAAGGTGTCTGAATGTGGATGGAGACCAAAGCCAGCCTGGGAGACTGGACAGGGCTTGTGTGTGTGGTTGGTGGTGCCGTGGCGGGGAGAGAGGGTAGCAGAGCATCTCCGGACGTCGGCATCAGCAGAAGCCGAGGTTGGGAGAAGGAAGGCGCCTGGCGTGCGTGTGTCCGGCGGGCAGGGCTTTGACCGCGGGCCAGGTCTTCGCGCCCAGAGGCGACCGTGGCTGCCGTGAAGATACTCGGCAGCGCTTCCCGTTTCTACGCACAGATGCCATGCGTTGGCTTTCCTTTCCTGTCGACCTTCCAGTCAGTCCTAAATTCGGTTCCCGTTCTCTGCGTCCCCCTGCCTGCCAGTGCCACCGTGCTCTCAGCCAAGCTGTGACACTTCCCCAAGCACCGCCTGTGCATTTTGAAAGCCTGAGCCACAACGTGGGGTTCGGCTCCTCCTGCCGCCCTCCCTTTGTGTACGTGCGTGTGAGACAGAGTGTGTATTTTTGGCCTTAAAGCCCCATTAAAAAGAAGAAGAAAGGAAACTGCCAGGGCCCAGGTTTGAGAGGCAATTTGCAGAGCTTAAGAAGCTGCCCTATTGTCCCCACAGCAGGTGACACTTGGATGGAGGCAGATCCATCAGTCAGTTAGCTCCTCTCCGAGAGCAGCTCCAACACTCGGGTCAGGGTGCGGCGGGTGACTAAGGTGTCTCCCACCCTGTCCCCTGCTTGGGGGAAGACAGGGCCCCAGGCCACCTCTCCAGGGTCCCCTCTCCCTTCCCTCTGGGTGGCCTCGCCCTGCAGAGCCTTGGGAAGTGTGGTGCTCGTGTTTTCCTCTTCCTGCGCTGTCCCCCTCCCGGCAGCCAAGCCTGCTGTGGTCACCGCTGGATGGGGATCATGAACGGATGCCCAGGCCAAGCTGAACCTGGGACTTGCTCCCAAGGGTCCAAAGCACCACACCAGCTGCAGGAACACTTCTAGGCCACATGTCCCGAATATGCTCCTAGTAGCCCCTCTGCTACCTGCCCCAGCTCTTCACTCCTAGAGACCTTGGTCCTAAAATAAATCTCCATCTCCATGTTTGCCCCGTGCAGAAGTCCCTTGTTGCATTTTGTCAGACTATGGTTGTGTATGTATGTACATACGTAAGTATAAATGGAAGAATGAAAAAAGAAAGGAAAGAAAGAAGGAAGAAAGAGAGAAAAGGAAGAAAGAAAGGCAGAAAGAAAGAAGGAAAGAAAGGAAAGAAGAAAGAAAGAAAGGAAGAAAGGAAGAAAAGAGAGAATCAAAGGTAAGGTGTTTGCTTTCAATACCTGCCACCGAAATACCAACCCCTCTGCCCCTGCCAACAAAAAAATTCATCTCTTCACCTCTTTTCCCCATTGGTCATTTGTGGGGAGGAGGGGGTAAGGCTGTGCCCTACCTCCCTGAGTGTTTAATCAGACATCAGGCATTAATACTCACTGGGGATTGTCACAGTCTCGGGGCAGCCGGTGGGAGCTGAGTCTGATAAGGCTGTGGGAGGGGAAGAGGAGGAAACTGGGGAGACTTGATGGGGAGGCTCTGAGCTGTCAAGGGGCCCTGGACACTGGCCTTCCAAGTGACGGAAAGGAAAGCAGGAGGACACGGGAGGACTCAGAGGAGGAGATGGGACATTGAAGTCCAGCGCGGCCAAACCTCCAACTCTGTACCTGCTTCCCTGCCTCTTTCCACACTTGTTCTCATGGAGCAGACTTGGGCCGGGGCCCGTGGGGCGAGAGGGCAGAGTTTTGGGCAGGGCCCTGATCCTGCTGGGACCAGCCGAGCTCAGCAGGGCGAGTCCCATATCCCCACGTTGGGAGGATATGGTGGTTCCTCTTCCCAAGGGGAGGCTGAGCGCGTCTTACTCTGTGCTGTGGTTGCCTGGCCTCCTGCTGGAATTCCTGACCCTGGTTTGGAGCTGCCCTGTCTGCAGCACGTCGTGACAGGATCCCTCACCCTGTACACTGGTTTTAAATGTGGTGAAATCAGTGTCATAATTTTAAGACTCTAAGTATCAACAGTCCCCAACAGACGAGGGTTCGATTTACGATTTTTGGACTTCATGATGGTACACAGCGATACACATTTAGTAGAAACCGTACTTCAAATTTTGAATTTTGATCTTTTCCCTGCCTAACGATACCCTGTATCCTTTCTTGTGATACTGGGCTATGATAGCCACACCATCTCGGGGGTAAACAGCCAACACACATACAACCATTCTGCACCCAGATGACCATAATGTTTTCCACTTTCAGTACAATAGTCAATCAATGACACGAGATATCCAACACTTTATTCTAAAATAGGCTTTGCGTTAGATGCTTTTGTCCAGGCTAATGGAAGTGTTCTGTTTAAGGTAGGCTAGGCTAACTCATGACGTTTGGTGGGTTAGGTGGATTAAATACATTTTCGATTTATGGTATGTTCAACTGACAGTGGGTTGATTGGGATGTAACCCCATCGTAAGTCGAGGAAGGTCTGTAGTGAATACCGAAATGTCGTATATAGCCGTTGAAATGATCCAGGATCAAGTGGAAGAATATTCATGGAGCTTTGGACATAGTGATGCCCGTCATGGGGCTATGAATGGGAATAACAGTGGCACTACTGATAGATATCGTTCATCGAGTGCCTTTTAAGTGCCTGGCATGCTCTTGTATAATCCTTTATCGCCAACTGACAGCTAAGGAAATAGACTCAGAGGTTGAGTAGCTTGCCCAGGGCTATATAACTTGTGAAGAGGCAAACCTGGGGTTCAGACTCAGCTCCAGGGCCAGGCTTCAAAGCCAGGAAATATGTGAGCATAGGAACGAAGTCAGTAGAGAAAGGTGTGGATTAGATGATCAGATCTGTGTTCCCGCCTGTACATCGATAGGAGGTGGTAAAGAAAGAAGGTCCATGAAAGCTCCAGGGGTGACCGAAGTTTCTGGAAGGAGTTGAGGCCTGATCTGGATTTAGGTAAGCAGAGGATTAAGGTGTGTGAGTGAGCATGGGGTGTGTGAGAGCCAGTGAGGAGAAGAGGAAAAGAGGATGGCGGGTTGGTTTAGGAAGACACCAGGAGCCGAGGCAGCAGATTAATGTGGTTAAATGCTAGCGTCCCCACCCTTTCTCTGCATGAATTTGGGAAAATCAATAAACCCTTCTAAGCCCCGGTTGCTCATCAGTAAAGCAGGGATAACGATGGTAAGGACTGTGAGATAATTCATGCAAAGTATTCAATGTCTGGCACAGGCTAAATGCTTCATAAACGTCATCTGTAGCTGAAAATGTTCTTCCTCACTTGATCAACTTCTGGGTTTTTGTGTTATCTTAACTCTTCCCCATTCTTTAGGGTCCTCTGGCCACAGAGTCATCAAGTCCAGTTGATTCTCTCTTCATAATATTTGTTCTTTCTTTTCTTTTCTCATGGCCACTACCCTATTCTAGGTCACTGTCGTGACGTGTCCAATATACGGCAACAGATTCCTGCTGGCTTCCTGCCTTCAGCCTTTCTCCACACCAGTCGACCTGGTACATTAACACCAGATTGTTCCCCAAAACCACTGCTCTCTCCGGCTTCCTTTCCTGCTCAGAACCCTCCAGTGACTCACTCTCGCCTTTTGCTATTCAGTCCAGACTTCTTAGCTGAATCACCTACTCCCTACTTTTCCATTTATTTGCCTCTGTTTCTCAATATGGTTACTCTTATTGTCTCATAAGCATGCTAGGATCTTTCCCGTCAATGAGCCTTCATTCCTGTTTCCTCCTCCGGGCATAGAGCAAGTTCCCTACATATGGAATTTCAAGTTGCAAAATTTCAAAGATGTGAACATGTGTTCGCATATTCAATCACGTAAGTTAGTTCACGTGTCTGGAGTACATTGTCACATGCATGCATCCTCTACAAGTGGTTGTGCTTTTGTGTACTTTACTGTACAGTACTGTATAGAGTACAGTATACAGTATCTTTATTTTAAGCCCAGGATGTCCTAAAGCAAGAGTAAAAGCATCGGTATATAGCCCATCGTGTTAGTTGGGTACCTAGGCTAACTTTGCTGGACTTAACGAACAAATTGGACTTAGGAACGCACTCTTGGAACTGAACTCGTCCGTATGTAGGGGACTTACTATATACCTCTTCCTCTCCTCCTAGCCAAGCACTCATCTTCCAGCCTGGCTCCTTTGAAAGCCACCTCCTGACCAGTCGAGCTCATGCCGATCTCTCTCTTTGGTGGACACCTTTTGTACTCTCCCAGTGCCTTGCTTATTTGGCCAGAAGCTAATAATACACACTCATGAGAAATGGACAGTTTCCCCAGATGGGCTGTAAATCCTCCAGGGAAGGCCATTTCACTTCCTCCTCTATCCCCTGTGGCTCCCAGCTCAGGCCAGGGCTGAGCCTAGAGAAGGCACTCCATACATTTAAAAATTAATTTTGTTGAAGAAAGGCAGTAGTGAGAATGCTGATAATGTAGAATAGAAGGTAGGAGAGAAAAGCCTCTTTTCTAGTAAAGTTGGGTGATTTTTGTGACGCAGCAGGAGCTGTGGCTTAGACTGGCCAGTCACTCATACCCCTGGAAACCAGCCGTTTCTTTCTCTTGTGTGTCGCTCTGGACCATCCTTGTTTTTTTCCAACTTTGCTTTCTGCCCTGGAAGCTGCTCTCTGCTCACATCTCCTCTCTTGGGATTCCTGGTAGAGCTCAAAGCCTTTGCAGAAGGCAAGCTGGGATGGGATTGGTGCTTAGATGTAAGTCCTCTATCGCATAACCCACCCAGGGCCCCACTGGTGGTTCACAATTGGTTGGGAGTGTTTGTTTAATGTCTGAGCAGATGAGTCTAGAGTGTATGAATGAAGAATGGCACATATTGGAATACAATGCAAACCCTTTCACAATAATATGTGGCCATTTGCTGTATCCTGAATGACAATAACAGCAATAATGGTGATAATCTGATGGGAAGAGCAGAGCGGGATGGATGATGGGTGGGACACCAGGGAACCTATTCTCCGCCCAGGGACTTGGGGTTTCAAGCCAGGCTTTCCATTTTTCTGGGTTTGTGCTCCATACCCAGCTGGCAAGACGCCTCCCTCTGATTCAAAGAGGGGAGAAGAATCCCTCACCCAGGGCTCTTGGGGACGTCAGACTGCTCCTTACGCAAGAGCCTCCTAATGAGTTAAGTGTAAATGAATCAGAAGCAGATGGATTGGATTGTTCTGGAAATACACCCGAGGTTTAAAAATTAAGGGAAAAAGCATTTGGCAAAAGGCATTTTGGGGTTTGCCAAGACCCAGAACATTTGAAAAACAGTTCAAGATTTCTTTTGCTTTTTCTTTTCTCCTTAGTTGTGAAACCCACAATGCTGCCTAGAGGTGGTAGAAGGAGACGGCCCCATTCTTCAGACTGGTGTTCCTCTTGCCGTGGGGGTGATGGACCCCGGACAGGAGGCAGTGGCTACAGAAGCAGGGCCTGACTGTGTCCGGGGGCAAAGCCCTGCACCCGCCTCTGTTGGCAGGGGAAGGAGGGCCCTTGGGCTTGCAGCTCCCAGCCTGGGCCTCGCCCTCCGTCCAGGCCTGCTCTGGGCTGCTCTCTATGGCGTGCAATGTGCCTGCTGCCTTTCTAAGACTTGACTCACCTTGTCCAAACATGGGGAAGCTCGTTACATAAGGGAAACGGTCTCCAATTTGCTAGGCGAGAAACTCTGGAAGTTAGCAAACGCTAATCCAATAAAATATAAAGTGAAATGTTTATTCTAGAAAAAAACCCTTCAAACAATTTTTTTTTATTAGTCACATTTGGCACGGTTGAGTCTTTCCCTGGAGGGACCATCTTGCTGAGGGAAAAGGGAAACAAAGCAACGATCTCAGAGGAAAACTCAACCCAGCAGTTTCTAAATCTGCAACTGGCTGGCTGTGTGATTGCACACAAGACAGCAAACCTCTCCATGTTTTGGTTGCCCAATAACCATCTCGCAAGGGTTTCTTTGATTAAAGGCAAATATATGAATCAAATATGTCGGGGGCTGATTCATGCTGATAATGAATCCTAATGTTCCAGGAGCATTAAGTCTTTGGTGTAATCAACACGCGGGCCACTTAGCAAATTCTAGCAGAGTTTTCCCCCGTCCCTCTTTCCCCCAGACACCTACCTGTGAAGCCTGACACACTTGCACGCCTCTCAGAATTCTGTGCCTTGAAAGCGTGGTGACCTTGGCCCTTCCCCAGGTGGGACGGTGGGAGACACTGGGAGGCAGTGGCTCTGTGACCTGGGGTCCTACCCCAAGATTTCTAATTACGTTTCGGGGTCACCCACGTCCAAGAAGAGCTGTCGTCGTGTATGGGCTTTGCCACAACCCTGCCTGGAAAAAGCAATATTGGAGTTTCTTTCTGGTCTTGCTGCTCTCAACGCCCCCACTTCTAACTGAGGCCCTGGGCCTTGGCGTGGTGAGAGGCTGGGAGCTGCAGGTCAGGCTGTGGGTGGGTGCTGTTGGCAGGGTGGAGGCAGAGCACGACTGAATTCCGTCCTTCCTCAGAGCCCCACCCAACCTGTCTTTGCATCTGTTTGTTCATTTACCTCTTCATCAGCTGTGTGGGTGCCGGATCTTAGCCTGACCTCCAGCGAAGATAGGTCTGTTCGCCCCTGTGCACGTTGACAATGACAATCGGCCATTGCATAAGTGGTTACCACTTACAAAGAGCTTTCACATATATCATCTTGCCTCTTCTCAAAAACCCACAGCAAATGCAGGGGCCCTCAGATCATCTGGTCACCATCTCATTACAGAGGGGACGTTCTTCCCAAGGTCCCACAGCCACTCAGAGGCCAGGCTTGGTTTAGAGCCTCTTCACTCCCCAGGCTTGTACTTGAACTCACCTTGTTCTTGATCAGGATCTGTTTTGTTCTGTGTCCTCCTGTTTACATTACCCCATGTGGACTGTAAACTCCTTTGGGACAGGATCATGTTTGGCACGTCTCCGTAGCGCGCGTGGCAAGGGGCTGAGCGTTGTACGTGGAATCTGCTTAACAAACATCCAATGAACAGTGAAAAGTGTTGAACTGGGTAGGACCAGATCACGGCGGACAGATTGGCATTGCGTTGCCTGATCTGAAAGAGCTACTCCGGGTCTCTGGGAGCCTCCCTGACTGTCACGTGCCCTCCACCCTCACCCACTTTAGTCCTGACACAGACCCCCTGACACCAGCTGTAGCATTATTACCCTTACTATCACCACTCTCGCATAGCCAGCTCCCAGCGTGGGCCAAGACATAGAAAAGAAGGTGTGCGCTTCTAGATATCGTTCCAGCCAAGGGAATATGAGGCAGAAGCTCTGGAATTGGCGGGCGGGAGCAGCCCATGTGGGGAGAGAGGGGACAGACCACGTGGTCTTTGAGCTAGAGCCTGGCCCTACCCCGAAGTGCTGGGTGACCTCAGCCCCTCTGCCTCTAGCTGAACGTGAGAACAAAGGTCCTCTCTGTCCTGCCTACTTGCTTCTTAACCATATGAGTGAGAGGGCAAATGAGAGCCCATTTTGAACTCCCAGGAGGAAAGGCAGTCGTAATAACAACGATTATGTAGAGGATCTGGCTTGTTGAGGCTGCCTTCGAACAGAAACCAGCTCACTCCTCAGGGCAGGTGGAGGCCATCTCTTGGAGCTGGGAGCCATTCTGGCTTTGGGGGTGCGGGAGGTACGGGGAAGGGCAGAGAACACGGCGAGGGGTTCTCTTTCAGACTCATTACCGTCCTTGGATTTCCTAGGTGTGTGGGAATACTGATCAGGCCTCCTGCCTCCCCGGAGTTTCTTCCTCTCAGGGGAGAATTCTGGCTTCCCCATTTCTGACATGATGATTCAGAGCAAAAGTGGACTTGTCAGAGACAGGAAGGAAAGATAAGATAAAAATAAAAAGTTAGCCAGACTTGTAAGTTTTTCTGGCCTTGTTCCCCCTCTCCTTACCCCACAGCATTCACATTCTAGAAAATCAAAATCCCACAGCAAAGCCAGGAACGGAGGGCCAGGCCACAGGCTCCAGGTCAAGGCCGGAGGGCAGTGGAGGAAGTGATTCAGCGCCCGGGGATGGAGGAGACCGTGGCCGGGCCAGGATGCAGGGCTCCGGGCGGGGCGTCAGCCTCAGTGCTGCTCGAGCACCCGCCCCCATCCACCCCAGAGGCAGGCAGCCGGGAGCCATGTGATTGATGGGCCCCAGCTTGAATGGAAAGTCCAGATTCCAGGGACACACAGCTTAAGAGGCAGGAGGAAACCCACCTCTCACATCTGCAACAAAATTAAACTAAATACATAAAATTTGTTAGTTTACAAATAGAACTGTTACTTGTTACTCGGGGTATTAACGATCTCCTTTTTTTGATTAAAAAAATGTATTTTTAAGAAAGAAAAATTTTTTCCGTTAATGCCCGTGAAAGACGTTTGTTTCAGTTGCCAACGTTTCTGCAGAACTAATGTGGGTGGATTGTGACAGATATAATTTCTCCATCCTACAGTTTCATCAGCTTGAGTTCTGTTAAACTATACCCGCTGGGCTTAGCTCCTTTTAAAGTTTCCGCTTTGACAGGTAGATTTATTAGTCTTGAAATTTGTACAAATCAGATGTCACTCGTGGCAACTTGTCAAAATGTCAGTCTGGCGAGGCGGCATGAAAGGCTTTCTGGAGAGGGAGACAGCGGTGAGGCAGGCTTTAAAGAACTCCAGCGCGAGCTGAGGAAGGAATGGGGCCATGGCAGCTTCTTGATCCTGAGGCTTTACTTTATTGAATATCTCGGGCTGGACAGCGGATGGGCCGTCCGATCCCGGGTCTCTGAGACATCAAGGCTGACAGCCCCCGAATCATGGTTCCTGTCTGTTAACGGTGTCAAGTTTCTCTGCTTGTTATGTTCACTTAGTGGGAGAAGGCCAGAGGTGCCGGTGTGGGGAAGGAGAGTGAATCCAGGTCTTTTGGTTTCCAAGAATGCTGGCTGGATCCGGGGCGATGGAGGGGTGTTCGGGGGTGGGCTCCCCTGGCCGGAACTCAGGGCAGCCTCCCGGCTCATCAACCAAGATTCGAGTTCCATTGGGGAGAGAATGCAGCAGGAGGGAGGGGAAGGTCTCAGGTGGGAACTACAGGAGGGGACAACCCCGGCACAGTCCCAGGGGACCCAGGGCCTCCCTTTCCCAGTCTGCTGGCTTCCCAGACTGACCTGGTCCCGATCACTTAATCAAAGACCCCACAGTCTGGTCACCTCCATCATTATCTTAGTTTGACACAGAGGGAAATGTCATTAATAGTCAGAAACTTATCTGAATATTTTTCCCCTGGGGCAGTGGGCAGGAGTGCTGTAGAAAGAACTCAGCCAGGGAGTCCGGTGGACGAGACATTCAGGGCTCTGAGAAGGTGCCCTCTTGAGGTGAAGGTCAGGGGTGCCAGTGTGGGGAAGGAGAGTGAATCCAGGTCTTTTGGTTTCCAAGAATGCAGGGCTCGTGCTGCTGCAGTGGAAATATAATTCTGGAGGGGCAAGCTCTTACTGGACGATTGCACTGTTTGCCCATCCGTTGGTCCGTGTGTCTGCCCCGGGATGTCGAAAGACACCCAAGAAAGCTGCAGGGCTCAGTATTCCTACCATCTCTCTCTCCCATTCACCAAGAGGTTCAGGTGGGCTTGACACTGATGTCTTCAGAGACATAGGGCAGCTCTGAGACCCACACCGGATAACTGGGTCTCTTCTTACTCCCAAGCAGGGGGTTGGGAAACTGGCAGGCTGACCTCCTCAGTGTTGCCTTCCCATCCACCCCCACCCTTTCTGGTCCCTCGTCTGCCTCTGAACTGTGCTGTCTCAGCCTCGGGCCAGGCACGACTTGATTTGAGAAGTGTGAAGTGTACTCTCTCCCGCCCCATCCCCTGCCTTCTTCCCCCTCCTCCTCATTTCTTTGCCTGTTGAATTATTGAAGACCTTTTTCCTTCGTGAGTTCCCAGAAACTCCTGCTCCAATGCAAATACCTCTTTGAGGGAGGACACCCCTCCTTACTGGGGATGAGGTGACAACACTGCTGAAAGCAAGGAGGTATTCTGTGGGGGCCAGGATCGGGGAAGAGGAAGCATGGGGACCCAAGGGGACCTGCCCCAGCTCGTGATATTTTTGAGAGGCCGACCTGCTTGATGCATCCCTGAAATGTGTTCAGAGCAGGGAACCAGGCTTTTTAAAGAGAGACAGGCCAGGTAAGGGGAGGCCGGCAGGGAGCCCCGAGGACCCTTCCCGGCCTCACACCTGCCTTGCTCTCTAGTGAAGGGAAGGGGACTTCCATTTGGCCCTCTGTCCCCTCAACAGCACAGGTGTTTGTCAGTGACCGAGTCCTTCTCCGTCAGCAGCGTGGAGTCCGAGGCGTCAGGAGGGGGATTTTCCTCTCGCTGGGCCCAGGAAGGTGTCCGGTCGGTATTCTTGCTGAAAAGGACAAGAATCGAGCCCACCGTTCATCTTTTCTCGTTGGCACCTGGCGTGCTGAGGAGCTGAGATTATCCCGGGTGAAAAACCTCAGACATTAAGAGGCACGATAATGATCACAGTCATGATGAAATAATAACGGGGGTAGTTATCCTAATAATCCCGTGGGATGTATAGCCTGTCTTTCAAAGCACTCAAAACACTCTCGCGTCTGGGATCTCACATCCTCACAACCTGCTTCTGGGGGAGAGATGGGGGGTGGGACAGGCTCCCGTAGCTACGTGGGGAAACCGAGGCACCCAGCTCACGCCATTCACTCCGGGCCCTTTAACTCAGCCACGTGACTCCTGGAAAAATGAACCTTTATGTTCGCTATCGCCCAATTATTTTGAGCTGTCATCCTGTCCCTGAGAGTGGAACACACACACACATACATCTGTGGCTTCCAAGCCCCAAATGGGCCATTACCGAGAAGCGCTTCAGTTTACAGAGTTGAAAGACTTAATCACCAGCCTCCACCCCAGCCCTCTTTTCTCCAGTGCTGTGCGCCGGTTCCCTCATCAAAAGGGAACAGGGAAGAGGCAGATCTGAGGAGCACTTCACAGGGGAAAACTCTTTAAAAGAAATCACTATGTGTCATAGTGCAGGGTGACTTCCTTTCATGTGGCAAATGCATTCTGGCAGCTCCCCGCTCCACATCAGATAGATCATTACAGTGGGGACGGGTGGGATAGGGGGGAGTCTTCCCAGCCCCTCCTCCCAGGGCGGCTCGGCCCATCCCAGGGAGGTGGGCTGGGGTCACTTTCAAAGGGCGAGCGTGGGGTCCTGAGGGGCTAATGAGTGGAGAACAGAGAAAAAGCGGTGGGTGCTCGTTGCTTGTGGGAGTCCTGTGGTCCTCGGTAGTCAACGTGTCTCTGCTTGGTAATTTTAGGGCAGGCAGCAGGGAGAGAGAACCCGGGCTGGGGGGAAAGATGAGGAGGCGGGGAAAGGCAGGGGAGAAGAAGGAAAAAAAAAAAAAAAAACACCTCACCAGCCCGCCTGGCGTTAGTTCAGAAAGCTCTCCAACTCACACATCTGGTTCTTATATTTCAAAGTTAATTAGTCATATTGAGGCTGTCTGAAGATAAATTTATCATCCAGAAAAAACACAAACAGTTTGAAAAATGAAAGGAAGTGAGGTGACATGGCTTGACGTTTAAATAAATCATTTTAACATGATTAAAAAACTTGTCCTGTCTGATACCCAGCACTTGGGTACTTTGTAAAGAATTTTTGACAAAGACAAGTCCCTGTTTGGTATACAAAAGCCCTTGCCATTCAATTACTCAGAATAATCCTTGGCCAGTTACTTTTCTGAGGGACTTCTTGGTGTGTTTGGGGGGCGGCCACGGCTGGGCCCTACTTTCTGGGGTGGTGGTAGGAAGCGTGGGGTAGCCAGTGGTTATTCCAGTTGAAAAAAAAAAAAAAAAACAACTCAGATGTGAAGCGGTAGGGTAACTGGAGAGTTTTTCTTTGGAGAGGAGTGAGGGTAAAGTGAATGCTTAACCCGGGCTTCTCTGATGGCTGTTGGGTTTGAGCAGGAAATCCTTGCCCGGCCCAAAGAGGAAAGATCCTCTTCAAATGTTGAGGCAGAGACTTCCAAGAACCAGATGTGTCCTGTTTCTTACACCTCCCAGGGCTCAGCTGACAGTTTCTGTGACAATGGAACTAGGAATCGGGGCTCTCTCTGGCCCAGCTGTAGGAAGCAGTGGCCAGATGGGGGTGGTAACAGTCTAAATAGTGGTGAGTTTGCTGGTTAGTTTGTCGTAGGAGCAGGTGGAGGTGAGCTGGAGCCTGTACAAGCTGAGACACACCACCGTCCTCCTGTTCTTCCCACCCTGCCCCAGCTGTGCCAGGGAACCCTGTGTACTCAGTAAAGGTCGCTGGTTCCTGTTCTCCCTAATGACGGACAGCCCTTCCCAGCCCAGCTCAGCAGTGGGGACAGACATCTGCAGTGGTGGTGGTAGAGACCCTGGTGGCCTATGTGGGTATTTCTAAATGTGATGGAAGAGGGGGGCATATCCCAGGGCCTCCCCCAAATCTGTCCAAGGTAAATTGGCTCTTGGGAGATTTCGACGCTCCTTTCCATTTGCCCTTTGGTCGCGTGCTCCGTGCAGCTCAGGAGTGATATAATACAACATGAACGTTCTCTCCTATTAGCAACTTGGTCTCATCAGTTTGGTTAATGGGATAACAAGAGGTGCCGGTTATGGTGCAAAAGTCTCATCATGTTGGTAATTTTCACTGTAACATGTTAGCGATCTGTCACTATTTGTTTCCAGGAATACTGGCAAGAGTCTGCTTACATCAGGGTCTCTAAGGTTCTCTCCACACTCCCAGACTGTTCTTTCTTTCTCTGGCTAGGTAGCTTCCCTCCTCTGATCTGTCTCTGACCCTCTCGCTGCGCCTTTGTTTCTGTCTTCCTGGTGCCACCTCCCTCCCCTCTGATAACCGATGACAATGTATGTTTTGGAGGGAAACGCTGTCCCAGGGCAGCCCCTGCAAGGATAGAATTCCAGACCTGGAGGCCCCAAATGATCATAATCCCCATCCTCTCATCTGTCAGATGGAGAAATCGAGGCCCAGAGAGGAGAAATAAGTTGTCCAAAATATCACCGTCAGAGCAAGGCCAGGCCTAGGACCCTGGTTTCAGGATTTCAAATCATGGTGCCTTTTACTATGTGATGAACAGTGTCATATGAAAAATCGGTCAACCCCAGCAACCAACTTTCTTGCACATGGGAAACTCATCCCGGTGAAGTTAAGGTCACGGAGAGGAAAAAGTCTCCTTCGCCCTCGTAACGGGGCTTTTCTCATCTTGATCAGGATGGGACCTCAAACCAGGTAGTTTTCTGACGTGAGTCATCCTACCAGCTGAGATGCCCCAGTCTCGGGGTCCCCCGCTCTAAAATCAGGAAGGGAAGGCTCTCCTTAGCGAATCCTGGCCATCAGCTGGGTGGATGAAGCTTCCGGCCCCAGCGCTGGTCACCAGTGGTCCAGCACAGAAGCCCTGGCCACAGATAGCCTTTCCTATGCCAGGTGAGACGCTCCTGCCTACCTCCAGGCCCTGCAGCCCCGCTGCAGCTCTCGGAGACCTTCACCTTGCCCTTGTGCGTCAGCTGGGGAGGGCAGGATGCACTACGGTTGGACGCGTTCCTTTCCACAGCTGGTGCCTCGAGGCACGGAGGCTGAGAAAAGCCAGAAGCATCACCCTGTCGTGCAAAGATGCCAGATTTCCAGTCAGACGGACTAGGGTTTGAATCATAGCTCTGCTACTTAGTAGCTGCGTGAGCATCCCAGATACAGAAACTGTCAGTCTCTGTTTCCTTACATGTAACGTGAGGAGTCGTAATAGTTTGCCCATAGGTTTGTAGTGAGGAGTAGGGAACATGTATGTAAAAGACCCAGAACTTTCCAAGGCACCTAGTAAGCCTGCCCCTTACTCACTGTACAGGCAGGTGGCGTGGAGACTTCCCTTGACCATCTTTTGAATTTGCTCATATCGGGCTCACGGTGTCTGGATGCGTGAGGTTAAGCGGTGCTGGACCATTGAGGGAAGTCTTCTATTTCCAGGGTCAAGGAGAATTTCGAAGGCAGAGGAATCCAGAGCATTTGTTGAGCGGAGGGGAGAATGCCAACCGCTGAGTCGCCAGGGGTGTCGATGTTGAGAGGAAAGAAGGAATATCGGAGTTTCTGTGGCAGGGAAAGAGGAAAAAGGAAAACAGAGGCTCTTGCTTGGGTGCTAGTGAGAGCTGCTGGCCTGTGCATATTCAGAACCATCCCGCAGATTGTCCAAAGCTTCTAAGGAAACCGCCCGCTGACTTTGAACTCTCAAAACAGTTTCATCATGCCCTGTTGAATCATAAACTCTGTTTAGGGTGGGGATGTGGCAGTGTCATGCTGGGAAGGGGGCGTGCGCTCCTCCGAGGGGCGCCTCCCAGGCCTAAAGGGGATCAGAACCCCGCCTGGGCCGCCCCTCCTCCTGCTGTCCTTAAGATGCTCTGGCTATGTGGTCTGCCTGCCTGCCTGCCTGTCTGGTGCTTCCCTAGGAGCTAAGAGATTGTGTGTGTGTGTGTGTGTGTGTGTGTGTGCGTGTGTATGTGTGTGTGTGCAGGCGTACGTGCGTGAATTTGCCTTTCCTGTGATCCGGGTCTCTACCTAGAAAATGGGAGGTCAGGGGATTCACAGTGGGATCCGTTTATAAAACGCTAGGTCTGGGAAGCCAGGCCCTGCAGACCTGCCCCTCTCTGGGGTCTCGGTTTCTCTCCGTAGCTCTAACCCGACCGGCTCATACTCATCTGGAAGGTCACATCACGCCTGTCCCCTCCTTGGGGAGGTTTCCTGGAGCACAGCAGACTGTGTCTCTCAGTCCTTACTCTGCTTTTTGTTTTCCTTCTTAGCTCTGATCAGAGCGGTAACCAGCTTGTTATTTATTTGGATCCTGTCTGGAGAATGTAAGCCAGGTGAGGGCAGGGCCTTTGCCAGCCTGTTGGCCTCTGTCTTCCCGGTGCTAGAACACCTGGGATCCAAGGCCACCCGTGCACGGGTGTACCTGTTGAGTGAATGAGGGAACCTGCACAGCGTGGCCGTTAATGACTTCCTCTACCTGCCTCCCAGGGTTTGCGTAAGGGTCAGAGGACCGTGGCTGTGAAAGTAATCTGAAAAAGTTCAGAGAAATATGCCAAGTGTGACCCATTAACATCCGTCGCCTGCAGGAGGTGGACGACATTCCTTTGCTAAAATCTCTCAGCAGCCTTGAGGTGAGCCTGGCAGACCCTGCACACTTTCCAAGAGCCTCGCTCCCACCTCCACTGGGGTCAGTGAAGCGAGACCTCAGATCACAGAACAGTCCAGCTCAGCTTTACTCGTGTTCGCCCAGCGCCTGCTGCGTGGTGACGGGTGCAGGAGTTGCCCGGGGCATAATTCCGCCTCTGTCCTCGGAAAACTCACAAGCTAGCGGGCGAGGCCGACCTGCAAACCAATAAATCCTCATGCAGGGACACGTGCCGCAGCACAGGCAAGTTGAGGTACCCGTGTCGACGGGGGGGGAAGCAGTGATTAACCTCAAGGAGATGGGGAGAGGATGGCAGGATCCCTCGGAAGACGAGGCCCCGCCCTCTGGGAACTTACACCTTGAGCCCCTGTGTCTCGACTTTGACCTCTCCCTGCCCCATCTCCACCCAGTTTTTAGACAGTTTTTCCTGATCACCCCCAACATGAACTCTTAATCCCACAGATATACAGTGCATCTGTTTAGCCTTTGTAATATCTTAGATGTTTTACCCCCCAGGGATGCCTGCAGGGAATGTGTGCTCTTACCAGTCGCCTTTCTGCCCTCCCAGCCCATTCGGCTGACCCCTGTCAACCTCTCCTACATGCCCTGATGGCGTGGCAAGTCTTCCCTTCTGGTGACAGTCACCAAATATGCAGCCCTGGGACACACACAGGCCAGGGTTCAGCGCACCAGGGGCCTTCCTGGGGGCCTGGTGGCTGGTCTCTAGGTTTAAGGGTGTTCCTGGCTCCTTCACCTCCTCTCCTGTGAGGCCGTTTGGGAAGCCTCACCCATCATCACCCTGCCGGCTCCCCAGCGTCCTTCTGTGTGGCCCTGACATGTCACTATGCTCTCACTTCTGCCAAATCAGTGTGGCCCCCCGCCCCCCGCCTGGCACGCAGGGTTGGGACCCCGCCGTCTCCTCTTAGCTGTCATCTTACCATTTCGGCATCACCGGCAGCCCGAGGCCACCCAGCTGGGCACTGCTTGGCCCAGGACAGATGCCAGGCTGGGCCACGTGCTTCCTGTGTGTGGCTCTGGTCTCTAGACTGTCAGCCTCCTGCTTGTGGGGACTGCTTCCCATTCTTCTCTGCTCCTCCCTCCGCCTGAAGCAGTGGTCCTCGCACACTTGTTGGTTGATTGGCCTATTTTTTCCTTCTCAGTCCAACTAGGGAAAGTAGGAATTTTTCCTTTTATAAGTCTTCCCACTGAATACAGGGCACTGAGTAGGGACTTAAAACATGTTTGTTGAATGAATTGAATTAGAGAATGTTTTTGTTTCTTTTGGCACCATTTACACAACATGGCACACTCAGGTCCTGGCATCCTGGAGCTTGACTTTGAGTGTCAAGTAGCTCCCAAGGCTTGAATCCATCACCGGCCTCTCGAAGTCACAATTTCTCAGGAGCTGAGCAGGGTACCAGCCAGGCATCATTCTGTCACACGGTTGGTTTTCTCCTGTAGGAAGAGCCATCACATTTCAGCTCCATCATGGAACCAATTGTCATAAAGCAGTGCCTTCTAGATTCTGTCTTAGGTACTCTCGACAATACTCTTTTGGGGGGCTCTTTTTTAGAGCCGCTTTTGGTTGGGTTGGATTAGCAGAGACATTTAGACATTCTGCTTTGCAAATTCCTGGAGAAATTACATCCCTGTCATATTTGAACACTCTGAAATAGGAAAGAATTACTTTATGGGGTGTCCCCCCCTCCTTCCTCCTAAATGTTTGAAGCTAACAGAATGTTTTCAAGCAATTTCTCGCCACTGGATTTGGTGAAACTCACTTCAAGTGTCTTTCCAGAACCTTTCATAGAAAAGTAATTGTGTAATTAGCTATAAATTAGTAAAAATTATGCTAATTACTTCCAGGTGTGACATATTTTGTGCTTAAAAACAAGTAAGAGAAATAAAGGAGCTGTCACTGGTGTTCCCAAGTGAAGCTTGGCCCAGGCAGCTTGGCAGGCTGATGTGCACATTTACTTAATATTATTTTTTTAATTATGTAATTTCTGAATAAGTACAAACAGACCCGAGAACAAAAGTACAACAGACAAAACCCAAGGGTGGTTCTTTTTGTGTGTGTGCTTAATTAAAAGGAGGCTCAGTAGAAGGTTTTTCAGGACTTTTCAAACTTGTAAGGGGGGTACTGGAGGTGGTGGGCTAGGGGGATGTCAGGGTCAAAGAGGTCGCTGGGGTTCCTGGGGTCTTGAAGCCAGAAGGGGTCTGATGGCCCCCTGGGGGTTTGCCCTCTTCACACCCCCTTCACCCTTCCAGTTCTGATTATCAAGGTGATGTGCACCATGGCCAAGACATGGCAGCTGTGATGTGCTAATGGCATTGCACATCATTTGCATACAGCTCTTTTTTTAAAAAAATTGAGGTGACATTAATTTATCACATTATGTAAGTTTCACGTGTACAACATTCGATTTTGACCTCTGAATGCACTACACTGTGCTCACCACCAAAAGTTTACTTTCCAGCCCTTACCGTGCAGTTGACCCCTTTCACATATTTTGCCCTCCCCAACCCCCTTTCCCTCGAGTAACCACTGATCTGTTCTCTGTGTCTACGTTTTTGCATTTGTTTGTTTATTTATTTATTTAATAGTCCACGTATCAGTGAAATCATACAGTATTTGTCTTTCTCTGTCCGACTTATTTCACTTAGCATAATACCCTCAAGATGTACCCATGCTCTTGCAGATGGCAAGCTTTCATCTTTTTTATGGCTGAGTAGTATTCCACTGTGTGTGTGTGTGTGTGTGTGTGTGTGTGTGTGTGTACCACATCTTCTTTATCCATTCATCTGTTGATAGGCACTTAGGTCATCATTTCCATGTCTTGGCTATTGTAATTAATGCTGCAATGAATACAGGAGTGCATATATCTTATCAAATTAGCGTTTTTGTATTCTTTGGGTAAACACCCAGAAGTGGAATTGCTGGATCATATGGTAGTTCTATTTTTAGTTTTTTGAACCACCTCAACACTGTTTTCCATAGTGGCTGCACCACTTTACATTCCCACCAACAGTGTGCTTTCAGCTCCTTATGTGGCACAATGCTTTACTGTGTTGGTTTTTCTATCCTGTGAAGTATGTAGAACAGGTTTTCATAGCATACACGAAAGTCTGAAGGACCACATTCTCCTGGGATGAAGTAAAGGGAGAAAGGAGAAGGTGGGATCTCTTTCCTTCCTGTTTTTCTTCCATCCTTTTCCTCCTCTTCCTCCTCCTCTTTCATTTTAAATTCATTCCACTATGCTTGGGACCACTGTACTCTGCACCCACTAGCAATGGTGGCAAGGTGTAAGCCAGTCAATCAGTCCATCTGTCAGTCAGACATGCTGGGTTCTGTGGTAGGTGCTGGGTATCCGGAGACCAATATCATGTCAAAGCTCACTGTTGGGGGAGACAGACATGAGGAGATACTTTGATGGAATATGGGCAGTACTCTGATGACGGTGACCCCAGGGCTCGGGATTTCTAAGGATGATGCCACTTTCAAATATTCCATCTCATTGTCTTTCCACGAGTACATCTGTGCTCATGATACGTTGTGTCCCCAGCTTTGATTTGAAGGACTTGGTCCCCAGGGCTGTAACAGAGGAACGTAGAAAGCGCTGTGGCTGGACGAGAATCACCCTCCAAGAGGACGGGCACTTCAGTTTGCTCTTCAAGGGTAAGCGGAAGTTTTCCAGGCAGAGAAGGAGGGAAAGGGAATTCTTTCTGTAGAGGTGATGGCTGAGAAGGACTTTGAAGGATGACTAAGAACTGGGAGAGGAGATGCTAGTTGGGGGGCTGGGGTGGGGCAGGAGGGGCAAAAGCACAAAGGCATCCGACAGTGTGATGTCTTTGGGCAACTACAAGTGTTTTAGTGTCACTGGAGCATTAAGAGTGAGGGAGAGGGGTAGGGAAAGGAGGCCGGGCTCAAGGAGAGCCTGGTCGGCTCTACCCTAGAGCGTGGACTTTGGAATATAGGGAAGCCACTGTAAGATAAAGTCCAGTTAGAGCATGGATGTGTGTGTGTGACAGGGACAGAGGGAGATTAGCAGAGCCAAGGTCTTTCTGACCACAACGCTCATGTTCTCTGGCCTTCCCCAAGGAAAGCTGGTTCATATTTTCAAGAAGAGAAATTTAAAGACTGATGGGCCAGCTGGGCTTGGAGGCGAAGATCCCCCACCTCTCACTGGAGAGCAGGGACCCCTCCGCCCCGGGAGAGACCTTGAAGGGATGTCCTGAGAGAGTGGCTTTCTGACCTGGTCTGCTGGTCACCCTGTGGCCTCCACTCACCGTCACAGGCTGCAGACCGCATCACACCTCCAGCCTTCAGCCCTACACATTTAAGTCAACAGATTCTCGAGGGGCAGCCGATCTGGGAGCTTACCAAGGGCGCCCATTTAAGAGGAAAAGGAATAAAAAGCACATGTGTTTTCTTCAAAACGCTTGACGTTCTCACAACCTCCTTCTGAGTTTCTGTCTTTCTGATCTGCAGATTAAAAAAAAAACCTCACTGAAATATCTTTGTAAAACAGAAAGATAGAGAAATATTAAGGAAGTGTAGGAAAAACAAAATTTAAAAAAACCCCAAAACACCAATGACAGCAACAACCCCAAACAAAAAGGTGCAGGTCTGGAGGCAGCAAAGCCGGGTCAGGTCCTGACTCCGCTCCTCTTCATCCATCCCATTTGACTTGAGTCACTTTCCCATCCAGGCTTCAGGTTCTGCCTTTTTAAAACAAGAGGATTGAGCTAATTTATCTCAAAGTTCTTCCCAGCTCAGATCTGTAACCTCTGCATTTTTAATTTTTACTTTCAGTAGCAGCATGAGAAAACACCTTTATTTTTCCTTTTATTCTTAGCATACAGATGAAGATGGTAGCAGGGCTGAGTATTATGTGGGCTGGAGAGGGACTTCCTCACAGTTAGGCTGTGGGACATTTGAAAGTGTTAACCATCAAAAATACTTCCTTTCCTACATTTTCCATTTCCCCAGGGTCAAGGTGTTTTTAATGAGGAACGCTATGTTGTTGGATCAGGAGACATGTTTTGTTTGCTTCCTATAAAATGCAGCTTGTGTGTTGTCACTAGCCCCGCCCTTGTGTAACCATATGTGTAGCATTAATGATGACGAGGATGCTGAGGAAGATGGGAACTAGCATCTATTGAGTGCGTGCCTCTGTGGCTCAGACGTTAGTCTAAGAGCTTTGTGTGTATTTCATCCTATGGGGTAGGTATCATTATTATGCCCATTTCACAGATGAGGGCATACACACCCAGGGAAGTTGTCACCAGGACTCCTCTTGTGCTGGGCTTGAGGAAGGCACATACATTCAGAATAGGATTCTTGTGGGTTCGATCCCTGCATTCCTGAGTCTCATGTCCCTGGCCAGCCACCCAGGGCTCTTGAGGATTCAACGAGACAATCTTTGTGACAAGTACTTTGCAGACTGTGATGTACCGTACGCATGCAGACAGAAACCGACGAGAACCAGTGCCAGGGCAGATGGGACGAATCTGGCCACAGTGGGCCAAGCCCCCCCCAGCAGGACGGCTGGAATCCCAGAGAAAGGCAGAGACGCTGAGGCCAGGGTGGGGAGAGGACGTCTTGCGGGAGGAGCTGGGGCCTCTCTGCCTGAGGCTCCCTCCTCCTGGGGTGTGTGTGGCTGGTTCTCGGCCAGGCTCCAGGCAGCAAGGGTGGACCAGGTGCAACGCATACATCGGGCAGGAGGATGCTTCCCGGGGCAGGTGGCCTTCCTCCCAGGAGCTCCGTCTTGCCCTTTGATTCTTCCTGGCTTCTTTCCTTTTAGAACCAGGCATGGGGTCATTCTGCTTTCCCATTACCCAAGAGGTCAAGTCTAGCCACCTTGGCTGGCACAAAAGCCCTCCCCAGCTGGCCCTGCCCCAGGAATCTGGCCCCATTTCCCGCAGCTCACCACCAGACACCTCCTGCTCCAGTGGCCACTCTCCTTGGTGTTCCCCGTAGACTAGGCACACTTGTCCCTTTGGTGTCTTGACTGACGCTGCCCCTTTCCTGAAATACTGGCTTCTCCCCACTCACCCTCAATGACAGCTGAAGTTCCACCTCCTTTCAAGGCCTTTGCTGCAGGCCATTCTGCCAAATGTGAGCTCTTAGAGCCCTTTATCTCCATCAGTCTTACTTGGACATCTGGGTGTGGCTCTTCTGGAGGGCAAGGGACTGAAGGAGATTCAGCCTTTTTTAAAAAAACACCCTTAAGCTTTGCATTTGAAATTTTGCTCATAGTGGGTTGCGTGAGCCCTTCTTTGTAGGGAGAAAGAGGAACGATGTGGACGACCTTGGCCTTCCTCCTAGATCTGTTTTGTGGGCAGACTGGTTAAGTGTTCATCTCCCAGGATGGCCTGACTCTGGGGTTAGAAAGGGTTCTGTGCTTGCAGCCCCGGAGAGTGTTTGCAGTGGCACCAAAGCCCTGTTAACTCCAACTAGTGTCCCCAACTCCCTGGTCAGGGAGTCTGGCTTCTGCCAGATGAGAGATCTCTCCATACCTGCTATACAGGCCAACACCACTTGTGATAACTCCCAGAAGAGAGAATTTGAAAGAAGTCAACTCATTCCAAAAATGCCTTTGTCAGTGTGTCTTTGTAGGGGTGGTCAAGACTGGCTGCATAATGTAGGCGGCCCGGAGCCAAATGAAAACTGTGGCTCCTTGTTCAACAATCATGAAGAATTTCAAGATGGCGATGAGCAGAGCATCAAAGCTACACGGGCCTTTCTGACTCGGGAGAGGTTGGGGGTTGTGCGGACTTGCAAGTTGATGCCCATGAACCGGCTCTGCTGGCTTCTGTGCCTGGTGTGTTGGCTGGTGCTGCTGTCACAGGTGCAGACGGTGGTGGTGTTGGTGTGTGTTAATTTCTTCTTTTTACTCAGCAATTTCCAAGTTAGATCATAATACTAAGTGTCTACCACATGACCAGCAGTGTTTACAACACCATGAAGGGGGGGATTCACAAAATCAGTAGAAGATGAGAGATGTTTACAGTGTTATCAAAGAGACAAGAGATATATGCATTCCGTTCCCATTTATCTCCATCGGATGAAGAATCGCAGGCTCAGAGAGGCTAATTGGTTTGCCAAAGTCACACAGCTACTTCAGGGCTCCAGTACTTTCTGTGTAGCCTCACCCACGAAACACTTAAAGAATTGGTCCACTTGGTGCAGAGTCCTAGGAGCTGTGCGAGGTCAGGGAAGCAGGGGCGGCTGGTCAGGGTCATGGAGTAGTCAGGGCTGACTTGGAGAGGAGGAAGGGTTTAGGTTGGGAGGAGGATGCAGTGGGGGGGGGGCGTTCTGCCGTCAGGGAGGTGGGTCTGGTTCCATTGAGGGGGGCTGCGAGGTCAGGGGGCCCTCTTTGCTCACTCCTTTCCTTCCAAATGAGGTACCAGTTCTCTGGGGCCATCTCTCTCTTAATCCCAGTTCAGTGTTTTGCAAGCTTTTTGGACCACAACCCTCAGTAAGAAATTTTCAGGTGTGGCCCAGTACACACACATGTGTATGTGTGTGTGTGCACGTGCTTCTGTGTGTTTACTTACCTTTATGACTTCTGATGCAAGCGGATGTTTTCTATTATATTCTGTTATGTAATTAAAATCCAGATGATGGCACACCAAATTGAGGCACTACCCCAATTGGACTTTGACTCCACGCTGCCATAACTACTAGATGGAGAATTCTTTTGCCCTCAAAGCCCGCACAGAAGGAAGGGCTATGTCTTCAGCTCTGAGAGGCTGTGGAACTTTCTCTCTCTCTCTCTCTCTTTGGATGCCTAAAGCTCATCCTGCTGGCATTCTGCCCTTCCACCACCCACCCCCTGCCAGGATCTCAGACCCTCCTACCATGGGTTTAATTACATTTTTATGCAATTGCATTTTCTCTTCCCAGTATGAGGAAGTACACCTTCCTCACAAGCAAACACCATCCTAGAGAATGAATGACACACAGCAGGTGGTAAGGACTCCTGAGCCCATTGCCCCAGCTCCTGCGAAGCCCAGCCCTGTGCCTTTTCTATAGCAGGCGTTCAGCAAGTGTTAAGAGATTGAGAAATTGGTTGAGTATCTCAGGAGGATTTGGAAATTTTCTAAGGAGTTGAACGTGACTTCAGCATTACTGGTTTAAAAGGCCTCTTGGTGGGGCAGGCATTTGACGGTTCCCCTTGCAGGCTCTTGGAACGCCCCTCCTTCTCAGCTGTTCTCCCTCTTATCATGTTTTTCCTCTGACTCAGCTTTGCTTTCCAGCCTCAGGTACTTCTGGGGCTCATACCCCATTGCTTTTTCCTGAGAGAAGCTGAATGGGATGGTGGCGGGGTTGATGAGACCCACCCACTCTGGCTGGCCTGTTCCCTGAGCCAGACAGCAGAAACCACCCCCCCCCCCAACATAACCCGCTCACGTCACCCACAGCGCGGGGAGGACACTGGCCTCAGTGCCAGGAAACTTCACGTCAGGAGTCCCCTTAGCCAGGTGAGTGACGTTGGGGCAATGGCTTAGCCTCCTGGTACTTCATTTCTCTTCCCTTGACATCCTCTTGCTTGTTGAGAGGACCACACTACCTAACACGTGGCAACTTTACCTGTTTGGCAGTTGAATGATACCCACCTGCATTTGTGACCTTCGTTTGCATAGCCGCTTCCCCTGCCCATCTTTGAACTGTGCGAATTGTTTTATGACCGACCCAACTGACTGGGGAGCTGAGGTTGGGTTATCCAAGATGACTCAGCTAATAAGCAGTGGAGATAGAACTCAAACTCAAGTGTTCTCTTTCCAGAGTTTATATTCTTATCCTCATGATTTAATGTAATTATATCAGCCCATTAAGTTCATGCTTATTTCCTCCGGCCCAGCGGCGCTCTTAAAGGAGTGAACTTCTGTCGATGGAGGGAGGGTTGACTCGTGGTGGGGACAGGGAAGCAGTGGTCAGAGGACGGAGAGGAAAGGAAAGCAGAGGGTGTGAGTGAAGAACCAAGTTTAGGAATCACAGGAGGCCCACGCTTGAAGCCTTCCTGGGTCGTTTCACAGCTGTTTCAGCTCCCTGGGTCCCTGGGCAGCAACCATCAGATACGCCATCAGTGATTTTAATCAACAAACCAATGAACCGACGTTTACTTGGGGATTTCGAGGCTGACGCAGAAGACTCATTGCTGGCGAGCACTTTGCACTGAGGTCATTTTCCACGGCTGCACAGCCCCAGGCCACCAGCCCTTGCGTTTGGGATCAGAGGGCTGGGTGATGCTCTCTGCAGAGTCCGTGAGCCCGGGGTGGCTTTCATCTCATTGTCACATCAATGCAGAAGGGGAGCGGGTGGGGTCAGTGTTGGGATGGGGCCATCTTCTCTGATGACTCAGCCTCCTCCATGGGACGTACCAGTCAATGACTTCTTTTCCTTTTTTCAGTTTCCAACCTGGTCTTTAAAACGTGATATGACATTCTTTGCTCTAATGAACAAGCCTATGCGGTGAGGCGGGGGGTTGTTTTTAGCCCTGCCCCCATTTTATAGATGAGGAAACTTGGGCTCAAAGAGAGACTGGGACACCCCCCCCCCTCCTCTCTACAATGTCCTGAAGCCAGATTTGGATCTAAGTGAGCTGATTTCAGAGTCCACCATCATCGACTTTTCCTCAGGTGCCTCAGCTCTTAGAGAAAGGACCAGGTAAGGGAGCAATGTGAGTTACCCAGGCAGTAACAGGCTCCTACAGAGGACCTCAAATCCTGAGACCCTTGGCTCCTGGAAGGCAGGTCTATGTTGAAGCTTTTGGTTTCCTGTTCTCAGTACTTCCTCTGGAGGATTTCTCTCCAACAGGTGTAACTCAGTCACCTGCATAAGTGTTATTGAAAACTCTAAGACGGGGTCTGTAAAAGCAAACCGAATAATTCAGAAGTCTCCATTTCCGCATCCCCTCTTTACCAGGAGCTACTGTTAATAGTTCTGTGTGTGTCTTCCAGACGTTTTAAGCATGGATATGCTTATATGTATGTGTGTGTTATATGTAAAATGCTTTTAAGCATAAGCAGGATCATACTATACATATAATTCTGCAACTTGCTTTTACACTGAAGAACGTTTTATGGACATGCCTTCATGTTAATATCCACAGTCCTGCCTCATTCTTTTTAATGCATGCTTGGTATTAATATTTCATTTTATGGATGAACCAGTTTATTTAACCTATTACCAATGGATGGACACTTAGGTTGATTCCAGCTTTTTCCTATTACAAACAGTGCTTATGTGAGCATCCTCGTGTAGCTGGAGAAATTCATATAAATGAAATTTCTGGCCTGCAGGATTCATGCATTTACAATTTTGATCGATATTGCCACATTGCTCTCCGAAGTGGTTGTCCCATTCACAACATCAATCTAAACATTGCTTTTTTTTTTTTTTCTTCATGTGTTCAGTAAATACTGTGGAAATTGGTCCTGACGGTTTAGTCAATTATTATTGTGATTCAACTCTCCTCTCTACTACTCAGGGGTGAGTCCATCCCATTCTGGGGTGTTTGATTGGAATTCCATTTCTGCTTTCACTGGCTGGGGGATTGTGGGAAGTTTGCTTGACATGATCTGAGCCATGATTTCCTCTTGGAGATAACATGACCTCTCTTGAAGAATGGAGTTAGGGACGTCATAAGTATTTTTTTTTTAAGAATTTTTTTTTTTTGATTTTAAAGTCTTTATTGAATTTGTGACAATATTGCTTCTGTTTTTTATGGTTTTTGGCCACGAGGCATGTGACATCTTAACTCCCCAACCGGAGATGGAACCCGCACTCTCTGCCCTGAAAGGCAAGGTCTTAACCACTGGACCGCCAGGGAAGTCCCGACATCACGAGGATTTGTTGAGCTTCTTGTCCGAGGTCTGGCACAGAAGAGGTGTTCAAAGCATGCTGTCATTGTCCCCCACAAGCGTGGTCAACACCTGCCATCCCGCCCTAATGAGAGAGGTGGAGTGATTTACCAAAGAACTCAGGGGGAAACCGAGGCACGGTTGTTAATTGTCTCTCTGTAGTGGCAGCATTAACACGCTTACCTGGTAGACTGCAAGTCTCTGCAGGGCAGGGCCTTTGTTTTCTACTTCTTTGTACTCTCCCAAGCCCTGAGCCCAGTGGAGTTAGACATTTGGGGTGGAGGTGAGCGACAGATGTGACCGGGGACGATGTGTACCAGGAGGAGACCCTGTGGAGGCAGAATCCTTTTGAGAATCCACATCCATTAGGAGACCCAAATGATGCTTCTCACTTTTTCCTATTTAGTGAATTTCAGAAAGGAGCATCAGTGGGAATTGGAGGAAGGGAGAAAAAACAAACCAAAAACCAGTCTGGGCCCAGAAAGCCCTTTGAGACATTGTCTTTGGGACATGCTTGTGAAGCTGGGAGGAAGGGATCTGGATGCTGTTTGGGAAGACGTGTCGGTAATTTGCACTCGGGAGGAGATGCTGCGGCCCCCAAGTGGCCTCCCTGGATGTGCAGTGGACAGAGCCCTCCTCCCGTTGGGCCGGTACTGGGAGGGCCACCGCTTTGCTCTCCCTGTGACTTTCCACCTACTCTTTTGGACTTTCCTCTCTCTATTTTTGGAAAGGGCCTTGTGCTTTATTCCCTCCCCACACTGCCTGGCCACTCCAGAGGCATCTGGTGTCAAGAACTCTATCTGAAAAGCTTGATCCGTGAAGCGGAGGGCTGTCAATCATGCCCCAGAACTGGCTGGCCCCGGTGGGGGAGGGGAGGGAGCAGGGCTGTGCCCTGGGGTGTGGAGTCGGGTGACTGGAGTTGTGATCTCACTGCATCACCTCTCTCCGTGCCTCAGCCTTCCCTTCTGTTAAATGCGGTTAAAGTTGCCCTTGCCTCATTGTGAGGGAGTTACAAGGGCAGCTCAGATGCTTGACACCAGAGCAAGAGAAATCACAGGGAGGAAATTCCTCTGTCAGTAATTCAGGAAAGTGGGGTTGCATTCATGTCGCTCCTGGGTCCTCGGGGATTGAGAAGACGTGCCAAACTTACCATCTTCCATGCAGAGGTTGGAGCCTCCTGCCTGCCTGTGCCTAGTTTAATCACAGAGGGCTGAGTCCTAATTCCTTCCTTGCCTCTACTAGCTGTATGGTCTTGAGCAACTTACTTCAATTCTCTGGGCCAGATTTCCTCGTATATAAAGTGGACATAACATTAGCACCCCCTTAGGTTGTGAGAGGATTCGCTATTATTATCTTTGGCTGCACGTGAAAATTCCATTTCAGGGAGATAGATATTTCTTGGCCTTCAGTCAAGTAGGCTATAGATTAGCATGCTATAGACCATGCTATATGCTATAGTATGTTATGCTATATATGCTACAAACAATAAACTACGCTACAGCATGCTATACATTGTGGAAACCCCTTTGCGGGCAGTGGGGAAGCTTCAGGAAAGGAAAGGTTTTCTTGGATGGCAGGAGGGTTTTCCAAACTATATTCCATCTCTTCCAGTCCATTGCGTTCCATCCTACGGCGTCAACACCATTCAATGCGCTTTTACTCAGCACTTAGTGTGCTGAGTGAGGAAATCCAGTGACTTTCTCTGATTCAGGCTGGATCCGAGGTCAAGAGACAGTGACAGAAAGGGCAAATCAGAACCAAAGTCCTGCTGAAGAGCTTCTAAAGAAAAGAGTAATAACCTCTGAGCTCTGGCTTCTAACCCAGCCCATGTCTGGGCATGGCCCACAGGCCTGGGTCCAGAGTTGAAAGAGAAGCCTGGTCTCTTAGCAACATGTTTATGTTGGTTTGGCTTTGAGATGAAAGTGAGGACATGATTTCCACTCCTGGGCAGCTGGGCCCGGAACATTGGAGAGAGATGAGGTTAATTGTTCCCTTCTTTAAATTGGCTAGGGTCCTTTTATTCCTACGTCAACTCTATTAAAAAAAGATATAGGATTATGTATGTGTTACACACACACACACACACACATTCACACACACACACACACACCGATCCAGAGAAGAACAAATTAGCAAATTTCCTAACCAGGTCCTATCTGTAGGTCTGTCGTGAAGCAGTGAAGACCCCTGTGTCTTGAATGCCAGTGTCAGCACTACCAAGTGTTGATTGAGTTTGGTCCCATTAGTAAAAAGCATGTGTGAAATTCAAATACAGAATTTCAAACCCTGAGCACTTCCTGAGAGTCTCAATGGCTTTAATAAGGGAAGGGCATCTCTTTGATGGCAAGTGGTTATCCTTCACAGTGCAAGCACAAATTGGATCATAATGAATGAATTTGATATATGTTCCTCCTTGCCATGTATAGGAGCTGGCATTTCATTCCTATTTATCTCCATCTCCATCACTTTATATTCCCCTCTACAAGGGGGGATGTTGCCACATTCAAATGAAAGTTTATATATTGGTAAGTTCTTCTCTAGCTTAGCGACCAGTTTGGAACAGTTTATTTCTCTCTTCTTCCTTCTCTTCCTCCCTTCCTCCTTCCTCCCTTCTAGTACCATTTGCAAATTTGGAAATATATGATGGTGTCCTAGAGCTGCTTAACATTGCTTAAATGCGAGAGTCCCTGGTATGAGGTGGAGAGGAGACTTGCCTTGTCCAAATGTGTTCTTGCTATTCTTTATTCTTGTTCTCTCCTTCAGTAACATCTTTCTTCTCTGTTTTCTTCTTTCCTCATGGGGTACCATAGGGGTTCTGGTAGTTGAACTGATGCCTAAAAAGGGCATTATGAATATAGACTTAGTCTTTCCAGTGCTGAGAAGCTGGGAGAGCCACTGTAGAACTTGATTCCTGTCTCTCCTTCATTTAGCAAATGTTTACTGAGTGCTCACCATGGCTGGTCACTGCCCTCAACACTAGGACTAGGAAGACCAATAAGATATAGTCCTGGCCCTTTAGGAGTCTTTGCACCTAGCCTCATTTATCATTCTGTATCCTTACCCCATCCTTCGCCAGTGCGGTCCGCTTTCTCTCCTCCCCACCTCACATTGATTTTGAGGCCTCCCAAATGATTTGCTCTTTTGTGGGATGGGCACACGTGCTCCTCTCAGCCTCCTTTGGATATGGCCAAAGTCACAAATCTGTGCCAGGGAGAGTAGGCTTCTCTCTAGACAGATGCCTCTGGACCAAATGTTTGTGTCCCCTCAAAATTCATATGTTGAAATCTTAACCCCCAGGATGATGGGATTAGGAGGTGGGGC
This sequence comes from Balaenoptera borealis, assembly GCF_965194805.1. Classification (NCBI taxonomy): domain Eukaryota; kingdom Metazoa; phylum Chordata; class Mammalia; order Artiodactyla; family Balaenopteridae; genus Balaenoptera; species Balaenoptera borealis. The sequence continues at coordinate 8,105,601 of NC_138880.1, forward strand.
CTTTGGGAGGTGATTAGGACATGAGGGCAGAACCCACATGATTAAGATTAGTGCCCTTATAAAAGAGATCCCTTCTGGGGGCTGGTTTGCTATACTGTGTATCCTAGGAGCTTTTTCTCTTCGGGAACTTGAGTTAGAATGAAAAAAATCTCAAAATCTAAACTTAAAAAAACAACAACACATCTTTTGGGAGCTAAATAAATTTGAGGTTTATCTTTTATTTTTCCGAGTCTCCATATGAAACTAAGATGACATATAGTAAGAATTTTTGCCTCATCCCATGATAGCCTAAAAGAGAGCATTAAATACTGTTGACAGACTGATTCTAGGGCTGGGGCAGGGAAACTACAAGATAAGCCTGCAGCACCTTGTAGCAGAAGTAAGGAAATGCTCAGAAAATAAAAAGATGAGACTGAGGAGCCATGACGACCGTATGCGATGTGGAGTCCTGGATGGAATCCTGGAACAGAAAATGGACATTAATGGAAAAACTGATGAATAATATCTGAGCTTAGTTAACAGTAATGTACCAACATTGGTTTCTTCATTTTGACAAATGTAGCATGGTAAGGTAGGATGTTAACAGTCGGGGAAACTGGATACAGACACTATCTGTACTATCTTTCAACTTTTCTGTAAATCTAAAATGATTCAAAAATAAAATGTTTATTTACCAAAAAAAAAAAAAAAAAAAAGAGATCCTTTCTGCCATGTGAGGATACAGTGAGATGACAGTGGTCTATGAACTAGGAAGCGGGCCCTCACCAGACACCGAATCTGCCAGCACCTTGACCTTGAACTTCCCAGACTCCAAGACAGTGAGAAGTTTCTGTTACAGAGTACCACTCAGTCTGTGGTACTCTGTCATAGCTGCCTGAAAGGACTAAGACACACAAGTAAGGAGAAGATAAAGGGCAGAGATGGCTCCTGCGGGTACCAAGTCAACAGTGGCCGCGCAGGAGTACTGACTTCCTGCCCGGGCGTGGTGGGCAGGGAAGAGTCAGGGCCACCACGCTGCCCCACTCCAGGGCCACGATTCACATCACTGTCTGTGCAGAAGGCACCCTTGCTTTAGGAAGGACATGGATGGGTGGGTTTCCTCCACCCACAGGAGGTCTGAAAGCCAGCACCACTCAGCTGTTCAGGCAGGTAAAGTTAAGCTCAGAGGGGCTGGGCGTTCGCCAGGGTAACTGACCAGAGCAAGGATTTCTAACTCAGATCATGGAACAGGTAGTAGTTATGAAGATGCTCTTAGTCCCAGAGGGCTTGGGTGTCAGCAGGTGGCCTGGCCATGCGAGTTTGGTGCCTGTGCCCGAGTGAGGCCAAGCCAGCAGGAGGAGGTCCGGGACCTTACCTGTGGGAGCTGAAGCTGGACATCTCCTTATCCAGGATCGCTGGGGCCAGGGGCTGAAACTGTGAGGCATGCCTGGAATGTCAGCCTAGAGCTCTTTTCACAGAGGCAAAGGCGAGGCCGTGGGTGTGTAGTTGGTCGGGCCAGGGAACTCAGTGGTGGTTTGGCTCCGAGAGGCTGGTCAGTCTTCACTGTGCCCATTTCCTATGATTCCCAAATGACCAACACTCAGGTGTCTCCTGGGCCAACTGGGGAAGGGCGTCCCTCCGTTACTAATCCCTTGCGGGCATCACTGACGGTGGTGGTCAGGGATGAGGAAGGTGGACTCATGGTCACCTCTGGCCCCAGGCCACCCCCGTGGCGGGATGCAGGAGGGCTGCGCTCTCGCTGGGCTGCGGGCACTGCTCACGTCCCAGCTCCCGGGGTGTGTGACAGGCCGGGTACCTGCCTGCCGGCCTCCTCCCGCGCCCGATGGGCTGCCTGTTAACTGGGGAGGCGCGAGGGAAACCAGGCTGAGAGTCCCTGGCTGGGCTCTGAGCTCACACCCTTCATCAGAGTCAGGCTGTGGCCGGCCGCCTGTCACCTCCTCCGACAAGCGGGGGCCTGGCTGTGGGCTTTGTGTTTGGACTTCTTATTTCAAATTTTTTCCCCCAAGAAAGGAAGGGCAGAAGAAGGCAGCCCGTAATTGGGCTTGGGAAAGTGATGCTTGTCAGAGGAGGGGGGGTTGGAGGCCGGGGGGAGAAGCAGCCGTTAGCACAAGTGTGTTCCACGGAGCGAGCAAAGGGGCTTTAGTCCTTTCCCAGGGCCCTCCCTGGGCAGGGGGACAGCTCCCGGGGGTGGAGTGTGTGGGTGCAGCCTGGGGGCCCTGGCTCCGCCCGGGGTCGGGGGCAATCAGGCCCCGGCAGAGGCTTCCCTCTGGTCCAGATGGTAGACTCTAGAAAAAGCAGGAGGGGTGAGCAAAAGCAAGCATGTACTGAGGTCTGGGATAGAATGTGTCTTCCCCACTTACTCCCCGCCCCCGCCACATGAGTGTCAGAATCATAGTACGGCAGGGTCTAAGGGGTCCCAGGTTCACCCATCACAGCTCTCCCGGGCAACTGGACCAGAGAAGGAAGGGACTTGCTGAGGGTCACACCTCTAGTTAGAAGCAGGACCTCAGATCTTAATCTCAGGCTCAGAATGATGGCGGGGATGCTGAGGGTGATTTTGACTTCTTTCTTTCCCAGCCAATACCGTTTCCAGCCCACAGATGTGACTAAAATCACATCCTTGGAGATTTATTCATTCAGACTCAAGCTTAGCTCACAATTATGCAGCAGAGTCTCCAGGGAGGGCTTATATATTAAGCTCTGTCAGTAATTTCTCCCTTAGCAAGAATGATAAGAGTGATAAAGATACTGGATACCTGGGGGCTAGTGTGTGTGTGTGTGTGTGTGTGTGTGTGTGTGTGTGTGTATACGCGAGCTCTGGGGGCAGCTTGGAGGAGGAAAAGACTGATGAGAGGAAGAAGAGGGGGCACATCACCAAGGAGCCAAGCGGCCCCTCCACCTAGTTTTATCTCCTGTGGCATTCAGCCCCAGCCCAGCTTCTGCGCCGCCTTCTCACGCCCTGTGGGCAGGTGAGGCGTCCACTGCCGGCCACGTCCCCACCAAGGCAGCCCAGCCCTCCCGGCAGCTGCTGTCTTCTGGAGTCTGTGTGACAGAATGGGACCCGTGGAGAAAACAGCCACGTCAGCACCCAGCCCCGTTTTGTACTTCAGCAGCTAATTAAAGCCAGGAAGGTAATTTATTGCTGAGGGAGAATGTGTGGGAGGTTTGGCTTAGTTGAAATGGCCCCCAAAGAGTTATGGAAAGCTAAAGTGGGTTTTCAGAAGCAAAAGTTAATTGCTCTTCACTTAGCATTTCAGTGTCATGTGGCTCTGAGTTACACACATGCTGAATGGAAGCCATTACCTACACAGGGGGCCTGGGGGGAGGACACGGGGGGGCAGGGATTTCAGGTGGCTGGAGGTCCCCTGGCCGTGGAGCAAGGAGGCCACCCCTCTCCCCACCAGGGATAATGCTTCACCTGCTCTGGAATTTCAGCCCCAGGTTGGAGCGTGATGAGTAGACGGGAGAATGGCACTCCCTGAGCCTCAGAAGATGGGGTAAGGGGGTGGGGTCCCCATTCTTTCCCGACAGCTCTGTGACTTGGCCGAGTGCCTTCCCCGTCTCTGAGTCTCAGTCTGTCCCCTCTGTTTAACCATCACCAGTGTACATCTTCACCTTTGGCATTCGGTCATTTCTTTGATTTCTTCCCTGGCTCTCATTGTGGAGGCCATTCTTGCCATGTGACCCATTTGGCAGAGGGGAAGACTGAGGGATAGACAGTCCCAACAGAGGATGATGGAGGATGTGGGAGTGACTTGCCTTTTGTCTGAAAACTGATAGATTTGCCACCTAGAAATCAAAGCTTCTGGAGCCCTGAAATGTCTCCTGGACCTATGGGTGATGGCATTTGGGGGAGAGGGTTAAAAAGCATGAATCTGGGTCACTTCAGTCAGAAGGGGTGAAAAATTCTTTCAGTGAGAAAGGGGCCAGACAGCAATGTTGCAAAGCTGCCTTGCAGAGAGAGTGTTTGTATCTCAAGGCTGTAATTATCCAATCTGCAGGTATGACTGTAGATTAGATGATAAATATTTTAAATGACTTCTACTGCTTCTGTTTCAGAAGATGAGTTGAGAGGTCCCCACGTGATTTTCTTAGCTCCATTTTGGAGGGGAGGGTATTGGGCAGCGGTGGGGAAGGAGGGGTCCCACACTTAGGTTTTCAGTCCGAGGTGGTTTATAAATAGCAATGAAATCCAGAGATATGATGGGGTCATGTCTCAGGTGGGTGTCGAATTCTCAAGTCAGTGGGCGTGGTGAGTCCAGGAAAGTCCAAATTGTTTCTTTCTTTCTTTTTTTTAAAAAAAAAATTTATTTATTAGGTTGCGCCGGATCTTAGTTGTGGCAGCGGGCTCCTTAGTTGTGGCATGTGAGTTCTTAGTTGTGGCATGCATGTGGGATCTAGTTCCCTGACCAGGGATAGAACCCGGGCCCCCTGAATTGGGAGTGCAGGGTCTTAACCACTGCACCACCAGGGAAGTCCCCAAAATTGTTTCTGAAAATTTCTATATGGCGGGTACCTCTCCTGGAAACTCAGAGGTAAAGAATTCTTCTTTTGTTTTTCTTGGCATCCCTACTCTGTCATCATTTTCCTGGGAGTAAGTAGAGGGTCTAGTCTGGGTGGGAGAATGCAGATGGTGATGGAGTGATTAGAGAAACTCCCCTCCTCTCCACTATATTCCATTAAAGTCGTGTAGAGTAAACAGGTATGTTTCACGGTTCACTCTGCTGTCCAACACCAGGACCTATAAAACCAGGAAGGAAAGTCTTTGGCCAAAGTGTCTGCAGATGACATGAGCTCAGTGAGAATTTTTTTGAATAAATGAGTGAACAATAGTCCTTTAAAAGTTTTTTTCTCATGCTCTCACTCCATGTCGTGGACAATGGCATTGTGTAGACACATCCTTTGTGGATGTGGTTGAGTACTGTGGTGCCTGTGGCTCAAGAACCAATTGAAAATGATCAACGCCCTGGAGACAAGCTGTAACACCCAACAGGAATGCTTTAGCACCTCCCACATATAATATTAGGTCTCAGGAAGAAGTCATAGCAGTGTTAATCTGAGAGCATTGGAAATGAGGTTGAATTCCCCTCGCACAATCTATCTAAAATCCCGATATTATTGAGCTTTCTTTTAAAGGCTTCCCTCTCTTTTATTCCAAAATGTTTCTGAGTCCAGGAGTGTTGGGTCAAACAGTCCTCACTTCTTTTCAGAATGAGTCGGACAGCTCAGAATGAGGTCAGAATCCCAGTAAAGCTCGGAATGGACTGAACATCAGCCAAGCTTGGTACTTAGGTCATGTTCTCATCGGCAAACCCACGCTGCCTGGGAGTCTATTGTTTAGCCAAGGGCCAAATTCCCAGTCTGGTATAGGCCTGGATAAATGAGCTGAAGTGGCCTTGGATTTGGTGGATGTGTTTTTAGACCGCAGACTGCATTTGGGAAAGTACCAAGTGCTAAGGAAACACAAGGCATTGTTCTTCACTTTCATGCTGAATGATTGTTAAGTAGGAGAAGCATTTGCAAAACATGGTTGTCATTCACTCTGCCTGGCTGGGGGATGGGAGAATTCTCTTTTCTTGGATTGGGTCCCAAAGCTATGCTTCTGGGTGAAACTAGAAGCTGGTGTGGCCACTGATTCCCTATCTCTCCTGCTCCACGACATACCTAGACCCGTCGGATTTACCAGTAAGGGACGTGGGGCGTGGAGGAAGGAGCAGGGTCCTCCTTGGTGGGATGGGGGGTGGGTAGTGTGGCACATGGATACCTCTGAAAAGAGTCTGGTTTCTGCCATGATGGAGCTGGGGAGGCAATGACATCGTTTTCTTCTGGACGCAAATCCTAACACCTTGTTGGGATGGGATGAGAGTGGGAGTGAGAAGCGTTATTTAGATGAAGGGAACAGAAAAGAGGGAAGAGAAGTGGAGCTACTGATCGTTGTGTACTGTTAGCGGAAGAAATTCTGCCATAGGGCAAGGGAAACATTATAAGTTAGTAAAGCTAAGAGTCTTTCAGAAGGAGGGATTTTTTTTTTTTCAGTTTGTGTTAAAAAAATTCTTTTTTATTGAGATATATTTGATTTACAATGTTGTGTTAGTTTCAGGTATACAGCAAACTAATTGTTTTTTATATATATACACACACAAACACACACACACACATATATATATATATATATATATACACACACACATATTCTTTTTGAGATTCTTTTCCATTATAAGTTATTACAAGATACTGAGTTGAGTTCCCTGCACTGTACAGTAGGTCCTTGTTAGTTATCTTTTTTTTTTTTTTTTAAACTTTTGGGTTTATTTATTTATTTATTTATTTATTTATTTTTGGCTGTGTTGGGTCTTCATTTCTGTGCGAGGGCTTTCTCTAGTTGCGGCGAGCGGGGGCCACTCTTCATCGCGGTGCGCGGGCCTCTCACTGTCGTGGCCTCTCTTGTTGCGGAGCACAGGCTCCAGACACGCAGGCTCAGTAGTTGTGGCTCACGGGCCCAGTTGCTCCGCGGCATGTGGCATCTTCCCAGACCAGGGCTCGAACCCGTGTCCCCTGCATTGGCAGGCAGACTCTCAACCACTGCGCCACCAGGGAAGCAGTGTGTATATGTTAATCCCAAACTCCTAATTTATGCCCTCCCCGCCCCCAGAAGGAGGGATTTTATCCTCCTGCACCATGGAGATTCCAGTTCAGTCATCCTGAATGATGTGTGACTCTTCTGTCCTTGAAGACTTCTGGGGAGAATGTTCTAGAACCACATCTCTATAAACAATGTCCAGACTCAAAAGATTTTAAAACTTCACTCTACAGATGACTAAATGGAATCCTTTAGCCAGAGAGCAGACCAGCCAGGAGGGATCCCACCTCCAGTGGCGGCTCTTAAACCTCTTCACTCAGGTAAAGGCAGAGAGGGGCGGATGAGAGGCCCCAGGTATGTGATGGCCTGAAACATCCTAGGGCAAGTGTCAAGTGTTTGAATTTTTGTGTTTGAAATGTCATCCACATTTTGTATGTTATATCAAAATACACCTGTGTTTTAATATGAAAACAATGCTTTATCTTACCATTAGGAAAAACAGAGGTACAGGCACATTTCTTAGATATTTCTTTTTTAAAAAATATTTATTTATTTATTTTATTTTTTGACTGCATTGGGTCTTAGTTGTGGCACGTGGGATCAGGATTCTCTCTAGTTGTGGCGCACGGGCTCAGTAGTTGCAGCACGTGGGCTTAGTTGCCCCGTGGCATGTGGGATCTTAGTTCCCCGACCAGGGATCAAACCACCGTCCCCTGCATTGCAAGACGGATTCTTAACCACTGGACCACCAGGGAAGTCCCTCTTAGCTATTTCAATTAAAGGCAGCAACACGTCCGTGCTAAATCCTGTGTTTTGGACACTGAATTAGAAGGGTGGGTGGCGGCCTGTCACTGTCAGTGGCCAGATCATTTTGCTTTCTGAGAATCGATCAAAGTAGTTTCCAAAAAACTCAGAATTAAGGAGTCTCAGCGAGTTTCAAAATGCTATTAGCACTTTTTCCTCGATGATGCTCGTGGTTAGGGGGCTTTGAACATTCCACCTGTGAAATGGCACAAGAGTAGCCGCGGCTGCTCTACCACTGCATTGACAGAGCTGAAGAAGGGAATGATGGGGATCCGATCCCTGCTCGGCTCTGCAGTGGGATTCTGTCCTACCTTCGACAGGTCCCCATTGCCCCATATTCCTTGGAGCTTGGTTCACTTAATACGTGTCTTCCTAGCTCCGTTGTTTCCCCTAGTCTGAGGTTTTACTCTCCCCACCCCTACTTCCCTAACCAGGGCCATCAGAGCAAATAGGGCTCAGACTCCCTACCGCAAGGGAAGCCCTCTGTGAGCCGCCGCAGTGGGGGCTCTGCAGATAGTCCGTGTTGGGCTCTCATCCTTGGGTGGATTTATCTTTGGAGAATGACCTTACCCAGCTTTGAGAAAGACGGCAGCCCATTACTGCCCCACTATGAAAGACTCTAAGTGCAAGCTCTGCAGCAGCTACTGAGAGGAGCGAGGGATGAAGACAAGAAGGAAGAAAATCACAGACATATGCTTCACCAGTGCCAGCGCCCTTGGTACAGGGAAAGAGCTGGCGATGGGTCTAGAAATACAGGCTGGTTGTATCTACCAAACCCAGGGCTCCCACACACAGTGCGGATAGCTTCTTCTTTTCTTCTGTTTTTCTTCTCCCCTCCCCTCCCCTCCCCCTCCCCTCCCCTCCCCCTCCCCTTCCCTTCTCCCTTCCCTTCCCTCCCTCCTCCTCCTCCTCTTCTCTTCTTCATCTTCTTTTTTTAAAAATTAATTAATTAATTTGGCTGTGTTGGGTCTTCGTTGCTGTGGGCACGCTTTCTCTAGTTGCACCGAGCGGGGGCTACTCTTTGTTGCCGTGTACGGCCTTCTCACTGCGGTGGCTTCTCTTGTTACCGAGCACAGGCTCTAGGTGTGCGGGCTTCAGTAGTTGTGGCACACGGGCTCAGTAGCTGCGGCTCATGGGCTTAGTTGCTCTGCAGCATGTGGGATCTTAGTTCCCCGACCAGGGCTCGAACCCGTGTCCCCTGCATTGACAGGCGGATTCTTAACCACTGCGCCACCAGGGAAGTCCCTCTTCTTCTTCTTCTTCGTCTTCTTTTTCCTCTTCCTCCTCCTCCTCCTCCTCTCCTTCCTCTCTCTCTCCCTCTGTCTCATTGTCCCAAGTGGCAAAGAGCCCACAAATAACTGAGCTGTACTTTGGAAATGGATCTGATGAGCCTTGTAATAGGAGAGAATCATCATTATTTCCCAAGAGTTCACATTCCCATAATATTTTTATTAGCAGCCTCTCTTCTAAATAAAGTTCAGTGGATTGATTTTGGTTGGGTTTTCTCATTTTAAACATTCCCTTAAATTATGACCGAGGATGTAGTCCTGTCATCACGACTGTTATTACTGTTATCAGCATCAGCGGCTCCTTTGTAATATTTATGTCGCATTTAGAGAGCTCTCCAAACGCTTCAGGTATATTACCTCATTTGTCCTATAGCATCCTTGTCGGGAAGGGAGGGGACCACGTGAGAGCTAAACACTGAGCACAAACCTCTCTGTGTGGACAACCCCTCTTTGGGGTGTGGCCAGGAGGAAGCTCTCTGCCCCATCTTCTGTATACAGTTGTCCCGGTAACAACGGGGGATTGGTTCCAGGACCCTCCACAGATACCAAAATCCTTGGACGCTCAAGTCCCTTATGTAAAGTGGAGGAGCACAGTCGGCCCTCCATAGCCACGGTTCCGTGGATTCAACCAACCGCGGAGGGCTGACTGTGTCCTGTGCTTCAGGGAGGGAGATTGCTCCAGGACAGGTTACAGCCACCTGGATGTAGACCTGAGAAGACCGGATAGCTCGGAGGACCTGGCTCAGGGTGGGACAGAGGGTACTCATTGCGGGGGGCTCTGGAGGAGTGGGGGCAGGACTCTTGGGAATGGCCATGACCGCCTGGCCCTGACTTGCCTTAGCCCTCCTTTGGTATATGGGACAGTGTCTACGGAGGGCCCCAAGAGCCCCACATCCTGAGAGTGACACCGTGGAACAGTGGAAAGACACTGGTGTGGGGCCCAGGAGACCTGAGTTTGAATCCTGGTTCTGCCATTGATTGATGAGCTTTGCTTCTTGGGCCAATCCCTTAACTTCACATCCTCATTTATAAATGAAGGGGTATTAATGTCTCCTTTCTGGATTTTTGTGAGAATTCTATAGGATAACCTATACAGATGTGCTTAGCATGATGGAGGGGGCACAGGGGTGCGAGGGATGTCGATTCCATTTCTTCATTTCATTTTCTCTCCTGGAAAAATCTAAACTGTTCAGTATGATTTTGAGAATTAAAAGGGAAAAATAGAGAACAACATTTGGATAGGCTTATCATTTGAATCAGTGCCTTGTCAGAAATCATGTGTTTTCTTACCTACGTTGAGTGAAAGCTAGCAATCAGTAATTAGTGTATTTTGAGGCTGTGTTAGGAAAGAGCTGGAATGGAGGGCAGCCAGCCTGGGCTTCACCCCCCTCTGCCGCTGACCAGATGGAGGCCCTTGAGCAGATCTCTTGGCATTGCTGGGTCTCAGTGTCCTGATCAGTAAAATGAAGAGCTTGGAGTAACAGGATCATGAAGTCACTGATGAGGGTCATAATTCTAGAATTTTACAAGAAGTGATTTTTAGGGAAGGAGCCAAATGATGAGTGTGAGCTTTGTCCCTTCCATCGTCTGTGCCATGGGAAGCCCCACTGGTGCGCCCCAGGGTCATTGTCAAGGAACCCGGGTGATTTGCTGTGGGCACATAGGCCGGGAGGGAACTAATGACCTCTGGAAGGCTGGTTAGCGAGCTCAGGCTCTAAGAAGGCTGCTGCTGCCTCAGACTCAGCACCGGCTTGTTGGTAAAGCCCGGCCTCCCTCCTCCCTATCTGCCGGCTGGCTTGGTAGGGGGGGAGGAGAGGAGTGCTGGGCCAGGACTGAGGCAGCACGCGTCCCCACGCACAGAGGCCCAGCCGCGGGGAGTCCTCGGGGCTTGGGAGGGCTGCTGAGGGTTGATGCACGGCGCAGAGCCCCTGCCATTCTGCTGGCCACACCTCCAGGCAGGCGATGTCCCCTGAAAGTCTGTCATTAGCTGCTGTGCTAATCCCTGCTGGTCCTGTCTCTCAGCAGAACCTTACTTAGGGGCTGCCCAAGGCTAGCGCTCCTTCGGCATCATCTGAAGAAGCAGGGGAGAATCTTAGAGGAGGAACGGGTAGGGCATTTTCTCACGCAAGCTTCCCTGCACACAAACGCACCGGGGAAGAGCGTGAAACACACAGAAGACTTTCCCTGGCATGATTCACCCCATACCTTATTTTCTTTCTTGGGTTTATAAAACAAAACAAAGCCCAGCTGCCTTTTCTGTTTAATTCAATGATGCTTACAAGGGCAGCTCATGACACTGGCTGCTGTGAGGCTCTCACGGTGAATATGATTCTGTCTCTACTCCCCAGAGGCTCACTGCTTGGGTGAGGGGTATACAAACTGCACGATTATCGAGGATAACAGACAGCTGGCCAGAAGTGCTTTCGTAAAGTCACCAAATATTATGGAAAAATAATTACAACTGCGAGTGTCAAGTCTTTTGTTGGGAGGTAGGTCTTGATTTAGACCTTAAATGATTGGTCAGGTTACAGTAAAAACCCAGTAGAGGGTGGGGAAGGGCATTTAGGATAGAAGAAATAGTTCTAGGGAAGGCAGGGTGATGGGAAAGGGAATGCCAGGAGCGATTCTTTTATTCACTTTGCAGTCCATCCTTGAGGACACACACACAGGGAGACGCTACAAAACCAGCATCTCCGTTCGGGGGTGGGGGAAAGGAAGTGCTGCTTGGTGTATATGCTTCCACGGGGTCTAGTGCCTCTTAGAATTTTCTGTTCTTAGTTCAGATGCCTTCCTACTTTATCTGGACCAGGAGCACACAGATTCCTGGATGCACCTTTAATTTAGTTAGGGAAAAAAACCCCAAAAAACAAGAATGGAAAACAAACTCTCAACTGAAGTATGAATGGAAACTTTAAATGTTAACATCACCCTTTAATCAATTTTGAATACTCTTCCTCCTCTGGCAGTAATATACTTTGAAGTGGAGCTGGAAGAAGTAGCTCTTTCTGACTTTCGATGGCTGTACCCATGCCAGACATCACTAATCAAACCCGGCACACCTTCTCCCTGAGCAGGGCTTCTCCTAAGAGTGCCCTGGTGTTCCAGGCTGCCCCTGCCAATCAGCTGGTTGTACTGCACCAGATGAATCTTATTTGCCTTTTTCTGTTTTAAAGTATTAAAACTTTACTGTTATCTTAAATTCTAAGTGCATTTTTATGGAACCCAAGAACTGTCTGAAAGCAGGGAGAAATTTTTATAGCATCTAGTGTAGTAAGAATCCCAAAATATAAATGGAAGTTGCTGATGGGGCTATGAGATCAGGATAAAGATATTTTCTGTCTTTTCTCCCAATCTCCCTGTAATGTAATGGTGTAAATATTAAATTCAAAGAGACAGAAGATAGGTGAGAAAGTATAGTAAGATATACATATAAAAATAACCCTTGACTGAGGTCAATGGTTCTCAACCTGGATGTACATCTGAATCTCTTGCTTATTTGTAATGCAGATTCCTGGGCCTCCTTTCAGACTAAATTAGAATTTCTGGTCTTGGAGCCTGGAAATCAGCTTGTCTACCAAATACTTTAAATAATTCTTCTGCAAGACACCTGAGACCATCCCACAAAGCTATGTTTGAGAGCTGGAGACTTAAATGATAGGAATTTTTGCCCTTGTCTATGTCATTAGGTGGTTGACAAAAAATACCATATTCATTTTCCATGGCTGAGCTACCTTAAATTCCATGGCATCCCAGGTGCTGAAAACAATAGTCATTTGGAAAATGGAAATGAAATCTCAGTTTCCAAAGGGGTTGGTCATTTGGATGAGCATGGGTCATGCTTTATGGAGATCAATTTTTGAGATATATCTGAATTATCATGCATCCATATTATCATTCAGGCTTGGTTTTAAGTGAAATTGGGAGAGAAGAAAGTAGTTTATATTGACCAAGAAGACACATCATCTTGAAATTTCTAGTTAAGGGGTCAGTGTTTGATTCTACTTGACTTTCTGAACGTTAGCATCAAAATAACAAATGTCATATATTGTCCATCTATTCTGTACTGGACTCTTCATTAGGACTATATACACATTGTTGAATGTAGTCCTTAAAATAATCCTATGAGGAAGTTATTATTGTCCCCAAAAGAGGAATCTGAGGCTCAGAAAAGTTAAACAACTTGCCTTGAGTAACGCAGGATTTGGATGTGAGTCTTGACCCTAAGGCTGTCTAACTCCAAGTCTTTTATTCTTATTTACGACACTCCACCTGCTGTTTCCAAGAAATATCCTGTTCTGTGCGATGCTGAAACACAAACCAAGAGCCCAAACCTCAGGTCAGAACTGAGAAGGGCCCTTCTTACTAAACCCAGTGACAGTGGTCTGTTAAACACTGGTATTCTCATTGGTTTGATCAGAAGTCATCAAGTTGAGTTCTAGTTCTTTGATTTGCCTCTTTTAGTATGAATAAAATTTGTTGAACTGTATTAGGATTGTTCTTATGCTCCAAATTCATATTTATGAAAAGTTAAAAGGCTATTCTTTACCATTGTTATTTAAAAAAAATATAAGGACCACCAGTGGGTGCACCTCATGTAGGGTGTATTCTGGGAAGTTCACGTGGAGAGGACACGCCCGGTGCTAAGTAGACTGACCCATCATCCAGGGTATGGATCAGTGGTCAAGAGATTTTCTTTCCAGGTGGCTCTGTTACCTTGGGCAGGTCATTTTTTTCCCCCAGTGCTCCTCAGTTTCCATGCAAATCTGTTGGACTACAGCCCATAAAGCTCTCTTCTCCATCTAAAATGTCATGATTCTGGAGAAAGTGTCAGCCATGTAGCTGACAAAGAGATGGATGGGGCCTTGACAGGGGTGTCATCATGACTGTCCCCACCGGTCCAGGATGGGCAGAGGGTGCACAGTGCTGGGGGCCAGTCTTCGGAGTCTTCTCCTGTCCCCCTGACCTCTTTGGCCTGCTCCTTCCTGGGCCTGAAGTTGCCAGACTCTTCTCTCCTCTTGAGACAGTCCAAGTGGGTTCCAGTGTCATATTCTTCAATATTTCCTGTTGGGGTGAATTGAAATCCCAGATCTTCAAGCAAAAACTTAAGTAGCCCCCTTCATGCGTAATTTCTTGTTCCTGAAAATACTGATCACCCATTCACATCCCGCCCCTCCAATGGGCTTAGAACCTCCTCGGCTGCTTGGGTGACAGTGTGCCTATGTTATTCACAGAGATATGAAGCTGATGGGACCCTACTGAATTTCTAGTCCAACTCTTTTATTTCCTGGATGAGATCAAGGGCCCCAGGAGGAAAAATGACTCCACTCAAGCACACCTAGCCAGGTAGTGAGGGACTGGACACCATGTTTTCGAATGTATGCTGTGAGTGTCATAATAAAACGGACCCCACAGAGCTTGTGTGAAGGTATGTAAACGAGATAACACATGCAAAGCACCTGAGCATAGTTCTTGGTATAGAGAACCATCTGATACAAGTTGTTTCCTCCCTTCCTAGAACTCAGATCTCCTGCTGCTTATCATTCTCACGTTCTCATAGATGTCCTGTGTGTTAGACTTTATTATCCCTTTCTTCCCCAGCACACCAAGGCGTGCAGAAGTAAGCTGAGCTGCCCGGTTTAATCGTTGCACTAATGGTGAAATCTGACTTGGTCCATGTTACATGCTCAGAGAATGTTTGGGATCGCTGCCCGCTAGAACCCATCCCTCCTGACTCCTAATCCAGTGCTCTTTCCATGATGCCTCCGTGACGGACGCACAGGCGGGGACCAGCTAAGTTGAAATGCTATGAATACCAGCCTGGTGACAGACATGTAAGAATACATGAGACCCCAGCAGATCTGAAGTCTGCCAGGGTCATTTTTTTTATCAAGCATTTATCAAAGCTACTATGTGCCAGGGGCTCTGCTTACGGCTGAGCTGAATATAAAAATGGATAGATACAGGCCCCGCCCTCAAGGAACATTTGATTCGATCACAGAGACAGACTTAGACAAAGAATTCAAATATAAGGCAGCTAGTAATCCATGGGTACCATGTTCTATATATACCGAAAGGAAGAACAGTGATGGGGGCCTCCCCTGTTGACATGGTGGGAGGGGGCCGGGCTCGGAGAGGGTGACCCCAAATGTCTCCATCCAGCTGCGTGCACAGGACAGCTGGGCAGAGAGACTCCACCACAGGGCCATGCTGCGTGTCACGAGAGAAGTACATGGGGGTCGCCAGAGACTCCAGCCTCTGAGCTCCTTGACCCTGACTGCCGAGGGACCACAGCTGGGTCACCGTCCTGTCTAAGCCTGATTTCTCGAGCAGTTTTGCAAAATGGGAGAATATCTCTTTTCTTGCTCTGAGCTTGATGGGGACCAGAGTGCTCATTTGGTCTAGACCTCTGCTTCTGGAAGGGACTGCCTTCAACCGTGCAGACAGGTAAGGATTTGCCGTCCACACAGAGAACAAGAAAATGCTCTTCTTCTTCTCTCCTCTCTGCTTTGGTGGGGGGAGGAGGGGGGAGGGGTTGGGGCTAGAGGGGGAGGGACGGTGAGGGGACTGGTAGGTCAGTGCTTGGCGAGGGGAGCTGGGTCACCCAGGGGAATATGGCCTTGCTTTCCACTGGCAGATTCCCAGGGAAGCTCTAGCTGCTCCCCACCTGTCCTGCGCTCCCCCTCCCCCAGCTGCTGGCCCCGTGTGCACGGAGCAGGGAGGCGATGATGAATTTCCCCCAAACGGCATTACAGACAGTCATAAATAATGCTTTGCTCTTTGGTGACGGCACTTTCCATTAGAGCTGCCTGCGCTGGGCTGTTGTACCCCCAGTCTTCTGCCGAGGACTTGCAGTAAAATTTATCAGCGAGCTTTCTGCACCTAATAAATCATCCCCTCCGGGAGCCATCTGGCAGATAAGGCCAGAACCCACATGCTCTGCAGAGGCGGAGTCGGAGAGAGAGCCCCCCCTCGCTGGGGCCCCAGGCCATGTGGAGGGGGGACTTCCTCCCCACCAAGCCCGGGCCTGTCACACTCTTCCTGGCTTTTCTCATCAGACTCAGATTGGCGGCCCTGGTTACGCTGGCAGTTGCAACTCACAGAACCGTCCCCACTCTGGGGACAGGCCCCAGAGTCACCTCCTCCCGGGGCTCTCTACCTGTCCCCCCGACCACGTGTTCAGAAGGCCCTGGCGTCTGAGCCCAGGCAAGAGCAGGGGTGCCCCAGGGCCAGGCAGGTGCTGCAACGGGTGTGATTCTGGCTTAACTGACATCTCGTTGTGATAAGAAACACAATGTCGCTTGGGTGAAAGACACCTAGAAGCATCTCCTCCTAATTCAGGGTAAACATCCCATGGCTACCCCCAGTTTCTCTGAGCAAAACTGCTGTGATATTAGTGCCTCCTTTCAAATATGTATTCCTTCCATTAATATACAATAAGGGAGTTTCTCAAGCCAGGTGACCTGGAGGTAGATGCACAGATTAATGATGGCCGTCCTTTCCTTTAGGCGCTTACAGTCCTGTTGCAGAGACTGCTTTATAACCCATCTCAGGCACGGTGGTGGCAGGGCCCGCTCTCACTGGGAGACAGGATGTGATCCTGCGGGTGAGGAACGCGGGAGAGTTTGGCTTTCTGGTTTTGGAGTCCAGCGCCTAGCACGGTGCCTGGCACATGCGTATTGAGTGTACAAGATGGAATGTGGCAGCAGGCAAAGTCCCCGACACAGCCACCAACACGAAGTAGACGATGAGAATGAAACAATACACAGCAGCGTGGAAGCGGGCCTCTCATCCCCCGCCCCCAGCAGAGGGGACTCTGCTCCTTAGGGTTAACTAGACCATCTGGGACCAAAATCCTGCCCTGGGCCTGATGTAACCTGTGTGCGGTGTCAGCTTGATCAAGAGATGTTCTGAGTCTCAGTGTCCTCATTTATAAATTAATAGGGAAAGATGAGGTAATTTGGGGGGGGGTAATTTTTAATATCGTTGCTACTAGAATATTTTCTAATTTTTCCTTTGCCTGATTTTTTGAAAGGCAGGAAGCTGAATGGTAAAACCGGTCAGAACGCCTCTCTCTTCCTGCCCTACCTGACTGCTTCCCAAACAAGTAAGGCCGGTAGATGGGGGCCCCAGACAGCTAGAGCCCAAATCCGCTGAATCCTTCCCGGGGGCTCCTTCTGCAGGACATCTATCAGGCTGCCTCTGAACACTGCGGACATACCACGGGAAAACATTAAATGGAGTGTCCCAAAGATGCTTAGCTTAGCTATGCATTTAATTTGGTGGTAATTGAAGTTTGCCAACAAAGATTTGCATGTAATCTGTGATTTCATTTTTCAATTAAAATTGTTTCCTTCCTCTGGATGGGAAGCGCTTGGCTCTTCTCCCCATCACGGCACTTTGCAAACACTAATCCCGCACTTCTATGTGGGCTGGAGTGAGGGGAGGGGGCGGGTAGGACGAGGCCCAGAGGGGAGGTCAGGCCGGAGGGCAGGACCCTGCAGGAGAGGTGAGGCTGGGGGCTGCGCTGATGGGAGACCAGGGGAGGGTGTGCCTCGTGCATTCCTAGTGGGCCTGGCCAAGAAGCTCCAGCCCCGGACTTGCGGATCTCGGTTTCTAGGCGCAGGCAAGGGTTAGGGGGTAGAAAGAGGTAGGAAGAGCCAACCAATTCTCCATGGTCAAGGCGCGTGTCAAGGAGCTGGGAACAAAACTGAAGGTCCAGGAATTGGGTACCAGGAGGCTGATTGACCTGAAGGAGATCTTCAGGCCATTTTTATGGCCTTTGATAAAAGCAAAAAAGCAGCACAGCTCACTGGAGAAGATAACGGATACGCACGTGTGTTTATAAGAGACACAGGCTCCCAGAGACACCCCCAAGGGGGTATGGAACCTGCAGGCTGCGGCTTCTGATGAACAGTTCGCAGGTATGGGTTTTTCCTTTGCTGGCTCTGTGGCCTTGGGCTTAATTCCCTTGAGTCCCAGTTTCCTCAACCTTCCAATGAGCAGATGAATACTTCCCTGAGTGGGGGCCAGAGGAGGCAGCCTGTTGGGGTGTGAGGGTCATCCCGAGGGCCCCATCTTTGTATACGCAGCGCCCTGCACGGTGCCTGGCATGTGGTAAGAGGCCAGTAAAATCTGTTACAATGGAAAACCGGCCAAATGAGATGGTGTGAGCGTTTTGTAAATCCCGACGCCCCATTTTCGGTTCCCTGACGGCCGTATTATTTGTGAAGATGGGGTTAAGTATTGGACTCCAGGCTGGGCTAGTCCTGGGCCGGGGCAAGAATCACCAGTCTGCTTCGGGCTGGCAATTTCGAGATGATGGGACAGGACTTGAGAGGGTTTGCCACAAAGAGAGCTGGCCCGATGCTCATGAGAGAGACAGCTGGGCTCTCGTAGCCCAGCTGGAGACAGGATTAAGAACCATTTTAAGAATTAGCAGCAATTTGGGCTGCAGCAGGGCACACCGCTTTGGGCAGAATTCTTCTCTCCGTCAGCGCAAGTCTTTTTTTTTTTTTTTTTGGTCTGGTTTCTTTCAAGTAGAGATAATCCCTTCTACCTGGTCAGACAGCTGAACTGTTTTCATTTTTTTTTCGAATTCCGTAATAAATCTGCCAACCCTGCAGGGCTCCAGCCAAGGGCTCTTGCTAGCTGCATCGACACAGAGGTCTGGTAAAGATGGTGTAAAATGAAAGAGAAAAATGCATATTTCACACTTTGTCTGCTTTGGGTTATGGCAATTCTGAACTCATCCTCATTCCAAACAACTGACCTTCCCACAGAGTTCAAGTACCTTCTGCTGGTCTGGAGAAATCATATCCCTGTCTCTGTCTCCCACTCTCCCCCCACCTGCCCCAAACAGAAACAATTTTTTTTTTTTTTAAAGCTAGTTTTTTTTAAAAAAATTAATTAATTAATTAATTAATTTATGGCTGTGTTGGGTCTTCGTTTCTGTGCAAGGGCTTTCTCTAGTTGTGGCAAGCGGGGGCCACTCTTCATCGCGGTGCGCGGGCCTCTCACTATCGCAGCCTCTCTTGTTGCGGAGCACAGGCTCCAGGCGCGCAGGCTCAGTAGTTGTGGCTCACGGGCCCAGCTGTTCCGCGGCATGTGGGATCTTCCCAGACCAGGGCTCGAACCCGTGTCCCCTGCATTAGCAGGCAGATTCTCAACCACTGCGCCACCAGGGAAGCCCCCAAACAGGAACATTTGCCTGAGAGGCGGCAGGGCTGTTTGTAAGTACACTACGCTGGTTCCAGGAGAGAGGGGGCGTAAAGGACCCCAGTGCACATGGGTTGGAGAGTGAGCACACACACGGGCTACATCCCCCTCTTCCCCACACAGCCATGCATCTACTGCTGCATCGCCACACTCTCCCGAGATGCAAATTTATGTAGAATGTATGAACATGGGTTTTCCTTCTATTGAAGGCTGCCTTGTGTCCATTACAGATCATTTTCAACCATGACCAAATCTTTAACATTAGTGTGGTTGCCACTCAATAGAAACAATCAACCTTTCCAACGTTACCTGCCTCTAGTCTCCTGTACAAATCTGCATAGTGATCAGAATGGTCACTTTAGGCTCCCCAGACACGCCAAGTTTGTTCCCACCTCCTGGCCTTTACCGCACACAATTGTTCTGCATCGATTCTGCTTCTCTCTGCTCTGCCCAGCTCTGTCCTGTCTGCCTTCAAAGCCCACCTCCTCCTTGAAGCCCTTCCTGGAGCACCCCAGCCTGTAGTGCTCTGTCTTCATTTGGGACTTGGTCAGTACCTAAAGCTCTTATTACCCTCTCCCTTGGTCATCAATCATATGCTGCTCCTTTTAGACTTTTTTTTTCTGAAAAGCTATTGTCATTTTCCTGTATAACCATCATTTTCTTATTTAACATTTTTATTACCCAAATAGATGATAATGTCTTAGCTATATTTCTATCTTTTCCAGAGCCAGACACATAGTAGGTACCTAGTAAATGCTTGTCCAAAAAAAAAAAAAAAAAAGAATGAATCAAAGTTCCCACATGGGCTGTGGTTGTGGCTCTGGTGTGATCTTTCTTTTTTTTTTTTATTGAAGTTTAGTTGATTTACAATGTTGTGTTACTAGGAGTATGGAATTAAGAGATACAAACTACTATGAATAAAATAAACAATAAGGATATATTATACAGCACAGGGAAATATAGCCATTTTATTGTAATAACTTTCAGTGGAGTGTAATCTATAAAAAGATTGAACCTCTGTGTTGTACAGTGAAACTAATATAATATTGTAAATCAAATATACTAAATACAAAAAAAATACCAGAAAACTAAAAAAAGAATGAATGAAAGTTCCCACATGGTGTGTGGGTGTGGCTCTGGTGTGATGGCTTTTTCTTTTTTTTTAATTGAAGTACAGTTGATTTACAGTGTTGTGTTAATTTCTGCTGTACAGCAAAGTGACTCGGTTATACATACATATATACATTCTTTTTTATATTCTTTTCCATTATGGTTTATCTCAGGATATTGAATATAGTTCCCTGTGCTCTACAGTAGGACCTTGTTGTTTATCCCTCTTATATATGATAGTTTGCTGGCTTTCTCTCTCTTGATTGCAAGACCATTCCCACCTCCAAGGGAAGGGAGAGTCTTGATTTGTGGGATTGCTGCCCATAAGATGTTTCCTCTTGTTTGGACGATGCTGGATATTAGGTAACTGTTGAGTGTCAGTAACAACTCTGGAGCTCCCTGTACAGACCCTGAGATTCCCATGCCTATGATCACACAGACTATTGAGATTTTTATGGTAGTGAGAAAAACTAGTGCTTCTGACTGTGTCCTCTCCCTCTGTACCTTCCCCTCTCTTTACATCCCTGTATGCACCCCACATGTATTCTGTATTTAATTTAGAGCAGGGAGTTCCTTTGATTTTAATTCCATTTTCTTCTGAATGCGCTGAGCGCTGCCCAGCCTGCCATCTTGCCTCTGCTTTGTGCGTCTCACCTCAAGGCCTCTTTGTGAATTTGTTTGATTTGTGGTTGTGGTTTGTAGCTGTCACGGATTTCTTTGTTGTTACCACTGCTGCTACTGTTTCCTTGCAGCTCGATTTTGAGCCGAGCGTTTGAGTAGTAAATATGGTTTACACCAACTCTGTTGGAAATAATGGCATTTATGTGCTGAAGTTATTTCCAAAACCTATGATATGTGTATACAAATAGATCCACAGCAGGGCCCCTAGACCGGGGGGAACAGACTCAATAAAACCTTCGCGATAGAGTATAAACAGGTGTCTGAGACTAGGGCTAGGCCAGGCGGTTCAGAACAAAACTACCTTCCACCCCCGCTGTTGGCTCTGAGCGGAATCTGAACCATAAATACTTTGCTTAACGCTGGGGGATGTAGGAGATATTTTTGTGATCATATTTATCCGCTAAATGTTCACTTACATTCTTTCATGCATCTCACATTGAATTTCTCACTTTTCTCTTCACCCACCTTCAATGGTTTTAAACCTTAATTGTCCTGGATTCTGGAATGGAAAAAAATGTGTCCAGAAACTATGGGCCTCTATATAGTAAAACTACTACTTAGTGCTAGCTGCCGCCTAATGATTATGGTTGGGGGGCCGGGGGGGTGGACCTACACTGTTAAACTTTTAAATTCCCTTTTGTCTTGCTGCCCAAATCTAAATACTTTTGCTAATAGATAATTGCTCTTTTACTAAGAGATAAGCTTTCCCTATAAAAATGTATTTTGAAAACTTATTTTACACAGCAGTGTTGTATCTATTGAAACTAACCTTTTACCAATAAAGCACTATTGTTTAGACATTAAAAAAAAAAAAAAAAGAAACTATGGGCTTGGCCTATAAATTTGGCGGCCCTCTCTTCTCTTCCAAATGGCTGCTGGGTTGCGGGATCATGTGGGGTGAACCGTTCCGAGCAATGCTCCCAAGCTCCATCTTGGGGTCGGTCGTAGTAATCCTGGTGCAGAGCAGGAACTAGAGAGAGAGCTGGGAACATTCAGAGGGGGAAGTTGGATTGCTCTTACCAGATGTGGCTCTGGCCTCCGAATTTGTGTAGTGTGGGTTTCCCTTGACTCTGCCCTCAGCTCTGGAGCTCTGGGGGCACCAGGCCCTGCATCTGACATGTGTCCAGAAGTGGAAGCTGCCCACCGACCCCAGGGGAAGGTCTGGATCGCCCAGAGGTCAGGATCCATCACAAAGACGCCTGAGCTCTCTGAGCTGAAGGCCGTGTGACAAAGGCACGGGGATGGGTGTTACGGGTTGTTCTCCAACTTGTAAATGCCAAGCAGAAATCGTGTTGCAGTTCCTAAATGCCACATTTCGGCGTGTTTATTGCTTCCCCCCACAACGGGGAAAGATGGTGAATGAACTAATAATTCAGGAGCCGAGAACATGTTTATTTGATTTTTAGAGCTTTAACAAATACAGTGTGTACAAAACCCGGTGCCAATAGCATGCATAATTCCTCCAGGAACAGGCCTGATAGAAACACAGAGCTTGCAGTGCTTCAAAACGGCAACCAATAGTTACACATCTGAGTGACTAATTCTCTCCTCTTAGCAGGAGAACAATAGGCCGTAATAGTCAGGTACATTAACGCAGAGCGCGCCTGTCTGGTGACTTGGATATTTGACACGTAAACAAAGATGGGGGGGGGGAGAATGTAGGGGGGAGAAGTGGAGGCTTGTTATCTACCTGTGTAACCATATACCAAACAGCAGGTTACAAATGCGCTCAGAAAATGCTGACCCGATGCGGTTCTAGGGCCTCCCGCGCAGGATTGGCACGTGATTTGCGGCGCTGCGGGAGTTCTGTCGCTGACCTCATTAGCGGCGCGTTTCCTGGCTTGTTAGTATCATATTTGTATAATTTACAGCACCTTCGTTTTTATGGAATGTGTTTCTCGTAGAGTGTAATGGCAGCAATATATTTAACCGATCGTCTTTAGGAATGCTTTTGCTGGAGGCGGCCTGCAGATATAAAGGGGCATTTTCTTCTCTCCTGCGTGGGCCTTTTCTTAAATTTTCTTTTTGGCTCGCTTGGCTGCCACGTGTGTGCGTGTGTGTTTTCCTGTGTGTGCATATGTATGCACATATAAATATAGGTGTGCAAATGCTTGGAAGACGTTAAAGGGGTCCCTCAGGTGTGATTCTTTCTTGAAGGATTAACTTGGTTCCCTGGCTGTCTTCAAGGTCGGTGGACTGAGCAGACATTGAAGGGAGGCCTAGATGCCTTGCTATGAGAAGACGAATTTGCAAAATGGAATAGAGGGCCCAGGCAAGATTAGCTACTGGGGAATGATTGTTTTTATTTTTAAAATTTATTTATTTTTTGGCTGTACCACATGGCATGTGGGATCTTAGTTCCCCGACCAGGGCTCGAACCCACGCCCCCTGCATTGGAAGCGCAGAGTCTTAACCTCTTGGACCGCCAGGGAAGTCCCCAGGGAATGATTTTTTTTTTAGGATGGTATGAAGATGCTAAATTAGGGTGAGTTTTCAAGTCTTCATGACCTCCTGGAGGCTTTTGCATAAAACAACAGGATGGAAAAATGCAAAGTATATGTCATTCAGGGGCAGGTCCTCTCCCAAACGAATTCTTACCTTAGGAAAAATTAAAGCATGTGGGCAGAGATGTGTACCTTCTTTTCCTCTCTGACCTGTGTCAAAAAGAGAGAAATGGCTGGGACCAAATGTTTGAAGACCAAATGTGTCAACTTGGAGGTCGCTCAGGGGAACCTGGGACCAGGAGCCAGGAGAAGTTACCCCAGTGTCTGCCCCGCTGCTAACCATGACCTCAGGCAGATTGCTTTCCCAACTTAGCTCACAGCCTCCTCTACAAATTGAAGAGATTGGACTGGATCCTCTCTCTCTAGAGTTCGATGTTTCTAGGTTCCCCATCACTTGTCTAGTCTGTTCCTGAAGGCAGATAAAGCCAAGGCTGGGGTTCTCATCAACCAAATCATCCAAACTATGTTCTCGAGGGTTACCTGCAGTGACCCAGAAGAGGGAAACACAGCTCGCCAGGAACTGTCAATGTGTCCCACTTACATCTTCTGACAGGGGGCAGACAGGGTGAATAGACTAACAATTCAGAAACCAAGGACATGGTAGGGGGAGTTTGAGAGCTTTAGTAAAAACTGGCGCCAGAGGGTGTCGAGCTGCATATTTCCTTCCCATAATCACTTCTTGGCCTCAAAGAGAAACTGACCTCAGGGGCAAGATAAATAGGTAGGCCCTGGACTTTGTCAACCCATGATAGAATCATAAGAAATTAAGTCTATTAATATGACCTGAGACCCAGGGACAAAGTTTATCCAACTGGCCAGTCAGGTTAGGGTCCTTGGTATTTCCTCCCTCACTCCATTGGCTATACCTCTTCTCACTGATTTGTGAGGATTTGGGTTCTTGATTTTGCTTAATAGATATGTCCCTAAAATACTGGAGTGGCTAGAGTCTGCAGTAATAATAACTCAAAATGTTAAAGGTATTTAGAGGCAACATTTCCATGTAAGTTTCTATTCAAAATTTGAATACACCAGACTTACCGGCTATTTGCAGGTACCTAGTAGTGAATCCTTTGGTAAAGAAAAATAATTCTTTTGTAAAGTCTGATTTGAACTCAACTGAATCCTGAAACAGTCATTGAACACCCATTAAGGACTGAGGAGTCAAACAAAAATTGTATAACCTTCCTGCCTTCAAGGGGCTTTTATTCTAACTTTCTAATAGGGATTTGCCTATCTTTTGTATATGCATACTAATACGTATAATAAAATGTAGACACTTTCAACATCCAGCATCCACTAATTAGGGTGGCTTCAAAACGCTGCAAAATTTAGATCATTATTATAAATGTTTCTTCAAAAACTCTTATTAGTCGCACTTGACTGATTTGGTTACTGGCTTGTCTAATGGGATGATAAAAAGGGATTGTGAACCTTGACTCAGATTAGTGGAACACCTGGGTGGTCGCATCAAAAAATCTTTCCCTTCTGTTAAAATAGAAGCCACATTTTTGTCCTTTTCTCTGCCTTCAGCTCTGCCATGTACTCCAGCTCATCCCATCATTTCTCCCTTTCTTGTGATGTAGAACCATGACTTACATTCATGCTTTCCTTTACCTTTAGCATTTACGCATGTCCAAGTCTCTTCCATATTAAAAAATGCTGCCTCTGCCGTCATCTCTCGATTGGCTACCTCTTTCTTTCTCTTTCTAGCCACAACTTTCTGAACGTCCATGGTATGTATACTCGTCAATTCCGTTGCCTTTCAGTCCGCTTGGGCATGGCTTCTGCTCTCCTCCGTGCCCTTGAAGCTTCTTCCCAAGGTCACCATTGAGCTCCAAGACACTAAGTCAAACAGATGCTTACCTCGAGTGCTTCCCCCCAGCCGCCCCAGCATTGCCCACACTCCCTCTGCAACATCACAATCCCCTGGGGGCTGCTCACCTTTCTGGTTGCTTTATCAGCTTGGGTTTTGGTACCTGACCCTCCTGTTGGGGTCCTGAGAGTTTTGACCAAGTCTCTGCTTTCTCACCCTGTTTTCTCTCTTTGCCACAGCTTCAATAGACTTTTATGTTCTGAGGACTCTCCAGCTCTTCTGAGACTCTATCCAACTTTCTACCAGACAGCTCCACTCGGCTACACGGCTGTAACAAACAGAATACACAATCCAGTGGCTCAAGTAAGATTGAAATTTATTTCTCTTTCACATCATGTCCAGAGTTGCCGACCATTCCAGAGAGGGCAGGTGGTTCCATGATGTTGACTTAGTTGTCTTTCTATCCTGTGACTTCACCGTCTAGGGTAACTGTCCTCTTCCACAGGGTGACAATGTCTCAAAAGCACTGTGACCCAGCAGGCAGGAAGGGGGAAGAGGAAGCAGAGGGCAACCAGCTTCCTTTTCAGAAAGTGAGACAGTGGTTGTACACGGCACTGACACACCCAACTCACGTGGCCATGCCTCATCGCAAGCTAAGCTAAGGAATGTGGTGCTACATCCACCCACCATAGAATGATAAGAAACGAAGCAAATCAATTAACATGACCCGAGGCACAAGGACCAAGTTTATCCAAGTGACTGGTCAGATCAAGCTTCTTTGCACCTTCACCTCCCTTGCCCCCAACCACCCGAGTGACTATTGGGAGGACAAATAGCAATGTCTGCCACAGAGACCTCAAACCTAACATCCCCGAAAGTCACCTTGTCATCTTCCCCTCATACCTGCTCCTTCTGCAATTTCCTCTCTCAGAAGGTATCATTGTCCGACCCAGTTGCTCCAACCAGAAACCAGGAATCGTTCTTGACTTCCCTCTTCTCTCGTTGCCACACATCTAATCTTTAACTCTAGTCCTTTCTGTCTCTTAAATATTTTTGATCCAGACACTTCTGTTTATCCCATTGCCACCAGCTTAGTGCAACAGACCATGATCTCTTTCTTGGACCATTGCGATAGGCTCTTAACTGGTCTTCAGATCTATTTCCCATTCCATGTCAACGTTACATATGAAAATGGAAATATGATAATATTACTCCCACTGAAAATCCTTCAGTAGCTTTGCATGAACCCTAATTTGTAACGTGCTCTAAGAGATCAAGCGTGATGTGACCTCTGCCAGTGTCACCAGGCTGATCTCATGCTTCTCTGGTCTTGGTTCTCTCCAGTTCTGAAATATGGGATTTATTTCAGCTCCTGAAATCAGCTATGCTATCCCTTGATTCTGGTCTTTCTGACGTACTACTCTCTTTGTTGGAGCACTCCTCCTGCTTCCTTCCATGCTTGGCTAACTATTTCTCCTTGGAGCTCAGTTTGGGGATGATTTTCTCAGTGGGGCCTTCCTCCTTTCTGCTTGGGCCGTCTCCTTGTTCTGGGCTCCTATGGCACCTTGTAATTCTTCTTTCCTAACACTAACCAAACCAATAATTAAATGGCTAGTATCTGGGTTTGTGATTATGTTGTAAGCTCCAAGAAGGCTGGGCTACCTTTATTGGATGAGTAAAACTAATGAAAGTATTCATCAAAAACATGCTATCTTCAAATAATTCCTTTACCCCTTCACCCACTACTCCTCTATGCAAAGCCTTTGTGTGAGGATGTCCTGCTTACCTATTGCAATAATGGCAACAGCAGCTTCTGCCTATGAAAATTATTAGGAATGTAAAGTGAAGGAAACAAATAGCAATAAATATAAATGATACAGAATATTTAATTATAATAGTATTAGCTTACATTTAGATACTATTTTATAATTTTAATGCTTTTGTTTATGTAACTTCATTTGAACCTTGCAAGACCCTGTTAGTTAGAGATGTCAGGTAAATTGTCCCCACTTTACAGGTGTGCAAATTGAGATTCTGTGAAGTTAAATGATTTAACTAGGGTCTTCCATTTAGAAAATAAAGGAGGCAGAGCTTGAGTCCAGATCCCTGACTGCAGAGCCGGGGCCCTGTCTGCTGTATTAGGCTGTGATGGAGATCATGAAACACAGCTATACATATCTCTAATTTCTTTGTCTGACATAAGCAAGCATTTGGTAATTATTTGTTGAACAGACAAATGCATGAGTAGATATACCAGTAGGTCTGGCAATGTGGCTAAGATTTAACACCAACATGTAGGTAAAAAATTATGGGGTAATAAATAGGTACAATAGAACATGTTATGCTGTACAGGAGAAAAGTGGAGTCTGGCTGAGAGACTAGATAATTGCTTTTAAGTGAATTCAACGATCACTTTGAATAACTATGTGGGTGTGGGAGGTCTGTATATACTCCTCACTAATCTTAAACCCACTAATGACAGGCTTGAAAAAGGAAATTTTATTGTAGCTCAGAATTTGATTGAAATGCAAGATATAAAATGTATGAATAATACCCAGCTTGACTCTCCTAGGCACAATAGGGACCAGAGGGCTGTTGGCTCTGTCATTGGCTTGAGGGAGCTTTAAATATTCCTCTGTCCAGGTTCCATTCTCTCCCCCACCCCTCTGAGCCATCTAAATGTATTCTTGGATTTATAAATCATAATGGAAAAGAATATAAAAAAAGAATTGTATATGTATGTATAATTGAGTCACTTTGCTGTACACCAGGAACTCACACGACATTGTAAATCAACTATACTTCAATTAAAAAAATGTATTCTTGGATCAAGTGGGTACCCAGGTAGCTATTTACAGAACCTGTGCTCTAGGAGAACAGCTGGTGTGTCTTTCTCTGACATTTTGGGATGGACGGCAGCTCCATCAGGGGGAGGTGCTTTTCCCAACGGAAGACCTTAACTCTTGGCTAGTAAGAACTATCTTCAAGACCTATAATTCTGATGATTCCATAAGAGGAAGCATTTGCCTGATCTGAGGGTCTTGTATTATCTTTTGATTAGTTTTAGGGTTATCTCTAGGTATGTAAAATACCTAGGATAGTTCTTGGACATAATAGGTACTCAATAATTGGTGGTTATTGTGGAGATAAAGCAGTCAACTGCAAAGAAAGTAAGGAGACATGATGTTAAAACCCAGTGATGACACTTATTAGGTGGCAAAATAACTTTCTGATGGTGAGCAAGTTATTGAAACTTTCTGATCTTAAGTTTCTCCTCTGTAAAAAGAATAGTAGCTACTATGAGCCAGGTATTTCTTATCATTATGAAAACTTTGAATGCTCAGTTTATGGGTAAGTTAACTGAGGCTCATAGACATTAGGCAATTTGCACTGGGATGTGGTCATTTAGCCTGTGTCAAAGTGAACATTCAAACCCAGGCCTATCTAACACCTGATTATTTTTCCACTTCATAGCACTGCTCATGTAAAATAGAGATGCCAAAACCATGAATCCTTGTAAAATTAGAGCCAGTGCATGGCATAAATTTGGTACTCAAAATAGTGTCTATTATTATTAATTACACCTCAGGTGATCAGAATAACCCTATAATATGTTCACATTAATCAGAGTTGGAAGAACTTTGACATATACTAACCATTACGAGCCCTGGTTGAAATTCCCTGTTTGGCAGATGGTGGGTGCTCAATAAATGCTTGTTGACATATTAAAGATACAGTAATGTCTGCATTTATAGTTGAATTCTGTCCCTTCCTCATCCCCACCACAAACACTCCTGTTTCACCTTTGAAAGTTTGGGGAAGTTCTGTGAAATGCAGTACGACAAGGAACTATGAGGGATGGCTTTATCGAAACAGCTGGCTTTTTTTCCTCTCAAAATACATTGGGAGAGTTCTACCTCTGGTATGGCCAAGTAGGCGTCTATCAGACTAACCTTCTACAAACGGACAATAGCCATAAACCCTGGACAAAAAACAAAACGAAACAAAACAACAACAACAACAACAAAACCAGCCTCCTGAAGGCACAATTGACACTTGGAAGGAGGGAATAGTATGGGATAAGCCTCCCATTTATTATGGCCGTTGGTTGCAGTCAGCGTCACAGGGCGCAACTAAAGCACCTACAGAAAACCTGAAGTCTTTATGGCCTAAAGAACTAGATGACAGAGTTTTGGGCAACCACAGCTGCTAAATATAAACTCCACTCAGATCTCTGGGTCAAGCATGCATGGGGTAGAATCCAAGCAGCTCAGCTAAAAATAGCAGAACTGAACTGAGATTTGAGCTGCCACCCAAGAGATAGAATTTGCAATTTGAGTCCAAGCAATTTTATTGCCTTAATTGTTATTATAGCAACAACAATAATAGCAACTTACCACTCTTCAGCAGAATGTAACAAAATTCAGAGTACCCACAACACAACATTCACAACATCCAGAATATAATCTGAAACTACTAAGCACAGAAAGAGCTATAAAAATGTGGCCTATTTTCAAGAGAAAAATGCCATCAATGAAGACAGACATCTACTTGACCCAAATGTTGGAATTAGTAGATAAGGATTTTAAAGTAGTTATTATAACTATACTCATTACCTGAGAGAAAATATGCTTGAAATAAATGAAAAAACATAAAATATCAGTGGAAAAATTTAGAAAATTTAAAAAGGAACAAATAGAAGTAAAAAGTAAAATGTCTGAAGTCAAATTCATGGAACAGACTTAAAAACAGAATGGAGATAGAGAGAGAGTCAGTGAATTTGAAGACAGATCAATATAAATTATTCAATCTTAAGAACAGAGAGGAAAAAACAAACCAAAAGAGTGGAACTCCAGGTACCTGTGAGACATCAAAATATCTAATATATTTTTGATTAGAGTTTCAAAAGAAGAGAGAGAACAGTGCAGAAGAAATATTTGAAACAATAATGAGCAAATATATTCCAAATTCAATAAAAGACACATTGATACATTCAAGAACCTCAGCAAACCCCAAACAGGATAAATATGAAGAAAACCATGACTTGGCCCATCATAGTCAAATTATGAAAAACCAAAGGATTAAGAGACAATCTTGAAAGCAGATAGAGAAAGAGGACTCATTATATACAGGGAGACAGTGACTTGGTGAAGGCAAGAAAATAATGGAAGATCATCTTTATAGAGTGGTTAAAAAACCCAACAAAATCCTGTCCACCCAAATTTATATTCAGTGGAAATACCTTCCAAGAATGAAAGCAAAACAAAGGCATTTTTAGCTCAATGAGAATTAGGTGAGTTCATCACCTGCCGACCCACACTATACCAAATGCTTAAGGAAGTTCTTTAGATTGAAAGGAAATAATACCAGATGGAAAAGTGAATCTTCAGGAAGGAATGAAGGGCATAAAATGGTAAATAGCTGTCCAGCTAGGACCAAGCAGTTGCATCTGGAGTGCATCTCTGATTGGTTCTCATCCATTAGATGTGTGCAGAAGCCCTGCAATGTGCTTCCAGAACTGGCCCATAAGAAAACCTCCCATGGATAAACCTCCATGTTTTTTCCCTTTCAGACCTGATGCAGAAGAGCAAAGGGAGTTAGAAGCCATGTATTGAAGGTGGTGGAGCCACAAGGTGGAAGGACGCTGGGCCCCTCAATCACTGCTTGGAGGAGCAGGACCCCACACAATAGGGAGGCCATTCTAGACTTAGTCTAAGTGAGAAACAGACTTCTATTTTGTTGGGGCTATCATACATTTTGGGGTTTATTTTTACAGCATTCATTTAGAAAGCTCAAGTTACACAAAGCGTCTCATCTATGTTATCTGTCATATGGTAGTGTTAAATAAATAAATGTGCCCTTCTGCTTGACAAAAATATTTTTATCAGGTTGGATGAGACGAGTCAACATCATTCTTGCTTAGGCTGTATTTTTGTCACCTATGCATGTGACTCTCCTTTTCTAAAGAAAGCAAGCTGTTAGTAATACTAACCTCCCCCTCTGCAGTCACTGAGGAATAAGTAAGTTCTAAGCAGTAATGGGAAAGCATCTGGCTAAGGGCAGTGCAGAAATATTAGATGATAACCGGATAGGTAGGTGAAACTAAATTAAACTCAAAGCCAAATCTTTCCTTAAAGCAGCAAATGTTCTTGGGCCATGATCAGACAAAGAGCCCAGCATTTTTGTGGAGACGCTCTTTTCCCTGAGAAGTCTTCCCGGTAAGTGTCCTCATCACTGTCTATGGGAGAGGTCTGTCAGTCATTTGACAAGGAAGGATGGTCTTCGGCCTTTGGCCGTGATGTCAGTGCCGGCTTAGAACTGGGGGTGGAGGACCACATGGCACAGTCTCAAAACCCAAACCCAGCAATCCCTTTGGTGTGGGGACTCGGGCCAGGAAGAAACAGCGGCCTCTGAAGCCCATCCAGGCCGAGGCTTAAGTGTGGTGTGTGGATGGGATGTTTCCACACTCACCGCTGTCTTTCTGGACTCTGGCATGACCCTGGCCAGCCCCCCACTGACCCTCTCTCCCCTGGACATACCAGAGTGGGTTCTACGGTCCCCAGGACTAGGCCTGCTCCTACCCCAGCACACAAGGTGCTCAGGGCCAGGCCTCTAAGAACTTGGAATCCAACTTGGCAGAAGCCAAATGACGGCCAGGCTCTGAGTGGATCCTGGAGTGGGCGCAGGTTGCGAAGAGGAACAGAGAAGTGGAGATCTCTCTGGTACAAGAAGACCCAGGTGCTAGGCATGAGAGAAAGAAGGGGAAGGCGGAATGGACTGCTGAGGATGGTGCAGGGGACGAATCTATCTGGGGTGAAGGGTGGGGATGAGGAACATGGGGCCTGTGATGGCCAAGGTGCGGGGAGCCAGTCCAGAGGGCCTGGCAGAGAAGTTCCACATCAGACAAGGGATGGGGACGCTTCCCACGCCCGGCCCGGGAAGAGCACCTCTGAGCTTCTTTCCCAGCTGGACCAACTCCCACCTCCCGAGGGATGCTGGGGCTGGATCCCCGCTGAGTGGTCCCTGACTCCAGCCCCCCTTCCTGGAGCCTGGTCCAGCAGGTCAACACCTCCCAAGGATGGCAGCCTGGCCTTCTAGTCAGCGCGGCACACTTTCCTCCAGCTTCACTCAGCTCATCTTCCCCTTCAGTTCAGCTCAGCCGCTCTCCCAGCCCCTCCTCTGCTTACAGGCCAGCATAGACCCTCTCCCCAGGCAGGAAGGAGGCTGGGGTTCAGGTGGCCTCCTCTCTGCCCCTGTTTCCCAGCAGAGCACTGCCTCTCCTGCTTCCAGTCCTCGCAGTAGAGCCTGTCCGGCCTCCCCCATCTCTCCCATGATTGGACCAGCCCATCGCACACTCGGTAGTCTCCCGTTCCAGTGGGCCCATTAGTTCAGTCCTGACCAAGAGAACTCAGAGCTTCACCCAAGCCTCCTTGTTCCGGCTCACTCTGCTCCACCACGTTGCTTTTGTTACCCGAAGTCTCTCTCTCCCTCTCTCTCTATTTCCCCTTACAAATGGCTTTGCAGCAGCCCTGGAAGTGCACGGCTGCACCGATAACGTCTCCGTGGTTCCTTGTTAGCTGTACTCTAAGCAGAAAAGTGACTTGGCTTGACAATGTAATTTACATCGCTGTATAAAACTATCCGTGGAAGCCAAGCTAATTTGTGCCAGATTAGGCTATTTGTCTCAGCCACTGTCTAGCCGCACAATCTATCAGAGGGCTGTTTTCAAATATCGCTCTTCAAGCGTGCCCTTGAGAGGCAGAAATTGATTGGGATCTTAGAGAGCAAAATTACAGCAATAACTTAAAAGAAACAATAATTACTGAATCATACCAGTGTCAGCACTCTGCAAAACACGAAATAGCCATCAAACCCCAATCCAATATATTCCGAAGCGAATTTATTGAATGGAAAAAGCAGTTGAGTGAGGATTTTTCGGCGCCCCCTCCCCTTCCCCCGTACATATGGTTATCTCAAAACCGCAAGTGAACGAGTCGATAACTCTTGTCATTGACTGCTCCATTTTCTCCGAGTCGGGGGCGATCCATTAGCTGCCTCTGCTGCACCCTCTCCCTCGCCTCCTCTCTCCTTTTCCATCGCCTCTATTCATTTGCTGGTCTCTGCTCTTCAAGCAAACAAACATGTATAACTAATCATTTGTTAAAATGCAGAGGGCCCCTCATAAATCTCCACAGCTGAAATACTTTAATGGGTAATTAATTGATCCTGTTCCAGAGGAGTAATAAGATAATAAATTAGACAATATTTCACTCAGTCGTGTCAGGCTCCTAGCTAATGGCTCTGTAGGGCTCAGCTGAAGGATAATATATTAGCCAGAAATTAACTGCTAAGAGCTTTCTGCAGAGAAATCCGCTGACAAGTGAGTCACGCCGGACTGGGGTGGCGGCGATCTCGGTGAAAGTGAACCTGGGCTTGGGGGGGCGGGGAAGGGGCGGGGTTATGTTCCAGACCCAAGGGAGCTTGACGTGTAGTGCTGTGAGCATGCCCACTGACCTATGACCCTTTCTTGGCACTCCCGGTGGGTTCCTAGGAAGCTGTCACCTCATGTACTTGTGAGCTCTTGAATAGTCTTCGCCCATGAGTCACTGGACCCGTTGAGTTTTCATGGGTTTTGCCCACTCTTGACCAGTATGGCCACAGAACACCCGTAGCCACCGGCTCCATCAGCTGCTCCCTAAGCAAGTGTGCAGATACAGAATGAACCTTTGTGGGAAAGAGACCCACACTCTGTCACAAACAAGGGTTTCACAAAAATTAAGAAGGAAAAAGAGTAGGGAGAGAAGGCGTGAATTCCATTTTTTAATGGGTAGGAAATACTTCTTCCAGGGTACAATGGAGAACAGCTCTTGGTTTTATTAAGGAAGTCAGGCAGGGTGATGACAATTAATAGCCAAGATAAGAACTTAGACTTGGAAGGTTGGGTGGGCCTTTGCTGGAGGACATGGGAAGTCAGTTTCCCCATATAGGAAGGGTATGGAGTAGGAGTGGGTGGTTGGAGGGGAACTCAGTATATAGTGAAGCACTGGGGCTATAAGGTCATTTGAACTCTCGCCTGCTGTTCACTAGCTGTGTGACCTTGTCTAGGTTACTTCACTACTCTGAGCTTTGGTTTGCTCACCAGTAAAACAGTGGTAGGATGAGTAAGTGAAATACGCACGAGAAGCTTCTAGTTCTGTATATCACCCCCAGGAGGTGCTGCCTTAATGTTGGTTATGATATGGTCGGCAGCGGGGAAGGTTATTATTGACAAGTGAAGGAGATGGCAGCCAAGGAAATGAGAGGAGGTGGCAGTGGGAGACAGTGGGCTGCTCCTCTTAGTCCAAATAAGGACCATATCACCCCCACCCTAAGGATGGTCCAAACTGGTGCGTGCTCACTTTCTGCCAGACCACTCCTGATTGCTATGGGAAATGTGGGTGGGTCCATCTTCTGAGTCATGGTGAATATGGCAGTGTGGGTTGAAGGCATAACAGAGCTTGATTATTTAAATGAGAAAATGCAGGCAAAACTCACAGCCTGTGCTGGCCATCATGATCAGTGGTGGTGTTATCGAGTCCAAGCTCGTACTGCTGGCTGCACGACAGGACAATAAACGGAGAGATGAGTCGTTAGGGCAAGGAATAGTGGCTTTATTCAGAAAGCAAGCAGACCAAGAAGATGGTGGTCTAGTGTCCCAAAGAACCATCCTACTCGAGTTAGAATTCAGGCTTCTTTCATGCAAAAAGGGAAGGGGGTGTGGTTGGTTGTTGCAGACTTCTTGGGGTCAGAATCCTTTGTTCTTGCAGCTGTCTGAGTAGGTTGGTCACTGAAGTTCCTGTAAACCTCCAGCAAGACAAATGTTATTCTCTGTTCTGCAACTTTTTATCTCTGTATGAATGGAAAAGTGTTACACCTTTGAAGGTCAGAGCCTTGAGAATGGGCTATCTTGTATATTTCAGGTTATTAGCAACATTCTTGTAGCAAAAGCAATAGAACACAAAGGTTAAAGTAAAAGAAACAGATCCAGTATGGAGTCAGCTTTGTTCTTCCCTATTATAGCAGTGGTATTGGTATCCCTTGCCTGGGTCTCCCTGCACTGCATCTTCCTGGATGGTGGTCAGCATGGGGCAGTGCTCAGAAGACAAGGCCTTGCATGGTCCCTGATGGGCTCAGGGCAGCTGGAACCACCCTGGGCAGCCCCAGTGCTGTTCACCTTTGGAGGGAGGCGTTGGGCCTCTTCCAGGACCTAGAGCTTGGAGGGACACAGGCAGAACAGGTTCAGCTGGAAACTGCACTCTGTGTAAAAGCAGGCGTTTCCCCAAGTAGAAATGGCAGACTAAGTCAGCTCACATGGCGAGAGTCCATTAACTGACATTTATTTTAAAAATAAACATGTGCTCATTCATCCTCTGTTCCTTTATGTGGAATGGCTTCCTGGCTTCGGGCAGCCTGGGCTCCTCCCAGTTCCCTACCAAGGCCTAGTTCTTTGTACCTTTGACCTCAGAGCTGGAAGAGAAGTTGATGTCACCTGGTCCACCCTCTGTTCCAGATTACTCATGCCCGGTCCGGGATTGCACGGGCCCAGGGAATGGCTGAACTTATTTCTGGGCTCAGTGGGACAGCATTTTAGATCCTAGGTGACCTTTATACGACCCTTAAGCCTTCTCTTTTTTTCAGGCCAAACTTGCCCAGTTCTGTGGACCATTATGTGTGTGCCATTTCCCCTTGTTTTTATTGAGAAATAGAGCAAGTAAAAAGAGAAGTACCCCCGCACATACATGCAGCTTGAGTAATAATTATCAAGCGAACACCCACAGATGGCTGAAACTTGGGTTACTATCCCTGGTGCTACCGCCCTAATCAGAACTCGCTCTCCCTCTGGAGTAACTACCCTGACTTCTGTGAAAGCCATCTCCTCCCTTTTCGTCATAGAATTATAATTTATTCATTTATTTATTCCCAAACCCTAGGGTTTAGTTTTGCCAACTTGAAATCTTGACATGGAGGAAATCAGACTGTATGTGCTCTTTTGCGCCTTCATTATGTTGATGAGATTCACCCATGTGAATCTTGTTGCCATAGCTTGTTCATTTTTCTTGATATGTAGGTTGTATACATTTTATATGTATCTATGGATATAATTTTATTGATCTACAATCATTTACTGATGATGCCAGTATATGGATATACTGTAATTTACTTGTTTGTTCTGTCAAGGACAGACTTTTGAGTTGTTTCTGGTTTGGGGCCATGACAAACAAACAGGGCAGCAATGGGCATTTATCTCAGGACGCACGGGTATGTGTATCACTGGGATACTGACCTAGAAGTGGAATGCTGCATCACAGGGCGGGCACATCTCCAACTTTACCCAACTAGTGTCCAAAATGATCGTCTTAGGTCACAACACAATCAAGAGGTGCGCTTGTTCCTGTGGGGGGCTCAAAGGTGGGTTGCAGGCATCCCCCTTCCAGAAATTCTATCTGCCCAGCTCAGCCACTTTGGGGTCAGCCCCACACAGAGCTGTTCTTGCCCTAGAACACACCATCCCGGGACCACCCGGATCTGATGACCATTGGGTGGGGACCAAAGGCGTGGCCAGGCTGATGGGCTCCACAGCCCTGTGTTAGAGGCTGGTCCCTCATAATCTCCTGCCACACCAGGCTCCAGCTCAGAGCCGCTTCCGGAGCACCCCGTCTGTGCGTGCGCCTACAACTCTTCCTCCTTGGCCAGCATTTCCTACCGACAGACTTAAAATTTTGCCAATCTGCTCGCTTAAGGATCGCTCATTGTGCTTGCGGTGTGCGTTTCCTCTGTTAAAGTTTCAGAAATCAGTTTTATTGAGGTGTAATCTACATACAATAAAGTTCCTCCTTGTGAAGTGTACAGTTGGATGACTGTTGACAACCGTATACCGTCATGTATTCACAACCAAGACGTAGAGCGTTTCCACCACTCCAAAGTTCCCTCAGGCCCCTCTGTGGTCAGTTCTTCACCCCATCACCCACCCCATCACTCATCTGTTTCTGTCATTATAGGTTTGCCTTTTCCAGATATTCAGTACATGGAATCATCTGGAAAAGACTCTTTTTGTGTCTGGCTTCTTTTACTTAGCAGAATGCTTTTGAGAGCATCGTGCTGTTGGATGTATCAGTAGTTTGTTCCTTGTTACTGCTGCTTAGTATTCTTTTGTATGAATATAACCCAATTGATCCATTCTCCTGTTGAAGGGCATTTGGAATGTTTCCGGTTTTGGGCAATTACGAATAAAGCTCTTGAGATGTATTAGTACAAGTCTTTTTGTGGATGTAGGCTTTTATTTCTCTTGGACAGATATGTAGGAGTGGCACTGCTGGGTCGTAGGGTAGGTGTAATTTTGACTTTAGAAGAAACCACCGAGGAGTTTTGCAAAGTGATTTTTCCATTATACACTTTACATACCAGGGGTCTGTGAGAGTTCTGGTTGCTTCCCACCCTTGCCAACACTTGGTATATTCTGTCCTTTTAATCTGAACTATTCTAGTGTGTGTGATGATATTGTATTTTAATTTATATTTCCATGGTGATCAATGATGTTGAGCATCTTTTAACATGCTTATTGGTCATTTCTATGTTGACTTTGGTAAAGCTTCTGTTTAAATCTTTTACCTATTAAAAAAATTTAGTTGTTTTCTTACAAAGGAGTTGTTAAGTGTTCTTTGTATATTCTGGACAGATTCTTAACAGATATGTGTTTTGCAAATACTTTCTCCCAGTCCGTGGCTAATATTTTATTTTCATAAGAGTATCTTTTGGAGAGGAGCTTTTAATTTTGATGAAGTCCAGTTTATCAATTTTTTAATAGTTTGAGCTTTTTGTACCCTATCTAAAATATTTTTTTGCCTACCTCAAATCACAAAGATTTTTCTTATGTTTTCTTCTCGAGGTTTTATAGTTTTAGCTTCTCATTGTGCATTAATTTGTATTTTGCTTATTTGTAGTGAGAATGAACATTTTTTCATAAGCTTGTTTGCCATATGAATTTCCTATTTTGTGAATAGTCTTTTGCCTATTTTTCTATAGTTGTCTTTATCTTATTGATTTGTAGGAATTTTTATATATTCTGGAGAGTGTCTTTTGTTAGGTTTATTCATTATTTATATCTGCCCCCACTCTGTGACCTGCCTTTTCAGTATCTTTATGGTGTCATTTGATGAATAGAAGTCCTTAATATTAAGGGATTTGAATTTATGTTTTATTTCCTTTATGATTAGTGCTTTATGGCTCCCACTTAAGAAATTCTTTTCTACTCTGAGGTCACATTTTATTCTATATCAGAAGTTCTGAACTTTCTCAGTTCATGGTTCATTTTAATGTCTCAGTTATTTTTTCATGGTATGCTTAAGTCAAAGAATACCCAACACTTCCTTTTATTAGGTAGTTAGGTCCAAACAACTTACCAAGCATTTATATTCTAGCTACTTTGTAGTCATTTGAAAAGATAATACACATATAAAGAAGAGATAATGTATTTTTCATTTTAAAATAATTGCAATCACTTACTAAGGGGACATGTGAGCCTGTTGGGCATTGCACAACTTCTCAAACCTCGGAATAAGGTTTCGTGTTTCACATTGATTTTTAGGGAGCATTTGCTTTTAATTATGGCAACTGCTGACAACCCAGATTGGCAAAGATATGATGCCATTGAAGGGACTGTAGCTTGATCTAATGTTGAAACCATCTAGAGCTGGTCATTTGTACAGTGTCAAGTATACCTGTGTTTCCCTCAAAAAGGTAAATATCCCATGGCACCACTGTGAGTTTGATGCAGTGTCCTAGGGCACCTTTGTGAGTAGTTTGGGACCCACGGTTCCATATCTTGATTGAAAATCTCTATTGTTTTGCTTTTCATAGTTAGGTCTTTAGTCCCTCCTGATTCGGTTTTTGTGTATGGTGTGAGTTAGAGATCCAATTCAACTTTTTCCAAATGGATACACAGTTACCTCACATCATCTGTTGACAAATCCTGCCCAATGATCTGCAGTGGCACCTCTGTCTTAGGTCAAGCAACCGTATACATGGAGGTCTCTTCTGTAGCATTATTATATTATCTTAATTACTATAGATTTATAATGTCTTGCTGTCTGGTAGAGCTGGTTCTCCTACCTTTTATTCCTCTACTAGAGTATTTTGCTTAATCTTGGCCTTTTGCATCTCCATATGAATTTTAGAATCAACTTATCAAGTTCAAAAAAAAATCCTCTTGGAGGTTTTATTTCAATAGCACCAACTCTACAAAAAACAAAAACACCCCCCCACACACAAACAAACAAAAAAAACCCCACAAAAAACTTTGGGGAGTATTTAAAACTTTACAATATTGAGTCTTATAGTTAATGAATATTGTATAACTGTTTATTTAGGTCTTCTTTGATGTCTTTTAACAAAGTTTTATAATTCTCCCCATAAAGGCTTATTTTTAGGTACTTTGTTGTAAATTGTATCTTTTAAAATATTGCATTTCCTGTTTGCTGGAACATAGGGATACTCAAAAATTTTTTCTTGTCTTTCTAAATTTTTCCTTAATTTTTAATTAATTTTTTTATTGAGGTATAGTTGATTTACGATATTATGCTAGTTTCAGATGTAAAACAAAGTGATTTGGTTATACATATATATGTATATACCTATATTCCTTTTTTCTTTTTCTTTTTTATCTTTTGTTGAAGTACAGTTGATTTACAGTGTTGTATTACTTTCTGCTGTACAGCAGAGTGATTCATTTATACATTATATATATTCTTTTTCATATTCTTTTTCTTCTTGATTATGTTTTTCAATTAGTATTTCTTGGAAGCGTATGAACTCTCATTCTTTTTAATGATTGCATTTTACCTATTATCAGTTAGATATTAACTTCTCTTTTCTTGGCTAACATTTAGGTTATTTCTAGTTTTTTTTTAAAATTTTTTGCTTGTTGTATTTACCATTAAGGAGCCATGTTTCAAAACACATTCTTGTTCACAAACATTTGCATCGCACAAATATGTATATTTAGGACAAATTCTTAGAAATGGGATTTCAGCTATTGATGGGTAATGCCAGATTGCCCTCCATTGAGTCCATACCTACATTCCCAAACAATGTATGATGCACCTGTATTCACCGCTTGTTATAGTTTGAGCTGTTTTTTTTTTTTTTTTTTAAATTGGGGTATAGTTGCTTTACAATGTTGTGTTAGTTTCTGCTATAAAGCAAAGTGAATCAGCTATACATATACACATATCCCCTCTTTTTTGGATTTCCTTCTCATTTAGGTCACCACAGAGCACTGAGTAGAGTTCCCTGGGCTATACAGCAGGTTCTCACTAGTTATGTATTTTATACATAGTAGTGTATATATGTCAATCCCAATGTCCCAATTCGTCCCACCCTCCCCCTTGGTGTCCATATGTTTGTTCTCTATCTCTATTCTTTTTTGATTCTTTTCCATTATAGTTATTACAAGATATTGAATATAGTTCCCTGTGCTATACAGTAAATCCTTGTTGTTTATCTATTTTATATATGGTATCAAAAAATTGTTTTTATAATTTCAGACTTACAGACAAGTTGTAAGATCTCCCATATATCTTTAAACCAGATTCCCCATTGTTTACATTTTGCCCTGTTTGCTTTATCAAATAAAATACACACTTTTTTTTTTTTTTTTTAAAGATTTATTGATTGATTGATTGATTACTATGTTGGGTCTTCGTTTCTGTGCTAGGGCTTCCTGTAGTTGTGGCAAGCGGGGGCTACTCTTCATCGCGGTGCGCGGGCCTCTCACTGTTGTGGCCTCTCTTGTTGCAGAGCACAGGCTCCAGACGCGCAGGCTCAGTAGTTGTGGCTCACGGGCCTAGTTGCTCCGACACACATATTTTAAAATATGTATGTGTGTATGTATATATATACATATACATATGGTCAAAAATTATTGCATTAAGCTACAATCCAATGATAGTGTATTCACATTCTTGTGGTAGACATGAAAGTATGCTGCATAGATCCCCCTATCATTTTCTGAAGTGTATTGAGCCTTGATTTTTGGCCCTGTATATAGTCTGTCTTGGTGAATGTTTTGTGTGGCCTTTGAAATATTATGCTGTCATTGAGTGAGTGTTCTATAAGTGAAAATTAGGTGAAGATGGTTGATAGTGTCGTTCAGATCTTCTATATTTTCAGTATTTTGTTTAGTTGTTTTACAGTTAGGGAATGGTATTAACCTTCAATTATCATGACTATGTCTACTTCTTTCTTTATTTTGTCAGTTTTCACTACATGTAGCTTGAAATTCTGTATTAAGTGCATAGGGATTTATGATTGTCATGTCTTCCTGATAATTTATCTTTTAATCACTGTGAAAAATCACTCTATTTCTGGTAATGCTTCTTCTCTTGAAATCCATTCGTTTGTTATTAATATAGCCTTTTCAGCTTCCTTATGATTAGTGTTTGCAATAGTACATCTTTTTCTGTCATCTTATTTTCAACCCATCTGTGTCTTTTGATTTAAAATACATCTCTTATGCACAGCAGATAGTAGGATCTTGGTTTTAAAATCCAGTCTGACAATCTCTGCTTTTTAATTGGAGTGTTTAGTCAATTAACATGTAATGTAATTATTGATATGGTTTGATTTAGATCTACCATTTTGACACTTGTTTTCTATTTACCCCTTCTGCTTTTTCTTTCCTTTTTTCTCCTTTTTTGCTTTCCTTTGTGAAAATCAGTCAAATCTCCCTTCCTTCCTCCCTTCTTCCCTTCCTTCTTTCCTTTCTTCTTCCCTCCCTCTCTCCCTCCCTTATTCCCTTCCTCCTTCCCTTTCTTCCTGACTCCCTCCCCCAGCTTTATTTCTTTTGGATTCTTAAGAGAGACCATTTGCATTATTTTTTAGAGGTTTCTCTAAGGATTACAAAATGCCTCCTCAACTTATCAAAGTATCTTTAGAATTAATATTTTATCACTTCACATAAAATTTAAGGATCTTGCAAGAATACAGGTCTACTAACAGTCTCTCCTGAATCCTTTGTGCTATTGATGTTTTATATATTACATCTATATATGTTAAGAATTTTACAATAGAGTGTCATAATTTTTCTGAAACAATTATATGCCTTCAAAAGAAATTGAAAGAGAGAAACAAAATATAGTCTTTTATATTTGCCCACAGTAAACCACTTGGTGCTTTTTATTCTTTCTTCCCAGTAAAACCAAATTTCCATCTGTTATCATTTCCCTCCAATCTGAAGAACTTCTTTTTGCATTTTTGTAGTTCAGGTCCATTGCTGATTAATTCTTTTTCAGTTTTTTGTTGTTGCTGTTGTTCTAAAAATGTCTGTATATCATCATCACTTTCAAAAATATATTTTCATTTGTTATAGAATTCTGGGATAATTTTTTTTTTCATTTTGACCCTTTAAAGATGTCTTTCCATGGTCTTCTGGCTTTCAGTGTTTTTTATTTGAAACTCAGCCGTAAGTCCTATTGTTAGTTCTCTGTATGTCATATACATATATATATATATATATATACACATGCACATATATATGAAATTTATTTTTTAGCTGCATCGGGTCTTAGTTGCAGCACGCAGGATCTTTGCTGAGGCATGAGGGATCTTTCATTGCGGTGCGCGGACTCTTTATTGTGGCACGCGGGCTTCTCTCTAGTTGTGGTGTGCAGGCTCCAGAGCACGTGGGCTCTTGTAGTTTATGGCACACAGCCTCTCTAGTTGAGGCCTGAGAGCTCAGTAGTTGTGGTGCACAGGCTTAGTTGCCCTGCGGCATGTGGGATCTTAGTTCCCCGACCAAGGATCGAACCTGTGTCCCCTGCATTGTAAGGTGGATTGTTTACCACTGGACCACCATGGAAGTCCCTCTGTATGTAATATATTATTTTTTTTTTTTGATTACTTTCAAGATTATCTATTTATCACCACTTTTCAACATTTTTACTATAATTTACCTCTGTGTAATTTTTCACTCTATTTATCCTTCCTAGGATTTGCTGACCTCTTTAGATGTACAGGTTTGTTTTTCACGTGAATTTGGAAATTTTTTGACTGTATGTCTCTAAATATTTATTCTTCCCCGGTTTTTCTCTCCTTGCCTTCTGGGACGCTAATTACATGTATATTAGACGTCTTGATATTGTCCTGAAGGTTACTGAGGTTCTGTTCCTTTCTCAAAAACATTTTATTTTTTTCCCTTCAGGTTGGATGCTTTCTAACGATTTATCACTAAGCTCACTGACCTTATCTTCTCCTGTCTCCAGTATGCTGTTAAGGCTATCTAGTCATCTTTTCATTTCCGATATTGTAATTTTTAATTAAAATTTTTCCATTTGGTTCTTTTCTATAGTTTTTATTTCTCTACTGAGATTTCTATCTGGTTTTTTCCATTATGGCATTAGCTACTTAAAGACTTTGAACATACTTATAATGGTTTCTTTAAGTTCTTGTCTGCTAATGCTAACATCTGGGTCATCTAGACATTGGTTTATATAGACAATATTTTTCTTCCTTGACTCTAGGTCACATTTTTTTGTTTGTTTGTTTATTCTCACCCCCACTCCCCCCACCCCCAGCGTTCTAATAATTAAAAAAAATTGTAAACTAGACTTTGTTGATGATACATTGTAAAGAGTTTGGATTCTGTTATCTTCCTTTGAAGAATGTTTATTTTTGTCCTAGCAAGTAGTTTACTTGGGCTGGGCTCAAAATCCAAACTGTTTCCCCCAGGGCAGGCAAGAGTTGAAATCTTTGCTCATTCTTTCAGCCTGACAGCTATTGTTTCCCATTGGTTTCCTTAGAATCGCTCCCATACATGTGCCATTCAAGGGTTGGTCAAGGATTTGGGTGGAATTATATGTAGATTTGGAGGATCTCTTATACCTTACTTTTTCTTTTTCAAGATTTCTCCTCTTACTATTCAGCTCCTCTGAAAGTCCATTTCCTGACTCCTGAAGCCAGTAAGTCAGAAGCTTTCTGTTTGACATCTAGATGTCTCATGCATTGTGGACAATAGAGTATCCTTGGGCAAAAACAGACCCAAGGGAGTTCCCTTCCTTCAAGATTTGACTCTTCTGGGGCTTTGCTTGTGGCACAGTGGTTAAGAATCTGCCTGCCAATGCAGGGAACACGGGTTCGAGCCCTGGTCCGGGAAGATCCCACATGCCGCGGGGCAACTAAGCCCGTGCACCACAACTACTGAGCCTGCGCTCTAGAGCCTGCGAGCCACAACTACTGAAGCCTGTGTGCCACAACTACTGAAGCCTGTGCACCTAGAGCCTGTGCTGCGCAACAAGAGAAGTCACTGCAGTGAGAAGCCCACGCACCACAACGAAGAGTAGCCACCGCTCGCTGCAAACAGAGAAAAACCCACACACAGCAACGAAGACGCAATGCAGCCAAAAATAAATGAAATAAAATAAATTTATTAAAAAAAAAAAGATTTGACTCTTTTAAGCAGACTCACAGATTTAGAGAACAACTAGTGGTTACCAGTGGAGGCGGGGAGGGGCAAGATAGGAGTGGGGGAGTGGGAGGTACAAACTATTGGGTATAAGATAGGCTCAATGATGTACTGTACAACATGGGGAATAGAGCCAATATTTTGTAATAACTGTAAATGGAAAGTAACTTTAAAAGATCATACATATATATAAAAAATTTGACTATCAGTTTCTGATTGTTTTTGGTCGCCCTCTAGTACCCTCAAGTAGTTGGTTTAAAAAATATTGTATAAATATTATCTGTGAGAGTGTTAGTCCAATACAAATGGCTGTCTAATCTCAGAGTGGTTTCTACGATTGATTTTTTTTTTTAAATAAATTTATTTATTTATTTATTTATTTACGGCTGTGTTGGGTCTTCGTTTCTGTGCGAGGGCTTTCTCCAGTTGCGGCAAGCGGGGGCCACTCTTCATCGCGGTGCGCGGGCCTCTCACTGTCGCGGCCTCTCTTGTTGCGGAGCAC
Source organism: Balaenoptera borealis (assembly GCF_965194805.1). NCBI lineage: Eukaryota > Metazoa > Chordata > Mammalia > Artiodactyla > Balaenopteridae > Balaenoptera > Balaenoptera borealis. Next base: position 8,150,594 of record NC_138880.1, read on the forward strand.
AGGCTCCAGACGCGCAGGCTCAGTAGTTGTGGCTCACGGGCCTAGTTGCTCCGCGGCATGTGGGATCCTCCCAGACCAGGGCTCGAACCCATGTCCCCTGCATTGGCAGGCAGATTCTCAACCACTGCGCCACCAGGGAAGCCCCACTACGATTGATTTTTGTATGTTGATCATATAGAAAGGGATTAAAATTTTTTTAAATTAATTCTAAGAATTCATCTGTAGATTCTTCTAGATTTTTTATGTACACAATTATTAGCTGCATATAGTGACCCTACAGTTTCTTCTTTTCCATTCAATATCCCTTTTATTTCCATGTTTTGCCTTACTGTATTGGCTGGCACCTCTAGTGCAACGTTGAAATAAAATGGTTTTGGAAGAATCTTTTATTTGGTTCATATCTCAAAGGGAAAGTTTTCAAAGTCCACCCTTAAGTACTATATTATAGTATTTATATTTTTAAATAAATAAACTCTTTAAATAAATTACTTCTATTCCTTATGAATGGACATTAAATTTTATCAAGTACATTTTTCTCTGTCTATTGAGATGTTTGAATGTTGTTTTCTTTAATATGTTAATGTGTTGAATTACACTAATTGGTTTTCTAACATTTAATCAACTTTGCGTCCTTGGAATAAATCCAGTTTGGTAAGATTTATTATCCTTTTTAATATATTGCTTGATTCATTATACTAGTATTTTGTTTAGAATGTTTGCGTCTATGTGCATGAATGCAATAGAAGGATAATTTTTCTTGTGTGCTATCTTGTTGAGTTTGATATAAAGGTTATGCTAGCTTCATATAATGAGTTAGGAAGAGGTTGTGTATGATTGGAATTATTTTTTCCTTGACTAATTGGTTAAACCTGCTGATGAGACCATCTGGGTTTTTAGGCTACTTTGTAGAAAGATTTTTGATTCCTGCTTAAATTTATTTAATCGTCAGAACATACAGGTTGTCTATTTTTCTTGTATCCATTTTAGTAAGCTCTTTTTGTACTGGTTAATAAGCTGCTGCCTTTTCTTTCGAAGACACCGTTGTATTTTCTGCTCTGTGATGCCAGTGCTAGGACTTGATTCTGCAAACAACCTTCCCCCTCTGTCATCTGGGTTCCTGTTAAGTTCTGCAGTAGGGAATTCTGGAAGGAGATTGGGAGACAGGAAGAAAGAAGGGACTTCACTTTCTTATTTACTTCCGTACTATCAGCAGAGCTCAGCAAGAGCATCTTACCTTGAAGGCAGCCTCACTGTGACCCTGCAGAGGTACCACCAGCAGCTGAGCAAGGTCAGCAGCCAACCTCACCTGAGGTCTAAGTCCCAGCTGTCTGAGTTCCTCTTACGAATGCAGGAGGAACCAGCAGCATCCAAGTATGCCCTCTTCTCAGTAGCATGAGCCCCAGCTTCTTGGGGGTCCTACTTTAAGCTTCTAGGTCTGAAAACCTCAGCCTCTTTCCTCTTCTCCAGCCTTGGCTGTGTTAGCTGCTTCCTCCAGTTACTATCAATGTTTTCTTTTTCCTTTATCAGCCCTCCAGTACTTGCATGATCAATTAATTTCTTTCTGTTGCTATATCTACTGTAGGCTATTTTCCTGATTGGACACTGGCTGGTATGATATTTGGTAATGGAAGTGGTCACAGGACCCTTAAAAATGTCTCGGCCTGGTTTGTTTTTTTCCTAGCCTTGAACACAATGCTGAAGTCCTTGCCAATGGCAAACGGGTTACTACTCATCCATAGCACACGGTGGTAATAGGATAAAATTGTCACCTATGGCTGGTTGTGATAAAGCGCTTACTGCACCAGTGCCTTGGGGATTAAGTAGCTACTAGGCTTGATTAATATGGTGATTATGGTAACTACAAGAACCCGGATGTGGAATAGCTGCTTCCAAGAGCACTGGAGAGCTCACACATAGACAATGACAAAGTTAAACTCTCAGCTCAAATGTTCAGAAAAGCAGCATGCTTTTACAAACACCCTAGAAGAATCTCTTACCGTGTACAGGGTGAATCTTGATGAAAATTAGACTCGGAATTTAGTCGTGTGGGCTGTAGAATTATAACGTAAGATGAAGTCATGGATCCATCAAGTTTCTACCTGGGTTGACTTGTTTGAAACTGAGATTTGAATTTCCAAGTCTCTTTAAGCCTCCCTTGTTAGAGGAAACAGCCTGCTCTTCTAGGGCCAACAAGATCAGCTTTCCCTTTATTTCTAAGACCGGGTCATAACCTCACCTAGAGTGGGTGCCTTGCAAAAGATGCTTATTCTTCTCAAGTCTCCCAGCCTCCATCTCTGTTGTCTCTGTCTGACCTGAAAAAAATAGTTCATACTCCAAAATAAATGCAAGATGTTGCTAATTTATATCAGCATAAATCTGAGTGGAACATGTATGTGATGGACAAGGAGAATGGAATATAAAACTGGATCAAATCAAATCCATTATATAGGTGCACTTACCAGAGATGATGGATCTAATGTTAGAAGTGGCTCTGAAGATCAGTTTACTTGATTGGTGGCTGAAATTTTGAATGGCTTATATTCAGAGATGTTGAAGCAACATGTGGAAGATTGACTCCAAATATTTGATGAGATAGGAATATGGGAATGGATTTATCAGATGTGAACTGCAGACCCTTCCTCCCCACTCCCACTCTATTCCCCAAGAGACCCTAGACGTTGCCTTTATTTCTTCCCTTTATTAAGGAGAGAAGTTGGGAAACGTATTAGTGGTTTGAGCACCAACATATTTGAAAAGTATTATGATGGCTTCCTCTATACACATGAGGAGATGCAGCTACTAGATGTGCTGTCTGGTTTCCATGGAGATCCTGGAAAACAAGTGGCCAAGGAGTAGCTTTTAACTGCTAGAGACAAGGTAGACACAACTACTGTAATGGGCAGGAGGGACAAAGAGGTAAACAGAATGACTTTCTGGGCTCTTTGGCCATACCTAATTGATGACTGTGTTCTTAGGAATGAAGTAGATGGGAAGCCTACTAAAATACTACTTTCTCAATGTAACAAAAACGCTCTAGATCTGATGTCCAGGAACTTAATTTGACTGGACACAGTGGACAGTCTTAGTGTCTTACCTAGTGTTGAGGCATAAGCCAGATCACAGAGCCTGAGCCCCTTGGTTGATGGGGAGGCTGGCCCCCTTGAAGATGTGCAACCTGGCTGCACGCATACTCAGCTCTGTGCAACCCTGCTGCAACCACATTCTGTAAATATTCCTCCAAGCCTTCCCCAAAGGGGCCTGTGGCCACTTACTAAGTTTACTGTGCACTGCGGGGAAAGAAAATCTTCAGACATTTCAGGGACTTACTAGAAACTGAATTGGCTCTGAATTGACACTAGTAACTGGGTCCCCAAATGCTACTGTGATCCATTTGTCAAAGTGGGAACTTCTGGTGATCAGGTGATAAAGGAAGTTTTGGCATAAATCCATCTTACAGAGGGCTCAGAGGGCCCATGGACCCTCTGTAGTTTTCCTCTCTGTTCCTGAATATATACATGGAAGAGACATACTCAGAAATTTGGCTGAAATCCCTCATCGGCTCCCCGACCCTTGGAATGAGGGCTATTGTTTGCTGACTCTTTCCCAGTGGTTTAGTCTTGTCTCCCCAAATAAATTGTAACTTCTGAATATAGTAAATCTCACTTGGTTGGCTCTGTACCCCCCAAATACTTGGGAGAGTGCCTTAGTATCAGGTACTCAATATGAACGCATTGATGGTAGTTTTGTGAAATCCAGTCAACATCTTGAAGAATGTAGGAGGTATATGGTTAACTTGTGGGGTGGATAGAAGAGAATATTCTAGAAGGAGGGGGAAATATTAGCTTTAGGAAAGGAAGGTAAGAGTTTTTGTTCTGATATTTGCTCTTCCAGGGTCTGAGTCAGGTTCAAAAAAACCATTTGTAGACCCCTGCTGTAGTACAAGACATGCTGTTTGTATTTACAGTTTAAAATCTCATTTAATCTTTATGACATCACTGTGAAGTGGATTTTATTATCTCCCTTTTTTAGAGTTGAGGAAACTGAGGCCCAGGAAGGTTAAGTAGCTGGTTCTGGGTCACTCCGGAAGTGGCAGGACAGGGGTCCAAACCCAGGTTTTCTGACTCGAAATATTAGGTGTTTTCCATTGTACCCCAGTTGTTTCTTTGGCAGGCAATTTTGTCTTATTTTTCTTATACTACAGACTATCACCTTTCTTAGGAAAAGTAAATACTTCTTGTCTCCTCAGCAATAATAATTTCAACAACTACCTGGACCTGGGGGGATGGGAAGGAGGAAGAAGCAACTACTGTTACTTTACACCCTGGGCCAAGTATTGACCTGAGACCACTCCCTTTATACTGTAAAGCCCACAAAGATAAGTAAGGAACATTTAAGCAGGACTTATGAAAGGAGTGAGTATAATAAAAGGGAGATAAACGTAGAAATTGATAGGAAATTTGGTAATCTGCCTTGCAGGAAGTGGTTTGCCATTTGTTGCTTCAGGCTTTGCTCTTAGAATTTTTCCTTCATGCCTTTTGGCCTTTCTTCATGAGATGCTGGCAGCCTGCTCTCATCACCTGGGAAGCTCATCCACAAACTTACCGCCCTGCCCCCACCCTGCCATAGGCCACCTCCAAGATGCGAAGCCAAGAAAACAATCAGGGACTTTTGGGTCCAGAGGGCCTATGCAAGCCCAGAAGGCCTGTGTCCCAACTGCTGTTTCCTGACTGAAGTCTTCCCCATTCCTTGATGATCTCTTGGGGGTGTGACCTTGAAGGCCCCATTCAGAAAAACTATCTCAATATGACATGAGAAGTCCCACAACTCATGTGAAATCTACATGCACTCTGCAAAGGATGCAGCATTTTTTTTTTTTTTTTGGTACTTTGCCGCACTCTTCGTCCTGGTATTGTATAAGGGGAACTCTGTCATTTCTTAGGATCAAGAGCATCGAAATGGCATAGTTTGATCAGATTCTTCTAGAGCATAAACCATTTCCTAAGACAGCTTGGGAGCTGTATTGACTTTTGAGGCCCATTAGCAATCCATTTCTGGCTTTGAAGCTTTAATATAATAGATTCAAAGTCAGGATACTCTTTGACCTTATAGAACATCAGTGGAACTCAGTGATGTCCTTCCTTCAATGCCCTCGGCAGCCCCAAGGAACAGGCAAGGGAATGGGAAGAAGAAAAATACGGAAAATGGACTGTGAGAAAGATGAAGGGAAAAAAGAGAGAAATAATAGGAATAAATAAATGACTAGCACTTAATATAGCACAGGGATGTGTTCTTATTCTGGTTCTTACTCTGACAAGCTCAGTAAAGACAGAATTACAAGGGATGTGAAAAGCACTGCAGTAGGAAAAACAGAAAGTGAGGGGTGGGGCAGTGGCTGGTGGGTAAGGAAGATTTTTCTCAAAGTGTCATATCAGTTGGGTCTCAAAGAAAGGGAGAGTCATGTAAAAAGGGCAGAAGAGCCTCCAGGCAGGTGCAAAGGTGCAAAAGTGCAAAGGCATGAGATCCTCATTTAATCTGGGATCCACATGTGGGTGACCTCCCACGTCCATGTCCCCAGTATGGTAGCATCCTGCACTTCGGCAGAGACCATTGGTGGCCCACCCAAGCATCTATTTTCCACTTACTCCTTAATAAGGGGTTCTCATGTTGAGCCAGGCACATTTTTGTCTCTCCTGCAGTGATGTGTGGGCTTGTGACCAAGTGTTAGTCAGTGGGATGTAAGCAGAGGTATTTGTGGGACTTCTGAGAAGACATCTTGAAAAGAGCTGACTCACTTGGAGGGTCCCCTTTTTGTCCTTCTGCCTTTCCTCCTTCTGGCCTGTAACACAGATGTGATGGCTAGAACCCCAAAGCCATCTGAGACCCTGGGATGGCCTTGAGGATGGAAGTCATTAGCTAAGATAGTGAAGCAGAAAGATTGAAACTTCTGTTTTGCTGAACATGGTATGCATTGAGCCAGAGCTGAATTTCTTGGGATAACAGGGTTTTAAAAGGCTGTATGATACAGAGAAACAGAAAGCCCTTAGAAAACAGTTTGGAACCATCCACTGTTACTCCAGAATTCCCCTAGGAGGTCTCCTGAAGTGGCTAACAGAATAAAATACTCAAGAAAACCAGATCTTTCCCTGGGAACATGGAGTAGGTAGAGAAGATTGTACAGTGAAGAAAAAAAAGTTAAGAAAACTAAGCCAAAAAGCAAGTTCCTATAAAACACAGAGCTAAGATTTGAACACAGATCTGACTCCAAAACCCATGCTTTCCATAGAAGATACTGGAGGAAGCCCACATTGCTTTGGAGGATGGGTGAGAGGTGGGATATCACAGTCACATCAGTGTCTCAAGTCTTCCTAAATGGCATCAGAGGGACCTGGCTAAGTTTCAGAAACTGATTAATCTCTGGGAATTGTGAGCTCATTGCATAGGTCTATCCTGCATGGCTTTTGTTTGTGTGTTTTAGCGGTAGGATTTCACACTGGTTGTGTTCAAATAGCTCTTCCCTCAACCTCTCAATGAAGTTCTTTGGCCTTGATAGATTGACCCCTAAGTAATCTGGTGGAATCACAGAAATCCTAAGAGTTTTCCTCAAAGCTTCCAAAAGCAGTAAAAGAGTGTCTTGTTAGAATTGTTAGGAACTGATGTGTGGGCATGTGCTCACATGTGTGAGTGTGTATCAGGGTGTGATATCTGTATGAGAGAGAAAGAATCAAAGGAGTTTAAAGGTCTGCTATGAAAATGGGAAGCCCTGGTCTGTAGTTTACTTCTTTAGAGGCAAGATTTGCTGGCTGCCACCAGGAAATGTCAGGTCCCACCAGCCCTGTGAGTTCTTTGCCTTGGAGGAGAGCCTTGCCAGCACTCTGTTCTCACTATCTTCCTGGTTCAAGGAAAAGACCAAGGAATCAGATCTGGAAGGCTATCCAAGAGCTACTGGCAACTCACTTTGCATTCATTCTTTCATTATTCCTGCTTCCATTCTCAGGGTGCTGGTGTTTAAATGTCCCCTTCTCAGGGAAACTTTCTTTGTCCGCCCTGAGATTTCCACCCTGACCTCGTGACACTGCTAACACCCTTCCGTCTATCTTCTTCTCCGTAGCATGTGTCAACATTTGACATAAACATATGGGACGTACTTACTTTATTGTCAAGATTCCCTTAACTCAAATGTTCCTACAGCTGAGGACAATGCCTGTCAAATAGTAGGCACTCAATAAACATTTGTGGAATGAATAAATGGATGAATGAATGAACATCCCAATAGATAGTTCTCAGCTATCTATTGGCAGAGGTATTGGTTAATTGCTATTTTATCAGGAACCTCTTTATGAGGCTTGGAAGCGAAAAGAACTTGTGAATTCTACAAGAACATCAATGAGCATGTTGGAGAGTGAGAAGAGCCTGGAATCAGTGTCAAGAGACTTAGGTTTGTGTTCTGATCATGTAGAGAACTAGTTGAGGACCTTGAGTGCCTAATTTAATTCAGTGTTCCCTTGGCATTCACAGATTTATTGTTCATGGGCAATCTTGAAGGTCGATGGTGTGTGGTAATTTGAAATTTTTGTTGAGGGATGAACGTGAGCTTCCTGAGTCTTGGACACACATTTCTGAATGAGGGCTGTTAGGCTAAAAACTAACAGGAACCAAATGGAACAGGTTTAAATATAAAAGTGGTTTAAGGAGGAAAGAGGTGTGTGACAGGTTACACCTGGATCTCAGGAAGACTAGTGAAGCAAGGACAGAAAAGTTTTCCAGGTTCTCAAACAAAATCTGTTCCGTAAGAATTAAGAATTGATATCATGCTATCCTTTCTTCAGTGCAGGTTGACTGAGTGCATTTTATGAGTTCAGTGCTCCCCAAGAGGTAGTGAGTTATAAAAGGAAACATCAGACTCTGTCTTTGCTCTCAAGGAGTTCTCTGGCTAGTTAAGAGACAAGACTTCCCCTCACACTGAACACCAAGAACGTGTGGCAGACGGAGTTCACTGGTCCTGGAACTATTTCACATGATTGAGAGATCCTTGTGTCCTGGGATAAACCCAAGAAGGCTTCATATAGGGGAAAATGCTTTATTTCTTTTTTTTCTCCCAGGAAGTGTAGAGTTTGCATCATAGATAGAAGGAAAGATGAGAAGGACAGGATGAACAAAGTCTTGGAGACGTAAATTATCTGGTAGTGGCAGTAAATAATAGAAGGAGGGCAATGAGGAATTCTCACTAGAGGAAAAAACCCACATTGGGCAGGAGTGAGAGAGAGGTTGTAGCCAGCTGAGGAAGGGCTTAAAAATGCCAGGCTGATCAGTTTACTCTTAATGGAGCAATACAGAGCCACTGTAGATCTTTTAAAATTTTTAAAAACTTTTAATGAAGTATTTCATTTATATAAACACACACACATGGTATAAAGGTTATATTTACATTATATAAGGTATAAAGGTATAAAGAATGAAACAAAATCTGTGTACTCTTTATTCCACTTAAGAATTAGAACACAACCAATACCCTTGAATCCCTTCTGTGTTCTCTTTCCCTGTAGTTACCTTCGGTATTCCCCAAGAGTGATCATTATTTGGAATTTTATATTAATTATTCTCCTTGCCTTTGGGTTTAATTTTATCACATATATATTAAGCTTCATTTGATTTTTAACTTATCTATCTATCTAAACTTCTACTTTGTCATTTTGTGCTATTAATCTCGCTTTTTCTATGTTCCTCCCCCACCGCCTCTTTATTCCTTGCCTTCTTTTGGATTGTTTGTTCTTAACTTTGTTTTCCCTCTACTAGTTTTGGAAATTGCTCACTCTATATTCATTTAAATATTAGCCTTTAAATTTTATTTTGTGCACTTAACAATCAAAAATATATTAACATCTTAACCCCCCTTCCCTCAAGAACGAGAATCTTGGAATGCTTTATCTCCCATCAACCCCACCATCTCCAGGATTGCCCACATATTTTAGTTCTTGTTTTTAAGCACACAAAATTATTACTTTTATTTTATTTGTATAGCTTTATATACATGCTATCATTTTCATTACTCACAATTCCTTTTTGCATTGCAGGCTTTTTCCCTAGGATTATTTTACTTCTTAAAGTAAGTCCTTTAGTGAGGATATCTTGGCAGTAAAAATACTTCTTTTTTTTTTTTTTTTATGTGAAAGCAACTTGAGATACAAATTTTCTGGATACACTGTCCAAGGTTAACAGTTATTTTCTCCCAGCATAGTGAAGATATTATTCCATTATACGCTGACCTCCATTGTCACAAGTGAGGAGTCTGCTGCTGGTCTAATTCTTTCTTTCTCTCTCTTTCTTTCTTTCTTTCTTTCTTTCTTTCTTTCTTTCTTTCTCTCTCTTTCTTTCTTTCTTTCTTCTTTCTTTTCGTATTTCCATTTTTGGTGATTAGTCTTTTCTTTCGGATATTTAAAAAGATGTTTTCATTGTCTTTGCTGTTCTGCAGTTTCACTACAAGGTGTATAGGCATGCATTTTATTTTATTTATACTGCTTTGTAAAGTTGTACTTCCTTTATGTATAGATTTATATCTTTCACAAATTCTGGAAAATTCTTAGTCATTATCTCTTTGAATATTGTCTCTCTTCCATTTTCTGCTTCTATAACGTTAATACACATGCTCTATGCCTTCTAATTTCATCCTTCATGTTTCTTGACCTCTCTTTCATTCATATTTTCCATCTCCTATCTCTCTATGCTAGGTTCTGCATAATTCATCAGCTCTCTTTCATTTCATTAATTTATTCTTCAGAGGTACCTAACATGATGTTAAAACTTTTCTTTGAGCTTTTAATTTCAGTGATTGCATTTTTAATTTTAATTAAAAAAACTCTTCTTGTTATTTTTGATTCTACTCTTTCACTTTGTTCATTTTCCCAATTGTCTCTCTTTTCTTCAAAAATTGCATTATTAGTGCATTATTTACTCCCTGATAACTCTATAATCAAACTCGTTGGGGGGCATACATTTGTTATCTGTCATTTCTGCTGATGCTGCCTTACAGCAGCTCGTTTCTCCTTGTGTTTGATAACTTTTTACTTGAGCTCTTGTTTACTTGGACATAATCTGTGGGGTCCAGATTGAGGAATTTTATTCCAGACTGTGTGTATTTGCTTCTGTTTGGATTGAGGGCACTACCAAACTAGGATCACTTTAACTCAGTTTCTCAGCTTGAGGTTTCCCTTACATGTGGGTAGTATGAATTCAGCTCCTGACTTCCAGTGAGAACAGATCTAGGTTATGAATTCTAAAGGAAGAGTAATTTTTATATATGAAATATATATAAAGCCACCACAGAGGTAGATTTTCTTTGCTAAGAAAGCTGTATTTTTCTTCAGTTTTCCCTTTAAATGAGGATGTAGCTTTATATGGAGTTTAGCTACTCAACCTTGCAGGAGGCCAAGGCCTGGCCTCCCATTTCCCATTCACATCAAGGCCACATGAATCTCTAAAACTCTAGGTTTTGGCATTTGCCCTCAGGACATCACTTACCCCTCTCGTCTCAGCTTACTCTGTTGGTTTGTGTAAGTAATGTATGTGGCCCTTGGAGACTTTCCTTTCTTGAAAACACATAAATACATTTAAAAGTGTGTTTGCCGTAATTTGTCCAGTACCTAAGTGTTAGGGTCAGAAGATATTTTTAGAATGCTTAGTCTGCCATGTTGCCAGAAGCAAAAGTGCCATTGTAGACCCTTATGAGGGGAATTAAAAAAAAAAGTCCTGGACTAGGAGTCAGAAGACATCTTAGTTTAGTTTCCTGAATTCAGACCCTAGGAAGCAATGAGGGAGTGGGGAAAACGTGCCAGCAATGGGAGAAAACCCAACGAAGAGACATGAATCAATGGGTTACTGCTGTGGGCAACTGGCTTGCAATCCTGCTGAGACCCTCTGTGCATCCATGAAGAATGCACCTCGGAATTATCTTCCTAAGGGATGAGAAAGTATAATAGTTATTCACAATTCACATCCTCCATCGGTGAGGGTTGCTCTTGAGAGTGTTAAATGCCCAGCATTTCTGTCCTTCGCAAACAGCTAAGCAAGCTCCCAGGGCACTAGAGAAAGCACTCAGGCAGCGAAGCAGAGAGATGTGGGCTCAGGTGGGAAGCTATCAGTGCTCCTGGCAACTGTCCCCTGAGGTTGCAGGTCAACTCAGAAGAGGGGTAAGGAAATATGGGACAGGTCATCAACAGTGTCTGCTATAGAAGACTAGAATTCAAGGCTTATTTCTGGACCTAATTACATGTCTTCTGCAAAACACTGCAAAAATGACAAGAACTATGGTGTTTAAGGAAGATTAATACAAGAACAATGCAGAACAGGGGTGGGCAAACTGCAGCCTGTGAGCCAAATCCAGCCTGCCACCTGTCTTGTAAATAAAGTTTTATTAGAACACAGCCATGCCCATCATTTATATTTGTCTGTGGCTGATTTTGTACCACAACAGCATAGTTGAGTAATTGCATCAGAGACTCTATGGCCCACCAAGCCTAAAATATTTGCTATTTGGCCCTTTACAGAAGAGATTTGTTGACCCCTGACTTAGAAGGATTAACTAGGGAGGACTCCATTGTTGGGGAGGCAATCTGGGAACTGCCATAGATTTCCAAACCTGAGATGTGAAGAGTCTTGACTAATGTCTATGCCTAGTACCTAGTCTACACTTATATTTTGAATGGAGAACTCTTTGAATTTGGAGAACTACAGTGAAGGAATTTTACAAACGACTGCAGGGTCTTGAGTCTGAGAGACCCTGAGAGTGGTGGGATCATCATTAAACCTGAGGAAGTTAAGACATTTTTGATAAGGTCAGGGAGACAGTAAGGGGAGGGGATGGCAATGAGTTTGTTTCAGTGAGAAATCTCAAGGGCGATCGAAATGTTTAGTTTCTGAGTCAAAATATAGCACTGAGGTGAAAGTTGGAACTGAGAAGTAATGACTGGGTTGGTCTTGGAACTATGGACAGTTCACTCGAGAGCTGGGGGGTAACACAGGTAACCTGTGTCAGGGATTCTACCCTCAAACCCTATCGCTTCCCACTGTCTTGTTTTTGGGGGGATCCAGATATGGTGAGTCTCCAGAGAGGAAACTGCTCAGTTTTAGCTACTTCATGGTGTAATAGCAACAAGATCTGGGACTATCACATAAACTTGTTTTTTCCCAAGCTTCTGTGACTTGAGAACTCTCCATACCACACAAAAATAGACAGGCAAAGGGAGGTACCCCCGATGCTGCCTTTGGTGTCTGAGGCCCATCCTAACACAGCCTGCTCCTCCTGTACTTTAGGAGATGCAGTAGTGATGGATCACTCCCGGGGCAAGGTACCTGGCAGAAAGGCCCAAAGGATGTAGAAAATGTGGCCAGCTCTCAGAGTTCTGGCCCGTCTTTATCAGTCACCGTCAAGAAAGTGGGTTCATTTTCTGATCCAGGGCTTTGAAAAATCAGGGCATCTTATTAGCATGACTAGTGAGGGCCGTAAGTGGTGGGGTGTGGAAAGGACTTGAGAATGTGCCAACATTTCAAAATTTACAAATAGTTGTAAAGTGTAGTTAAACAAAATAGCAGGCTTTTGGGGCTTTGCCTGATGTTTTTTAGATAGGGAGATATTTTATAAAGAAAGGACAGTAGACTATGGGAGAAGACCTGGATTTGAGTCCCAACTTTGTAATTTGCAACCTTAAGAAAGTGACTGTATCTGTTTGTTGCCAGTTTCCTTCTCTGTTAGGTTGTCAGTGAAAAGTAAGAGGACACATGTGAAAGGGCTTTGAAACTATAAAGTACCGTTCAAATTGTTGTAAGGATGAAGAAAACGATGGCGAGTTGGAATAATCATTAATTGCTCTTCGAGCTCAGAACTGTGTGAGGCATTGGTCTGTTTCTTTCCATCCACATTCTCATCCAATTATTTATTGGACATAAATAATTTTCATATAATGCAGACATGAATAAATGCTAAGCAGAGGTGAACACAGAGGGAGAGGTGGTCGGTGCTGATGATGGGAATCTGAGACTTCAGGTTTAGGGGCTGCAGGGGGAGGCCCAGTCTCCTCCTGGGGTGAGCCCGGGAAAGGGACCATCCCATCCGAGCATCCCTCTCTGCTTGCCCTTGGCTTCTCCTCACTCGCCCCTCCCCTTCCCGCGGAAGTGGCCTGGGACTAAACATCAGCCTAGGCAACACCAGAAGAGCTCTGCAGACGAGATTAAAAGCAAATCAAAGAAGAAAAATTGTGGCTCGGTTTATGTCTTCCTAATTAAAACCCCGCCAGTCTCCCTTCTTTTTCTTTCCAGCTAATGTTACACTAACGAGCTGAGTTTAGTGGCATTTATGTAGATAAAAGTCCCAATGATTGATCTCAATGGCTTGTTAAAATTAGTTTCAGTCCGCCATATTGATTTAATTCCATTGCTTGAAAGTGCTAATTAATAATGATAATAAAAGTGTCTCGGCCCATTACTATCAGTGAGCAGCCCGTGCGGGAGGTGGAGCGGGAGGGGGAGAGCTGCTGTTTTTAGTGTCACTCACTCTGTCCAAGGGTGGCCTTTGAAAGCTGGCAGAGGGGACAGGAGGCTGGGGATGGGGGCAGAAGGGGGTGTTTCTGCCTCCTTCTGGTAGATTCCGCCTGGTGGTGCTAGAGGACGCTCGGCGGGGTGAGAGGTTGGTGGATGCCTGGGTCCTGGGGGAGCCATGAATCCAGCATTTTCTCTAAGGGTCTTGGTTCGCTCTAGAGCTGGGGGGTGGGGGGTGGGGTGGGGGGGCGTGGTTAGCTGCTTGCCTGGTGGTTCCTGAAGGAGGTCAAGGGTTTAAACTTTAGACTGTTCCAGAGGGTGATGAAGCTGGAGGGGACGGGGTCAGGGGTGTGCCGTTTAGATACCGATGAGCAGCTTCCGGGAATCTGAGCTCTGAACCTCAGCCACCCGGACCCCATGCTACAGGGAGGCCAGAAGGGGGGAGGGAGGGATTCGGGACAAAGAGGTCAATGGATGGTGAGTCTGATGGATGGGGAAGGAAGGAGGAACTTAGAGTGCAAAGAGGGAAAGGGTCCAGGGAAGTTGAGTTAAGAAGGGAGAGTTAGAGGTCTCTCCTAAATTAATGAATTAATTTGGCTTTAAAGAAGTCTCCTTGCCTTTGATAAAGCCCTGTGCCCCTCGGAAGGATTCTGCTGGCCCCTCCGGGGAGTAAAGTGTGACGGGAGGGGGGTGCCAGCAAAGAAAACAGCAGCTGGAGGAAAGAACAACAGTTCCAGGACAGCAGCCAGGGCTTTCCAGGGCTGGTGGGAAGAACTGGGAGGTGGAGGAAGGGCTCCTGCATGTGGCCAGCCGTCCCCACAACCCAAACCGTCTCAGTTCACTGCAGCCCACCTACCACGTCCATCTCTCTGCCCTCTGCCCCCAACAAAGACTGCATCATGTAGAAGTCCAAGTTCCATGAACTGTGTGCGATTTGCATGTTGGAGCAGTTGCAGACCTGTAATTCTTCCTCTGCTGAACTCTATGACCATCAGTGGTTCATGGTTCGCACTTTGAGAGCCAAGAAGGGAGTGAAAAGAGCTTTTCGGTCCCTGGGGATGTGGTGGAGAAAGTAGATCGAGAGAGATACGGGTTGAGGATTTGCAGCCTCTAGAAGTGAGGGGTCAGGGACCCACGGAAACAGCCCATAGAGCCCACGCGAGGGCCCAGCAACCAGAGGACCAAGAGAGGACCTTAACTCTAAGTCAGGTTTTGGATCAGCCAGTAGCTGCGCCTCCTCTGGGCTGGACGACTGGGTAGGAATAAGTCTGTTTAAAGCAGAAGTCTGTAAGGGATGCAGCTGCGGGCTCTGGCACTCTTGAGCATCGTTGTCTTGAATGTAACATCCAAAGATCCATCTGATATATGTTTGTTCCTGGAGATGCTTTTTATCAAAAGACTTTATGAAGCACGCTCCCCGCTCCCAAAAAGATGAATTGAAAACTCACACTATAGAATGCAAACTCTCTTTGATTTAGTCTATGGTTAACTCAATTACAGGCAATGATTACACGGTGTAGTTCTGATATTAATTACAATCCATCCTCATTAAGGAATTAACCAAACCGTGTGTGGCTGGGAATGCGGAGGAGGGGATAGTTTTTATTATGATTTACCCTCTATTTTTCTTTTTTCCAGGTTACCCTATTTTTTTTTTCTCCTCCTGTGTTTTGTGCTGTACTTGTCCCCCAGTGGTTTGGGTTGCGATCCCATGTTTCTTATATTAAGGTCCTTATTACTAACCAGAGAAGGTCCTCTGTCTCTGTCTATGCAATTCCTCCAGGTTCACTTAAGAATCTTTCTCAGCGATACCCCTTAGGAAGGGTGCTTCCTCCAATATGATCAGCCAAATGCCGACTACTGGCTTTACTGTATGTGGGATTTCTATTTGAATGATCCTGCTTTCTGTTTCTCACTGCCTATTCCCTGCTTTCTTCTCCTGTATTCAGCAGAGTGCCCTGCACTGTGGTAGGGTGAAGGGCTTTGAGCTCGACTCATTTTGGGGGAAGAGTAACTTCCAGATTGCATCCAAGCTTAGAATAGATTGCCTTTGGAGAAAATATGGGGATCCATATGCTTCTTTGTAACACTGTCAGGCACTCTCCCTGTTTCCTCTCAGGGTGATTACTGTTAACTATTTCATACGCATGTTTGGATGGGGTAACAATGCAGTTGGCTGAAATGGGGATCTTGGTAGGGATCTTCAAAGTAATCCATCCATTTCTCTGTTTTTAGGTAGAAGGCATTATTTATGTTTTCGAGGGTCTGGAAATCCCATGGAATGTTGGAGAACGTAATGCATTCCGCATTACGTAATGCATTCTGCATACATAATGCATTATGCATTCTGTCATCCTTCTACGTACCTTCTACGGTTCCTTTCCATTTTGCCATGTCATTTTTTGCCCCTTTTCCTTTTCCTCTTACGTTTTTCACTTTTGCTGTCTTCTTCTGCAATCCTAGCTTACTCATCCTAGCTGAGGCTGCATGAGGACGGTCAGGGTTTCCGTATGGAGGACCACGGGAGGAAGAGTAAGCAGTAGGGCCAGAGGGGGCTTTCACCAGGAGGATGAAATGCACGCTGTGGTAGGGAAAGTGTTTTCTTGTAGAGGCTTTAGGAATGGCAGCCCCACTTGTCCCTCTTGGCATGGCTTGGGCAGCAGCTAGGGACGAAATGATTTCCAGGTGTAATTTTGGAATAGACAGTCATGGGCTATCCAGTCAGATGGATGGAGCACACAGCAAGGTGTTGCAGCTCAGAGTTCAGTTTGGAAGTCTGCTGGCCTCCAGCCTGGAAGTTAAGACTCTCTGACCATACTCAGTTGAGGACATGGTGGACAGTGTCAGGTCCTGGGGGTGGAGGGCTGGGAGGGTACCAGGGAATTCCCATGGGGTTCAGGGACCATTCTATCCTCAGTGGGTAAATGCATGTTCATGGCACAGAGGCCAGTGGGAGGGCAGAGGGAGTTTCTGCAACAGCCAGAGAGAGAGAGGGAATGATTTAAAAATCTCATCCAATTTGGTTCATGAACGTGCAAACTGAATTTGTCATCAGATCCATGGGGTAAATCCTGGGTGGAAAACTGGAAGCAGAGACGGAGGTCAGGAACTTGACTAGTATGGAAGTGGAGGAGAGGTAAGGAGCTGGGGATGGGTGCGGCTTGAGGAAAGATAGCCCAAGACTCTGTGTCCAGAGCCCAAAGGGTGGGGTTTGGGGGACGGCTGCACAGTGGGGTCAGTGTGAGTTGATGGCTTAGGGGTAAGTATCAATGGGCTGGGGTCCCTGACAGTTGAACCCTATGGACCTCTGCAGTGAGAGGGGCTGGCATGAGATCTGACAGCTTCAAAGGCTGTCACCAGAGGTGGTGCTAATGAAGGCTGATGAAAGTAACCGTCGTCGGCAGCCCCACTTTTAGCATCTTGGCCAGTCGCCTTGCTCTGGGTGTGGCGTGTGGGCACTGTCACACGCTGCTGGGTAGTGAAAATGGATACAGGCTTGTTGAAAAACAAATTGGCACCTTGCACTGTGAACTTGAAACATGAATATCTTTTGACCCAGTAATTCTCCTCCTGGGACTCTGTCCTAAGAAATGAATCCTAAACACATTTCCATTGTTTTGGAAAACTTACACTGCAAAAAGATGTTAGTTGCACCTTTATTTAGATTAGTAAAAAGTTGAAATTAACCTAAATGTCTAACTGTAGCAGAATGGTTAAGGAATCTAAGGTGTATCTTCTTAATAGATTATTATGCAGTGATTTAAAAGGATGTGAAGAAAGTTTAAGAAAAATATGGAAATGCTTATGATAAGCAGAATACAAAGTTGTAGAGTAGCATTTTTGCAAAGTGTCTCTTTTGGAATATGACTCCAGCGTCAAATGTATTTGGGAAATGCTTGGTATCCCGTGCCCCCCTCAGGACTGCGTGCACATCAATGCCGAGGGTTCTGGGAAGTTCTGTGGTTTAACCTTTTGCTTCTTGAACTTATTTCACCCCAGAGTCCTTTATCCAACCGACATCTGTTACCAGCCTCAAGCATTAAGGCTCAGCAGAATAGAGTTTTGGGAAGTAGTGACACACTGAACAGTTATAATTACATTAAAGTGTCCATCAGAATACAGGGAAGAAAAAAAATGACAAAATGCAAGTAGGGACCAGGGTAGCAATGATTGTGAAAGATTTTTTTTTAATCTTTTTTTTTTTTTTGGTGTGTCTTTGCCAGAAATCCTTTAACATACATATATTTTATTAAAGAACTGTATAAAAGCCTCTCTCCAAGCAAGTTTGTATTTCTGCAGTTGATGACATGTAAGATTCGGAATTTGTGCTTTCTGCGTAGTGGATAAAATGTCCATATAATCCAGTGGGATATTTGATAAGTAAAGAATCTGATGGCTGCAATTTGTTATAGCACAATGACAGTCATAGTGTGAATGTGGATCTGGGATCAGTCTAGGTCTTCACCACTAAAAAGAAACAGTCTTAAAAAAGTGAGCAAATACCTCCCTAATAGTTAAAGGTGTGCCAGCCATGATTAGAGCCTTTTCCACATATTAACTTATTTAATCCTCACAGCAACTCCACAAGGTAGGTACTACGCTTGTCCCCATTTTACAGATAAGTAAACAGAGCCACAAAGAGGTTAGGTGACCTGCCCATGGTTCCAAGCCCTCTGTCTCCAGAAACCAGATTCTTCATCAATACCCAGAGCTGCCTGGTGCTGAGGGACCAGTGATGACACTGCATCAACAGACAGGATTTCACGGCCGCTAATTTAACTTAGACACAAAACCACTCCTGCTATGAGAGGGACGGGGGCCCTTTCCTCTTGGGTTGGTAAGCTGGGACCACGTGGGCCCTTCACTTCCTCTGGTCATATCCACAACTATGTGAAGATACAGACAAGAGGAAGAAAGGGAGGATGAGTGTCCAGTTCTGGTCCCCAAGGGCCAGGAGCTACCCTGGCTCATGTAGCTCTTCCTATGGCCTCTGGGAAGGATCCTGCATCTTCCTTCTCATCCATCTTCCACCCCACTGACTTTAGTTTAAGATTTTTCTTTTAAAAGGTGTTAGGACATGATCGCGTGTCTCTTTGTGCTGATATTTTTGGATTTTTACCTCTTTGCTGAGTGCGGGTTTTCTCTAGCTGCAGCGAGCGGGGGCTACTCTTCGTTGCGGTGCACGGGCTTCAGTAGTTGTGGCACGTGGGCTCAGTAGTTGTGGCATGTGGGCTCAGTAGTTGTGGCTTGCGGGCTCTAGAGCGCAGGATCAGTAGTTGTGGCGCACGGGCTTAGTTGCTTCGCGGCATGTGGGATCTTCCCGGACCAGGGCTCGAACCCGTGTCGCCTGCATTGGCAGGCAGATTCTTAACCACTGCACCGCCAGGGAAGCCCAAAATATTCCAAAAATATTTTGGAATCCACCACAGGTGGGTTGCGATGCCCATTTCGACTAAGTTTAGAGGCCTGCTTCAAATAGTCGAGATGCCCAGAGGCAGAGGGATGGCCTGAAGGACCATTCAGGGTCACTTCCATTCTCTGTATTCCAGGGCATTTTGGATAGCAGGTCTCAGGGAGATCTGGCTGACGAGACTCACCATCTAGAATCCAGTGCTCTCCTGGATGGGAGAGACAGAGGTGAGGAAACAGGAGAAAAGAAACCTGTTCTACACGGGTTTTAAAGCCAAGTGTTCCAAGGCAACATATTTGGGGTTAGTGGGTCCTTACCACAGTGAGTCAAACCAGTTCCTTGCCCTTTTCTCCTCCTAGGACACAGAGAGGACCAGCTGGGCACCATTCTCTGAGAGTAAGAGCCTCTCATTGGCTTGAAGCCCATTGTTAAATCAACTCAGCCCCACTCATTCCCTTCCTTCTAGACTTTTCTGCTCTGGATGAAATAATTCTGGGGCTTGAAGTCTTTTCACAGGTCTTGCTCTCTAGCCCTTTCTACCACTTTTCCTTCCACATTTCCCTTTAGCTGCTCAGCTCCAAACAAGACGTGATGCCCAGCTGGGGCTGGGTCCAGAGTCTCTTTAGATGGTTCCTTGCTGGACCAATGTTGTTTTACCCATATTTTCTCATCTTACTTTCATACTTACTGTTTCCAATAGATACATAACATGGCGGACATAGTCCCAGCACACAGCAAAGCATTAGATCTTTTCTGCAATTCACATCTACCTTGTTATTCACTCTGCATGGGCTGGTCTATTCCTATGAGATTTTATTCTTCCATCCTTTTTTCCATTTTTTAAATTCTTCCCCACTTATTTAAGGGTTTCATTCCCCCACCCCTTCTCATAGGTTTAAAACATTACACTGACTACTCCTGAACTTCATTTGATCTGTTTTGCACCGAGTACCCAGTTTGTCAAATCAAACTTTATGTGAATTTAAAATTTGTCCCCTATTTATAGCTCCTGGGCCATTGACGAGTTTGATAAAGATCATTCGTAGAAAAATCTTCCCGAGAACAAGACTTCTCTGCGAGCAATACAATATCCACATTGTTGGATTGACAAGAAAAACGGGGCCCATATCATGATGATCCAGTGTCCTTAAAGAACAGTATTTCAAAGCTCCACTCCCCCCAACCCCCTGAGAAAAGAAAGCATGTTGATAATTAAGGGCCACCATTTCCTGGCGTGGCGTCTGCGTGTGACAACACTCTTGGTTTTGTCACCGCTTGGAGGGTCTGGCCTGGGCGCTGTTTTTTATTGTCACTGTGATTTTTCAAAAAAATAATACGGTTGAGGAAAGAGTCTAAAGCAACGGTTGTTGCTTTGGCCACTGGAAAAAAGGACAATGTTTTGAGAAGTCCTTCATCTCTCAGGGACTTTGCTTGCCCAGCTATGTAATATATGTAACAGAGCTACCCTGGGCAATTCCACAGGGACTCTGGGACGATCAAATAAGACTAAAATTAGTAAGAA
This sequence comes from Balaenoptera borealis, assembly GCF_965194805.1. Lineage (NCBI taxonomy): Eukaryota > Metazoa > Chordata > Mammalia > Artiodactyla > Balaenopteridae > Balaenoptera > Balaenoptera borealis. Next base: position 8,171,053 of record NC_138880.1, read on the forward strand.
TAAGACTAAAATTAGTAAAAATACTAATACTAATCATGGTTAACAAAAGCCAATAGTCACGAGCACTTGCTCTGTGCCAGGCACTGTGTGTTATGTTTTGAGTGCTCTGTGGTAGACCTAGAGTGATTATCTTGAAATCTTGAGTTTCCACGGATTCCATCCACTATTCTCTCTCTTTTTTTTCTCTTACCCAGTCCCATGGTTCTCTTTCAGGCATTTCTCCCTTCCAGTTCTTTCTGCTCCATCCTAGCAGAGCCCCTCCCTGCTGCTCACCGTAGCCATGGTTCTCTGGCCTCCTTGGCCTCAGACCCTTCCTCGTCTGACCCTCCTGCAGGTGCCCCCAGACTGACCATCTGAAGATGCCACTTCCTTTAAACCCACCCCCTCTTCCCATTGAAAACGGATTCTGCGTCTCCCCATGACCTGGTCTGGCGTTCAGGAGTCTCCACATTCTGACTCCGAATGACCTTTCCAGCCTTCCTGCTCCTCCACGGCGATCCCCTGCCGTGGCGAGTTTGGTTCCCTGACTGTCCTGGACGATGCTCTGTGCGGTCCTCCCTCCAGGACTGTGCCCACTGCCCTCTGCCTGCTTCTGCTCCATGACGTCACCTCTACAAGTCCTGCCCCACGTTCAAAGGCCAGCCCAGGCTCTTGTTCCTACACTGAGTCTTCCCTGAGCACCTTTGCTGTCTCTCACCCCTTTGCACCATTAGCGATGCTCACATTGGCAGGTGCTCCATTTGCCATCTTTGATACTGTTGTTTTGTGCTGTTATTTATTTTCTCTCCTTTTTAAAACAGTTGGGCATCTATATCCCTCCCTCAATGAGATTGTAAATTCTTTGATGGCAGGGGTCCATTTGTGTGTGTGTGCGCACGCGCGTGTGTGTGTGTACGCATTATTTCTCATAGTACCTAGTCCATAATAGATATGCAATGACTCTACGATTAATGATGGGATGACAACATATAAATGTATGGCCTTGCTCCCAAGGTATTAGCTTCCTTCTCAGATGTATAAAAATATGAATCTTCCTTATAGAGTGGGCGAGGGAGACTGAGGCACATGGGGAGGAGAGAGGGAGGAAGATGGCCTTGCACAGAGTCTTGAATGGAAACTTGCATGAAACCCAGGACTCTGGTGCTCAGTCTGCAATTTTCTGGGCTTTCACTTAAAGAATTCAGCCCAGGATCCCCAGATCTTTGGGAGAAATAACCAATAGCAGAGTAGCCGGAGCATGCTGCCAAGCAATTGAGTGGTACTCATTACAGTTCGGAGCAATAATAACAATTATGATAATAATGATGATGGTGATGGCCATGATACTGATGCTTATGGTTACGACGACAATCTAATAATTAGCAGCCTCGACTGAGCCTGTCTCCCAGGTGGCAAATCCTCCACGGGGTCTGTAGGAATCTGTTTCCTTTTACTGTTGGGGGGAGTTATCCTGCTATCCCACTGGCTATATCGCCGTGACCCCAGGCTCCCTAAGCCACGGGACGGGTCAGGAAGGTTGGCCAACAGCCTCCTGGCTGGCAGAGGGGAGGGAAGTCCTTTCCAGTCCCTTTAGTCTTGACTGAAAACACAGTGAGGGTTCCTGAGTTCTCCTATAAACGGTAATGATAACACAATTATCATGCAAAACAAAAATTAAGTTTAATGGTGCAAAGCCAGGGTGTACTGGAGAGGTAATTCGTATTAATTATGTTTGGATTAAAAGCTTATTTCTTTTGTTAGCATCCGCAAGTAGCAACTTAGCTGTTAGGAAAAAAAGTCTGCATATAATTACGGCCTCTTCTGGAGGAGCAGTGTTGGACTTAATGGAGCGTCCCTGCTCTCTTCAAGCTCCTGGAGAATGGTAATAGTTCACATTTTATGAAACACAGAAGAAATAAATTACAGGTTTAATGATAAGAACTACTTGGGCTCATAATGAAATCTGATTGGTCAGTTAATCCATTGAGACCCTCAGATGTGAACCATCCAAAAGGGGTAAAGATGATGAAAAATGAAATTAAATGGAAAAACCTTCACCCACAGCCTCTTTTGGGGAAGCTGGGGAAGCAAAGATCAGGGGAGAAGCCCTGGGGCCTGGGGTAGGGGAGAAACATCACTTTCCCTGGGTTTGGGGAAGGCGGAAGGAGTGATGGAATTTCCTTCCTGCCCCCCCCCGCCCCCCGGTTTCCCATGGAAATAAAGCCGGGACACTTCCTGTGGGAAGAAATGGACAGGACAGAGGAAGGAAGGTGATTTCTCCTGGTGAGAAAGCTCCTGGGACCCCCAGCCGGGCCTTGCCCTAAACAAGAAAGACAAAGACAGATGAAGGCTAATTGGAGTTGGCTGAACTAATAACAGTTTTTGACACCCAGGAAATATTTTGCTCGGGGAGTAAGATCAAGGTCTCTGTTTCTCAGTTCAGGGGGCTCAGTTGTGGGCTTGAGGCACGTTCCCATGAGGGACTTGACACAAAGTCTTCCTGCGGGGACAGCTTGGCCTCTGCCTGCTCCTTCTTGCTCTGCAACATCTTGGGAAATAAGCCCACCTCCACGGCTTCGAGCTTCGTGAAAGCTTTTAATTGTATTTTGAGAGGCAGCATGGGCACAGCAGAAAGAATCTGGGCTTTGGATTCAGACAGGCCTGGGTTCCAATTTTTACTCCAATATTTATATGCCTGATGACCTTGGACAGAATACTTCCCCATCTCAGGTTCCTCATCTGCAAATGGTTATTGTAGGAAGCTTCAACGAGAATAATATGTGTGAGAATTAAATATTGCATAGGGCTCGAGACCTGTTAGATGCTCGGAAAATGAGAACCATGACCATTGCTACTTCTACTGTTGCAAGTATGAGAAAAGCTTCTTGTCCTGGGCAAGGCCTGCAAATCAGCACATGCCCACAAGCCCATGGGGAAATCAAAGAAATCACTTCAGAAGAATTTAAATGATCTTGCAAGGTCTCTGAATCCTCAGGTCATTGACAGTGCGATCTCCCTGCCAAGGCAAGGTCTCCCTAGATTCCATACACGTAGGAAGTCCATGAAAGACTCATTTTTGATGTCAGGAGGATGGAACAATGTGGACACTGGAGCTAAAGGAGGCTTCTTGCACATCAGGTCACCTGCTGTCCTCATCAGCAAGCTCCCCACTGGTGTTCACGGTAGCTGCTTCCTCTGGGGTGAAAAAGACATGGGTATGGCATGACGGTGACAGCATGGGGAGGGAAGGGCACTCATGGTGCTAATTCCCCTGGATCTTTGACATCTGGTCCTAATGCCTTCGTGGAGGGAGATGGAAAAGTAAATTCCTGGAGCCCCATATTATCAGACAAGGCAGACCTCAGCTCAGGACACGGCACCATGGACCATGACGTAGTGCTGTGCTCCAGGAATCTCTGACAGGCCCCAAAGGGTCCTGTGGATTTCTGGAGAATGCTTGCAGGGCCCTGTGTCTCAGGCCCTCTGTGGTTCTGCTCTTGTCCTGAGTCTCCTTGGAATGATCTTCGTCTCCCTGCCTCGGTGGTCTCACCACAGCCCCTCTTAATGGTCCAAGCTGGAGGGATCTTGGATATCACCTGGTCCTGCCCCTTTGCTGCACAAATGGGGAAGCAGATAAAACCTACAAAGAATGCCCAGCGCAGGGCCTGCCATAGGCTGGTACTCAATAAATGATAGTTTTCTCTTTTATTTGAGTAACTTGCCCAAGATCCCATAATGGCCAGGCTTTTTAATATTTTTTAAGACTTTCTTTAGGGCAGTTTTAGGTTCACAACAAAATTGAGAGGAAGGTACAAAGATTTCCCATTGACCCTCTGCCCCCACACATGCACACTTCCCCATCATCAACATCCCCCACCAGAGTGGTACATGTGTTATAACTGGTAATCTACATTGACATGTTATTATCACCCGAAGTCCATAGTTTACACTACAGTTCACTCTTGGTGTTGTGCATTCTATGGGTTTGGACAAATGTATAATGACATGTATCCATCATTATAGTATCACACAGAGTAGTTTCACTGCCCTAAAAATCCTCTGTACTCTGTATGTTCATCCTTCCCTGCCCCAACCCCTGGCAACCACTGATCATTTTACCGTCTCCTAGTTTTTTCTGTCCCAGAATGTCATATAGTTGGAATCATACAGTGTGTTGCCTTTTCAGATTTTCTCTCACTAGTAATGTGCATCTAAGTCTCCTCCGTGTATTTTCATGGCTTGATAGCTCATTTCTTTTTAGTGCTGAGTAATATTCTATTGTCTGGATGCACCAGAGTTTATTGATCATTCACATACTAAAGGACATCTTGGTTGCTTCCAGGTTTTGGCATTTATGAATAAAGCTACTGTAAACATCCTATTTTTTTTGTGGACATAACTTTTCAACTCCTTTGGGTAAATACCAAAGAGCACGATTCCTGGATTGTATGGTCAGAGTATGTTTAGTTTTGTTAGAAACTACCAAACTCTCTTCCAAAACGGCTGTCCCATTCTGTATTCCCACCGGCAGTGAACAGGAGTTCCTGTTGCTCCACATTCTCACCATCATTTGGTGGTGTCAGTGTTCTGGATTAGGGCCATTCTCATAGGGGTGTAGTGTGTCTCATTGTGGTAGCTCCCAGTGTTTGAGCACCCAATGTGCCAAACAACATGCTGGTACTTTTATGTACACTGTCACATTTAATTCTCATCAAAACCCTTAAAGTAGGTATCATTTTTGATTTTACTGAAGTGGAAAGGAAGGCTCAAAGAAATTAACTCATCTGACCAGATAACTTGGGGTCTCCTGACTCCCGGTTTGGAATTCTGTTTACTCTACTACATAGCTTCAAGACTGGGGACAACTGTTTTCTCTTATTTTTCAGTATAAGTAATTTACCAAAAGTCCTCTGATGCCTTCCCTAAGTGGACATTTGATTGTACTGCCTTTGACTTTCCTCCTTGTTCATTAAACTACAGTTACACTAACCATAGTCTCTCCTAGTTCTTCCGCATCCAGGGTAACACACCTTGCTCTTCCACCCCAGGGCTTTTGCACTGCATCCCCTCTGCCTGGCACACTCTTCCCTCCAGGTCCCCACATGGCCCTCTCCCTCAGTAAAGAAGCACCCAGCACCTCTCCAGTTACTTCCTGTCCAATGCTCTGCTTTACTCACTTCACATTACTTACCTCTATCTGAAATTTCCTTCGACGTTTAAGAATATAAACTCCAGGAAGGCAAGGAGTATGTTTTGTTAACTGCCACGTCCATAGTGTTGAGATGAGGGCCCGGCATGGAGTAGAGACTCAATACATCTTTGCAGAAGGAATAAACAAAGCCCAATTCTGTCTCCATGTCCATTGCCAGTTGGGCTTCCCTGTCCTCCTCTTGAATTAGTTCCTCTTCTTGCAGCTGCACAGCCCCCTGTGTGTGTAGGAGCTCACACCTTTGCACAGAGGTAAGTAACAAGCAGAATAGCAGCACATATTGCCACTCTGCCCTCCCTGCTTGCATGCCCAGTGGCTGGGGATGCCGTCTTCAGCAGCAGTAAAAAGTGATGATCTAGCTGCCTGGGACAAATGCCCTACGTTTTCGTTAAGGTCCGGGTGTTGGGAGGATGCGCTCTGGCTGAGGAGGGAAGAGGCAGGGCTGGCGGGTGCACACCCGACACTTTCCTTCAGCCCTTGCTCTCTCCTGCTGCTGCCCAGGCAGCCCGTCTTGCTGTGATGTCACACAGCACACCTGAGGGTGGAGGTGCAGGGCCGGGACATAAGGGTGAGTGAGGACAAGGTCTTCCTTGAAGAAGTGACCTTCATCTCCAGACTTCCTATGCGTCCTCAGACCACTGGCTCAAGCTGTCACGTTTCCACACGTAGAGACTTTCTGGTGCTGGTGGAGAAGGAGGGAGGGAAGCCCAGGAGCTTTGGCAGCTCTCAGTCCCCAGAGGATAACATCAGCCACATAGTCAAGGGCAGTATCGAGTTTCGGGCTGGAGACAGACTCTGGAAGCCTGGCAGCCTGGGTTTGAATCCCAGCTCTGCGTCTAGCCAACCATGTGACCTTGGGCAAATCACTTGAGCTTTCTGTGCTGGTTTCCGCATTCGTAAAAATGGCCTAAGAATAAAACTTACCTCGGGGCTTTTGGTAGGAATTAAATAAATTAATATTTCTAATGTGCTTAGAACAGTGGCATGTGGTAAGTGCTATCTAACTATTTGTTAGTTAGCAAATAAGTAAACAAGTAAAAATTATCACCATTAGACCTCCCACAGGGACGCTATTATGCAGTTTCTACAACACTCTCCCATATAGGATGCCATTTGATCCTGTCCCTGTAACGGTGGGGAGTTTATTCTTTTCTTTCTTTTTTTCTCTGTCAAATGAGGAAACGGATGGGAAGTGGATTTGTTTGTACTGAATGCCTAAGTTTGATAAGTCCTTTACATATTTCTTTAGTCTTTATAACAGCTGTGTAAAGTAAACATTATTATCCCCATTTTATAGATTTGAAAATTGAGGCTCTACTTCTGAGTTCCATTCCAATAAAAGCAGGATCTGAGAAGGAAGGAAATCTGATATTCCCCCTCACCTCAGGCTGGCAGCTCCTCCCCTTGGGGTGTGTTGTGGGTGCACTGTCCATATTTATTTGTGTCTGTGGCAGAGCTGTCAATTCTGTTCACTTAACCTATCAAAAAAACTCAAGCAGTTAAATTCTTTTCCAACTACCAAGCTCTTGGAGAATGAGATGCACAAACAGAAGAAAGGAAACTCTCTTTAAGCACATTTATGATTTGCCTTTCTCAAAACAATGGGGCTCCTGCTGGCACAGTGATGCCTAGGCTGGCTTAATAAAGAGACTCATGCCTGGACCACAAAGGGCAATTCCTTGGCCATGACATTGTAGGGAAAGGCAAAAGAAGAGATGGCCTCAGTGAGTGAGGGAAGGTAAGACTGCAGAGGGGAGCTACCTCTCTGGCTACATGTGAGAAACCTCTGCAATAGATGACCAACACTCATTGAAAAATTACCAAACACTTGAGGAGAGCCATCAAAATGAGAGAGAGATGATAAAATAAGTTCTTACCTAAAAGGAAACGTAAATAATAGAGCCATCAGTACAGGCCTTTAAAACAATTATATTTGATATCCTTAAGGAGACAAAAGAGGATGTTATATCAATGAAACAAGAACAGGAAATTATGAAACAAACACATTTTTTTAAACAAAAGACCATGATGAGAGCTTAGAAATGAACAAATGATTGCTGTTGAGCAGAATGGATATAGATAAATATTTATTAAGGGATCACCAGGTGCTGGGTGCTGGGGTACAAAGATGAATGAAAGCAGACATGTCTATGGACTCATTAACAAGAGAGATTTAAAACTGAATATGATGTTACCAGAACCCGTGATGGGTGGGGATGGAGTTTTACTTAATCAGGGAGATTAGAAAAAGCTTCCCCAAGGAAGCAACAACTGAGCTGAGATCTCAAGGATCAGTGGGATCTAAACAGGCAAAAAGGGAGGGTGAGAGATCCCAGTGGAGGGAGAAGCCTTGCAGATGCACCAACAGAAGAGAATGAAGGCAGGCCAGGTGGGTGGGCCTGAGAGAGAGCAGGGGCCTTGGGGGAGCCACCGTTGGGGACAGGCAGAGGGGGTAGCAGATCATGCCAACAAGGAACCATTTTAAGTTTGGACTTGAAGCAAACTTTAGTCAGGAAGGTAGGAAAAAATATCTTATGGTTAAAAGGGCTTGAAAACTCTTCTCCCATAGCCCAGTGTTCAGAATATTTTTGCTCAGAGAGAAAATGCAGCTTTCAGGTTTGAGAAGGAGAGTTGTACTATCACTAAGTTCACAGTCATCATTTGGCTGAGCACAGGGGGAAGTGAAACCACCCACAGAAATCAAGTGACAGTAACATCGAGAGACGGGGCAACTGGGGATGGCAGATGGGAATTAGACTACACCGAGGCTGGAGAGTCAAGTAGGTCATGTGTACGCTGGGGTCACACAGAGCTGGGCAGTGGGGAGAGGAAAGGAAAGCAACCTCAGAAAGAAGCAGATACAGTATGAGAAGGAGGGAGGGGGCGATCAAGGAGACAGAGGGAGACAAAGAGAGACAGACAGAAGGGGAAAGATAGATAGATGATAGATAGATAGGTAGATAGATAGATTGATAGATAGAGAAAGAGAGAGAGAGAGAGAGAGAGAAACACTTAGTTCATGATGTCTTTCTCATACTCTGTTCCTGTGATGCTTGCCCAGCTCCTTGAGTTTGCATGAACTTCCTTTTAAGGTTCTGCATGTATTCTTACCACTAACCTCTATTTAATCTCCTGAGAAAAGAAAGAAAAATAAAGCTATTTCCTACTTAAAGTGAATAAGTCAAATCTGAGGTTTATAATAGTGGTCGTCAAAGAAGGAGCTTGACAGTCTCCCCTGACAGCAAGTGTAGGTGCAGAAGAAAATACTGCCTGGACGATACCCATCCCCTTAGTTGGTTAAGGGTAATCTTTAGGGAAAGAGAGGAACTGAAATCTGATAATCCCACCACCTTTATAGTCAGTTGCATATCAATATGTCAGCTATTTTGTGTAGTGTTCGGCTTTTACTACAAAGTATAAGTTCAGTCATTATTAACAAGCTTTTAACGTCTTCTTTATGAAGACACTAGAAGAGCTTTTTGAAGTGTTGCTATAGATAAGCATTTCTACATATCTACATAGAAATGAAATAAGAATGAGGCTTGCATCTTAGGAAGTCCTTGCTAAGACACAAGTGATATAAGAATTGGTCACTATCTCAGGATTGGCTGGTTAGAATATGGGAGATGTGCTCTTGTTGAGCCCTTTATTGTCTCTAAGGAAAGGCTAGCTCTGGGACGAGCAGGCTCTCCCTGCTTTTTAAGATGTCAAAACATCATGAAATACAGAAAGTCAAAACCATGAGTAATATAGTTATGTAGAGATATTTCAGAAGGGTGTACCCAGATTGACTCCTAAAGTCAATATTTTGGAGACCAAGGTGGGCAAAACCAGGTGAGCAGTTCCTCATAAAGAATTCTGTCTTTATTGTATCAATCAGGGTCTTGGCAGGAAAACAGAAACCAACCTAGGTATTTCAAAAGAGGATATTTAATACAGGGCATAGATTACAAAGATCTTAGAAAATCAAAGAGCAAAAAAGGAGAGCTGAAGGTAAGTCAGAGATTAGATTTCCAGAACCTAAGATCATAGAGGGTGAATCACAGCTTCAGAAGCTGGAATATTAGAAGAAACAGTATCAGAGGAAGGAAGGAAAGAAAGGGGAGTGGGGTGGGGAGGAGAGGGGAGAGAGAAAGAGAGAGAGAGAGAGAGAGAGAGAGAGAGAGAGACAGGAAATGGGAAACAAAGGCATTTCCTCTCTCTTCATATCTTGATTTTCCTGTCAGTTTGGCAAAACCTAACAGGAAGCCCACCGCCAAAGGAACCTGGGAAATGTAGTTTGCAGACTTCCAGCCCCATTATCCTAGAAGGCAGTTGTGGGACTGAGAGATAATAAGCGAACATAAAGCTCAATTTTGTTTGGGTTCAGTTTTGTAAAGAGCTTCACAATTACTAATTATTATTATGAGGCTCTTATTCTAGTCTCAATGGATCTTTCAAATAATCACTTCAACCCAGACTTTCCTCTAAATTAATCAGTAGTTTGACTAATCAGTGTGACTATTTAAGGCCAAGGTACTCTAAAAGAGGACACGTACAAATAAGTTTCGAATGACTCCAATGAAAGAAAAACGCAGGTGTACAAAGAAGTTTTTAGCAGTAAACCTTACTGTAGGAAAAGAAAAAACATCTGAACTCAATCTAAATGTTTAATAATACGTGATGAGCTAAGAGAATTTTAGTATATTATTTTGACTACTATGTAGCTATTACAAATAATAAATGTTGGCATTATGGAACAAAATCTATTCTTTCAACCAATATATATTGAGCGCCTAGTAGGTGCTGGGCAGCGTAGTTAATGATCAGCATAAAAAGACAAATGAGGCTTGGTTCCTTGCTCTTACTGTGCCTATAACCCCATGGAAGAGATGGCCTAATAAACACGAAACAGTGTTTACAAATTACATAAGAAATGAGAATGGCAAATTTTTATATATCCAGATTTTCTATAATGAACACGTATTATATGTATAATAAAAGTAGTAAATTCTTGTAATACAGTTTTTTACAACTATGTAAAAAAAATATATATAATTATTGGAAGAGAACACAAAACAGTGAAAATCTTTGTGTTAGGGCAATCCTACTGTGATGGTTAGTTTTATACGTTTACTTGGTCAGGTTCTCACATCCGGTGATTTCATCAAACGCTAATGGTGGGACTGCTGTGGAGGTATTTTGTAGATGTGGTTAACATCTAAGATTATTTGCATTTATGTAAAGGAGATGATCCTTGATAATGTGGGCGGGCCTCATCCAATCAGTTGAAGGCCTCAGGAGCAAAAACTGAGGTTTCCCAGAGAAGCTTTGCTTCAAAATTGTAGCATTGACCCCTGCCTGACTTTCCAGCCTGCTGGCCGGCCTTATAGATTTCAGACTTGCCAGCCTCCACAGTTGTGTGAAATAATTCCTTAAAATATACTTCTTTATTTCATATATATAATTATTATTTATATTATTTAATATATATTCATATATGATATAGTATTATATATATTATATTTTTACATATTATATATTATTTCATATATATATCTATGAGAAATGCACACACACACACAAATCTCCCATTGGCTCTGTTTCTTTGGAGAACCTGGACTGATTCACCTACTAAACTTTTTTCTTTTAAACAGTCCTTAATTTAATGTTGGTTTTATCATGCATCATTTCTTTATAGCCTCTCTGTCCTTACTGTCACTAGACTCCTCTTTGGTTATCTTTTCTCAGCCCTCCAAGAACTTCTACCTACATTTGGTCCACAGATTCCCAAAGGCTGTACAGGCTCTAATGGAGGTGAAGGCTGGAATGTATTAGCTTGCGTGGTGTCTTTTTTCCCTTCGAACTGGCTGCCGGTCAGTGGGTCAATGCCAATGGCTGCTCTCAGTCTCAAGGCCAGAGCAGCTCCATGAACTCCTCTGTCGGCCCTTCCTTAGATCCCAGAGAGCTGTGCTCCCAGCAAGGAATGGGTGTCCGTTAAGGACAGTCCTTTAGTCTGGCTGAGATTAGCACAGATGTCCCAGGAGCACTGGTGAGTGTGCTGCCTTTGGTGTTCTTTCATCTCCATCCTGCCTAAAAGGGGATTGAAGAGTGACATCTAACTGTTCAATTCTCCAGCCCAAAGCATAGTCTGTATTTCTTGAGAGGTACAGACACTGTTGAAAGGATACAGGCTCTGGGGACAAAGCATTGGATTTCAGTCTCCACTCAACTACTGGCTGTGTGACTATATCCAGGTTACTTAACCTCTCTGTGACTCAGTTTCCTCACCTGTAAAATGGGGATGCTAATTCAACCAAACCTGCAGGGTTGTGGTGAAGATATCAAATAGAATGTGAATTTTCTAGGGCATAGCAAGGGTCCCACAAATGGTAATTGCTATTTCTATATGCCTGAGCTTGAGGGTAGACTTTGGGAAAAGTTTTTGACGCATGTCAACCACCTAATAAGTAGAGACCCTGGTCCATCCCCACCTTCCAGATCTGACTGAGGATAAAGAAACCACTGTCAAAGCACACTGAACCCTCAAAAGAAACATGGATTTTATTGTCATTTAATGCTAACATGTTAGCAAAGATAATAGATTAATCAAGCCTACAAATAAGTAGGGAAAAATTTACCATCACCCAGAAATTTTGTTTTGCAAAATTTCCTCTTTGGCCAGAAGATATGCAGACAGTAAATAAATAGGCTTCCCCCACCCCCTCTACTTGGCATCTTATTTATAATTAACTTGGAGAGGTGGGCAGGTGTCTATTTGCACTACAACAGCCAGATTTTTCAAGGCCAAGGATTCAACTCCAGTTAGCTTTCACGTACCTGCATGTGGATTATCCACCTGATGAAGCATCTTCCGGGAAATTTTTAATCCAAAACGGGCTCTCTCCTAGCACCCCCTCTCCCTGCTCTCCTTCCCTCAGCCCTCACCCAGCTGATGTGTGCTTAGGAAATGCAAAGTAATTTTAAAATTCGCTGGAGCAAAACACCATTAGATTGGTTAAGTCTGCTGCCAAAAATAAAATCAGCTAATGCATTTCATATATTTAGATTTCCAAAATTAAGTTGAAATGATGCTTTAGTTCATCCAAAGTTTGGGCTTTATACACATCACCCCATATCTCTGCTAATTGACCCTACTTTTTTTCTGGCAGCGATAAATTTGATTTTCTTGTAACCTTTTCCATACCCCAGGGTGATGTTTTTACTCTCTCATCTTGCCGAAGCGAGGTCACGAGCCCTGTTGAAGATGGTGGAGAAGAAACTCCTCTGTGTTGGGGAGAAGAAGACAACAAACAGAGCAGCTCTGTCTCAGCCAAGCCTCCTCCATTCTTTAGTCCCTCTACCAAGCCTGACCAGACAGTGAGGGGCCCAGCTGGGGTAAGGGGGCCCAGCTGGGGTAAAGGGACCCAGTAAAACCAGGGGCGGGCACCAAAAGAGATACAATCAAGACTCCAAAGATATGCTGCTGCCTTCAAAGAGCTCAGAGTCTCTTTGGAGAGACAAGATTAGCCTGGCAGTATAACACACATCATAGAATAAAATTAATTGCCAAATGGGGTGGCATAGACTCTAAGGAGAAACTCCAGGGAGCGATCATCTGTGAGGACGGGGTTTGTCTTCATGATGGAGGAAGCATCTGAGTTAGGAGCCAGCTAGATCGTGGGAAGCGGGGGAGGCGTTTCTGGTGAAAGAGTCAACCGGAACAAATGTGTAGAAATGAGCAGGTGTAGACAAGAGAAGTCAGCCTATCTGAAAGAGCAGCACTGCGGAAGGGAGTTGTCGGAAATACAGGTGTGCTAAGACTCTTTTGGTTGCAAGCAACAGAAAACAATCTGATCTACTTTAAGAAAAAAGGGGAATTTATTTTAAGACTACAAGGGAGTCTCCTGGGACCCGAGACAAGAAGAGTCCAGCTCACCACAATTTGAACTTGGACATATTAATATAGTTTATGGTGTATTTTTATCCTTGTAATTTTACTTCTCCATCTTTCCTAACTTATTTTTTATATTTCTTTAAATCTCAAGAAAGAGACCCATTTGGATAACACATTTTGTACCATTATATTTTCTTTCTTTCTCCTTCTGCTGACTAACTGGTATTTCCTACTCTTTTAATACATCAGGAAAATACCGCAAGCATCTTATCTTGCAGTCAACACAAGACTTCCTTTACGTGGTATTGAAATTCAGCCTTTGTTTGAACAATTGAGAGCTCATTGCTTTGTAAGTCATCCCATTTCATTGTGAGCTGAGCTTGTTAGCAAGTTGACTCTAAAATTATAATGATTTAATTGTAGGATCCCCACTTGTTTATACTTTACCTCAAAAGAGAGCTTTGAGTTTGTCACTCTTCTGCTTAAGCTCCCCAAATGGTGCCCAATCACCTTATAAGTTTAGAAAAAAAAGAAAAGAAAGGAAGGGAATTTGTTTTAAGGCTATGAGGGAGTCTCATGGGACCGAAGGACTCACGGGTGCAAGGAAAATCGTACCAGGACCCAGGAGGCTCTTATTGTGCCTCTGGTGTCCAGTTCTCTGAATTTGTTTTTGCATTCTTGGGGCAGATAATCGCTGCCCTCAGCATCTTTTCTAATTGCCTTGCAGCCTACTGGCTGTTATTCTGCCTCAATTCCAAATTCCTGGGAGAGAGAGAACCCAAGTGGTCTAGGTCTGGTCCAATCAATTATGATGGGGTGGGAGGGTTCACATAGCACAAGAGAAAACAGAGCTGCTGGTGCCCCTCCTGTGGGTGGGGGGGTGGGGGGTGGGGGGTGGGTGGAGCAGCTCTAGAAAAGGAGGAAAGAATTGATTGGGTAAGTGAGTAAAACGGGCTAAGACAGGCCTCCTGCCATTCGATTCTTCCAGTCTTTGAGGAAAATCGCCTGAAAATATTTCAGTTGGCTGGGGTTCTAGGGGGTTACCTCACTTTCTGCGAATATTGAAAAATGCAGATTTTTAAAGCAGAGCAATTGCATTGTGATCACTCACTTCATAAAGGGGATTATTCACTTTGGGGGAGATGTACCAGGATTCCTTTCCACTTCAAATATTTTTCCCGTTATGCCTCTAATCATGCTCATCTTCTCTGTACTGTGTCTGCTTCCCTTGATTTGGGGACCTTCCTTCAGCGGGATCCAGGATCCCTCCCCTGGCACCCTCACTGCTGGCAGGACCTGGGAGGAAGTGATACTCATGGCGTTTGGCCAACGGCTGCCCACTGGCTAGAGCGTGAGCTTCCCCAGGGCAGGGATAGGCCCTCGGCTCTTTTGTACCCGTCCAGTGTCTGACTCAGTGCTGGTCACCCGTCCATGCTGATGAACACTTACTGAGCTGCATGAATAAAGCCAGTTTCCAGATATAAGCAATTCCTAGCCAAGGAGTAGCTAAAGGAAAATATAGCTTTATTGTAAGCAAGGGAAATAGGCATAAGTCCTTTCCTGCAAAAACATTATATATGGCACTGCTTCTTCGGGTTCTGCCAGCAGGTCTCTTAGGGGCTGGGTGACCCCAACTCCTGTTTAGTCTCAGGGCATACTTGGACTTGATCCACGTCACATAGGGCCCTGAAACCTTATTTACGTCCCCTTCCCAAAGGGGAGCCTTGTGCCAGTCAGACCCAGGTGCCACCACCTCCCTTTGGGAAAGACAGGAAGCTGCCTCTGGTCACCAGAGAGAAAAACCTCACCCCTTTCATGGAGGTCTTGAGGATGCGGGGTAGCAAGGAGGAGGACCGGCCACCGTCCACCTCCGGCCCCCACGCTCAGCCCTCTAAACAGAGCCTGAGGTGAAAGTCTGTCCAGGGGACGGCCCACCCCGGCGAACTCCCCGCCTTGGATGTGAAGAAGGCGACAAATGAGACAAAATGAAAAATATAATGATGCATATTATATTAATCAACCTCCCTTTTTCTGACACCATAAATCTTCTCTTTAAACTCCTGGTGGTGATTGCATCATCTCCCTCTCTCCTCGAAACAGCACAGATTAAGATAAAGTGATGGTGCTGTGTCAAAGAGAGCTTTACTGCCACACTTGGGATACGAAGAGAGAGGTTAATTTATCATCACTGGGGAGAACTGACAGAAGAGAGATATACTACCGAAAGGGGGTTTAGCACAGGCCCAAGAAACTTCACACTATTTTTACCATCTGTCACATGCTCTAATAAAGCAGGGCAAAATATGAAGAAAGGAAAAATGAACTATCAAACACTGATGTAATGCAGCCCATAAATCTAATTTAATTACTTTGCATGGAGACAGGTCCTCGAGTCTGTGTGAATATACTGGATTTTCTTGGCAACTTAACAACTAAGTGTTTTAATAACATCACACTATAATTTATTCTGCTTGAAACACAAAACCCCTTTTGTGAGAGTTTCATTTTTGAGAACTGTTAATTTTTTCGGCTAATGTCAAAACTGGCATAAATTCACATGTGAACTTGAAGCCTGACTGTGAAAAAGGCTTAGGTTACTGCCTGCCTTTTTATTGTTGGCACTTTTCCCCTCTTCTGCATGCATTAGAAATAATTGGGCTTTGTTGATGACTTAGGTGAGGAGAGTTGTCTTGCAATTAGATTTTAATATAATGACAAATGGTGTGTGAGAGGGAAAGCTTTGTAAAATAGAAAGAGGTAAGAAAATGCAATGGGAAAAAATAAATTCCTCATTTTCCAGAACAACAGCCAAACCCAAAGGGCAGTATTCTTGGAACCAGGCTGTCCCCGGGACCATGAGAATTTCACTCCGGAGGATATAAGATCTCAGGGCTAAAAGGATGCTGGGAATGCAGGTCTGCCCTAGAGGGAGCCACTGGGAGCAGAAAATAAATCAAAAATAAAATTAATATTCATTGGGTGTCTTCCCAAATTTGGATGCAGTTACAGAAATTATTGTTAATAATGAAAGCCATATATCAAAGGTTATAAAATTCATCTGTGCTAGGACACTATTTTTTTAGGCTTTGTTCTGAACCATTAAAGATGACATATTGCATTTGTGTGCCTCTGTGTATAATCAGATACATTTAAGTATGATTCTAACCTAAACTGGCAATTTTGGCATTGAACCTGAGTTCTTAAATGGGAGCTGTGACACTACCGTCCAGAGGAGGTTAGGCTGAACTCATCTGTTCTCTCATGACCTCACTGGTAGGGCAGGATGGATGGGTAATTAATTTGTTAGATCATAAGTGCTTCATGTTGGGAAAATAAAACTCTCAGTCTCTTGATAAATTCAATTGAAATATAATTTGGGGGAAAAAAAGGTAAAAAAAAAACCAAAACAAACTATTCCCCTCTACTCCTCCCCAAACCCCAAACTCTCACATGAAAAGAAAACCAAAATGTTGAGATACATAATCTGATGAAGTTCATTTCTTTATGCCTTTAGCAACACTTAATAAATCCTTACTACATGGAAATCTCTGGAGGACACACTTTGGGGGCCTTTGTAGTCTGGCAGCACAGATACATTAGACAGAAGAAAAACCTGTATTTACTACATTCTAAGAAACTTTAACTTGGTGGGTGATATCAGTGGGTCCATGGCGAGGGCAGATATAGAGCTGGTCGTGCGTGGTATGGACTTTGGATAAAACAGAAGTGATTCATCTGGAAAATTCTAACAAGTATCAAACCCATCAGGAAATGGGCCACATATGCGTATTGTTGAATATTTATTGAGTGTCACTGGTGTTTTGCTATATGTTAAATATCTAGATGGATCCAAGGGCCTTGAAGCCAGGAAACCGAGGTGCAAAGGTTTTCACAGAAGTGCTTTCAAATAAATTTCCCCTCGTGCTCTTTTTTCCCTGAAGTTCACATTCCCCTGTTCAGACTTGGAAAACGCTCAATTCTTGTGGTTTCTTGTTCTGTGGAATTTGTGTGGGAGAAAAATGTACAACCTTGAACTCTGAATGAAGCTCAGTGTGAAGAGTGGTGGTTTTCAGCTGTGCTATTTCAAACGCTCTCATTGGTATTTTTAAGGACTTCCCACATATTCGATTACTGACCTGGGGCCTGGAAGAGTGAACATTAAAAATTAAAAAAAAAAAAAATCAAACTACCAGCATTTTTACTTATGAAATGACTTGGTTATAGGCCAACTATCCAACAGCCTTAAAATTAGTGTGCAAATTGAGAGTTTGAAGGGTTTCTTTTTTGGCATTTTGATTTCCTCATCTGAAAAATGGGGCTATTAATACCTACCTCCTGGGGTGATTGTGAGGTTTAAATGTGCCTACGTAGGTGAAGCATCTGGTGCACTAAAATGATGGCTGCAATTATTATTTTATTATTATTATTTTGATTTTGCTCCCCCTCCTTCTCTTCCTCTGGCATTTCTAATCACCCCCCTCTCCCCTCCCCACCCCATTAAAATCCTTTTTTTTGCAGAGCTGCTGGAATCCACTTCATTCAGCCTCCCCCTTCTGGCCCAGCTGCAGACTGCAGCTACGTCACTTGAAAAAAAAAAAAAAACCTTCAAAATAGGGAATGTTAAAAAAAAAAGGTCAGGTGAACCCAGGGTGTTTTCTGGAAATGAACCTTACAAAGGACGCACTGGGCAGAAACAAAAAGAGCCCAAGCTCTGTGTATGCTCTGCAGCAACAGAAGAAACTGCAAAGGAGTCCAGGTTCTCAGAAGTCCAGGAAAGCCTTTCCAATCAAGGCGGGTGGGGATGGGGAGTATCCCAGCAGATAAAAGGCCAGCAAAATTTATAGCGCTGCCTCCTTTAATCGGTAACTGTTAGCCTAAGTGCCCTGACACAAGGTGAACTTGACCTTCCCTATAAAACGGTCCTACGTGAACTCTCCGTGCCGCTCCGAAGCTCTTCATATTCTTCTTTTAACAGGTACCTTGCTTTAACCTTGCTGGTCAAGATGACAGATCATTTACATTAACAGATTCTGCGGGAACGTTGCAGGTCGAAGCTGGCAGTGCATTAGCCCCAGGTGACCTGGGCAGCCAAGAGTGGGGACTTGAAAAGCCCAAACGGCTAACACCCCTGCGTGGTAGGAACGAAGTTTCAAGCAAGCGCCTTCAAACCACATTGGTCCCTGCTGTGGAACCCTGTTGAGTGAATCTTAAAGACTTGTCTCCACACCTTCCCGGGTTCCTTGTTAAGGTATGTTTGGTTCATTCATGTATTCATTTAGGCATCAAACATTTGGTGCATCCTTATTGCGTGCCAAGCATTATGGCAGGTGCTGAGAATGCTAGGAAAGGGCAGACTGGCTCTGCCCTCAAGAAGCACTGAGTGGACGAAAGGACACGGACACAGACTCCCTAAACCACAACATGATGTAAAGACCACGAGATGATCGGAATCTGAGCAAAGTTCTGCAAGAGCAGATGACACCCTTACAGAGGAACCGGGGAAGGTTTCTAAGGCTACCTTTGGAGCTGGGGATAGAAAGATGAGCAGTATTTGTCCCAGGTACAGCAGTGGGAGGAACGGCATTTCTGGCAGAGGGCACAGCATAAGCGGAGACTAGTGAGTGACTAGTCGATAACTGATCGTGATGGCTTAGAGGCCCCCGTGGTCTGTGCTTTGCTGTTATGTAAGCTCACAGGCAGGGAGGAGGTGAGTAAAAGGGCCAGTAACTCTCTAGCTGTCCGGTTGCCTAGACCTTGTTCTTCAAGTCCAAGTGTCCAAGGAACAGAGAGATTGAGAAGCTCTGTTAGGTTCTGCCCATCTGCACAAGCACTGGTTCCAGAAGGTCTTGAGAATGTCATCTGACCTCCAGAAAGGGACCCTGAGGATTGCTGGCCAAGCTTGGCAGTGTTCCTTTGGACAAGGAGCAGTTGGTTTTGATGTACCTGGAGGGCCTGAAAATCCCCACTCCTGGCCAGCACATTCCTGCGAACCAGAGCAAAGCATTTTGTTGAAGCATCATCACCTAGGTAACCCCGGGGAGAGGTCATGGTCACCACGACCATTTACTGCACACTCATCCTGGACCCACCACTGTTGTAAGTGCCCCACTGAGTCCTCATAACACACCAAGAGAGCAGGTCTATTATCACTTAACCATTTTACTAAGGAAGAAACTGGCGCAGACAGGTGGGGTGCCTTGCCCAAACTCACACAGCCAATAAGGACCAGAGCACCATTCTGACCAGCCCAGAGCCTGTACTCTCAACCAACTTCCCATATCCACCCAAGAGAGTGAAACAACCGGGACACACTTACTATGCTAGATGCTTCCTTTATGTACATCATCTCATGGTGTAATCAGCATGACAATTCTGCGAGACAGGCATCATTTTGCAGATGTGGAAACTGAGGCTCCGAAAGATTAAGTAACTGATTGTCAAATAACCAGTAACTGATGAAAGTGGCATTTCAGCTTAGATGTGCCGGAACCTGAAAGCTGATGTCCTTTCCACTCTTGCATGCTGAATTTCCAAGAAAGAATCTCGGTAGCTGCTGCATCTTTTCCTGCCATTCAAGGAGGTAGGCATTTCACTGAACAACTGCTTCCCTCGTGAATGACCATCCAGGAAACTCCTCTCTACTCCCTCTCTGGACTGCAAGGCTGATCTTTACTTCTAAGATGGCATATTCTGGACACTGGTGATTTTTGCCCCCCCACCCAAATTTTTCCAAATAGGGTGAAGGCAAACTCCGTGCAGTTACTGTGAGTGGGAAGTGAGTCATATATACAGGGGAACCTTATTTTAGTAGAACTCAAGAGCCAAAGTAAAGTAGAGTTGTTCACCTTTAGAGAAGGAATATTCGTAAGCTACTACTAAGTAGGCAGCTCCTATAGTGTGTTTAGAGGGAGGATCAGCAAACATTTTCTGCAAGTGGCCAGACAGCAAATATTTCAATCTTTGCCGAACTTATACATGTCTTGCACATAATGTCATGTGTCTCTGTCACAACCATTCCATCGTGCACGGTAGTGCAAAAGCAGCCATGGATAATACGTAGATGAATTAGCATGGCGATGTTCCAATAAACCCTTATTTATGGACGCTTGTATGTGAATTTCACGTAATTTTCATGCGTCACAAAATATTCTTCTTTGATATTGATATTTTCCAACTGATCAAAAATATGAGAACTATTTTTAGCTCACGGGCCAGAACAAAAACTCACGGTGGACTGGTTTGACCCTTGGGTTGTCGTTGCATGGTTTAGTTTACAAAATTGTATTCTGTACTTGTTAGAAAATCGAGTGTGTAAATCAAAACACAAGAGACATCTCTTATAAACCACTTAAACACTCATCTACATTTTTGGAAAATCAATGCCTCATTAATTGAGACCTTTGAATACATTTGCACCCTGGAGCCCACAGAAGGAAAAAATCATACTCTGTTGAAGAGAAGTTGACACTTTCCCCACAAGACAGACTGAAGAGGGATTTACGGTGATGTCTGGGATGACGCTGACCGCTTGCCTCCAGGTTTTTTTTCTAGGGAAACATTCTGTCTGGAGTGTTCATGACTCTGGATAAAGTGTTGTCTGGCCAATCTTTAGACTGATTTGCAATATCCCCCTTCGTTTCAAAGGCTTTGTCTTCTCATTAAGGACTTCACACTCATTTTCAAGGTTTTCCTCCATCTTTTTCAATCAAGATTGGAAAGATGCCAGGACTTCTCTGGCAGTCCGGTGGTTAAAACTCTGCGCTCCCAATGCCGGGGGCATGGGTTCGATCCCTGGTCGGGGAACTAAGATCCTGCATGCCACACCAGGCGGCCAAAAAAAAAAAAGATTGGAAAGATACTATTTCTGAAAGTTATTCAGTAGCTCTTGGGAGAGCTGCAGCAGCTCTTGGGACCCTGTCAAAGAAGAAACTCCAACAGCTGAAGGACCCCGGTCTTGAGATAGCTCAAAGAAAGAGCAAAAATTGGAATGTGAGAGAACTGTCCCTCTGAAGTCTTCTCCAGCAATGCTTTCTCCCCTCCATTCTTTAGCTTGTCCTGATGGCTGGCATTTTCTCTAGAATTCAGTGAACTGGAGCTCACGTTCCATAGCAGTAGTTTTGCTGTCTCAGCATCGACCCCCACAACTCCTTTCACCCCTCTTTCACCACTAATTTCTTGTTAACTTAAAAGAAGGGAGAGGACAAGCCTTCTTGGTCTCTGCTGTCCCTGGTAAAGACTTGCCCTTGTCCCGCTGATACGTGTAAGTGTTGAGGGAGAGACTTGGGCCCAGACGTGCCCCTCGAAGCACTGATCCTGGAGGACAAGCCTGGCACGGGGGCATGGGGGGCTGGCCATGGTGCTCTGGGATTCCGCCCACCCACCTCTTACCTGCGTGCCTCCTGCCCAAAGAGAAGACCCGCATCTCACTGGCCACAGGTGTAAGGGGTGACACGGGGGCCTGCTCTCTCGGACATCTGTCCTGCTATAGGAAACCCAATCTATGCCTTTCATGAGGATGGCAGCGTGGATTCATTTCTGCAAATCCCTCTCCTCTTCCCTCTGAGGGAGGGCTGGCCAGGGGATCGATCTCAGGTCAGAATTTGATTTTGGAACTGGAGCCTCTCTTTCTTCTGGGACCCCCTGCTCTCTCTGCCCTGAGGTGCACAGGGCTGAGGGACAGGCAGGCGGGGTCTGATGCACCAGGACCGAATGATGAAAGATTCGAGCCCCTGGGACAGACTCAGGGGTGTGGCTGACTCCCCCTGGTTTTGGGAGCCAAGCACATTGATGGGGGTGCGGTGGGGATACATGAAGCTCTAGATCCTGGTTACACGTGGGTTGGGTGAGATGGATGGAGCAGAAAATAAGGGAGGAAAGATCGCCTTTTGTCACATCCCCTGCCCCAGTTACCCCTGCCTCTCGCTGCCCAGGCCCTGCATGTTGCCTCTGTCTTCTCGCTGCTAGACTCCGCCAAGGAGGGGGGCTCTTTCGGGCTAATCCCGTTTGTAGGAAAGTGAACTCCACCTTTGGGGTATGTTTTGAGAGGTGTCAGGAGGCTCCTGTATCAGTCAGTCAATACCTCCGAAACACTGGATAACAACTACCCGAAACCCAGTGACATAAAGTAAACGCTCACTGGTTCTCATGACTCTGCAGGTCAGCTGGAGTTGACTGGGACCGGGTAGATCTAAGCTGGGCTTTCGTGGGCCTGCTTGGTTCTGATCCATGCATCTCTCATCTTCCTCATGGGACCAGTGGAGTAGCCTGGACACCTTCCTCGTATGGCAATGCCCAAAGTGCAAGGGCACAGGTGGAAATACTCAAGGTTCATTGGCCAAAACAAATTATGTGGCCAAACCCAAAGTCAAGAGGCTGGGAAACAGGACCTGCCCCGGTGGGGGGCCGGGTGGGGCACTGAATCCTTATATCACAAAGACCACCCACACGGTCGTGGATGCAGGATCAGGGCCCGCAGTATAATTGATCATTTTCCCCCGTCGAAATATCTTCCCCCAAGTACCTGTGGCATGGCTTAAAATCCCTGCTGTTCAAATTACTCCTTTGCATTAAAATATTGTCTGCATAAGGCCCTAGTGAGGGGTAGAACATTTATGCCTAATGCCTTAACTTTTCAGCAGCCTTAGGCAATTAGTCAGCAGACACAGGGGTTCTGAGGGAGTGGGGGTCAGGACAGAGACATTCTGCAGGGCAGTTGGACCACACGAGGCCGGGTGGCTGGAGTCACCCTGCCCTGAACATTCCAGTCTTTTGCATCTGCCCACTCTTATTCTCATTCCCCTTGTTAGGAGAGAGCTACAGAAATTCTTCATCTTCCAGAGAAACACATATCGTTTCAGGTGACTAGAAGATCCCTAGGTTGGAAACATTCAGAAAACAGGAGATAACTTTCTATGAAACACATCCTCGGCTTTTCCGTGATGTCAGAATGTTTGTCTCTTTGTTTTCTGTTTGGGCACATGGAACACGTGAGGACGGGTGGGCGGCGGCGTGAGAGCGTGGAGGTCTGTGTTTGTGTGTGTGTGCTTGTGTTCATGTTTTTGCCAATATGCCCGTCTCAGTGACGCTCGGAAATCTGTCTTAGGCTGAGAACAGAAAGAGGTTTTCATTATTAGACAATATTACCACCAAATAGTTTTTTTTTTTTTAAGTGTGAGTTAAGAGGATCGGACTCCTTCTGAATACAGTTAAAAAGAGGACTGTGTGTGTTTGAGTGTGTGTGTGCTGTGTATTGTGTGCTGTGTGCCGTGTATTGGGGGTAGGGTGTAAATAGAGAGATGTCTTCACCCCACAACCTCTCCGGTTCTATTTCTGCTACTACCAAAATGAATTTGATAAATTAACTTAGAAATTATACAGTTGTAGAAAAACTGCACATCTTAATTACATATGATTTCTAGTAGGTTCTCTCTATCTACGTATCCATCCATATGCAATTTTCAGTCTATTTAGTACCTTGTACTGCCGATCTTCTTTTTTTTTTAAATTTATTTTTATTTATTTATTTTTGGCTGTGTTGGGTCTTCGTTTCTGTGCGAGGGCTTTCTCTAGTTGCGGCGAGTGGGGGCCACTTCATCACGGTGCGCGGGCCTCTCACTGTCGCGGCCTCTCTTGTTGCGGAGCACAGACTCCAGACGCGCAGGCTCAGTAGTTGTGGCTCACGGGCCTAGTTGCTCTGCGGCATGTGGGATCTTCCCAGACCAGGGCTCGAACCCGTGTCCCCTGCATTGGCAGGCAGATTCTCAACCACTGCGCCACCAGGGAAGTCCCCCTTTTTTTTTAACAGATGGGAGATGGGGAGGGAGGAAGGGCTAATGTTCTTTTGCTGGCTCTAAGGCAACGCATCCTCCTGTATTTAAATTCAGTTGTAGTTCATAGCTGAGTAGATTGGTTCCTGGTGAACACACCACGCTCAGTGCTATCCCCTAAAAAACGTCAGAGCGTGTATGCATAAAGGAGATTGTAGATTAGGTTACCGGGAAAGGAAATGTACAAATGTACCTTTGCAAGAAGATGAACTGATGGCAGCAGCAAGTCGCTGATGAAGGCCGTTTGTGTAAGAGCAGGGCCCTGGCGCCCGGGGCCCATCTGTCTCTGCTGTCACTCTCTCCCTGGCTGCCTGTGCAGAAGGCAAGCAGCCTTGGGCTCCCTGTGTCTGTCTTCTGCCTCTATCTCCTCCTCCCTCCGCGGGAATCCTGTCCCACTGGGCCCCAGAGGCATGAGCTCCAGTGGAGGGAAATTAGGAAGGAGTGGATAAGGTTGATAAGGGTCCCCTTTCCAAATCCCTTTTGCTGTAACCCATCTTGGCCGCTGCTAACCTTTGGCCAAAGTAGCGACCAAAAGCCGCTCCCAGGAAATCAGTGTCTTCCCCCCGCCTCCAGGAGCCTGGGATGTTAAGACCCACTCACAATTTGGGCCTTTGCAGGTTCCAGTTCCCTGATCTCGACACAGTGTTAAAGATGTACAAGGTACCCGTAAATATATAGCAACAGGGGTTGGCAGCTAAGAAGCAATTCTTTGCTCCTTCTGAATCCTCCCCTCTGGGTGCTACTCAGTTCTTTGGTTTTGCTCCTTCTTAAATCTCTCTCTCTCTCTCTCTCTACCCACACACACCAAAGTCTCATTCCACACCCCCCATCTCATCTCCCTCCCATTGAAAGCAACAATAACCAGCCACTCCAAACCCTCTCCAAGGTAAAGCACACGAGTCCACCACTTATGCCATGTTCCATGCAATTATAAATTCTGTTAGATGGACAAGTTACGATGCAGTTGTGCCTGTGCTCAGTAGAGTGTGGAATTCGCCTTTACCTTCTCAGCTAGGAAGTGGAAACACTGGAAAATATGTGGGTACTTTACAGACGTGAGGTGAAGTCCTATGGCTTTCACGGTTCTCTCTGAGGTGGATGGAACCTTTCCAATGATCAGGGTTACTGGCTAAATGGTGAATTTATTTTTACAGGAGAGTCGCTGTCCTTATTCACTCCTCTAAGTGCAGTTGCTTATGAAGAGGCCCCCCTGTTATGCTGTGTGTGTTCAGGGAAGGATCTTCGCAAGGCTGATCTTCGTCTGTTGTTTCTGGTTTTACTGGGTCCCCATCTCTGCAGTAAGATGTCATCGTATGAAAGGGCTCCAGGGCCATTTGGGAAACTGTGTTGCTGAGTGAACACTTCAATTAGCTCAGTGGTCAGGAAGTCTGAGGTGGGACCAAGCTGACTGGGGGAGCAGGGCACGAATGGGTCCATGTTGGTTGCGCTTCAGAAAGTCCCTGCCTTCTGAGACCACTGCCTTCCGGCAACAGCCCTATACTGGAGGCAACGACCTTTCTTTCTTTCCTCTTTCTTCCTTCCTTCCTTCCTTTCTTTCTTTCTTTCTTCCTTCCTTTCTTTCTTTCTTCCTTTCTTTCTTCCTTCCTTTCTTTCTTTCTTTTTCTGTCTTTCTTTCTTTCTTTCTTTTTCTTTCTTTCTTTCTTCCTTTCTTCCTTTCTTCCTTCCTTCCTTCCTTTCTTCCTTCCTTTCTTTCTTTCTTCTTTCTTTCATTCTTTCTTTCTTTCTTTCTCTTTTTTCTTTCTTTTTCTCTTTCTCTTTCTTTCTTTCTTTCTCTCTCTCTCTCTTTCTTTCTTTTCTTTTTTTTAATGTTTATTTTATATTGAAGTATAGTTGATTTACAATGTTGTGTTAGTTTCAGGTGTACAGCAAAGTGATTTAGTTATACATATACATATATCTATTCTTTTTCAGATTCTTTTCCCATATAGGTTATTACAGACTACTGAGTAGAGTTCCCTGTGCTATACAGCAGGTCCTTGTTGATTACCTGTTTTATATATAGTAGTGTGCACCTGTTAATCCCCACCTCCTAACTTATCCCTCCCCCCACCTTTCCCCTTTGGTAGCCATAAGTTCGTTTTCTAAGTCTGTGAGTCTGTTTCTGTTTTGTAAATAAGTTTATTTGTATCATTTTTTTAGATTCCACATATAAGTGATATCATATGGTATTTGTCTTTGTCTGACTTACTTTACTTAGTATGACAATCTCTAGGTCCATCCATGTTGCTGCAAATGGCATTACTTCATTCTTTTTTATGGCTGAGTAATATTCCATTGCATATATGTACCACATCTTCTTTATCCATTCATCTGTCGATGCACACTTAGGTTGCTTCCATGTCCTGGCTATGGTAAGTAGTGCTGCAATGAACATCGGGGTGTTCAATGACCTTCCTTCAGCTTTGCAGATGGACAGACTGAGGCCTGGTTGTTGGGATGGTGGGGGTCAGAAGGCCCTGTGATCAGCCCTGTAGACAATGGAACCAGAAGTTCTGCTTCCAGCCTGTGCTCCGGCCCCTGGACTCAGCAGCCTGGGATCTGCACTCCTGTGGGTGAAAGCATCACAGGGGCTGTGTCTGCTGTCATCTTAGTCCACTTATATATGTCTTTTATTTGAATGTGGGGCCTGCAAATCAACAACGGCTGCTCTTCCACAACCCGCGAGACTTCTTAGTTGTGGAACAGTACCCCAGAAAGCACATGCGAGCATCGGAGCTTGCGCGCATGCGCAACACACACACACACACACACACACACACACACACACACACAAACACGCGCGCGCACGCGCACACAGACACGCACAAGTTTTCATATTAGTTTCCCGAGTTCATGGATAAAGTCCAGAGCTGCCAAAGCTCCCACTACTTTGCCATGTCACACTAATAGCTTCCAGATCCCATCACATATTAAATTCATGCGGCTTCAGCGAAGCCATCTATTTAATGCAATTCGCTAAATGCCTGCGCAGCCCCGCTGACAGTGACATATTAGTTTTGCTGCCTTTTGCAATCTGATATCTCTGAATTTGCCACCGTACTAAAGATTTGATTAATGTGGTTCCATTTGGATGCAGTAATTGGCTGCGACTGTTGTAGAAAATAATCAGGCTTTCATTCCTTACAAGTGCACGGACATGCTAATGAGAGAGTGGGTTAATTAAGCCTGCGGCAGAAAGCGACAGTTACTGATGACTGTTATGACAAACCACCGACTCGGCATTTGGGAGCAGGACAGCAAATTTGCACTTTATGAAATTACAGGAAAACTAGGACATAAGGAATAAATAGTTACATCTGTTTGGTGAAAGGGTGGGGAGAAGAAAGAGGGGCTCAAGGGGAAGAGAAAAGAACAAGCGAAAGATGTTCTCCCTGAGAACAGGGCCCTGGTCACAGGATTCAGGAACCGGTGGCAGAGACCGCCTGTGCTTCTGTAGGTGCTGTGGACTGTCCTTGAGTGACAAGGGGCTGGCGGTATGTGACACACCCCATCCAGCACTTGTGTTAGCGACTTTCTGCAAAAGGACCAGCCGGTAGCTCAGCTGACTAGAAACAGAAAGAGATTCAGGGAAAGAGAGGGAGAGGTGAAGGGAAGGAACAGAGCACACATGCTCAGAGCCCTCTTACCTGGAGAGCGGGGGGGGGGGGGGTGTCCTGGGAAGATCACATGACTCTTCCCCCTTTCCTGAGAAGCTGGTCTGTGCACATCTAGGGTGAATCAAATGACCGGTCTACTTAGTCTTTCAACTCACTTTCTCTCCCCAAATGGATTCCTCCTTCTGGGTTTGACTCTCAGAGCCAAACCCCAGTTCCCTTCTTTGCACTGGGCGGGGTGTACTTCAGCTCTCCTAGCTCCCCTTGGTTCTCCGCTGTCCCTTTCTTTGTCTCTCTAAGCCATTTAGGTCCTGATCACCTTCTGGGGTTCTGCATGGTCCTTGGACTTACAAATACTTCATCTCTCCCTAGCCAGCTTGGGGGCCCCAGAATTTCTCTGCTGAAGCCTACCATCAACTTCTTTATTTCAGTCTGCATTCATCATTTTTTCCCCCAAACAATGATATTTATTGAGTACCTAATGGATATAAAGCACTGTGCTGGATATGAGGAGGACACAAACATGAATCTAACTTGGGTCCTGCCTTTTGGGAGCTTCTAGACTGTAGGGGAGAAAAGCCACATATCCACATCACAAACAGTGATGAGTGTGATTAGAACAGACTACATGATGCACCTGTGGGAATTCAGAAGGAAGGAGATCACTTCTGTCCAGGCACACGGGAAGCTTCATAGAAAAGGAGGCTGTGAACCCAGGCGGTGTCGGAAAGGGCATGGCAGTCAGGGAAACCAGCAAGAGCAAAGTGACCGTGATCCAGTGATGTGGTGTGTTTGGGGAGATGGAGCTGGACAGTCATCTGGGGACAAATGGCAAAGGGTCTCAATGTCCCGAAAGAGTTCAGGTTTATTCTGCAAGTGATGGGGCATTATCGGATATTTTTTGGGTCCAGAACGTCATAATCAGAGCTGTGCTTAAGAGAGATGCTTTTGAAAGCAGAGGTGTGGTGTAAGGCATCTGGTGGAGAGGCGTGGGGATAAACAGGAAAGCAGAGGTCAGGGAGAAGGCCATCCTGGCATTCAGAGAGTCTGAATGGGAGTGCCCTGGAGCAGGGGCTGTGACCATGAACCCAAGTGGATCTTCTCAGTGTGGCAGGGTCACACTCTTAGGGCAGCTGCCCTTTTGGGCTTCTTTTGAGCTCAGAGCTGGGGTAAGAGGATTCCTGGGGGAGACTTCTGGGCAGAGCCAACTAATTATTACAGTTGAACTTTCCTCTGATGGCGAGCGTCCTCCGATCCATGAGAAGGAGAATTTAAGTCGAAGACACAGCAACTCGTATCTGCTTCTGTGTTTAAGAAATGGGGCAGCAGAAGACTCACTAAGTTATTGAAACCCATTCAATCCACAAAAAGCCAGTTTATGGATGAGAGTTCCAGGAACTCCACTGTGGCACCCTGGGAGGGCATCTATCCATTGGTCCGCTATTCTTTTGGTGGTCAGGTCATCAACTCTCCCACCTCCCCATCACCACCCTCCCCAATCCCACCAAAACAAACAAACAAACAAACAGACAATTTATATACATGAACTACATTGTCCAACACAGGTAGCTGCAAGGAAAGAAGGAAATTCTGTTTATTGAGGGCCTACTATGGCCAGCACCTTACATACTTTATTTCTTATAATTCCTATTTTACAGATGAGGATACTAGGACTCAGAGATGTAAAATAGAAGCCTAAGTTTGCATAACTAGTAAAGGGGCGGGAAGGGCCAAGTGTAAAAACTGGTTCTGTCTGATGCAAAACTGTGATCTTTCTCTTGACTCTTGAGAATTCTTTTTATTACATGGAAACTTAGTAAACAGTAAATTTCTTGAGTAAGACCAGCTTAGACTCAGGTGGAGCGTATGTTTATCCTCAGGCCCTGGCATGAGCCTGCCCTTGCCCTGTCCACCTCTCATACCCGTCAGCACAACAAGTATATGCTGTCCAAAGAGGTGCTTGGAAGCTTAAACCCATGATTTTGCAATGCGCCACGTTCTAGGTGCTTAACGTTGGTGTGTTGAAGGGGTTCCACTGCTCCAGCCACGTGCTCTTTAGGAAGAGTTTTCACAGAGGTCTTTGCTCTTGGCTGGAAGGAGATCGGAAAGTACAGACCCAAAGAGGTAGACTTTGGCCCACACGGTCGACGTGTCTCTGACGAAGCTTGTTGTAGTCATGTTTCCTGTGACTGAGCCACCCTTCTGGGAAAGAGCCCCAGAGAAAGGGGGAAAAGTACCAGCGAATCAGTCTCCAAGGAGAGCAGGTGCCTAAGGATTGGAGAAGGGTCCCTCTCCAGTCACTGGGAAGCATCATCCCTCATTTACCAGATTAGCTGAAGCCTCTGAGACCTGCCAGTCTCCATCTGGGGGAGATTCTGCAGCCTGGGCACCGGGGCCTACCTGGGTACCAGTGATTTAGACTAGAGGATTTCATGGTCTGAAAATGGCTTTAAAATGTGTTTGGAGTTACCCAGAGTACATTTTCAACACTTAAATTGCCATCTTCATATTTTTTAGTATTTGCAATTTACCTTCATACCATTCTTCTCCTGTTTCCCTCAGTACTTCCCCCACGCCTCAGTTTTTCCTCTTGCTTATTTATTCTGAGTTGAATTGTGTTCCCCTGAAAATTTGTGTCTGCCTGGAACCTCAGAATATGACTTTTTGGAAAATAGAGTCTTTGCAGGTGTGATTAGTTAGGATGAGGTCATACTGGGTTAGGGTGGCCCCCAAGTCCAATGACTGGTGTCCTTAGAAGAAGAAGAGAGGACACAGAGACACACAGGGGAGGTGGCCATGTGAGGACAGAGGCAGAGACGGGGTGATGCGGCCACAAGCCAAGGTGTGCCGGGAGCAACCAGGAGTCGGAAAAGACAAGGAAGGGTGTTTCCCTAGAGCCTTCAGAGGGAGCACTGATGCACAAACACCTTGATTTCAGGCTTCTGGCTTCTAGAGCTGGGAGAGAATACATTTCTGCTGTTTTAGGCCACCCAGTTTGTGGTCTTTGCTACTGCAGCCCTAGGAAGCTCACACACCCTCTCAGGTGACTTAGGGCTCTGACACCTCTTCCGAGTGGAAGCTCGGGCTTCACAGAGGAGACCCAGGCAGGTCTCTGTTATCTCCCTAGGCAGGAGCTTAGGGATATTTTTGGCTTTAAGATCCATCCATTTCCAGCCAGTGGCTCATTTCTTGCTTCATTCTGTTCAGTTCCTCAGTCCAAGTTTACTCCCTTCCACAAGGCTGCAGATATGATATCCTGGAGACAGACCACTGGGAGCGGAACTGCGTATGTGAATTGAACACATTCTAAGTTCCCAGCCTCTTCATGATCTAGATGATCATTTATTCTCAGACAAAAACCATCCCTCCACAAATGTTTGATCCTGACTCGGACTTCAGACCCCACTTCCCGTGTGTTGGGAACGGGTGGAGATGGGGAGACAGGTTGTGTTTTCGACCAATCCCAGCTCTTCTTCCTGCCCTTCTGAACACCAGTGGGAGATGCTCCAGAAAGTTCTGCATCATCCTCCAAAGGCAAGGGGACCCCGACTCCTCTTTGCACCATCACACCCGCCTCTTTCACCAGGCATTCCCTCCTCCCGCCCTGTCCCCCTTGTTTAATTGTGATGGTCTCGCTCCTGGGGGCTGTCAGAGGGGCTCTGCTCATTTCATACCTGACAGGACCTCTCCCAGAAACCCCGGAGGGAGACACCGTTAAAGTGTTTTATGCTGGGGGAGAGGTGGGTTTCTGTGCAATAAAACCCAAAGCCATTGAACAAGCCAGCTCCCGGGTAATTACTGGGACGGAGGAGATAGCTTCCATATGCCGGGTGGGCGCTCGCAGGCCAAACCTGCATCTGTTCCCTTTGTTCTGTCAGAGAACAGAGCCAGGAGGGGGTCTGACCTCCCGATAAACCCTCCACCAGAACCCTCTGCCGAGCTTCAGGGAGAAGAGGGGGCTGGGGGAGGTCAGAGGGCAGCAACATCTGGCAGGAGGAGGGGTCGGGGTGGGGGAGTGGGGTGAAGGGACAGGGGAAAGGGATGGGGGCCGGGGCTACCCCTGTATAATCAATAAAGCCAGCTACCAGGACATCAGAGAACCATTCATTAACGAGCTCGTTAAGTGATTGATAGGCTTAATTTTCCTGTCAAATGTGGACTTCCCTTGTAAACATGTCAATTGGGGAAAGTTCAAGCTTGTCACTTGGATTTATGGCTGGAATAACATGTAGGTGGAAAAGAGAGGGCAGGTCCCTAGTGACCCGCGCTGGCTGCTATGAAATGGTCAGGCCAGTGTATCCAGGTGCCTCCAAGGCCCTCGGCTTTTCTTCCTACAGCTGAGATAACAATCACAGCCTCGGTTCTCACTCTGTCATCCTCCCAGGAATGAAGAAATGGTGATCTCGCTGCTGCCGTTCCCACCTCCGCAAGCGCTGTCCCCGGGGTTATTCACTGATTCACCTGGTTATCCCGAGGGACATCCCAGTGTTGGAAAGACTCTCCCAAGCTGTGCTCTTAGAAAACAAATCCTCTTCTCCCCTCTGGTTCTCCTGGAAGATCAAGACTAAAAGGAAAATAGTCCTGAAAGCCCCAGTCACGTGACACAAATAAGCCATCAGCTCCTCAGTGATCTGGAAAATTGCTGGTGACACTTGGGGGACAGGTTGGAGGGGAGGCGGGCACAGGGGAGTGGCCCGCTCAGAGCAAGTGGAGGGCCGGTGGAGGGCCAGCTGCAGCCCGCAGCCTAATGGGTGGTCCTGTGTTAACCTCCAGTTAACGCGCCACGTTACATCAGCCAAGCACGGCCACGCTCCCCAGATGTAGGAGAAATACAGACACGAGACAAGTGAGCATTTTGGATCATTGAAAATACAGTTCAAAACCCACTAGCATCCATTAGGGCTATGACCGCGAAGTACTGGATATGGCAGAGAGGCTTTTCCGGACCTGGCCGTGGGCTGCTTCCACCAGCACGGTGATGGAATTTGGACCTGGAGATGTTCTGCCCTCTTTAGGGTTAAAATATACTTGGTCTTGTATGGTGGGCTTTCCTCTCTGGCCTGGCTGTGGACCACCCGAGGGCAGGGGCCTCTGCCTCTCATGCCTGGGTATCTCCTACAACATCTGGAAGAGGGCCTGAGCGCAGAGCCACTGCCGCGCCAGCCACGGATGGGCCCAGGAGCGCACACCTTCGAGGCTGCACCTCATCAGCCCTCACGGCCTCTGCTCTGGGGCACCAGGTACTTCATCCCTGGGGCCCTCAGTGCGGGGAGAGTTAGGGTGGAGGATGGACGGAGGGGGCAATTATCTCTACGTGGAAACTCTGTGACAGGCTCGCTCCAGCAGCCCTTATCAAACTGGTGTGTGCATGTGTGTGTATGTGTGTGTGTGTGCGCTCAGCCTTGTTCTTACAAACGACAGGCCCTCTCTAGGCCTTCCTGGCCTTTCATTTCATAATATATCATTATTGGTCTGGAAATGTGCTATGCCTGGAAATATATACCAGACTGCAGCTTTCTGTGGTGACAATAAACTTGTGAGGCTCTCAATCCTCAGGCAAGGAGTCAGGAGGAATGCCTGCCTAACTCTCTGACGTTCTCCTAATTCTTCTTTTCCCAGAGCTGAAAATTTGGTTTATGTGTATAGGCTTGCTTGCATTTGAATATTCTCGAAGTGGTACATCAACGATCATGATAATAATAACGGCAAAGCTATACGTTTTTTGAGCACTTACCTTATAATACCGAGCTCTCTGATCAGGCCTCTGATTCTGTGACAAAACCACAGTTCCGCCGAAGGCCACGCCGGTGGCTGCAGATGGAGACCGGTCGGTCTGCGGCCTCCAAAGACCAGACTTGTTGATACCTCTGCTGCATTAGTGCCTCAGAGAGTCCACGGCCATCTTAATTTTATGAAATTGCAACGTGTTTGCTGTATTGGTCAGAAATCTGTATGTTTGTTTTTGTGGCAGGATCTCTGAGCACCTAGAGGCAGAGGTTTTCTGAAATAGTTTTAGGTTCAGACCGGCAGGTCTATTTTTCTTCCTTACCTAAGTGCTGGTGTATAATAGGAGCTGTATTATGGCT
This sequence comes from Balaenoptera borealis, assembly GCF_965194805.1. Classification (NCBI taxonomy): domain Eukaryota; kingdom Metazoa; phylum Chordata; class Mammalia; order Artiodactyla; family Balaenopteridae; genus Balaenoptera; species Balaenoptera borealis. The sequence goes on from NC_138880.1 coordinate 8,204,643, forward strand.
CTAATGTTCTCTTGAATTGAGCCTCTAGAAAGGCCCCAGGACCAAGTGTGGACACCAGCAAAAGCCCTGTTGGAAAGAGGTGTGAGGGGGGCTGGGAGGTCCAACAGTCATGGAACCACCTCTTGGCAGGGACCCGACCCTCACTTTCCTTTAATGTGGTCAAGGCCGTTGAACCCAGGCCCAGACAACTTCCCTCCAAATCCTATTGCATTCCAGCCTGTGATTATTAATTATTATTATTAAAGCGATCTCTCTTACTTATTGAGCACCTACTAAGTGCCAGGGACAGCCCAAGCTACTTTACAAATGCTCTGATCATCACAATAACTCTACCCTGGGGGGACTCTTGTTACCTCTGTTTATAGATAAAGAGACTGAGGCTTAGAGAGTGGAAGGACCTTCCCCAGGGCGAGGAGGGAGAGCTCTGCTCACCTCTAGAGCCTTGTTCTCAGGCAGGCAGCTTCCCAAATTCTCTCCCCTCTCCCAATCCTCTCGCCCAGACCTCCTCTGCACAATCCACTTTCAAAAGTGGCAGGGAGCCTGGAACACAGCCTGCATGGCTATTTTCCACCTGGTGTCCTCTTGTTTTCTGACCTGGTGTCTGGTGAGCACAGACAACGGATTCTTTGCACTGTGCTGGGACGGGAAGGACTGAAGTCTGTGCTTCGGCTGCGTGTAGCATCTGCGGCAAGCTCTTCCCAGGAAACTGAGGGATTCCTTCTATTCCAAGTGGTCAAGCCCAGAGGAAGCAGATATGCCTCATGAACGCGTTCCTTCAGCCTGTAAGACGCAGCGAAAACTTCAGAGGCTTCCAGGCCCCTCAACCTCCACCCATGACTCAGGTCTGCACCTCCCTGGATCGCTGGTCCTGCCCTGGGGGCCTGCTGATACCTGGATGTGGCACTTTGTTTTGGGTACCAGCTTCCTCTCTCCCGGGACTGTTGGAGAAAGAAGCAAGAAGATGTGCCCTGTATTTTGGAAAACATATCTTTCAGCCCTGCTCAGCCCAAATGTCCCTGAACCCAGGCATTTTCATGGTAAAGAAGACTGATCAATGGCCCCATTTCCAAGAGACAGGGAGGTTCTTTAACTTGCAGGAAGCAAAAACCCTGTCTGGGCTAGAAAGTCCTGAGCTCCGGGCGCTGGCACTAGCCCCTGGGAACCAGCAAGTGAGATGAATTGGGACCCTAGAGCAAAATATTTGGCTTCATGCAATTTAGTTTCTTTCTACTACTTGCTTAAAATTCTGCGGAACAATTAAATCTTAAAAGTGTCTCATGAATGCCTTGGGTTCCCTTTTCCTTCGGTTTTATTGATTGTATCTGATATCACTCACAAAAACAAGAATTTTTTTTTTTTTAAACATTTAATAAGACCGTTTGGTTGGAATCCAGAAAGAGAAAGTCCACAAAGTGGGAAAGCATCTAAACCACGGCAGCTGGCTCAGCTCAGCAAGTGGAAAAGCTCACATCATCCTCGGGTTGTCTTTGATCAGGGTCTTGATGGGGACCAGTGAGGAAATAGCTCTGAATGAAGGCTGGGTGTTCCTGCCCGTGAGTATGTAGTGGATCCTTGGGGATAAGGCAGAAAATAAACACTCCAGGCAAAAAAAGGCTTAAGGACCCTTTAAGAAGACAGATGAGCAAAAACAAATGAATACAAGGATCTTCTCCTCTCTCCACTCAAGCAGGTTACTGAGGGCTGATTTACAGGTAACATCGTACTTGTAACTTTCTGTACCAGGTAATCAAACTGAGTGACTTAATGCCACATAACAGGTGTGAAGCAGTCACTGAAGGTAGAAAACCATCATAAGCAAGTATTTATTTCATTTTTCTGATCCCCTCTTGGCAAGTGGTTTACTCATTCCCTTTCCAAAGGCTTCTAGACATCTGAGCCGAGCAGGACCTGAGTGAATTAACAGCCTCAGCATGGCTGATGAAGCCAGGACGTGCTGCCTGAGCTTCTTTTTAAAAATCCAGGTGAAAAGGTGTTTGAGAATAATGAAATCTAAGAGCTGCCTCCTGTCTATCCTGGAAGATGGGCTACCTGCCCACAGCATGGAGGTGTCACAAGCTTCTAACATAAGGCCCCTGCCAAGATGGGGATGACGATTTCTCAGCAAAAGGGGAAATGGAGGGGCGAGGAGGAGGTGGAGGAGGCATATGATTGCACTGGGCTTTGATGGCCTTGTGCTTTCAAGCCCCAAGAAAGAGGGATTTGAGCTGCAGCTCAATACAGAGCAGCGATCTCTGGTGGTAGCGGGGGTGGGGGTGGGGGGCAGGGGGGCGTGGCACAGCTGCCTTTTATAGGTTTGGAATGAAAAATGTTTTTAATTAAGGAGTGGAATTGGGGCTTTTAGTATCGCTACACGCTATGTACCTGTCAAATCGGTTGGATGGGAATTGTGTTCTGACCTTTCACCCCCCCCCCTAATTTAACCAAAGGACTTGGGGAGAATGCAGAGGAGCCCCGAGCATCTGAGAAGATCTGAGGCTGCTTGTGGGGTGACACATGCAGAATACACCCCGGTGCAGGGAACACCCCCCATCACATCGTGAGTGACTTACAGCATGAATCCAGCTGCCTGGCTCGGGAAGGAAAAGTGGGTCTGCGTCACCATTGGCTGTGGACAAGAAGGAGAGCCATGAAGGCTAGGGGACCCAAGAAAACTAGAGGAACAAACAAGAAAAATAAGGACAATAAAAATTTAGAAATTAAAAAAATTAAAAAGTGAAACAAAACTAGAAAGGTAATGCTCTGTGGCAGTATTCTCTTGAGTATACAAGCCCCCTCCATCTCCAAAGTACTCCCCGCCCCAAGAAAAAAAAACCCTGTAAACGGAAGGGAAATCATTCTGTGGAGGTGACAGTGCTCGTGGGAGATGCCCACAGACAGCAAGCTTTGGTAACATCTTTGGTAACATCTCTGTGAAATTTCAGGAACCAGCAAAGGAAAGGAGTTACAGGCAGAAGCCACCATTCTCTCCTGGTGATAAACTCGATGGTCTCCTGAGCTCAGCTTGTGGAATTTTTCCCAATTTTTCTTTTTTTTGAAAGCCTCTCAGTTATAAGGTGCTTCCATATGAGATGTGAGTCCTTCCCTAAATATTGGAAAGAGCCTCCTGGGAGTTAAGTCATGAGCTAGCAATCCTTTGGGCCAAAGCAGGAGAATAGCCCAAGCGCCATCTCTATGCCTTTTCAGGCCCTAATATTCCACACATTTCTGTGGAATCTCTTTGGTTGACTCATCTTCGTTTGTGCAGAATTGGAAAATCCTGTTTCCATCCTTGAAGATCCAACAAGGGACGTGTTAATTCCTTTCTAGGCCCTAAGTAGTAACTACACCCCCTGCCCTTATACGTTAATAAAAGTTGAAGAAAATTTTGATATGACATCAAATACATGCATGCTGAAATTACCCCCCTCCTGATTTCTAATTAAATTTTTGAGTAAGTTCACCAAAGCCGAACTATTCCCTTTTCTGTCCTTTCCTCGCGTGCTCCCTCCCTCTCTCCTGTGTTTCTGCTTTGCTGGTTCCTTTCACAAACGTTGAGCCCACGTATTGGTACTAGTTGTAGGTTCAGTTCAAATGTTACCTCCTCAGTAAGGGTTACGCTCTTGCTGGGCAGAAATAATTGCTCCTCTGCTGTGCTTGGGCGGTCCAGCCCTCCCTCCTCCATCCCCCTCCCTTCCATCCTTCATTCACAATCTGAAGGGTGTAGCACTCATCACTTGGTATTGCATTTAGCTCTCTATGTGTCTGCTCTGACCTGCCAGCTGCTTCAGGGCACAAATGCTACATTTCTTTCTTTCTTTGCATCTCTGCTGTTAGCACAGTTCCTGGCCCCTGGAAAATGCTCATAAATGTTGAAAGGAACTGAATGCAGAACAGAGGAATGAAAAGAATCAGAGGCAAAGCATGGTATGTTTTTGGAGTCTTGGTGGAGAAAAGTGATGTTTGCTTGTGGACTAAAGATCTATTCTCTTTTTTAAAACAATAATTAATTAATTAATTAAATTGAAGTACAGTTGATTTACAATATTGTGTTAGTTTCAGGTATATAGCAAAGTGATTCAGTTATACAGTGATTCAGTTATACAAAAGAATATATATATATATTCTTTTTCATATTATTTTCCATTATACGTTATTATAGGATATTATACATAGTTTCCTGTGCTATACAGTAAATCCTTGTCATCTATGTATTTTATATATAGTAGTTTGTATCTGCTAATCCAAAACTCCCTCTCCTCCTTCCCCTCTGGTAACCACAAGTTTGTTTTCTATGTCTATGAGTCTGTTTTGTTTTATAAATAATTTCATATGTATTATTTTTTTAGATTTCACATATAAGTGATGTCGTATAATATTTGTCTTTCTCTGTCTGGCTAACTTCACTTAGTATGATAATCTCCAGGTCCATCCGTGTTGCTGCAAATTTCATTCTCTTTTATGGCTGAGTAGTATTTCATTGTGTGTATATATATATATATATATATATATATATATATATATATACCACACTGGAGACCTATTCTTGATATTCTGCCACAGTTGAAGGCAAGGACGGTGTGATTGATCAGCTACACCCCCTCATATAAATTATCTATTATATCATATCATTGATACATACACATAGATACTACATTGTTCACCATGCAGAACGTTACTGAACAAGTTAAATTATATTGGTTTCATTTTCTTTGTTAGACTTACTGTTTCTCTTACGATTATGTACTGAAAATTGTTGAATGATTTTTATCACATTTAGTATCAGGCATTGCATTACAGCTGACAGAAATAACTGCTAACATTTATTGAGCCCTCACTATGTGCCAGGCATTCTTTTAAGCATTTTACATATATGAACTTATTTACTTGCTACAGCAAACCTATATGCAGCTCAAACATGATCTGTAATTGATGCTATTATCTTGCTTGGCTGCAAATAAAAATTTCATAATATCCTATAAGCATATGGTTAGCAATACAGTTGGGAATATGGGTAGAGAGTTTGAACTATTGTGATTAAGTGAGAGTATTTATCTAATTCACACCAGCACAAATTCAGTTTGATGGCTTAAGAAAAAAGTGTTGACATTTGGATTCATAAACATTATAACTTGGGAGAAGAGGGGTCCAAGGTCATTGCTGTGGTGTCAGTCTTGGGAAGAGTCTCAGCAAGAGAGCAGGAAAGGGAAGAAAGCCCCACGCTTTGTTGTCAGCGTGTTCTACACGTCTGATAGGAGGGAGCTTTAAGGACCCCATTGGTTCATCAGGCTGCGATGATGATCGTGGGTCTCTGAGTCTAGAGCATGAGGGGAGCTGTGAGTTGCTGGGATTCCCTTCACTGCACTCCCGGAGAGATGTTTACTTTGCCCCTTGCCTGTTATTTATTGGTGATAATTCTTGCTATTAAGTCAAAACATGGAGGTTGAAGGATTTATAGACTCAAGAAGGCTATGAAGCCTCACTCTTCTTGCAATTTGACACACAACGGGACCTTAATTCGCCTTTGTTGAGTGAATCAGCAGATTTCTCTCCAGCCTACACAGGCATCGTGATAGCAATTTGTGATCTTATTATGTTAGGTTCACACCCTATTAGTATTTATTTTAGTTAATATAATGCAATTAGAGTGTAATCATATCAGCAGCTTTCAGATCATGTCAAAAAAATAAAAGTTATTGAAATACCAGTGCTAATGTAAAGTGATGGAAAATAGCTAATGCCTGGAAATGTTTGGATTGAGTTAGGCATGAGGAGAAAGTTGGGGAGTGGGAGGAGTGGGGGAATCAGATCTTTGGCTTCTGAGATCCCTGTTGACATGCTCAGGGCTCAGGGATGCCTCTTGCCTCTGCATTCTTTCCCGGATGGGGATGTGATCCTTTTACTCTTTATTCAGACAAAGTTCTCTTTGGGTGTGTCCAAGAAGGTGGTCTTGAGGTTGATCATGGGAAGACAGAGATGGAGATCGAATTCCAACTTTTCTCTAAGTGGCTGTGTGACTTAGGCAAGCCTTCTACCTTCTCTGGGCCCTTAGTCCTCACCTGTAAGGCAAGGAGGGTGTCCTAGATAATAATAAGGCCCTCTGACTCCGTTATTATATTTAATGATACTATCACTTCTCTGAGCCTAAGCTGAGCCATAAGGCATATTAAGCTGATGCTATTTTTTTTTTTTTTTTGGCTGGAGCAAAGCCCCAAGTGGCCAAGTGGCCACAGAAGACCAGCACTTCAGCACTGTGCAAACTGTTAAGTACCATTCAGTGCTTGCAGCCCTATCCTACCAAATCTTCTAGGACCTGGGTGGTGAAGTGTGGACAACTATTTCCTTCAGAGGGTGTTAAAGCTTTATAATGCCTGGGTTGGTCATAGTTTCTCATTCTGCAGCCCTTTCCTCAGCGCCTTGGCTGATCCTGATTTCCCCACCTGTTAAGGGGGTAGGTGGGGAATTTGGGCAGGTAGAAGATTCTGGAAAAGAAGCCAAGTGAAGAAGAAAAAGTAGTCTAAGAGCCAGACACCAATTTCCAATGGTCCTTTTGTTTTGGCAGCTCTGATTCTGGCTTCCCCACAGAAGGGTGCAGTGCCATCTGTGGGCTCTTTTCCAACTTTTGGATTCTTTGTTGGCTCTGACCATGACCACAAGAAGCTCATTGTTTGGTGCTTGTTAGCTATGGCACCGGTGGTGCAACTCTGAGGAAATAATTATCACTTATTTCTGGGAAGAAGCCTCCAGCCGGATCCGCGCTTGTAGTGGCGCATACATCTTGCAAAGAATTGTTATTTAAGCAATAATCCTTGAGAAATTGGTCGTTACCCGCATTAAACGACTCAGCCCATTGCCAAGGATGGTTAACGCTCTAATAAACTGGTCATTAAATGCAGTAACAATGAATTTCGAGGGGATTATTGCTATTATAAACCTTAATCAATAGTTTATAACAGCAATAATGTGGTCCTTTCTCTTAACGGTAAGTAGGGCGGCTTGCGCCATCACCTTGAAAATGTTTCTGTGGTGGCTGGTGAGTCAGAGGGGAGGCCTTCTCAGTGCCGCTCACTCTTCAGGGTCACACCAGGGATGGCAAAGGACACCTTGGGGGCTCTTGACTGCCCTGCTCTGTTCTTCGGGGACCAGGTGTGGAGCAAGAAGAAAGAGATTCTCTTCCAGCCCCCATGGTCCTCCCCCATTACAGACACAGTGAGGCGCTGGGCGTGGGAATGTTTGGATGTGCCCAGGCATGAGACTCAGGATGAGGATAGATTCAAGATGGGTCTCCTCATGGATGGGTGGTGATTAGGAAGGAGAAATGACCACCTACTTAGGGGCGTGGAGTCCGCTAACTTGTGATGTGCCTCCAGATAAAAATCACATCACTTTCATGAGCCTCTGAAAGATGGAGCTTGGAATCAATCATGTCCCAAGTCCCTCTCTGGTATAACACTCTGTGGTTCTTTTCATAATATTGGCATCTTATATTAGTTTACCATTATAGAGTAATAAGAATAATAACTTATGTAATCCTTGGTACTGTTCTTAGTTGTTTGCATTTATGAACTCATTGAATCCTTACAACAACCCTGCTTCTATTATCAAGGACTCTGAGGCCGAAGAGATTAAGAAACTTGTCTGAGTGCAGAGCTAACCCCAGGTGGAGCTGGGATTTCAACACAGAGAGTCAGAGTCTGTGTTCCTCCTTCTTACACTCTACCTTCTCTCTAGAAGTCCCCTTTCATTATTTAATTCAATCCTCACATCCTTTGTGGTAGGCTGGTTGGGGCTGCCATATTGATTTTACAGATGAGGTAGCCAAGGATCTGCTCAAGTTAATGCTGTGGGTCTGAGCCCCACCCAGGTGGACCTTCTGCTTCTGGCTGTGTATGTGCCAGGGAGCTGTGCTGGGAGCTTCCAGACCAGGAACTTCTCTCTCCAATGACGTGGGCTGGGCACATCCTGATGCCAGACTCCTCATCACGGGGATCTCTTCCAACAAAAGGAAGGGAAAGTTCATCCCCTCCCACATTGCTGGAAGCGTGCCCCGGGAGACAGGAGGTCTGATTATTTTATCCAGCCTGACATTGCTTAGAATGCATGGGAAAATGGACCTGCAGTAGACTTTGGGAGCAAGGGTATTCGGGTATTAAAAAATTTTTTCTTTATTATAGAAAATTGAAGGCATGTTTTGAAGGAGAGTTTAATGAACCCCCATGTAACCATCGCCAGCTTGAGCCATTATCAACACATGGTCTATCTTGTTTCATCCAACCAGCCTCTCACCCCTTCTCACTCTGGAGTATTTTGGACTAAACCACAGTTATCATAGCATTTCATCCGTTATCACTTGGGCATGAATCTCTAAAAGTTAAGGATTCTTTACAACAATAATCACAATACTGCAGTTGGACCTTGAAAATGAACAATAATTCCTTACTATCATCAACTATGCAGTCAGATTTCAAATTTCCCAGATTGTCTCATAAATGTACTGGGGTTTTCTTCTTGCTCCAGCTACTCACATGCTCTGTGACCTGAGACAAATCCCTTCCCTGGTTTGTTTCCGTTTACTCATCTGTAGAATGAGATGTACAATCCACGCCCCTTCTCTTCCATCACTGGTCACTGGGTGGTTGAGGTGAGGCTTTAGCTGGAAGACCTTTCAATGGCAGCATCTCTTAATAAGCTGCATTGTCGTGCCTGGGTCTCCTCTGCAGACCCAGGGAGGAACATTCGAGAGGCTGCCCCCATAGTGCGCCCTTTTGAGTTTGACCTTCTTTTCTTCTGGCACATTCCAGAGAGCAGACTTATTATAGGGATGGAGGGGAGGGAGAGCAATCCTTCACGCCAGCACTGCCTCCCTGCCAGGTGGCCTGTCTACAGAGGAAGCAGGAGCATCTTAGTGACCTTTCTCCAGGAGAGGAAGAGGGAAGATGCTGGCTGCATTTAGACCATCAGTGAAGTGATGTTGCCCGTCCAAAGCCAGCCTTGGGGTAATCAGGCCACACTGAATGAAAAAGCCCCATTCTCCTCTTATCCTTGGTCCTCTGGGTTATAACCCCAGTTCGGCCACTGCCCCACTGGGACTCTACTTCCTCCTGTGCAAAGTGGGAGGGCTGGGCGGGAGATGCCCTGGAAGAGTGTAGAGAAACACCTGCAGGCTTTTTCAATCTTTATATTTTCTTCTGGAATCTATACACGGCTGAGAGTGAAACCTCTTTCCTGGACTTTCTCTCCCCACCTCCCTCCCTCTCTACCCACCTTGAGAATTTTAGGACTAAAGGGTGGCTAGTGTCACTTGATGTGCTAACATCCTATGAAGCCAAGGTTTTGCCCAATTTACCAAGGTGTTTCCTGTCCTGCAGAGCTAAGAGGGTCGTGTCTGCTGGGCAGTGACCCCTGGGGCGGGAGGTTGCCCTAAATGACTTTTGGTGGAGCTCCTTCTTCTAGGTTTTTCCTGGGACTTCAGGTTCTTTTCTGTAAGATGTGTTTACCCACAGTGACTGGTGCCTTGGGGATGTTGAACAGGGATAATTCATAAACACAAGAGGTAGATCAGGACATTGAAATGGGGATGATTTAACAATAGGAAGACCCACCAAATATCTGCTTGCCTTTTTCTCTTTTGGACTCTGAGTTGGGCTGTGGGTCAGGACAATTGGCCCAGTTTTCTCACCGTTCTCCCACCCACGGTGCAGCTCGGTCTCCACCCAGAGTCTCCTCATCCACCTGGGCCTTACAACGGATGCTCTGCTTGGTGATTCAGCCTCGGCACCCAGCTGCCAGTGGGTGGGGGATCTCTAGAGGGTCTGCAGGTTCAAGAAAGTCTCTTTTCTTCCCAGGTGGAAAACTTTATAGGATTTATTCAAGGTGCACTTCTAGAACCGCTACCCTGGGCTGACTGTCCCTCTTCAGCCCCTGGGCCACATCTGGTGGGGTCCGTTTTGCCAGGCTGCCCTTCCAGGCCTTCCCCAGGGTCCCCAGCCTCCTGTTGCTCCTTTGTCCCCAGCCTTTGTAGAGAGGATCTGGTGATGCCAGCGGCAGAGGGTGGAGGGCATAAAAAAGACTGATCTGGAATAAACGGAAAAGTTTACTCTGTGCAGCACCGAAATAAAAAAGCTCATTCAGAAAGTTAATGATTTATTTTATAGTTTCATTATCAGGGTCACATTACTCAATAGCATTTCAAACATGTCATTTGTACAAACTATGGTAATTAAAATTTATAACATACTTCATCAGCAGCATATGAATCTTTTAGCCGGCACTCTGCTGTCATATAAACAGTGTAATTTCAGCTGCAATTCACCCTTTATTGGCTCTCATTTGTGATTTAACAGCCATCAATGACTGTGCTATAAAGAATAAATTAACCATCCGTAAACCTGACGATGACAGGGACAGTCAAATAGACTTAAACGCCTTCCGCCCAGCTCTTGGAGCCGACAGAGAGCAGGTGAAGGCCAGGTACACACCAGACCCTCTGCACGAAGGACCTTCCTGCCTCCTGCTGCCTGCTCTCACCAGGGTGCTTCCTGGTTGGCCCCGAGGTCCCTCTGGCTGCCACTTGTAGGAGTATCAGCTTTTCTGCTCCCAGGATGGGGAGGTGGAAGGAGAAATGGCCCCTTCACAGACGCATCTTGGGATGTCTGTGCCCATGCTGGGAGCTAAGCTATCATCTTGCAGGTTAATTGTCAAGAGAGAACATTTGGAAATGCGTAGGGGCATTTTCTGTTGATCTAATGGCTGCGCGGGGGAACCACTGGCATATGGGAGTTGGGGCCGGAGATGTAAGGCTGCAGAGGGCAGGATTTGTCCTCCCCGCAGTGCCTTGTGCCAGAAGCACTGGCAGTCCAAACTTCTCCTTCTGCAATGAGGAAACAGGGCAAGGGCCTCGCTGCCAGCTGTCCGGACCCTCAGGGCAGAGACAGAATGCGAACCTAGTCTGAAGGTGACAGCGCCTAGGGCAGGTCTGGCTGGCTCGCAGGGAGTGACAGGATGGATTAGGAACATTCCCCCTCTGAGGGCCACGCTCCTCGGCGCCCCCTTGGCGGGGGTGATGGTCGGGGCGCTCTGGCTGGGCCCCATGGCTGACACTGTACACAGCTCATAAATGAAGTGGATTGGATTTGTTACTGCGACGTCTCCAAGGAGCCTGGGTCATGCAGGCCAATAAAATTGGCCTCATAAATTCATCCTGACATGCAGGATTACTCCAGCCTGCTGAGGTCACCTTCCTGCCCTGATTTATCACCCGCCTATGGGTTAATAATACTGTTTACTGAGTGTTCCCTTCTCGCTTCTCCACTTGCCCTCCCTTTCTTGGAGCAGATACTGATCAGAGCATCTCTTTGGAAGGGTGTGATGGGGGCGAGAGAGGAGGGGAAGGAGTACGTGGGTGGGGCGTTGTTTCATTCTGTGCTGTTTTAAAGCTATATGTATTTATATATTTTTTCTCTCTGAGACGTTACCTCCAACCCTTCCCATCCAGGGCCCTATTTGGAGTTTTACCTGAAAAAAGGTGGTTTGGGAAAGAGTGGGTCCTCTCCCACTGCCATATGTGTGCTCGGGACATTAAATAAGAAGTGACTTTTCTGTCCTTCCCCTGGCCGAGTCGTAAGTGACTCACCCCCATGAAGGTATGTGTCAATGACCAGCCTCTGCTTCGAAACATTATGGGATTTAGTGTTGATATGGAGAAGCTAGTGAAGAGCAAATGCCTGTCCTTTCTCTTCTCATGACCAGAAGATGTCGGTGGTAAGAACATGGAAAATCCTCACACGGATTTTAAAGTCCCTCCCACACCTGAAGTTCTCTGACCCCACTTCTTCCCATTGACAAGCTTCCACGTGTTACATTCTGGGCTTGCTTGCTACAGTTTGAATGATCCAAACCAAACCAAAGCAGAAC